>NC_052049.1:40864118-41464118 GCF_903992535.2 Arvicola amphibius | reverse complement strand
TGTGGCTGATCTCAGTGCAGACATATTTTGGCCAGCATAACTCTTTTCCTTCCCTCCTTCATTCTTCTCTTCAGGGTAGCCGCCAAGGTTTACAGCCTGCCTGCTCTGTGTATTTTTTTTTAATTCTCAGATTCCTATATATTCTCATATCTTCCTATATATTCTGTAGAACCCTTAAAGTCAATACATAATGTGTAACTAGTACAGATCTCTTGATGGTTCTAGAAATGGTCTTGCTATATAGCCTAGGCTGGGTTTGAGGTGAAGCACAGAGTAATCTTGTTGCCTCAGCAGTATGAACCACCATGCCTAGCTAACCTTGACTTTTAACAGGTTAATTTTGCTGTGAATTCTATGAACCGGGCCCTCTTTAACATTTGTATTTAACCCTAGTAAGAGTTGGATTCAACTGTTTTGCAATTCTTCAAATACATAGATTAGTAGTTTAGTAATGACTTAAATGTGTATAATGTGCTAACCCAAACTGTGATTATCTATTTGTCGCTCAGATAGTGACCCAGATATAGATGAGAATGTCTTTAAATCCCTGATGCATCTTTATTTCCCAAGTGTTGGGATTAAAGGCATATATATTACCATATCAGCTTAGTAATTAATTTAAAGTTACTAGTTTATGAAATCTAGAAATTTTAAATAATAAGAACAAAGAGTGCGTTGAGTAGCTAGTTTATGGTCATGTGCCTCATGCCTCTTAAAAGTCTGACTTGAATTTAACTATGGGAGTCCTCATATATACACATGTGCATGTGTACAGGCTAAGTTTGTTGGTTTTTCAGCATTTTTTAAGTTTGACAGAGAAGACATATTATGACTCTTTCCTTCATATTTTTTATGCCCAGATTCTCCAATGCTTTAATATACCACAGTACTATCTCCATTCTCTAATGTAGACAAAAGCTACCACGAGTCTAAATTTAAAAAAAAAAAAATGGCGTGAATCAAGTAAAATCAATCACTGTTTTGTTGTTTTGAGGTGGTGCTACAGCAAAGGTTTGCCCTGAACTTAGGTTACTCCCCCTGCCTCCCAAGTTCTGGGATTACAGGAGTAAGCTACAATACTCAGCGACATATAATTTACTTAAGAGAATCATTTCTCAGAAAAATTACCTGGTTGGGTGAGCTGTTTTTAAAAGATCAGTAATTGCTTTAAAGTTTTATTCACTTTATTTGTAAACTCCGAAGCCTATTATTTTAGCATTTTAAGATTGAAAAAGGGCAGTATGTGCATGATAACTCAAAGTATTTCAAGTATTGTGTCACAAAATCAGCCTGTAGAAATCCACATCTTACCAAACTGTCAGGTGTTCCATCATTTACAAGCTACATTAAAAGTGACTGTAATTACTGAACTTTAAAAAAAAGAGTCATGGTATCTTTATTAAAGATATGTTGTTCATTTATTCTGAATCTTATATTGATAGGTAATACCAGAAGATTTCAGTATAGCAGATAAAATACAGCAAATCCTAACCAGCACAGGTTTTAGTGACAAACGGGCCCGTTCCATGGACATAGATGACTTTATCAGGTAATTACATTTGTTGTTGTTCTAAATGCTTACATTTCTTTGCTGTGGTATCTTAAGATTAGAGACTTAAAGGCTTTTAAGCGGCATAAGGTGCTCCAGGGAGAGTTAATTGCATAGCATTTCAATAGTGTGGAACAGTATTTGGTGTAGAGCAGTGGTTCTCAACTTTCCTAATGCTGTGACCCTTTAGTACAATTCCTCGTGTTGTGGTGACCCCCAACCATACAATTACTTTCCATCTCTACTTCACAACTGTAATCTTGCGACTGTTTAGAACCATAATGTAAATGTCTGTTTCTGATGGTCTTAAGCAACCCCTGTGAAAAGGTCATTTGACCCGCCTGAAGGGGTCACGACCCAAAGGTTGAGAACCACTGGTGTGAAGGATGGCAGCTTGTTAGCTGCAGAATGAATGTGTTAAGATCAGTAGTAAAGAACAGTCTGCGCCATTGATAGCCTAGGTTTATGTGTGCTGTGTATTTCTTTTCTTCTGCTCCAACCCCAAACTCATTCATGGTCTTACTACCTTATGCTTACCTCTTCCAAGTAGCCTGTAAGGTAGAAAAATCATAACATGTGTAACTGGATCTGATGATACATTATTTCTTTATTTTAGAATAGCTACTGTTAATCAGATGGTAACCATGAAATGCCAATTAGAACCATATCTGATTATCCATTTAATAGCAGTTGGTACCTGGCCTGAGGCAAATTCTACACCTGTTAAGATATATGGGCAATAGGGACCAAAATGTTTTATCTTGTACCAAGCAAGTTTCAGTTACCCATTATACAAACTTGTATTTTAGTCACTCACACTTGACTTTCTCAAGTTCCTGTACATTTTGTTTACTGTTTTCTTACATTGCTAAGGACTGCATTCAGAGGTGTGCATATGCTAGACAGTACAAGTTCTGGGAAGTCCCCACTGCCAGCCAGTTTCCTTTTTTCAGTGCTCTTAACTGCTGGGCCATCTCCCCAGCCCCTAGCCAGTTTCCTTTTAAAGCATTAGTGTTCTAGAGACTGAATTTAAAAAAATGAGAGTAGAGTGCTGTAAGACACTAGTTTGCTTTTTCAGTAGAACAGTCTAGAACTGAGACTTAAGGAATTATTGTTTTATTGGCTGGCTAGCAGGAATATTGAGTTTTCACTGGCTGTTATTCCTACTATTTGAATGATATTCTTAAGCACCTACACATAGCTTTTCTAGACATTTCAATCCATATGTACCTCTTCCTGTAGGCCATCCTGAAAAATAACCTCAAGTTCAAATACATTGTATTTTACACTTCATCCTTCCTCAGGGCACTGCTTTTTAACAAAAGTCAGAGAAGTACACAATATCCACAAAGAAAAGGAAAGTGAAAAATGAGTAAAAGTTCAGAGACTAGGCAGAGATGATTCATCTCACTTTCTCAAATTCCAGCCGAAATAGAGCGCTGATGCGCAGAGGCCAGCGACAGCCATCACTCTAAGGTGATTCCAGTCCGAGCTAATGTACCTGAGAGCAGCAGGTTATAACAAGACATGGTTTTAACTAAGAATACTTTGCCAATTTATTTGGAGAGTAAAGTTTCTTTAGTAACTAGTGATAGGAATAGGTGTGTAAGTATGTTGATGTGTTCTATGTATTAATGGTACACTATGGATCAAAAGTTGGGCTTTTTTGGTAACACCATTCATTTTCCATTTCTTTCCCTTCAGGTTGCTACATGGATTCAATGCAGAAGGCATCCACTTTTCCTAGCCATTTGAAAACAGGTTTTTCCCAAGACCAAGAAAAAATGAAATTATAAATCCCTATTATTATTATCCATGGTCAAAGTGGTTAATTCTACATATTTTTGTTTTTGTTTTAAATATACTACAAAGGGAGGGTTCAATAACCATTTTCAAGTTTAAAAGCCGCAGATACGCACAACCATGCACTTAAACTTTCTAACAGCTTACTGTATAAAGATGTTACTGTGTTATGGACGATGAGGCCTGCTTTAGGCCTGCAGCTCGGTCACCTACTCACAAATTCTCATTCACATGTACAGTGCCTTACTTCACACGACTTTCCTTTAAACACCCTCTTCATCCTAGACAGTCTCCATGTGTTAATGCCATCTTTGTTAGATGACCTGTTACAACACAGACAACTGTACAGTTCTGGATAAGCCAGAGTCTGCTGCAGTCATATAGTGCAGGCATGTCCTGTATGACTCTCCCTGTGAAATGCAGACGCTTAGAAAGAAGCTAATTATAAAATCATGTTAAGTCTGTTTTCTTGGGGGAGACAAGATTTCAGATTTAGAAAAATCCCACTGAGTTTATAAGTCAAATGGGCTTTATTAAATTGATTTTTTCTTTCATGAGAGGATCTTTTTTCTTTTTTTTTAATATCAACTTTAATCTCAGAATCTTGCCTCAGCCTTCTAAATGCTGGGATTACACTTGTGTACCACTGTATGTGGTTTCAGTTTTTTAAAAGAAAAGCCATTAACCCACAACTACAAGCTCCTGGTTATTCCTTAATTCTGGATAATTAAAATTCTAGTACCTGGTGTTTCTTTTTAAGCTATTTAAAATTTTGTCAGATTGAAGATAAATGCTGCTTATATATTTTAATAAATTAGCTGTTTTATTTATATAAATAAGGAAACTATCTTCATTGGATACTTGGCTCTCTTTGTACCCAAAACTTAAAATGAATGCTTCTACACTTAAGAATATAAATTGCTTGCCTACCTAGATATTTCCCCCCCCCCCCCCAAATCTGGCTTAAGAGTCATATAGTAAATGCTATAATGACTTTGAATAACTTAGCTATGAATAGGTAAAATAATGTGTAGCAGCCTTTAAATTTCAAGAAAGGTCTAAAGAATATTTAAAACAACAAAAAGACTTTGCTGCAAAAACTACTTTTGTCACACGAATAGTAACTATTCTTAAGGGTTAATTTTATTTAATGTCACAGAACTGTTTTGTAGAGTTCACTTGTACCATCTCTACCTCAAGGGAAACAATTCCACCTAACTAGGCTTTTACAGCTTGTTTCCCTTAACTCTCACCAACTGCTGCGCTTTAGTCCTCTTTACTGGTTGGTCTCAGTTTTCCCTCTGTAAAGCTGAATCGTATTTTAACTCCAAAGATATTTGCTGGTACTAATTTTCAAGTACACTGACTACGGATTAAGATGAAGCTAGCATAAGGCAGCATTTATACATATAAAGACCCTCCAAAGATAGTAGCTATCCAGTGCCAATAACATTAAACCTAAAAATGGATCTATAAAAGACCTTCCGAAGATAGTTCCTGTCCAGTGCCAATAACATAACTTTGAAGCTTTGTGCTTAATGAGCAAGTTCATGTCTTTATTGCCCATTACATATGAGGTGTTCTCAAAATTTACCCTTTTATTGGAGACAAGGTCTTTCTACAAAGCTCTGGCTAACCTGGAACTCACTAAGTGGTACAGGCTGGCCTTGAACTCGCACCCACCTGCCTCTGTGTACTGGGATTAAAGGTGTGTGGCCTCTGCAAGGTCAACAGAAACAGTTCTTCATTCTTCCTCTCGTCTTTGAAACAGACACAAATAGAAATACATCTTACAACTGCAAGAAAACCTGAGTTCCTTCCAAAACAAAGGTGAATATATTGAAGTACATTATTTCTAAATTTGTTTTTATAGATTTCATTTATTAATAATGATATTGTGAAAAATCTACATTTGATTTAGATTTCATGTTTACAGAGCTTTACCCCATGGTGTTAAGATTCCTCACAGCTGCCCTCTCACTTATGATCAGTGAAGTAAAGGATCTGGCTCGCTGACTCTATTCATAGATTTCCCCTTGGCTCACGGAGTGAATCAGTAGGTTCCCTAGAGTTAATCAAGAGAAACATAGGAGGTTCTTTGGTTAACTTAATGGACTATATACTGGGAACCAAGGGAAAACTCCTAGAGATATATAATGTGTGTGTATATATATACCTATAAATCTTTAAACAATATTTACATTAAAGTTGGCCAGTTTTCTCTTTTCGAGTAGCAGCTGTAAAAGTGAGTCCTGCCATTTATGGAGTAGTCTTCCTTACTATCATTCTATCTGCGAGATGTGATTCTCACCAAATGGCAAACCATCATATACTAGATATTGATGGAGCTTGCTATGAACTGCCTCGTAAGGCACCGACACTTCTGGGGGTTACATACTGTCTACGCTTGGCTATCTAACTTGTATTATGAACTACTTTCAATGTACATACAAATGTTCATGCATCAGAAGCCAATTTCCTTTAACAGTACGTTAAATTTGGGGCGCTAATAAACACTTCAACTTAAATAATGGCATTGTTAAAGATCAAATTACACTATTAGTCTTGTTAACACCACTGGCACACACACTGCATATATATGTATTATCCTAAGATAAAACTCTTCTCAGAATTTCGTTACTTTTTATTATACACCAACTAGTTTATATTTTAGTTTTTTACAAAGAAAATGCTAAGAAAATTATAATCACATATCAATGGTATTAAAATCATAATTCCAGATTTCTTTACATGTAAGATGGAATGATCCAGCAGCTATGTCCACTGTCACAGACTTTAGTTCCGTTCAATTGGTATGGCACATCCTGCAAAATTAACTAGTTACACACAAAAAAAGTTTCAAATACAGTAAAAATGTACACACAATAAAGGTAATTTACAGTTACAAATAAGGAATGTACGTTATCTTGGCTGTGCTTCAGAAATCTAGGGTCAATAGCCTTAGTCAAGGCACAGAGGAGGAGTGAGCACAGCTGTTTCTAGGAGTGTGTACAATCACTGATGAGGTATGCATGCACGCAAAGTATTCAAAATTGCTCTGTCTTGCTACGAAAATGGATCTGAGTTAAAGGAAATTTTGTGGCTTCCCCCACTCTTCACTTCTGGATTACTTCCACAATCTTTAAATAAAATTGGCAAGGATTTCCAAAAGCAATCACTATTTGGGTAAATGAAACAAAATACTTCACTAATCCCAATTGTGCCTCTTGGACTAGAAGCATTTTGTAGACAAAGGAGTGTTTCATAAAATTGAAATGTCATTCAGGTGAAGGACAAGATATTTTCCACACACTTAAGATTTCAAAAACGTTCAAGTGGCCTTTACATCTGAACCACCATTTGTTAGAGTACTGGGGATTCTGGGGATCCTTTAGTAGCAAATACCAACTTTAGAGGGCTCGGGGCCTCTTGGGGTTAATTTGTTTGCTGGCCTGTTCTTCTTCTTGTAGCGCTGCACGAAAAGATTTCACTTTATCTTGGGAAAAGAAGAGAACAAGGGAGTAAGTATTGTACAACAAGCAATATGGTGCACAACTTTGATAGCATATCAAGCTAGCACTTAACAAAACTCAGTATTTCTCTTTTTCAATGTCATCTAGTTCCTCAGAACTATGTGTACCTATAACAAGCCTCATGGATGCCTAGTAAAAAAAGCCTGTTTGTTTTTCAACCAGTTTTTCTTACACACATTTTAAAGTGTTAAGTTAAATTTGTTCTATTTTTTGGGGGGGAAATATAGGCAAGCTTTAATGTTGAAATATGTAGTACTGTCGAAAAGGGAAATAAGTATTACTCAGATGTAATACTTCTTTCAATATTATGAGATTTCTACTAAGCCCCACCCCACCTTTTTTAAACTAAGAAAATTTAAAAGCCGAATTAAAGAAAAATAAATGACATCTGTTGTCTCCCCAGGTAAACAGGATAACACTTCATTGCTCTTATCTGTCTATTCTGTCTATTACCATACATTGACCTACAGTCATAGGACTACCAATCTGTTAATAAACTGTCAGGGAAATTACAAGCATGAAAATGAGGAATCTTTCTATAGCAGTGGTGCTCAAATGGAAGTGGTTTTTGCTCCAGGAACATTTAGTAATGTCTAGAGATTTATCACAACTGATACAGTGCTGTCCTCTAGTGGATAAATGCTTATAAGCAAGAATGCCCAAACATTTTACTCTGTATAGGATAACAGTCTTCAACAAACAATGGCCTCTCAAGCTCTAAATGGTGTCAACAATTATTAACAATCTTCCCTTTGTATGTTTTCATCATATAAAATCTTTTCACTACTACACATCTTAATACTGTGCAAATTTCATACCAAACACTAAGATGAAAGACAGATTACCTCGTAGCTCAGTTAAAATGTCTATTTTCTGCTCAAGAATAGCTTCAAGTTGTGTAGCATATGAGTCAACGTCATAGTCGACTTCTTCAGTCATCTCTAAGAGAGCTTTTTCATCTTCTATCCAGCGAATGGATTCCTAATAATAAGAATTCAACACAAAATGACTTGTAAAGTGGTTTGCTTTACAAATATTTATCAGAGGAGACTGGCCTACAAATCATGAGTTCTGAGTCAAACAATGGAAGCAGATATTCTCAAAAAAAAAAAAAATCAGTAGACATGACATCTCTAAGTCACTGTAAAATCAAATTTTTGGGAGGGGGGGCAGACCAGGAATTCTGTGTGAATGGTAAGCAAGCATTCTACCACTGAACTACATGAAATTTTAAAAGAATTGTGTTCTATTCAAAGGATTCTTAAAATTTTCATTAATTTAAGGCAAAGAAAGCCTTTCCTTACATACCTGGAACACTGCCCTGTGATCTTCTACAACCTGTTCTTCCATTTCTACCATCTGGGAGACAGCTTCATGGAAAGTAAACAGTTGTGGAGAAACTTCTTCTTCCTTAAAACACAAAGTTTAAAACTATCACCTAAAGCTTATATTTTTAAATGTCACTGAACTTTTGTTTTTATTTTCTTCCTTGGGAGCTCACTGAGGAATTTCTGTGTTTTTTTTTTTTTTTTTTAAAAGAGGCAACGTTCTACCACTTAGCTATAGCCCAGTCTCAAAAGCAGTTTTGTAAAGTCTTTTTAAGAAAGGCCATTTTTAATGAAAGTCTAAGTAATGAAAGTCCAACTCACAAGCAAGAAGTCATTTTCACTTAGGAATTTACTAATATTACATGTAGACTTACCCTAAAAAGCACCATCTTTCAGAACAGTCCAACTTTTCAGTTGACGTAAGCTTATTTCAGGTGTTCCTAGTTAGTACTGGCTTCTCTAACAATTTACCTCACATATACAGGACTTTATAATACATGAAAGCAACTGCACAGAGAATATACTTTGATTGAGGAATGGTCTAGCTCTGGACTCCTGGATGACCTGATACTATGGAAGCCAGGCTGCCTGCAGTCTCCCAAGTACTGAGAATACAGGTGTGTGCCACTGTGCCCAGCTTAAGTTTCTTCTCTTGAAATATGTAAGGACACAATCTTTGACTGGTACCATGTATTTCAAAGTGACTATCAAGATTAGTATTCTCATGGGCTAAACTTTTTAAAAAGTCATTTACTATTTTTTTACAAAAAAAAAAAAAAAGATCTTGTTCTCTTCCTTAGAATGGCCTCATATTGGTAGACTTAACCATTCTTCCTGCCTTAGCCTCCTAAATAGGTGGAACTACAGGTGTGTCTGGATGTGTATTTTGATTTGTCTGCATTCCTGGCTGACCTGGTCCTGGATAGGTAGTCCAGGTTAGCATCAAATTCTCAGCAATCCTCCTGCTTCAGCTTCTCTAGTATTGGAATTATAGGTGTGTGCCACCATGGCAAGGAAGCCAGATAGTTTTTTTTTTTATTAGAGATTTATTATGTATATAACATTCTGCCTCCATGTATGCCCGCACGCCACAGGAGGGCACCAGATCTCATTACAGATGGTTGTGAGCCACCATGTGGTTGCTGGAATTGAACTCATGACCTCTTGAAGAGCAGCCAGTGCTCTTAACCACTGAACCATCTCTTCAGCCCCGCCAGATAATTTTTAATAGCAATCTCAAATAACAAATCATAATTGTACTTCAACAACAAAAACACATGGCAACACAGCATGTTTTGGTTGTTAAATCAACTCAAAATTGATCTGGTTTAGCTTTACTTTTGCAGTCTCCAGCCTAAGTCAGTTCTATTAACTCAATCTGTTTTCTGAAACTATGGCTTCAGTAACATACAACTATGTAGAAGTCTACTTAAAAACTGTTCTAACATGCTAAGCAGAAATGAGAGATGGCTCAGTGGGTTAAGAGCACTGGCAGTTCTTTCAGAGGACCTGGGTTCAATTCCCAGCACCTACATAGCAGCTCACAACTGTCTGTAATTCCTGTTCCAGGGGATATGATACTTTCATACCAATGCACATAAAGTTAAATAAATTATTTTTTTAAAAAGAAAGAAATGGCATTTAAGCCAGGCAATGGTAATGCACACCTTTAATCCCAGTACTCAAGAGGCAGAGGCAGGCAGATTTCTGAGTTTGAGGCTAGCCTGGTCTACAGAGAGAGTCCCAGAACAGCTAGGGTTACACAAAGAAACCCTGTCTCAAAAAATGAAGAAAAAAAAAACCACCCCAAAAAACAATACCAAACAAAACAAAACAAAATCATTCGCTGGGTAGTGGTGGTGGATGCCTTTAATCCCAGTACTCAGGAGGGCAGAGGCAAGCGATTGGCTATAGGGTGTGCATATCTTACTCTGGTTCTCTGTATCTTTGGGAGACAATCATATCTAGACATAGTTCAGTATCTGCTTTGAGAGTTTTAAGAACAACCATAGTATCTTTCAAAACTTTGGGAGGACTGAAGCTAGGCTTTCATTTTTAGTTCTGTCTTCTCTGGTCCTCCACTTGGACAGCAAGCTCTTTACCCAGAGTCATCTGCTCAACCTTCCCACCTTACTTGACAAGCTACTGCACCGCAACCCTGGCTAGCCTGCGATGTAATATACAGCCTCAAATTTGCAGCAATCCTCCTGCCTGAGCCTCCCAAGTCATGGGATTATAGGTTTGTGCTACATGCCCAGATCACATGCATTTCTTTATATTTGCCTATTCTTCCAAAATATATATTTTAAAAGTAACTAAATTGTTGAAATTTGAAATTATAAAATTTTTAAGATACTTCAAATATAGAAAACCAACCAGATTTAATGGATGTTGGCATTTTAATTGGGGTTTTGTTTGCTTCTCTTTTTGTTTTGGGGTGGTTCTGGGGCTGTAATTTTTAGTACAGTTCCTTTATCTCTTTAATCCATATAATTATGTTGACAGGTTGTTTTGTTTGTTTTGAGACAGGGTTTCTTTGTGTAGCCCTGACTGTTCTGAAACTCACAGATCTGCCCTGAGTGCTGAGATTAAAGGTGTGTACCACCAGCATCACCCAGAGCTGTTCACAGTTTAAAACAAAAAAACATTTATATATGATACACTTAATATAATATAAATATAATATAATATAATCTTAAACTCTTTAGTTTTTGTTTTTCAAGATAGGGATTCTTTGTGTAGCCCAGGCTGTCCTCAAACTCACAAAGATCCACTTGCTTCTTCTCCTAAGGGCTGGGATTGAAGGCCCCACTGCATGGTACTAAAATTTTAATGTAGGCATAAAAATCTGAAAAATAAATTATTATGAGAGTGCTAGTAAGCCAAGAAATTAATTTGGATTCTGAGCCATACATTCTGTCATTGCTACCATGGTAAGACAGCAGCTAGACAAACATGGCTATATTCCAGTAAAGCTGTACTTATCTGAACAGATGGTTAGTCCATGGGGTGGATTTGCTGATCCCTGCTTTAGACTACAGTGTTCAATTAAGTTCTGCTATTGATGAAACAAACTAAGGTTGGATCAGTAACAATGATGTCACTCACATTTTGTTCACAAAGAAGTTTTAGATCATCTCTCTGAGGGGAACTCCCCACACCCCACTGTGTCTCTAAGTCATCAATCTGGCTTGGTGGATGGTGCATTATTGGACGGACATCACCAGCAGCAGCTGGATCTACAGTCAGTTCTTTCACCCTATAAATATATAAGTTATTTAAAATTATGAAAGGATCATGCAGAGATACACGAAAACACCAACCTATTCAATACAAAAGCAATTTAACGTAGTAAGATTGATGATGTCACTTTGTAGGTCAAATTTATCTGAACTCCGAATTTATTTATTTAACTTTATACTTACTTCAAGTGTAATTATTACACATAATCAGAGAAATGTAGCAAAGTATACAGATTAAATATTTCAAAGAAATAAACTATAATTGCAATTAAATTTTATAATAGAAATCAGAAGTTTACAGCCTATTAAGATTTGGCAGCCATACTACTCAGCTAGCTAAGTAGGAAATGATTTTATTTTACTTATTGAGAGAAGGTCTCACTATGTATCCCTGAATGGTCTGGAACTCAATGCACAGATCAGGATGATCTGCTTGCTTCTACCTCCCAAGTGCTGACCTCCCAAGTGCTGGATTAAAGGCTTATGCACCAAGACTGGTCAGTCATTTTTATCTCTAATGCTTAAAGATTCTAAGAATCTTACCTTTTGTCATGTTTAAAAACTATAAATCTTAAGTTCACACATTTTAAAAAAGGACATACTACTTTTTGAACCACAAGGATCATTATTTTTTTCAGACAAGTACCTTTTAATCACACACTGATAAATATACAAAAGTGACATCATCTTTTACAAAATAATGGGAAATATGGAGCTTAAATTCTAAATAAATCTTTTAAAGCAAATTAATAAATGACATAAAAATGCAGATCATGCAGCATAACCACCTGCTAAATGAAGTGAAAATGAAAAATGGCTCAGAACAAAGGAAATAAATGAGTATCTATGCGCAGCACAATTCAAAACAAGCTAGTCAAAGAAACGAAGCAAGACCTGGTAATCGAAGGAGAAAAGTCGTCATAATCGTAAGAAGGAGAGAGATCAGGGCGACTGCCACTACCCTGGGAGAAGGGAATGTCTGAAGGACTAATTCCAAACTCTTTTACTCTGTAGTACCAAAACAGTGAAAATTAAAAGAGCTCTTGGTAAAGATAGCAATGCACAGTTCAACTTTTGTTTAGAAAATAGTATCAGCATAGTGGAGTATATTTTAGAACATTACTTCATAAATAGGTTTCCAAACACGTTTTATTGATCCTTAGCTCAAAAACCCCTAAATCTTTGTAGTTTTCATCACCCTTTTCTCACAAATCTTCCTAGAAACTCCAAGGCCCCATGCTTTAACTGTATGACCCACTCAATCAAATCATTAAAACCATCAAATCTAATCATTAAAACCTACCAGATTTAATGGATGTTGGCATTTTTGTCAATGAATCAACATTGTGTGCGTATGTATGTGTGTGTCATACACACATATGTACATGCATGTAGATGTCAAAAGTGCAATGTCTTCCTCAATTTTGTCTCCATTTTATTTTCTGAGTCCAGGTCTTTTTAACCAAGCATTTGGCTAGACTATCTGGCCAGTTTTCCTCCCCTGTGCTAGACCTTTTTACATACATGCTGGGGGTACAATCTCGAGGCTTCATACTTGAGCAGCAGCAAGCACTTTGCCATCGGAGCCATTTCCCCAGCCCTGAGTCCTCAACACTTTCGCAGTTCTTCTCAAACCAGATGAGAGAATGAAATTCTAATGTCTGTTCATAATGAGTTAAGGTTGACTTACCCAACTAGAATTGTATTAGCTGTAAAACCTCCTCCATGACGGAGAAAATAAGACACTCAAGTTTTTGTGGTTGGTGATCATGATTATGAATGATTATGAATGTGGGTGGTAACTACACAAATTGAAAACCTAAATTTTGAATATGGAAATTAACTTTGTTACTCATATGTCTATTTCTTATTGCTTCAGAATCTCTTCACTGAGAAGCACCATTAGCATCACCCACAAATTATTCTATTACATATCCTCTTGTGCAAGCACATATACCATGTACAGGCATAATTTTTCTAAAATGATACATAAAAAATTTTCAGTTAACTCTTCTGTTTCAATCACTCTAACCTCTTCCTTTACCCAGAGCATATCCTCTGCTTCAGAAAACTGTTCCACAGGCATCTAATACAGCTTTTCTTCTTGGAACAACCATGCCCTCATTCTTCTCTCCTCTTTCTTTCCCCGTCCCCTGCTTTTTGAAACAAGTATTGGAGAACTTGCTGGACAGCTAATAGTGACCTTAAACTCCTAATCCTTCTGCATTCACTTCTGACATGATAGGATTATAGCAGGTGCCACACACCTGACAGTGTATTTCAATTTTATTGATAGACTGAATTGGACTTGTCATCTTAATCATTTAACATCAAAGTACATTGTTACAGACTATCCCTCAACGCCCAGGAAATATTTCTAAAATACAGTGTTTTGATTAAAATACAGGTTGAAAATAATTTCCAAGCGCTGTGCTCAACATTTTACAAAGATTTCTTCTCTCAGTTCTCAAAATTGTCCTTTAGTGCAGGTATGATCATCAATAAGGAAACTAGAGCACATTAAGGCTTTGCTGCCACCAAGTACTAAGGCAGGTAATAAGCCTACTGTGTCTTAAGAACTAACACTCTTCCATTTACATGCTGACTCTTAAGCAAACACTTCTTTAGTAAATAAGCAATCTGCAGGCTGGGATTGTAGCTCAATTATATAGCACTAGTCTAGATTGGTCAAGGCCCTAGTTCAATTTCTAGTATGACAATATGTAATAAAAACCCTACATATTTAGCCAAGCATGCTGGTGTATACCTTATTTAGAAACTAGGAGGTAGAGACAAGATCAGGAATTTAAGGCCATCCTCAGACAGCTGAGAGGCCAGTGGGGGTTAGTTTATTATAACATTACCTCTAACTATTGGTCTAAATAGTCAAAATCTAAAAAAAACTTATGATCACAATCTATATACTAGCTACATGTTAGCAGACATCTTTATTATTTGAAGTTTTAAGGCATGGATGAGTTTAATTCTATTAGATATAATTCTAAAACATTTGAGGGGGAGGTTCTGTAATAAGAATCTACCACAGAAAGTTATTCCCTACCCCTCAATGAGTAACTTTGGGGGAGGAGCATCTTAAAATGATTTTAAAAAACTCTCACATACTAAAAAAAGTAATTCAGAAATATTAATGTCTGTAGCTAGGAGTTCATAATTCAAACTTAAAAGTTGAACATATTTAAAGCTCTATTATACTTTTAAGTAGCTACCATATTTTGTATTTTTGTAGATTCCCCCACCCTACCTGGCTTCCCCCAGAGAATAAAACTAGGACCCAGGGACAACTTCATGCTTGGCAAACATGAGACACTGAGTAACATACATCCCAAGGACAATTGCCTAGGGCTTCCTAGCAGTGTTTACTACCATTTAAAAATCTCTTCAGGTGAAACAAAAGAAGCACAATACAAACATTAAAAAAATTATTAAAATACAGTTTCCTAATGATACACAAAGATGTATTTATAGGTATGAAGATAATCTTTTAAAAAGTTAAAAAGGACAATAAAATTATTTTAAAGCTATCAGGTGACAATTTGTAACTTGCCAATGGAAGGAAGATGTCAGACCTTACAGGGAGGCTGCTTCCTAGACTCCTTTGTTTCACTGAAGAGATTTCTAAATGATGGTAAACATTACAAGAATTAAATGCTTATTTGTTTTTGATTTATTTATTTTGTTTACAGAGTTCTGTCTGCATGTGTGCCTGCAGGCCAGAAGAGGGCACCAGATCTCATTACAGATGGTTGTGAGCCACCATGTGGTTGCTGGGAATTGAACTCTGGAAGAACAATCAGTGCTCTTAACCTCTGAGCCTTCTCTCCAGCCCGGGACTTGAATTTTTAAAAATTTTATTATTATTGTGTGTATTGTGTATATATGCCCAGTACATGTGGAGGGCAAGAGGGCATTTTGCAGAATGAGTTTTGTCCTTTAACCACAGGACGCAGAGGTTGAACTCTGGTCATCAGGCTTCTGTGGTATGTGCCTTTACCCATTAGCCATTCCACCTAGCTTGTTTTCAGATACTTTTCTACACAGGTGAAGTTCTTATTTTTAAAAAGATGGGAAAGTCTCCATTTTGATTGAAACAAGAAATAATGGTTTTTTAAAAAAAATTAAGACAATCTCCATTCCAGAAGTAGGTTATGAAGAATAATCTATAGGTTAAAATCGTAAATGTTAACCTGATAAAACATTTAAAACTTCAAGGGGAGAGATCCAGATGAGTTAAAGGGAAGAGTGTGTAAATTTCATCAAAATACTAACATACATGCATCACATTCTCAAGTACAAATATCTTTTAAAACTACATAAATAATCAAATTCAAAACAAGAAGTGTGTGTGTGGTAGGGGCGATCTACAAAGCAAACCTGCCATCCTAATCCAAGAGTTCTAAGGACATCTGAAACTATTCATGACTATAAGGTCTCCGTGCATTTTGTCCATATGTAACAACATTATTGATGTGAATAACATATAATCCATACACAGTACCAGAAAGAACTGTTATCACTGAAATGAGATATGCATATGTGTCTGTATAAATATAGTACATCATCAGGAATATTTCTAGCATAGAGCACAACAATTTAAGAAATTAACTCCCTAATTTTCACTTTATCCTTAATAATATAAGAATTTCCATCACTGAAACATAGTAAAATATTATGAATCATAATTTGTTGAAATGGAAAAATATTCTAGGATAAAAAGTTCAATTTTAATAAAGATGTCAGTCTTACTAATTATACAACATATTTCTACTCATTTTTTCTTTTTAACAAAACAATTCTAAATAATGTCTCCTTAGCAAACATATAAAATTTTACTTTGAAACTTTAAGGAGCAAGTGTGATCAATCTGTCCTAGTACATTTTCTGTTTGCTGTGGTACAGGAGCTCATGTTGGAGGTCAGAATACCTTATGTCTTTCTGCTTTAGTATCATCATATGCTACAACTCCAGGTATGTTTCCTCAGCAGACAGCAAATCACACTATATACTGTCGAATACATTAGATTTCAAATTTTAAAATGTAGGAATAACTTTCATACCTATTTGCATATCTTAACGTATTAAGAGTATTTTCACAGGATGCCATTCCTGGAGAGATTGTGGCAATCTATAAAGGGGTAGGGGGAAGCAAAGATAAAACCATAAATGCTCAAGATAATAATCCTGACAAATAGCTCAATAAGGTCTAATCTTACAATCTACTTTAAAATATTTGTACTGGCATCTGACCTCTAAGATCTACTTACCTAGTACATGCAATCACTATAAAATCCAGTTAAAAACATAAAAGATTTTCTGAAGACACCAGAAAGTCATTAAAAATCCAGCAGAAAATGAAGGGAAACACTTAGAAAAAGGAACAGACTGCCCCTCCACCTACTTTTAATAGTACTAACGGAATAGTATTCTGCCAGAGACAACACCCTACTAATGTCCCACAGGACCACTGAAGTCTCTAGGAACTCTTGGTTAAGAAACTGAAAGGCAGTTTGGGAGTGAAGAAGGTAAACTGTCCTATTAGAAAGATAGGAAGACTGAGGGAAAAACTCAAAGTTTATGCAGTTGCACAAATCTTTGGTTGCACATCTAGCCTGCTATAAACACAACAAATTGTAAGTAACACAGTGAAGTGCATGAAGAGTTATTTGAAAGAACCTTGGAATAAGTTAAGATCTGCTCCAATAACAAGTCAGAGTAAGAAAATCCAAGTTTCTATATTCAGACATTAGAATTAAAAAGCATTACAGCTGCACTATATTTTCCACCAAAATAGCAGGGACCACGTCTTAAATACCACAATCTCTCACAACAGAAGGGTAATTATAATTAGCAAACATCTAAGAATTTCCAAAGAATTTCTATTTATTACTTCAGGATAAAATCAAAACAAACAAAAAACCCAACTTACCATACAAGTACGAGAATTTTCACCTATGAATGAATCTCTCAACACCTGAGTGAGTTTACTTGCTCGGAAAGGAGTATGGGGTTTATTTCTACCTAAGGCTCTGATGCACTCCTAAAAATTAAGAAAATGTTTCTTACTAATTAGGCTTTATTACAGAGTCATTTTAAGCAACATTTTAAAGAGGTTTCTTACTTGTTAACTTCTAAGAACTAATGAGTTCTGAAAATTCTTTGATAGAACTTAATGATGGTTTTATAAATATTAATTCAAGAAAATGAGTAACAACAAAAATAAACTTTAATTATTCTGAAAACAAAAACAAAAACCTGAAAATATAGCCAGTGTCTGAGAGTTTAGGCAACAGGAAAGTTTAAGAAGTTGAGATTTTACAATGGAATCCCAAAAGCTACAGCTGCTGTACTGCAATCCTTCCAACTCCTAATTTTCTAGTAAGAGGGAAAATATAATAATCCTTTAAAATAAATTATTTTGGTTCAACATTCCCCTCTCCCCGAATGCTATTCTGTATTTGTAAGACATCATTTCCACTCTCTCTTGTCCCTTAAGGTCACCTTGGTGCTTTCAGAGGCTAAGAGCTGCTGGGCAGTGGTGGCACCTGCCTTTAATCCCAGCACTCGGGAAGTAGAGGCAGGTGGATCTCTTTGAGTTCTGGGCAAGCCTGCTCTACAGAAGCTAGTGAGGCTAAAGTTAACAGCAGGGTCAAAGAACTCTCTATCAGATCCAGGGAGGAGACTGTCTAGGGGAGGAGACTATCTAGAGTCACAGACAAGAAAAAACGAAACAAAACACTTCTTAGCTCATTTCCATGGTTGTTGTACCCCCTAAAGAAAGTCTGGATGATTATAGTCCTTTAGAATCTAACTAAGCAGCCTCAGAACTGGTCTATCAATTCATTTCCTATGTTTTAAAACAAGAAAATGTATAATAAAACCAAGTTTGTAAACCTTTGCTTTTACTAGCTTTACAACTGAGTAAGCAGAATTAAAAGACTTTCACAAATACATTTACCTACCTTGAGTGCTAAAAGGCTTTTATTAATTTCAGCACCTTCAAGCCTTGTTTGCCTGTCTGCACTTGAGGTATCAGCTCCTCTTTCATTCCCAGCCAAATCAATGAGAGAAAATTTGCCATGTAGTTTTCCCTTCCTTCGAAGAATGATCTGAAACACTGCATGACTCCGAGATGAATGTGCATTTGCAGATGTTTGACCAGATGTTCTGTAATGTGATTAAGGACATACTGATACACCAAAACTTTTATGTATATGTTAATCAAAATATTTTCACTTAAAATCTTTCCTTTGTTAGTATGCTGCACACATAGGATCTGAAACAGAAGTATCCCTTTAAGACTTACCTGCAACTGTTGCCTATGTCAATGAGTTTCAGTACATCTTCCACACATCTGACCTCCCGCTCCTGTAATCCTACCACTTGCACCTGTTGTTTTCCATCTTCTAGTACTCTTAATTTTGTTTTCCTATTTAATAGGTCAAATACCTACAGAAAACCATATTCAAATTAGAAAACTAGCTTTAAAAAAATCAGCTCTAAAAAAGTGAGTCTAAAAATAATAAAACTATTATTTGAAGAACAATGTTCAACATTGAAAGTTTAAAAAGACATTTAAAATTCTAAAGACTTCAACTGCTATATTTACAAGCATATAAATCTTGTGGGTGTGGAGGTCATAAAAGAAAGCAAATATATTGAATGCCACTAAGTTGTACACTTAAAAATTGACAACTGTGTAACACACACACACACACACACACACAATTTTACCACATTTCTTTAAAAAAAAGTCTGGGGATTGAAGACAACTCAGTTGTAAAGTGCTTGGCAAGCAAGTACAAGGACCTGAGCTTGATCTCAAATAATCACAGCATTGGGGAAGTGGAGACCCTGGGGCATGATGGTGAGCTAGCCTATACTAACCGACCACCTGCAGGTCACAATGAAAGTCTGTCTTAAAAATACAAGATGGACAGCTCCTAAGAAATAACACATGAGGCTGACTGCTGGCCTCTACATGTATGTATGGTGTAGATGCAGACACCCACCTACACATATGTACCCATATACATGCACTCACATAGCACCCCCATAAACAAAAGAAAAATGAAAATTTTCACACACCTTTCCACTATAAATTTCAAAAAATGTTGCATATACTTGAAGTTCTAGTTTCTTATAGTTTGGCTTCTTCAGCATTAAAAAGACATCCCGAGCTGTCAAAAAAATTTCACACATGAAGTTCGTTAAAATGCAACAAATCTTTTCTATTTTTAGAACTAGTTAATATTAGGTGAATATCAATAAAAATAAAATTAAAACATTAATTTGAAAAATAAATTTGTAAAGGAATCTATTGTCTTTCACATTCAATGAAAGGATGTTACTATTTATCCTTAAAAGGAGCTCAACATGTAGCTCAATTGGTAATGGTTGATTAGCATGCACAAAGCCCAGGGTTCAGTCTGCAGCACTGCATGGACCAGGCATACAACATCCTACAATCCAGCATTTAGGTGTGAGAGGCAGGAGGACCAGAAATTCAAGGCTATCTTCAGCTACACAGCAAGATTGTGGTCAGCTTGCTGTACATGAGGTGAGCCCCTATCTCAAAACCGGGGGGGGGGAGGGGGGGAGGGAGATCCAGTAACAATTAGCCATTGCATAATTTATAGTAATCTAATAGTTTGCCACATTTACAATGACCCAATATATATCAAGATTTTTTTGTCCACAAGAGCTTAATCTTAAACTTCTTTTATGTTTTCTTTTCTTTCTTTCTTTTTTTTTTTTTGAGCTAGGATCTCAAATAGCCAAGGCTGGCCTTAAACTTGCTATATAGTTGACGATGATTGTGAACCCAATGATTCTGTCTCCACCTACTAAGTACTAGGATTACAGGTGTGTGCTACCATGACTGACCAAGACCTCACATTTCTTTTCAACTAATTTGAAAACGTACAGTTGATCTAATATGCTTTGTGTATAGCTGGACAATAAAGTCTTATTCAAACACACCTGAATAATATTCAAGAATGTCATCAACTACACACACAAAGGACACTTACCTGCTAATGCATAAATTCCCTTAGAACAATCCTGGTTCTTTCCTGAAAAGTCACCACCCATAGTCTACATTTGGAAAGAAAGAATAATAGAGATTATTCAGAAATTCTTTTTAAAAGAATTTAGGTCTTGGGTTTGGGGTGATGACCCGGTCCATAAAATATCTGCCACAAAAATATGAGGCCCTGAGTTCTATCTTCAGGAACTCATGTAAAATAACCCAAGCACAGCAGTACATCATTATTGACCCAGAGCTGGGATGCCTAGGGCTTCCTGGACAGTCAGCCTAGCTTACATGTTAGTTCCAGGCCAACGAGCAACTGTCTCAAAAAACCCCAAAATGGATGGCATCCAAAGAGTGACAGCTGAGGTTGTACTCCGGCCTCCACAGGCACATACCCAGAAGAAATTTAGCTTTTTAATTAAGGTGTAAGAGAGAGACTATAGCACCATAGCAGGAAACAACTTAAACAATTACTTACATGAGTTTTTCCACTTCCAGTCTGTCCATAAGCAAAGCACGTAGCCATTCCCCTTTCAAATATCGTCTCTACAAGTGGTCTAGCTGTAAACCTTAAAAGGAAAATAAAAAAGGATGTCACAGATATCAAAGTTAAACAAGTAACCAAAGTAATACAAGTAATATAAACTGTATTTCATTAACAAAGTACAGCAGGAGTTTAAACAAATCTTTAGTTTCAAAACTTCAAATAGTGAGTAGGTGAAAAAGAACTGTTGCTTTGGATCATGAATTTTAAATACAAACTTTTTTTTTTTAAATCAAGAAAAGTAGGAACCATTACAATCAACACATTTTGGGATCATGTCTATCCGATCTACATCATTAATCTGTGCTTGGGGATTATATAAACTTCTGCACTCTGCTGGCTATGGAAGCCTTTTCCTTCCAATAATTTGTCAGGATGCTTGAAAGGTAGTAGCTGTTGGTGAATATGCTGGATGAGGTAAAACTTTGTAGCTCAATTTGTTCAAGTACTCAGTGTTCAGAAATGGAGAAATGGAGACCCTTCCCTTTGACCTCTGCTAGCTGCAGACAGTACAGCTTTTGGTGTATCATCTCATCAGCTTCCTGAGCAGCTTCTCAGATGCCAGGTTTTGCTAGGATCCAGAAAGCAGTAGTAGATCACATTAGCATCAGACCAATAAACTGTGACCCAAGCTTTTCTGGGTCTGAGTTTGGATTTGGGTAGTGCAGTGAAGTTTGTTCTTGGATTAACCACTGAGCTGGGTCTTTACACATGATCCACTTGTCACACAACACAACCAGCTTGGAAAAGGTCCACTGTTGCACAGGGTGAGAAGTTCAAAATAACAATCCTTTTCTTGTGTTGTCTTGCATAGATATAAATAATTTGGATTGATATAAATCTTAGTTTACTGATACTAATTTAAGGTCAATCTTGTTATATGTATATTTCTGCTCTTGATTAAGGTATTGTGATTGTGTAGTTCATTTAAAAATGTAATGTATAATTAGGAAATATAGGTTGTTAATGGATAATCGATAACAGTCAAGCTTGTAGTCATGTTAGTAAGATTTTCTAGATATATAGAGATATATTTCAGTTAAATAGGCATTCTTCATCTCTTTCAAAGACTACAGAATTTGGCATTTAATGTTTTAATAACTTAGGGTTTTTCATGACAATGAGACACATCTGCTCCTGGCAGCACCAGCTACTTCAAGAGAAAGATGGACATCGAAGAGGCTCCTTATGGAGTTGGTTAGCCATTTGGGCAAAAACCTGCTCTTGCCTGGACTGTTGCATAAACTGGACACAAAGAACCCACAGAAAGAGAACTGCTAAACTTGCCTAAAGGTGAGATGGTCTTTTGGGGTTCCTGACTCATGAAAGAGTCTACAAGACATTCTGCAAGATACAAAAGAAAGTGACTAAACTGTCTTTAAAATTTCCTGCTTCATGGAAATGTCTGCTGGATACTATGGGCCTGTAGGCTGAAGATGGATGCCCCAACAGTACAGATGAACTTTGGGTGACTGTCCAGGCAGCGAGATGTCTGTTATTTCTAGAGTTTTAGAAGTTGCTTACTTCTTGTTTACTTAGGTAATATTATATCCTTCTGGAGTCTTTGATGGAGTTGAAGAATGAATAACCATAGTTAGTTTTCCTTACTTATGATAAAAGATAAAATAGATCTAAATATTGTAACTGTAATTCTTGCTTGATAACTGTTTTGTTGTATGTAATTTTACTATGTAAAAGTTAAAGCCTTTCTTTTTTGTTTAAACAGAAAAAGAGGAAATGGTGTAGGAGGGTCATCCGTCTATGTGTTACTTTCATTGGTAAATAAAGAAACTGCCTTGGCCTTTTGATAGGCCAGCCCTTAGGTGGGTGGCGCAGACAAAACAGAATTCTGGGAGGAAGAAAGCAGATTCAGGCAGACGCCATGAAGCTCTGGCCCGAGATGGAGGTAGATTAGGATCTTTCCCGATAAGCCACCACCTCGTGGTGCTACACAGATTATTAGAAATGGGTTAACCAAGATGTGAGAATTAGCCAATAAGAGGCTAGAACTAATGGGTTAGGCAGTGTTAAAATGAATAGTTTCTGTGTAATTATTTCGGGTAAAGCTAGCAGGGCTGCGGGACACGGCCCGCTCGCTGCTCCTTTTACTACAGTATTGATACTTCATAAGTTTATAATCCCATCAAGCCTTTCCAATTTGCTTCAAATGCTGAACATGAACAACTAACTTATATGTGGGGAAGATGTAAATTAACTATAGGACACTGAACTTTGAGTTGACAGTCTTAAAAAATGGCAAAGAAGTATGGCTTGTTTTACCTTTTCAAATATATTAATAAAATTCACCGATATAATTGAAATCAAAAAGTGGGAAAGGGATAAGAAATATTTCTTTACTGAGAACAACATTAAATAGTATGCAAAAAAACAACAATTAGGCCAGGCAGCGGTGGTGCACACCTTTAACCCAAGTACATGGGAGGCAGAGGCAGGCAAATCTCTTGTGAGTTCAAGATCAGCCTGCTCTACAGAGTTAGTCCCAGGACAGCCAGGGCTATACAGAGAAACCCTGTCTTGAAAAACAAAACAAAACAAAACAAAACCAATTAGAACATTTCATACACTGTTGCTAGATTTTTCAACGCAAACTGAAGAAGGCATAGAATAACAAGTGCAGGGAAAAGTTCTAGTCTAACGAAACTCTGAATAATAAATCAGAAGAATGACCAGTTCAAAAAGTATGTCTTAGTCCATACAGGTAAAATAGTTTATTAAGAGTTCTATATTAGTGAAGTATAAATATGCCAGGTGAGTTTGAGGCCAGCCTGGTCTACAAAATGAGTTCAAAGAGAACCAGAGCCATTACACAGAGAAATCGTGTCTTGAAAACAAAACAAGGGGCTGGAGAGATGGCTCAGTGGTTAAGAGCATTGCCTGCTCTTCCAAAGGTCCTGAGTTCAATTCCCGGCAACCACATGGTGGCTCACAGCCATATGTAATGAGGTCTACTGCCCTCTTCTGGTCTGCAGACATACACACAAACAGAATATTGTATACATAATAAATATTTAAAAAATAAAACAAAACAAAACAACAACAAAACTAAAAGAAGTATAAATATAGACTGAAGCTCAGAATGTTTATTAAACTTACCACAGATAATACTTGAATAAGTACTTAAAAACTACCATAAAAATCAGATTTACAGCCGGGCAGTGGTGGTGCACGCCTTTAATCCCAGCACTTGGGAGGCAGAGGCAGGCGGATCTCTGAGTTCAAGGCCAGCCTGGTCTACAAGAGCTAGATCCAGGACAGGCTCTAGAAACTACAGGGAAACTCTGTCTCGAAAAAACAAAAACAAAACAAAACAAAAAAAATCAGATTTACACATTATGAAATGGGAGGGTAAGAAAGAATTGTTTGAAAAAAGCTAAAAGAAATTACCGGTTATTATTACAATTCCCATTTAAACAGATATTTCATAACATACCTATTTAATATTCCAATGTTCAATTCGTAAGATTCTTATTGCTCTAATTTTCTGTTTTCTGGAGATTTTTATAAAATGAAATTAGAAAATAAAACACAGCATGCAAATAAATGTAAAGGTATGTCTACATGGAATATAAAGGCAATGCTGTAAAAATCTGCTATAATTACTAGAAATATATTTATGAAATATGTCAAAAATCTACATGACATAAAAATTTTGTAAAAATATGTCCATCAACCTTAAAAGATGTTAAAAAAATTAAAATGAATGTAAGCAGATTTATAGAACTTTTAAACTTTTATTTGTAAACACATGCTAAGGAAAGATCAAGACTAGTAATTAATGCCTAGCAGGTATTTCAAATTTATTAGTACAGGGGTTAAAACAGAAAACCTAGTGTCTGTGGATGACAGAGGTATATGTCAGATACCTAAGACAGATAGCTGTGATCCTCCATATGGATGCTGGAAAACGAACCTAGGTCTTCTAGAAGAGCAGGTAGTGTTCTTGAGGCTGAACCATCTCTCCAACCCTTCTCAGAAACTTACCCATACATGTGTCTATGATATACGTAAGCTAGCTTTCAACTAGCATAAATAAGAAACAAATTTGGTTTTTTTTTGTTTTGTTTTGTTTTTTGACAGGCTCTATGTAAACCAGGCTGTCCTCCAACTCATAGCCTCCCACCTCCACCCCAAGTACCACCATGCCCTGGAAAAAACCAAACCAAACCAAAATACCAAATCCAAAACACCTAACTGTTTGAGGTTTTAAAGAGATTACATGATAAAACTCATTGAGTTTATTACATTTTCTTCGGTTTCCCCTAGAAAGCTGTGCAAAGAACAACATTAAATCATCAAGGAACTTCTAAGAGTCTAAGAAGAGAATTTTAATTTAAAATAAATTCACTCACCTGTAAACCATTTCATTAGGAGCTGAGTCATCAAAGGCATAATCAAAACGAAACGTCTGGTTTTCTAAGTACCTCGTTAAGTCTACTTTTTGTTTGGGCTCATGTACCATCACAACATCTTTACTAGGGATTGTGATTACATCAAGATCTTTCATTTGGGTTTCTAAAAGAATAAACGAAAAATCAATGTTCAGTAATTTTCACAACATTTGATTTAATGAAAAAAATTTTAAAAAAGATTTGAAATCTTTAAAAAATGATTTTAATATTGTGTGTGAGAGAAAGCATGCACACACCAGGGCATGGTATGAATGTGCAAGTCAGAGGAAAATTCTAGGAGTCGGTGCTCTCCCTCCACCATGTACGTCCCAGGGGTCAAACTCAGGTCATTAAGACTGGCAATAGGCTTCTTTACTAAATCATCTCATTATGTTTCTTTTTTGCGATAAAGTCTCACAACATAGTCCAGGCTGCCCTGGATCTCACTCAATCTTCCTTTTTCAGGCTCTTGAATGTTCGGATTACAGAAATTATGCTACCATGAGTGATTTCTAAATTGTACTCTCTACAAAACTCATTAAGCACCATACCTTTTTTATTGAGGGGTCGTTTTCTTACACAAACACATATCCTATGTTCATCAATCTAGGAATAAAAACCATATTATTTCATTGATTATAAATGCTATGTAAAACAATAGAAAGTAAACTATGGTTTTTAGAAATTTCTAAAAATATATATAGCAGTTAAGCTTTAAAAAACAAACTAGCATTTAATAAATTTTAATGGTTGTCAGAAACAATTACTACTAAAATTCTGAGCATTGTGGAAACTTATTTTGCTTTTGATAAGCCATTACTTAGTAATTAAGGTTTTTAG
The DNA here is from genome assembly GCF_903992535.2 of Arvicola amphibius. NCBI lineage: Eukaryota > Metazoa > Chordata > Mammalia > Rodentia > Cricetidae > Arvicola > Arvicola amphibius. Next base: position 41,437,821 of record NC_052049.1, on the reverse strand, counting down.
AAAGTACCACAATCCTTAACATTAAGCTCTTGTTAAGAAGTACCTTCCACGGAACACTCCGCATTGCTGGTGGGAGTGCAAGCTGGTACAGCCCCTTTGGATATCAGTATGGCCATTTCTCACAAAATTAGAAAACAACCTTCCTCAAGACCCAGCAATATCACTTTTGAGCATATATCCAAAGGATGCTCAATCGTGCCACAAGGACATGTGCTCAACTATGTTTATATCAGCATTGTTTGTCATAGCCAGAACCTGGAAACAACCTAAATGCCCCTCTACTGAAGAATGGATAAGGAAAATATGGTACATTTATACAATGGAGTACTACAGAGCAGAAAAAAATAATGATATCTTGAAATTTGCAGGCAAATGGATGGAGCTGGAAAATATCATATTGAGCGAGGTAACCCAGATCCAGAAAGATAAACATCATATGTACTCACTTGTAAGTGGTTTTTAAACGTAAAGCAAAGAAAACCAGCATACAAATCATAATCCCAGAGAACCCAGACAACAATGAGACCCTAAGAGGGACATACATGGAAGTAGAAAAAGACAAGATCTCCTGAGTAAATTGGGAACATGTGGACCATAGGAGAGAGTTAGGGTGGGGGGGGGGGGGAGGCAGGGAGAGGAGCAGAGAAAAATGTATGTAGAGCTCAATAAAAAAAAAAAAAAAGAAAAACAAAGTACCTTCCACTCATTTCAAGATGTGTTATATACAATAAAAGTAAAAATTGCAATTCTACATGCATCTTTTCATGTTGATTGTAGATAGTTGTTGGAAGATCACTAACAGGCAAAAAACCAGGATTCTCACATTACTTAACAAAATAACCGGACAATTTTATGAATGACAGTTCTTTTTTAATTAAATGATTTAATTATATGCACATGTAAGTGCTGCATTTTTCCCAGAGCTGGAGGTATAGGTTCATTGGCCTGATGTGTTGCTCTGAGAATCCAAATTGGGTTTCTTCCAAGAACAGACGGGCTTTTAAGCACCAAGCCATCTCTATATCCCCATAATGACAAATCTTTGTATACAATTTTAAAAATAAAGCTTACATTCAATACATACTTTCTTGGAATAAATCATTTTCTGTGATCAGACCTATTTTAGAGTTCTACAATTTGCCTGGTTTAATTAAAACATGAGCTCAGATGCAACAGGTGAAATGCCTGGCAGTGTAGCAAGGCCTAAAATATATGGGAATATAAGCTTATGAATAAGACATTTATCAGGACCTGTAACATACTTCCTAACACAAAGTTTTTGGTAGCCAAACATTCTAAATATGTTAGGTCAGATGTATTATTTTTCATTCTGCAGCAGGTAATGAAACTACAGAATACTTTTCAGTTCTGAAATTCTGGTCTGTTGTAGCCCCTAAGAACCATTATTACTGCTACAGCCAGAGTAACGTGTACTTAAAAAGAACAAATTAGCTACAGTGAATTAGAATGGTGGTGGAATATACAGCCCAAACCAAAGTTAAAGTAAGCCTGGAACTGAGATCAAAGCCTTTGTGAAGGGTGCCTTATGTGATCCACTGATATAAGCCGTCAGAAGACAGGGAGGCTTCGCTTGAGAAGAGCAGCTGTGCCGGATCTCTAACATTAAAACTATGGAGGGGGAACAAAAAAGTAGCTGAGTTGTGATTTATCATACAACATGGGAACTGAACCTCATTAGGAAAGACAAAACCATACAGGTAAATACAAGTCAGTATGAAAATTTTTATTTATAATAGCACATCTTCAGAGTAATAATTAACAAAGGATCTTACAGGATCAGCTGTTGTTAGGGGTCTGTAATCCAAGCTTCCTCTGAAGTCTCTGATCATACACATAATTTCATAATTTGGATTTGTAGCATCAACATCCTATTAGGAAACAAGATTTGGCACCTATTATACTTAATTACACTGTATGTGTTGCATATAGTTTGGAAACTGCAGTCCAGGCACTGTCATTTGTTATCCAAACCCAAAGTAAAACTACGATGTAATTTCCAAGTTCAGGTTAGTATGTTCTGAATCACTTTCACATAAATAACATGATTCTGTTAATCTGCATGTATCCTTGTGCACTCCAAAGTTTCCTCATTAAAGCTATTCTTTAATTACTTAAAAAAATCACTTATAACACATTTGCTCTAATTATGTCAGAAAATATATCAAGGGGAACAGCACTCTAGAACACTGGCAAAGAACTCTAGGAAGGTTGAAACTGGGAAAATGCATTCCACATCCCAACTCAGAACTACGTCATCTAGTGTTTCAATATTAAATATCAACTTTGCACAAGTCACCATGAGGGCGTTGTTCTTGCAGTCACACACACGAGGCTCCTTCTTTACCTTCCTGTCCATCGTTACTGCTCTTCCCAAAGCACTACTCTTTATGTTTCTCTGCCTATGCCAGTTCTACTGTCAAAACATTTAAGGATTCTTTGAAAAATCTGGTCTGCAGGTGTAAGCATGCTGTTTAATTACAAATATCGGTCCTATTTTTAAATACAGCCTTAAATTAAAATATGGATTCATTTCTATTCATCTCCTTTCTCTTTGTTAACTCTAAAATAACCAAGATGTTAAAAAAAAGCAATACAACAAAACTTAAAACACGAAGAAAGATAACTTGTTTGCTTTTTTGTTGTTTGGAGTTCTTGTAGCTGCTCTTTAGCTCTTGTCCTCCTACCTCTACCTCCAAGGTGATGACAGATATGTCACTACAAGCAGCTCAAAACCAAGATATTTAAAAAATTAAAAAATTCAAAGTATTGAATTCTGACAGAAATTTATTTCAAATTCAATACTAAGTTTTGTTTAAATTATAACTAGCAATGGTCAATAGCTTCCCTGTAATAAATAATAAATCACTAATACTCAAGATTTTTCCATTCATTTTCAGACTATACTGAAGAACAGTCACTGAAACGGTCACTGAAATTTATCTTCTACTTACCTTAAAAAAAAAAAAAAAAAAAGACACCAACTTGTCAGCTCAGAAGCAGAATGTGAAACAAAAATTGAGAGCTCCCTAGGAGAGTTACGCATCATCAAGTACACCCGGGGAACACCAGGGGGGTCATGTCTGGCAAGCATGAGTAAATGCAAATACAATCTGTGTATCCTCTCTGTTTCCCTGGAATCAGAGGCTCAGGTAGTCCAGACTGCTTTCCTGAACCTTATTTTAAAATCAGCTATTTTCACTGATATAATCTATCCCTTTCTCAGAAACAAACAAACGAACATTTGGGTTTATGTTACAAACCTGGGCTCTTTTTTCTCTAAGTTCTTGCTGTTGTAATCTCCTTTTCTCTCGTTTTTCTTGTAATTTTTCTACTTCTTTGACACAATTAGATTTTCTACGTGCTAAAAGGAAAAGGATAAACTGAAGAAACACCGTTTTTTTTTGTATAGAAAAACTTTACAGAAATTTTATGACTAATTCAGCACACACACACACACACACACACACACACACACACACACACAAGTCCACAGTAATGAAGCATGCCAATTATACCTAGGTGAATTTGACTTATGAGCTGCTTTAATAGTAGGAACAGGACACTATACAGATGAGTCAAGAGAAATGACTCAGACACACTGATACATGTCATCTCTTGGTTTAGAATTACAGGCCTTTAAATTAAAAGGATTAATAAGTGTAACTTTTTTCTAGAACCTAAAAAAAAAAACTAGCTAGAATTTTAAATTCAAAGCAATTGAGCCATTGTTATAACCTCAAACAAAATGTTATTCTCCAGTATGAACTAAATTAACTCCCAATTAACGAACTAAAGTACTAAATACAAATTATAATTGGTTGGCAAAAGGAAATCTTTAGCCAAGTTTGTCTTAGATTGCTTACTACTTAAGAACTTGTAATGATGACCAAGAGAGACTACATGTATGCCTAAAATGACTGAATCCTTGATACGTTATTTACATACAAGGAGGTCCAAATTCCTTTTTTGCAGCTTGAACTGGAGATATATCTGAAACACTACCATTCTGTTGTGCAGAAGACGACTGTTCGGGAAGCTGACTAGGCCGTGCGCGTGCTGAACCAACCACTACAAAACAAATTTAATTCAGAACAATATTAAAAGCTAACCACAGTAAAAGGAAAAGACATCGCCATGTCAAATGTGATACATAAATATTGAACTCATGTCACGCACAGTAGCTCATAATCTATAAGACCAGCACTTGGTAGGCTGAGGCAGGACAATGAATACATATTTGAGGCAAGCCTGGGTAACAGTGAGACCATGCCTCAAAAGTCGATAAATACTGAGCGGTGGGGTGGTGGTGCAGCCTTTAATCCCAGCACTCAAGAGGCAAAGGCAAGTGGATCTCTGTGAGTCTGAGGCCTGCCTGGCCTCTAGAGTGAGTTCTAGGACAATAAGGATGTTACATAAAGAAACCCTGTCTTCAAATACCAAAATCAGTAATTTAAATTTAGCAAACTGCCAAACTTTTCAATAAATGGTATATAAACTACTAAAAGCAAGCAACTCTATTCAGTAAATTGACACAATTAAAAGACATTTTCAAAGTAATAGTTACACCAGGAAAGAGGCAGGCAGGCAAATCTGAGTGTGAGACCAGTATGGCTTTTATAGCAAGTTACAAATAATGGAGAAACAGAGTCAAAAAGGTACAGATTTAACATCCACCAGTGTGATTTTAGCTACAAAACTAAATAGTCACCTAAAAACCAAACCTAAACTGACTTTTAATAATCATTTTTTTTTATGGTGGCTGAAGAGGCAACCGTGGGTGCTGGGAACCGAACTCTTATATTTTGGTTGTGAGCCTAGCCTTTAACTGCTAAGCCATCTCTCCAGTCCTAATAATCATTTTTAAAAAATGCACATGAAACCCATGTCTTAAAATCCCAGAATGCACTGGTATTTCCCAGGGTATATGTACATTAATATAAATAACATATAAATTATATTATATATGTGCAATATAAAGGCAATCTCATTTTTAAGAAAATGTACATGATTCAAACACATAGAAAACAAATGTAAAAGTCCTTCCAACCTTTCTTACATTCCGGATTTCATATTTTGCTCCCCAAAATGCAAATCTTCAGTAGAGTAGTTCCCCATTGTAGATGTCATAAAAATGCAAAAAGGAACTTGAAATTTTCTACAAACAGAAAGCTGGATGTGGTGGTGCATGTGTAATGGCAGCACTGGAGGGAGTCAAGAAGACCAGGAGCTCAAGATCAGTGTTGGCTGCCTATCACATTCAAGACAAACCCGGGCTACAGACCCTGTTTCAAACACCCACACACACATGCACCCATGCATATAGGCTCAGAAAATTTACCAAAAAATATAAGGTCTACAAAGATTTAGAGGGTGGTAAGGGAAGGACTTTCTCCTCTCTACTTCTAATGTCCTCTCTGGCCCATCTTGTACTACATCTGTGCTCAGAGACATACAACTGTACAGCAGTTCTGAACTGCTGAGCAGCAAAAAAAAGTTAGTTTTGTCTCTGTGTCCTGGCTCAGAATTATAAAACTTGAAGCCAACTGTAATTTATGTCCATTCAAATTTTCTCTTCCCAACTCTAAAGTTAACCTTTAAACTTTTTGGAATCCTCTTAGTCAGAAAATTATGACCAAATCAATGATGAGGAAATCCATCCTTGTGACACCATCATCCACTGGACCCCGTCCTCATTTCTTCTTCTCTAATGTCCTGCTCAAATGTTGAACACCGAGTGAGATGGACAAAAGCTACATGTGTTATGGAGTTTCTATTTACCACAAACATTTCTGCATTTTTTGTTTTGTCTTATTTAGAGTTTTGCTTTGTAACCCTGCTGGCCTAGAATTCCCTATATAGACTAGACTGGCTTCCAAATTGCAGAAATCTTCCTGCTTCTGCCTCCCAAGTGCTTAATTTACAGGCATGTCTCACCATGACTATCTCCTATTTTTTTTTAACTAAAGAGAAATTATTGATGCAATTGGGATATTAAGAAACTAGGAATACAAATCTTAAAATTAACCATGTATGGTTAAACAAAACACTAAGGGTAACAATTACTTTTGATATACCTCATCAAGGCCATGCTAAATGTCAGTAGGCAAGATTAAGGGATAACATTTTACTTCACCTCTATTATCTCTTGGGGGAGGGTCATTCTTAATAGATGCCACAGTTCGTCGGTTCTACAAAAGAAAACAATATTAATTTTTTTCTCTTCATTCCTCACAGCAATCAGTGCCCCAGCTTCATTTAATTAAACAGACAGACAATAGTAACATAAAACCAAATGTAGAAAAACTAAAAATAATCAAAACTTCCTAATTTATCAATAGTCAAGTTCCTGTAGGAGGCATGTATCAAAATCCCCCATATATTCAGGAATGAGAAAGGTACATTCTCAAAGATAACTTGCTCTAAGGACCTTTTTCATTTCAGTTTTATACAATTCTGTGAAGTCATTATTTTCTTAATTCTGAGCCCAGGTAAAGTATAGAAATCTTCATGTTTTCCAAGTTCAGCTTTAAGGATGACATTCCGTAATAATGTTTTCATTAACACAGAGGGAAGGGAGAAATAGAAAAGGGAGGGGGTGGGAGAAGGGAAAAAGTTTGTAGTTAGCTCTCAAAACTATGAAGATCATACATCAAAGCAGACTGGAAGGCCCTTTGATGCTCAGGTTTGACTATTTCCATCATTAATCCATTACAATTACAACAGATCTCAGAAAGTGTTTTATGTTTACTTCCATTTCATATGAGAGCTGAAGTAAAATGAGGTTAAGTAACTACATTATAATGCTATCTTGCCAAAATTGCGTGCAGGTTGGGTATCTATTATCTGAAAATCCTGAGTCCAGAAATGTTTTATGTTTTTTCGTGTCTTGGAATATTTGTATATGTGCACTCATGTGTGTAAAATCAGATGTTTTGGAAATATGACTTAATTTTAAATGAAAATTCATATATATATACACATAGCCTGAAGACTGTGTGTGTGTGTTTGTATATGAAACCCAGTGGATGACATCTGGTACCTGCTGTCATGAATATTCCCATGAGATAGGGTTACTCAGAACCTGGAACTGGGCTGACAGCCAGCAAAGCCCCAGCAATCCTTTAGTCTCTACCCCACAGAGCTGTGGTTCCAGGTGTGGAGAGCACCAGTCACATCTGCTTTTTAGTCACACATGTGCTAGTTAGGTAGACTAGAATCCTCGCGACTGCGGAGCAAACCTCAGTGAAGATAATTTTATATAATACTTTTGGCGTAGCTTCATCCAGACTGAAACTCATCACATAAGGTTTCAGGTGTAATTTCTCTTGTGTGATCTGATGTTTGTTCTCAAAAAAAAAAAAAAAAAAAAAAAAAAAATGCATTTGGGGGGAGGGAAGATGGTTCAGTGGGTCACTTGCTTCACAAGTCTACCCTACTAGATCCTAGGTCCCCTCCCCAAATAGCCAGGTGTTACTGTGTGCTCCTGTATTTCCAACACTCCTGCAGCAAGACAGGGGCCTGGAGTACACAGTACAGCAGAGACAAGAGACCCCAGTTCAACAAGAGGGTAAAAGGGGGGGCAGATGAGAACCAACTCCTGAAAGCTGTCCTCTGATCTCCACATGAATGGCATGGCATGCACACACCTACTATCACACACAAACAAGAATAAAATATTAATAAATAAAAATGTTAAAACATTGGATTTCGGAGTGATTTTGATCTTGCATTGAGGAATTAGTAGTAATCTTTGGATCTAAAGAGGTAATATGGTATTGACTCCTTTATTAAACTAAAATATCAAAGTACTATGAAACAAAAACAGCCAGTTATCCTAAAAAGTTTTCACTACAGGTTTGAAAGGTTTGGCTACAGCATAGATTAAGGCAACCAACTTATCCCATTTATGTAGCTACTAGAGTGAATTTACTTGAAAACAAACCCACAGCAAATGATTTAGTTATATATACTAAATCCTGGCTGCACATTCCAATCAGATTAGGTAGTAGTTGGATAGTGGTATTATCTCCCAAAGTGGGGGCCCAGAAATCAGTACTTTAAAAAAAATGCATCAAGTGATTTTAATGGGAAGCAACTGTTAATAACAACAAATCAAGGTTAAGGTGAATGGAGTTCAGTGGTAGAATGCCAAGGCAAAGGGGAAAACTGGGCTTGATTTCAAAAAGGGAATGAGAAGGGTAGATAAAAATATGCCAATCTATTAAGGCATTGAAGATGTATATGGAAACAGTCCGTGTATATTAAGGACCTTTAAGCAGTGACTTTCGCTATGCTTAAATTATATGAACTCAAACTGATTTATGTTCATATATGTAGTTTAAAAGCAGAATATTTTGAGGATGGTTAAGTCTCTATAATACATTTGAATGTTTATTAGTTTTCCTTACAAAATATGGAGTCCCTACAGGCTTGAAAGTCATGTCATACTCATCTGTGAATTAACACAGTACCTGGACAAAGTAGAAAAATCAACAGATGTCACTGAATCAAACACTAAGAAGTAGAGGTTCAACAACATAGCAGGACTGTCTGGTTTTAAAGGCATTGTATTTTCATGGAATTTACTAATAGTAAAGAGTTTCAAGAGCATTAAAGAGCTACTTTTAAAGGATTTTTCACTTTTGCAGAGCTACAGTACATGGAGGTGGCAGCACTGCCCTTGCAACACCTTCTTTACTAACAACACATGACTAGTTACTATACCCTTACCACTTCTCATCACTTCAGAGTACCAGAATAGTTATTATTCTTAACAAACAGGTATTTTGTCATTCAACACTGACAAAAAAAGCAACTTTAACTTAACTCTCCTGAGAAGCTATTAGCCTCCAAAACTCCTAATTAGACAAGGAATTATGATATGATCTAAAGACTGTCATGAATTGTGAACTAGACAACCCTAACTCAGGGAGACATATATGTATAACATGGATACAGAAGGTAGAAAGAATTTTTTTAAAATGTAAATCAAACAATACTTAACGCATACATACTCTTCAAAGCCTACCAGTCTTAAGTCAGTGAGAGCAAGAGCCCATGTATGTGCACACAAGCACCACACACACACACACCTAAATTTATCACTTACCTTTACAATTTTGTTCACTTTTGAGGATGATGATGGTGGAGGTATTTCCGGACTGGGTTCAATCTCTTCATCGGGTACAAGATCAGGGTTAAGCGAAAAGATGCTTTCCAGATCAATCTGTGTAAACAAGAACATGGGAGTTATAGAGCAGATGACTCTTAAATGACTTCAACCTAAAGATGACACACCACTTTGCAAATTACAGTACTCAGAATAATAACCCACATATACTTTACACTTGTTTTTTAATAATGTTGGTAAAGAGTGACCATCAAAACTACGTAATTATTACTTATAGACAGCAATTGTCAAATCTTACGCACTGAGCTAAAGAACAGGTGATACAAGGAGAGACTCTCCTTCTTTGGGTTAACTTTTAAAACTCACTTTCCAGTGAGGATTTTCTTCATGTGTATAGGGGTTTTATTGGCATGAATATCTGTGTACTGTATGCATGTTTGGTGCCCCCCGGAAACCAGAAAAGTGCTGGATCCTCTGGGACTATTACACATGGCTATGCACAACCATGCTGGGGTGGGAAATTGAACCAGGGTCCCCTGGAAAAGCAGCCATTTATCTTAAACCACTGAATCATCTTTGCAGCCACTATTTGAAAGTTCTTAAAGGAATGATACAGAATGTCCACATCATGTAAAATTATATGGCTTTCTGTTTTATTTTGTATTCAGAATCTTGACTAGAAATGACGATTAGCCCAGAAACCATACCTCCTTGCCCTTTGTGTCTCCATTTTCTATCCACTCAACTGTTACACTTTCATTATCTTCATTTAAAGATGTCACCATTGCTTGGTGTATTCGGCCTAAGTGGGAATAAAACACACATTTTAAAAACAATGAGTGACAGCATTCTTAAATATGGTTAATAATAATTATTAACTTAACAATTTGGGGTTTTTTTTGTTTTTTTTTTTTTTTTTTTTTGTTTTTTCAAGACAGGGTTTCTCTGCAGCTTTAGAGCCTGTCCTGGAACTAGCTCTTGTAGACCAGGTTGGCCTTGAACTCACAGAGATCCGCCTGCCTCTGCCTCCCGAGTGCTGGGATTAAAGGCGTGCGCCACCACCACCCGGCTAACTTAACAATTTGTATACACAATGCTCACACATCCATGTATGTATGATGTGACAATTTTTAGAAGGAATTTTCACAAAAGAACTTTATCCATTAGTTTCATAAAATCAAGTCCAGAAACTCAGGGTATAAGATAAGAACAAAAGTCTATGTGATCAATGGCCACAGTGACACAAGTGACTAAAATTTTATGCCATCAAACAATCTACTGATTAGAAAGTAAAATTGTTATGATTCCAAACTGAACCTGTGGTATACAAAAAAAAAAAAAAATCACAAGATTAACTGTTATACTATACTAGCAAAAAGATTACTTATGTGAAAATCACTTTAAATCATATTTGATGCAAACTAAAGACAGAGAAAAAGAATGTGAGTCCCCGAAGGCTGGGAAATAGTAATCTGCATGTCCTCTTCCACATGTTGCCTGAGCAAATCTACTAAGCATACTTTGATGATTGTAATCTTGCCATCAACAGACAGACTAGGATACAGAGTGCTTTGAACTTGTTTCCTTCCCTTTTCAATGGACTATGGACCTTACCAGTCAGTAACTGTAGAGCTAGTTATTAATTTAAATCACTATATAGTAGTTTCTGAGGTTACATTTCCAGTATTATGAACAGAATATCAATATTTATGTCACTATACACTTGCCGCTTATTTCCTTAGAACAAATTCATAAAATCAGACCAATAGTCTCAGATTATGCATCCACCAAATATTTATTGCTTACTTCATGTCTTACTTCCATTGGATTAGTCAAGTGTAACTAGAGACTGCTCGTTCATTTCCTGCCTGCCCAGACCTGAATAATCATACAGAAACTATATTAATTACAACACTGCTTGGCCAATGTCTAAGGTGTATTTCTAGCTAGCTCTTACATCTTTTTTAAAAGATTTATTTATTTATTATGTATACAATATTCTCAATACTCTGCCTGCAAGCCAGAAGAGGGCACAGATCTCACTACAGATGGTTGTGAGCCACCATGTGGTTGCTGGGAATTAAACTCAGGACCTTTGGAAGTGCAGGCGGTGCTCTTAACCACTGAGCCATCTCTCCAGCCCTAGATCTTACGTCTTACACAAAGCTATAGCCTACTGGAAGGCATCTTTTTCCTTTGGCAGCTACATGGCATCTCCTTACTACACCTACTCTCTAAATATATCTCTTCCAGCCTGGCTATATTCTGCTCTGTTATAAGCCAAAGCAGCTTTATTCATCAACTAATAAAACATATACCAAAGGACCTCCCACATCATCTCCCCTCTTCTGTATAGCTAAAAAGGTTTTAACTTTAACAAAATAAAATTACATATACAAAACAGTTATCAAGCAAGAATTATTTTTAGGTTTCACAGAGACTTTTTGGGATCTTGTTTCATCAAACCACATTATCCTAGAGGAAATCCACAGGTTCTCATCTTTTGTGGAACAAAAGCAGAACCTCTTTTCCAAAGCAACACATCCTTATACTCAAATTTTGAAGTTAAGATACCTCTAAAATATATATGTTGGTTTAATTTAGCAGCCCCTAGAATCAAATGTCTCTGCCGTCAAAAAAATTCAAACAAAACACAATAATATACATAATCCAGACTGTGTGTATATTCTATCTTTATATGGCTTAATTTTCTCTACTTCTTTAATCTATAACTGTCTGTAGTCTATCTCTTTAAAGACTTTTTATTTTTTTAAGACCATTCACTTCTTTTTCTAACAGTTTATATTCGTTCCCCCCTCTTCCAAGCCTACATACATCTTTTTTAAACACACTATAATCCATTCAGAGGTTTATTTCTGTCTGAATCTGTCTTTATTGTGTATCTGTAATCACTTTCTATCTAGGAGCGCTGCTGCTTCTTTTCTAAATGCTAAGTTGGCGTGGCTAGGATCAACTCCACGGCCGCTGCCTGTTTGCTCTGCCCAGTTCAACATGACAGAGACATGACAGAGGCATGGTCACTGCCTCTGTGAGCCATGCTCAATGCCACAGCTTCAGGGACACAGGCGATCTATGTTACCATTAGCGAGTTGTAGCATGCTCCTCATAAACCCCTTTTAAGTGCAGGACCTCATGAAAAAGCCAGAGTTCATGCTACTAGCACGAACCAGGAAGCCATGTAGTTTTTACTGCTAATGCTGAGTCAGGAAGCCTTCTCTTAGAGGAACAGCACCACTGCTTGCTGAGAGCAAACAGCCTGTCTGAAAGAAAATGGCTACCAAGAAGCTGTGCTTAACTCTGTTCTTTTGTGTCTAGAATTCCTTCCCAAGCTCTCTCAGTTTTTATGTAGATATAGTGGCCCCACTTTGGCACACTATTTTGTATACGGAGACTGCTCATTTGTTTCCGGCTGCCCAGACCCAAATAATCACACAGAAACTATATTAATTACAACACTGCTTGGCCAATAACTTAGGCATATTCCTGGTTAAATATTTCTTATATCTTAAATTAACCCATTTCTATTAATCAATGTACTGCCAGTAAGGTTTCCCGGTGTCTTTCTTCTTTGGCAGCAACATGGCATCTCTTAGTTTTCCTACTCTCTACATATCTCTGTTCAGGTTTCTCATCTGGTTTTACTCTGCTAAGCCACTGGCCCAATCACTTTCTTTATTAACCAATGGTAATAAAACATATTCATAGCATAAAGAGGGGAATCCCACATCAGCCAAGAACAGAAACTACTTTATACATCTATGTATTACCAAATAAAATGCTGACAAAAGAAATTTGCACATGTTAAAAAGAGGGTTAAGTAAAACCCTCTTTTTTGTTTTTTTGTTTTTTTGTTTGTTTGTTTGAGACAGAGTTTCAGTGTAGCCCTGGCTGTCCTCAAACTCAGATATCCATCTGTCCTGCCTTCCAAGAGCTGGGATTAAAATAATGCATATCACCACCTGTAGATGAAACCCTTAGAGCATTTATAACTTATTTTAAAATGTACATTATTTTACAAAATTTTAAGTACCTAAAACAAAAACTGCACATTAAAGACTATAATGCTAATATTGTATTAATGATAAGAGTAGCATTAATTTAAAGCATTATATTTTTGATTACTGTCAATCACTATATATATTAAATCTCACATAATATATACACATATATATGCATGACATAAAAGTTTGCAGAAGTCTTATAAAAATTCAAATTTTAGCTGAACACAACAGTGCAAACCTATAATCTCAGAATTTGGGAGGTAGAAGCTAGAAGTCAAGTGTTCAAGGCCATTCTCAACTACATACTGAATTCATGTTTGTCCTGGGCTATAAAAAACCATGTCTCTAAAGCAATCAACCAATAAACAAATTCTTAAGAGTATAAAGTACTAGCAACTGATATACTGATTTAAACAAAATATTTGAACCTTTGAACATATGATCTTTCAGCTGTACCTCCTAAAAGGTGGGATTATTTTTTTGAAACACACACATACACATACACACACACACACACACACACACTGCTGCTTCCATGACACTATATATATATATTAATTTTAATTAAGCTATTAATTTTCATAGTTCCACAGACAGCATGGATTTAGATACTCCTTTATTAGGGGTATAGAAGGTCCAGCAGTTAAGAGCACTTGCAGCACCTATACTAGGTGGCTCAAATCTGTAATCCCAACTCCAGGGAATCCAACAACCATTATAAATATAAGTGCACGCACACACCGGGCACACACACATACATACACCCCACGCAAATAATAAAAAGAGATTGTTTTCCGTTTACTTTCCCAACTGCCATACTTTATTCTTTCCTGTCCCAAACACTGAGCATTAATTTTAATGTTTTTATTAAACTGTTTCACAGCCAGATCCTTCTTTACACTAATTCTATTGCTTTGCACATCTGTCTTGTCACACCTCTAATTAACTCGGTTAGTCATACACACACAAAAAGACATGGAAACAAGGGGGTGGAGACTGTTGGGAAGAACAATTTAAACAGTAGAGGGAGATGAGAGAAAAGTAGGATGGGCATATGAGAATGACCAAAATTCACTGCACTGATGTATGAAGTTGCCAAAGGAAAAAACAAAGACAGATTAGTATTGTATGCAATGCTCTCTCAACTAGTCTCCGTTTCCAATCATTTTGCCCTTCTTGCTGCTCTCCACACATCAACCGATTCTGGCTTAAAACTAAATTACAGCTGAGTATGGTAGTGCACACTTGTAACATCAGCACGAAAGAGACTAAAGCAGGAGAACTACTGCAAGGGTGAGAACAGCCTGGGCTACACAGTAAGTCTCAAGACAGCCAGGAACTTATTTCAAAAGCAAAACAAACAGGAAGGCTGGAGATGAGAAGGCTCAGCAGGTAACAACACTTGCTGCTTAAGCATAGGACCTCGGATGATAATCTCAGAGGTAATAACCATAAATTGGGACAATAAGGTCACAGTAACAAGTTTTGGGAAAGGTGAGAGAAACTGAATGATCCATCAGAAGCAAGAAAGGAAACATCTGAGTCCCAGGAAAATGTGTTTGAATACCAGACACCCTTAAGAATAAACCCCAGCACAGTGGCACTCACAAATCAGAGGCAGGAAGACTGCTACAATTTTGAGGACTATATACCAAGTTCTAGGTTAGTCTGAGATTCCTCCCCCCCCCCCCCCCCCCCGCATATATATATAAAACAAGACCTTGTCTCAGAGCAAGACAACTAAAAAAAGAACCAGCAGAAATACAGAGGCTATGGTGGGGGCTGAAGACCGAGTGGGTCTATGAAATTATGCCATGATGAGCACAAGTTGAAATGGGCTGAAACATGCACATTCCTGAAGATAAAAAATATTTCTACTGCTGGCTATCCATTTCCAAATTCCAACTTTTTAGAGGAACTTCTGTATTGATAACTAGGAGTGACAAAAAAATGTAAAGCAAAATATCTAGTATTAGTGCAATAAATCACAATTTCAAAGTCTAAACCACTAGAGACAACCTGTACAGGTTGGCAGTGAGAATAAAACACCCAGCACCAGCGGGTTTCTACACACTGGAACCTCCAATGCAGAGAAAACCTTAAAACACAAAAACAGCCAGATGGGGGCTAGAGAGATGGGTCAGTGGTTATGAGCCCCTATTCCCTTTCCAGTGGACCAGAGTTCACTTCTCAACACCTACATGGTAGTTCACAACCATCTATAACTCCAGTTCAGGGTAGCTAATGCCCTCATTTGGCCTTCATAGGCACCAGGCATGCATGTTGTATACATGTAGGCAAAGCACACACTGAAAAAATTAAATGCATAAATGTAATTTAAAAACAACAACCAGAGGCACCAGTTAACACTAAACTCTAGAGGAAGCAAAATGAAGTCATATTTGCATTTTGCCACTTGACCAAATAACTAGACACTGTACTAACAATGCAACCTGAGGATTTCATTTTCACCAACACACATCTCTAAGGCAAACTTATTTATGATTATGTCTTTCTGTATAAAATTCTTCCCAAACTGAGAAAACTTTAGACAGTTTCTCATATTTTCTTCAAAAATATAACACAGCCTTTTCATATTCATGTCCTTAATGCCTTGGCATTTAGTTACTGTATAGGTAACACACCTTCCTTCCTGAAAACCAACTTGCTCATTTCCTGAAACACATTTGCTTCCTCTATCTGCAACAGACCTTGTCATAGTTGAAGTACATATGCATGAGGCTACTTCCTCATCTCTGAATCCAAGGTATACTGTCATCGAGAACTTGGCTGAAGCAGTCTCTCCCACCTTACTCTTCTTAATGAGTTTGTTTTATAATCTTAGCCTTCTGCTTACTTGCATAAATTGTACAATCAGTTTTCTCATTCAAAAAAAGTAAATCAATAGTATCAAACTGTTATTTGGTTGTAAATGTACTGTGTATTATTTTGGATACAAGTCAAAAATTTTCCTTTCTCAGAAGCTTTACTAAAATTTGGTATCACAAATGATTTCTTTTTATTTAAAAATGTTCTATTATATTTTATTTGTGTTTATGTATATGGATACACACATACTACAACACACATATGGAGCTAAGAGGACAACTTGCAGGAGCTTGTTATTATAGGTCCCTGAGATCAAATTCAATTGTTAGGCTTGGCAGTAGGCATCTTTACCCACGGAGCCACCTTATTAGCCTCTGACTTTTAGTGGCATACTTCTCCTTCCTATATTTTGGGGAAAAACTGGGCAGAGTGGCTCACTCTTGAGATCCCAGCACTTCTTAGGTAACGGAGGAATCCAAGAGGTTCAAGGTCATCTTTGGCTATACAGCCAAGTTAGGAGTCAGGCTGAGCTACATGAGACCTAGTCTTAAAAAGTGGCTATCCTAAAACTTGCTTTGTAGACCAGGCTGGCCTCAAAATCACCGAGATCCCACCTGCCTCTGCTTCCCAAGTACAGGGATTAAAGGAATGCATCATCATACCTGAGCTTGCAATTTACATTTTAAACCAAAGTATATGAGAAAAACGTCTATCAATATATTTTGCAGGTTGTCAGTCCTGTAGGCACACACTACCAGGAGTGGAATTACCTGAAGGCTTTCATGCTTACACAGCAACTACTTTACTACTGAGCCATCTTGTCAGACCCCCCCTTTTATCCAGCCCCAATCCCACCCTTATTATATATCCATTGGAAAGAACCTGAATGCACTATGTTCATCAAACTAATTTCTAAGCCAAACACGCTGTTAATTGGTGCAGGAAAATTGTCTATATTCTGTCAATGATGTTTTAAATAAACGCTGATTGGCCAGTAGCCAAGCAGTAAGTATAGGCGGAACAACCAGACAGGAAGTAGAGGCGGGACAATGAGAACAGGAGTATTCTGGGAAGAAGGAAGCTCTTTCCCCAGTCCTGCCCAGACTATGAAAGAAGCAAGATGTGACCTACCCCACCGAAAAAGGTACCGAGCCATGTGGCTAACATATACTAAAATAATGGGCTAATATAAGTTGTAAGAGCTAATACGAAGCCTGAGCTAATGGGGCAATCAGTTTATCATTAATATAGACTTTCTGCCTGATTTCTTTGGGACCTTACTGGCTGTGGGAACTGGGCAGGACAGAAACCCCAACAAGCAGGTCCTCATGAGAGCAAGAGGAACGTTAAAAAAATAAAAACTGACAAAATTTGCACTTTATTCATGTGAAGCATGAATATTATTGAACTAAACAAATTAGCTTCAAAAAAGGAAACTAAATGCTAATCATCAGAACAACAAGTATTGTAGTCTGAATATGAAATGTCCCCCCACCCCCAAGTTGATACTATTTACTAGAGACCTCTCACCTTATCTTCTCCACCTGGTCCCCCACCTTGCCTTTGGTGAAGTGTTGCCCCACAATACCCTCACCCTCCCTGTCATAATGGTCTATTTTTATCATACATTGCTTCAGAAGCAAAAGAGTTAAGTGATAATGGACTGAAACTTTCAAACAGTGAACTAAAAAAACACCCTTCCTTCATCATCTCATTTTGTCACAGTGACAAAAAGCTAGCTGACACAATAAAACATTCCAAAGATGGACTTGGTTGCCAACCTTTCCATAACAGGGTTCATGTAGGGGTCCTGAGAGCTGTCTTCACCATGCAATCCCAGAACCAGGATTTCAGCAAAGGTCTAAAGCACCCAAGTGCAATTCAGGCCACAACTCCACAGAGCACAGGCCATAATCCTTGGTGGTGGTTCTTGTGCAAGTTCTGCAGGTGTGCAGAATGTAAGCACTGAGATTGCTTCTACTTAAATTCAAAGAAAAACTACTTGAGGGCCCAGGCAGGACAGGATTACTACAGAGAATCTGCATGGGGGCAACACCTACTAGACTCAGCTATCTATCTCCTAGACCAAAATTCAAGTATTAGACAAAAGGCAGGGAGGCAGGCAAGCTCATGATTTAACCTAAGGGAAAAGCAAATTCCACAAGTTGAAATACTAAGATAATTTATAAAAATATGAGTGGCTAGGGGCTGGAGAGATGGCTCAGAGGTTAAGAACATTGCCTGCTCTTCCAAAGGTCCTGAGTTCGATTCCCAGCAACCACATGGTGGCTCACAACCATCTCTAATGGGGTCTGGTGCCCTCTTCTGGCGTGCAGGCATACACACAGACAGAATATTGTATACATAATAAATAAATAAATATTAAAATATGAGTGGCTAAATAAATATATATTATTTTGAACTCATAATCTTTATTTCAATGACTTATGTTAAGCCTATTTAAAAATCTCTACAGTAAGGTTCAACTTTTTGTCATAGAAAAAATAAAAGTTTAGAGTTCAACTTTCAAATATCTGTCTCTAAGACCAAGCATTACAGCACATGCCTTTATTTCCAGCACTCAGGAGACAAAGCCTGGTCTACAAAGCAAGCTCTCGGTCAACCAGGAATATGTAGTAAAACCTTATCTCAAAAATAAAAACCAAAACCAACCAATCAAGCTAACAAATCTGTTTTTAAGAAAATTACAAATGGAGCCGGGCGGCGGTGGCGCACGCCTTTAATCCCAGCACTCGGGAGGCAGAGGCAGGCGGATCTCTGTGAGTTCGAGGCCAGCCTGGTCTACAAGAGCTAGTTCCAGGACAGGCTCCAAAGCTACAGAGAAACTCTGTCTCGAAAAACCAAAAAAAAAAAAAATTACAAATGGAGAGAGGGAACACTTCTGCATTGCTGGTGGGAATGCAAGCTGGTACAACCCCTTTGGATGTCAGTGTAGTAATTTCTCAGAAAATTAGGAAACAACCTTCCTCAAGACCCAGTAATACCACTTTTGGGTATGTATCCAAAGGATGCTCAATCGTGCCACAAGGACGATTCCAGAACCTGGAAACAACCTAAATGACCCTTGACCGAAGAATGGATAAGGAAAATTTGGTACATAACGGCATCTTAAATTTTGCAGGAAAATGGATGGAGCTAGAAAACATTATTTTGAGTGAGGTAACTCAGACACAGAAAGACAATTATTACATGTTCTCATTCATTGTTGGTTTTTAAACATAAAGCAAAGAAAGCCAGCCTACAAACCACAATCCCAGAGAACTTAGACAACAATGAGGACACTAAGAGAGATTTACATAGATCTAATCTACATGGGAGGTAGAAAGTAGAAAAAGACAAGATCTCCTGAGTAAATTGGGAGCATGGGGACCTTGGGAGAGGGTTGAAGGGGGGAGGGGAGAGCCAGCGAGGGGAGCAGAGAAAAATGTAGAGCTCAATAAATACTAAAAATAAATAAATAAAAATTACAAATGAACAGTTAAGAGTATTATGCTCCAATTCAAGTCACTTTTGATGCAGTGAATAAAAATAAATACATGAATTTAAGGCTTTCTAAACTTAAAAATCAGTATGGCTACTTCAGACAGGATTAGTGATCCTTAATTTGTAAAAGTTCATATATTAACTGAACTGCCAAAAACAAGTTTTGAATGTTGACAATTGCCTTTTGGTCTCTGAGAACAGGACCCTATTATGTTTTCTGGTTTACAGCTGAATTCATAGCAGCTGTGAGGCTAAGAAATGCCAGCAACCAATTAAGCAAGCACAAACCTTGTCTAGCATATAAAGTATAATTTGGTTACAAATGCAGAAGACAAGAGCCAAAATAAATCAATCAAGAGTACTGACAATTTTATTACAATCATTCAAAAAAGCAGAATACTTACTATATAGCAGATATATTTATTTTATTTTAAAAAGGACAAACATGGAAAAACTAAATTCCTTTCATATTCAAGCAGCTTTTAAGAAGGCTTCAGTTGTTTATCACAGACTTAAGAATACAAACTCAGTGTTCTGTGGGTAATTATTCAAATTACAGATTTGAGGTATGCTTGAGTATACAAATGACAAATCTTCCCCGAAAGTGAACAATATTTTATCAGTGATTCTTAAAGTTTCTACAAAACTTTCTCTTTTCTCATTTATTAATATCTTAATATCTAAATAATACATAAAATTTCTACAAAATACTCAAAATGTAAAAATTAATATGTAATTAGTAAAATATAACTTGAATTATAAAATTGTTTATAATGTTGACTTCAAACCTTTTAGAGTTGTTAAATTCTAGTGTTTGTACTTGAGGTATGATAAGTTTAAAAATAACAAAAAGTTATTTATAATTAAAATATACTTAAACAAATCATGGGAGATACACACATGTATAGTTATATAATAAAAAAACACAAAAATATATCTTGTGTTACAATAAATTTGAATATAAGATTCTTGGACCAGCAAGCATGGAGATGACCAGAGTTCAAGCCCCAGGCCCCAAACAGTATGAATAACTCCTACAAGTTGTCCTCTGATCTCCATACATGCGGCAAGCACATGCGTGCACACAAAATAAATGTAATTTTAAAAATTTAACTTCTCTAGTTTGTCTATTCTTAAGCAATCTCCTCAAACTTTCAGTAAGAATATGGTTACATAATTTAAAGTTTCAGTGTTTTTTGCATAGACTTTTAAAACTAAGCTACATTATTGCCTTCTGTGTCTCAGGCAAGAGAGAAGAAAAGCATGCATAAATACCCATTCTCAGAACAAAGAAGTAACTTTTATTACAAAACTTTAATTTTATAAAATTCTATACATATTAGGAATACATGCCTGGCTCTTTCCAGAGGGAATGGTAATCAGCAGTTGGTAAACAGTTATCTGAAAGAGCTTTCTTCAAGGTGGAGTCCCTGCCAGAGAATCCTACAGCCCACAGAACGCACTCTGTGCCATTTGTACTGTGTGACTTGTTAAACTGTCTTAACTCTTCCTTTTTCTTCCCTTATTATTTTTTGCTCTAGTTAAGGCTGATTGGGCATGAAATCTTCCTGCCAGAGTCTCCTGAGTGTTGGGATGACAAGTACTTACTATCATGCCTGTCTTCTCATATTACATGTGTTGATTCTAGTCAAGTTTATATTTAGTTATAGAACAACTGCCAGTGTTCTATGTAATATAACTGAATATAATTCAAATGTCTGAATGCATCTTTTTTGTGAGTCATAACAAAATATTTTATGCTGATTAGCTTCCCCCCCCCATATTTTGGTCTAAGGAGATCTGTCTCAAGACCTTTTTTTTAAAGAGATAATTCCATTCTTCAAATGATTCAGAAAGCATGTTCTTTGGGAAACACAACAATAACCCATTGCTAGGAAAGTTCAATACAATGATATTCTATAATTAACAACATAATAGGAGAAGGCTAGAGGAAGATTAGTAAATATCTTAGAACACAAAGACTAAAAGCACTAAGGATGCTACAAAAGCATCACCTAGAAAATGAAAGACATTAAGTACACAGTAACAGTCAGTCCTGATTCATTAACTGCCTAATGGCTGTTTAGCTCTAATAGTAAATTTTTGTTTGTTCCTGAGAGGTGAAAGGCCAGAAAGGAATCCGCTGAATTTTCAGAGATTATAAAGGCACAGATGAGTAGACAGGTCCAGCAGAAGTCAAGTTCTCAAGCTGATATCCAGGTTTCGCTAACTAATCTAAGCAGTGAAGAGAGAATCCTTACATTACACCATCAACAGCTTTGCTGGAGCAAGGTGTCATTAGAGAAGAGCAAATACCATGCCAGCTGACACTGGTAACTGTACTGTTGCTATTTAATAAATCCCTAGGGAATGCGACTTTGCCCAACATAGTTCTTTCTATTTTGGTTCATCACACTTATGTTACTCTTATTACCAAATTTAAAAGCTCTAGCATGGTCTTTCTTAGGCCTTATACATAAACCTGACGTTTTGATGGGGGTGGGGAGAGACACAATATAGCTTCATCAAGAAAAGGTAACTTTAGCTCTCTCTCCTCCAGCCCAGCAAGATGCCCAAGGGGAAGAAAGTAGCCCCGGCCCCTGCCGTTGTGAAGAAGCAGGAGGCGAAGAAGTTGGTGAATCCTTTGTTTGAGAAGAGGCCTAAGAACTTTGGTATTGGGCAGGACACCCAGCCCAAGAGAGATCTCACACACTTCGTCAAATGGCCCCGCTACATTAGGCTGCAGCGGCAGAGGGCCATCCTCTATAAGCTGCCCAAAGTTCCTCCTGCCATTAACCAGTTAGTTCACCCAGACCCTGGACTGGCAAACAGCTACCCAGTTGCTTAAACTTGCCCACAAGTACAGGCCAGAGACCAAGCAGGAGAAGAAGCAAAGGCTGCTGGCCCGTGCTGAGAAGAAAGCTGCCGGCAAAGGGGATGGCCCAACTAAGAGACCACCTGTCCTTTGAGCGGGCGTCAATACAGTTACCACTTTGGTAGAGAACAAGAAGGCTCAGCTGGTAGTGATTGCCCACGACGTAGACCCCATTGAGCTGGTGGTCTTCCTGCCCGCCCAGTGTCGGAAGATGGGGGTCCCTACTGCATCATCAAGGGAAAGGCCAGGCCGGGGCGGCTGGTCCATAGGAAGACGTGCACCACTGTTGCCTTCACACAAGTTAACTCGGAAGACAAGGGTGCTCTGGCCAAGCTGGTGGAAGCTATTAGGACCAACTACAACGACAGATATGATGAGATCTGCCGCCACTGGGGCTCGAATTGCCAAGCTGGAAAAAGGCAAAGGCCAAAGAACTCGACACTAAACTGGGTTAAATGTACTGCTGAGTTTTCTGTACATATAATTACAAAACTTCCAAAAAAAAAAAAAAAAAAGAAAGAAAAAGGTAACTTTAAAACGAGATACACTTTTACCCATACTGCATACAAATTTTTTTCTCCCAATCTTTTTTCATCTGCAGTCCACTGTTTTGAGAAGGGATATAAAACTAACTGCTCAGCTCCTTTGGGGTGACCCAGAAGGGTTTCCTCTTTGTTATTCTGGGGTAACTGAGCTACACTGTACAACAGAACAATTATTTGAAAGAGTTCACTGTAAAGCCCTTTGCAAGATTAAATCACTGTGGATTCCCTAATGTCTTCCATATTTGCGGTTGGTAAGTGAAGATTTAAAAGTACCAAAATTGAACTGTAACTAGAATATAAAAGCTCAAATTCTAAAATGATTATTACAGCTGAACTAATAAAAAAAACTTTGTTTTAAAGCCCTAAAATATCCACTTAATGTGGTGACAAGAAATGACCACCTCAATTCCACTTCCAGAGGTTCCTAATTGTGGAAGGAGAGAACCTACTCCACAAAGTTGTTCTCTGACCTCCACATGTGTGCTGCTGCAAACATTCAACCACACACACAACACATAAAAATTTTAAATCACTAAGTAGGGGCTATTAACTAAGTAAATTTAAACACTTGGGAACTTTAAAGGACATCTTCACACGTCCCTCTGTGATAAAATATCCAAAATAGATCTCTGCTAAGAAAAATGACTTGTTCTCTAGAATACCGCAATTTTACGCACCAATGTTGCTAAAACAACACATTCTGCTGAATATACCGAGCAACCTTACCTAATGACTCGAATTCTTACTCGAAGGAAATTCCACTCAAGAGTGGCTACAGAGGTATCGTCTCTTGTGCTTGAGCACACCTTACATGAGAATAACACTCACTATAACATTGCTACAGAGGTATCGTCTCTTGTGCTTGAGCACACCTTACATGAGAATAACACTCACTATAACGTTGCTACGCCCT
The DNA here is from genome assembly GCF_903992535.2 of Arvicola amphibius. Taxonomy (NCBI): domain Eukaryota; kingdom Metazoa; phylum Chordata; class Mammalia; order Rodentia; family Cricetidae; genus Arvicola; species Arvicola amphibius. Next base: position 41,413,982 of record NC_052049.1, on the reverse strand, counting down.
CAATTTCCCATCACACTCTCTTCTACACCACCAATGGAATTCTGTGGTAGTAGTGGCTAAGCAGCTTTCTCAAATTTCTGTTTTCAATGTCTGGTCAAATAGACAAGAGCCATTCCTTCAAGTTCTTAAATAGTTAAGGTTAAATAGAGAATACAAAATTACATAGTCTAAAGTAAAAGATATACAAAGAGTGGAGTTAGAGGAGCTCAGTGCGGACAGTGTGGCTAAAGTCAAGCTACTGAGTTTCATTTTATACATATCAAGCTTGGGGCTATCTACCTAGTAGTGCTATCAAGTAAGCTGGCTGGTTCTGGGGGTAGTCCAGCTGAAGAGAAAAGCTTCAGCATACCAGTTTCTCACCAATAAAGATAATGTCCTAAAGAGGATGAAAAATTTGGCTCTCAAGGAGAACATATATCAGATATTACAACAGTTCAGGGCATTCCCAAGGGCCACACACATGAAGAGATGCACAAACAACAGATATCTGTGGTATTAAATTTCATTGGGAGGGAGTGACAAGGGAAAAATGTAAAAAAGGCTCTTTAGGTGGAATAAAAATAATAATGACGATGATGATGATAATACAACACTTGTAGAAACACTGATCCACATAGCATTTAAAAGCTAAATGTGATCACAGAGGAAGCAAAGAAGTCCTAGGTTTCCATTTGTCTACACAAGGCAACTAATGGTAGCAGTGCAGGTGATCCAGAGTTGTCATAAACAAGGAAAACCCAGCAGAGTATTAGAACACAACTGAAGAAGGCATTTCAAAAGGAAAGAGAAGCAACCATCAAATTCTGCTCCCGGTCCAAGCTGGAGTAAGAACAATGCCTAAAGTAAAGGCAAAATGAGGGTCTGACCAGTAGGCACTTTGCAGGCAGAAAGGTAAATTCTTGCTTTGTGGAAGGCAAATAGCCAAGTTCCAGCAAACTAAAAAGAATCAATTCTTTGACCACTGATTCTACTTCAAGGATTTTAATCCCTACTATTTTTTTTTCTTACTAGAAAAAGGACCAACAAGATGGATAAAAGGAAAGCACTTGCCACTAAGCATGGCAACTTGAGTTGGAATGGCAGGACCTACCCAGTAGGACAGAATTAAATTCCCAAATTTGTCTTCTGACTTACACATGCACACTATGGCACATGCATACACTCCTTTCATACAGAATCTACAAATGATGCACAAACATGTGCATCAATAAAAGACAAGTAAATAAAATGCTGGTATATTCAGCTACTAATAAAATGTAATCATGAGAAAGAATGAGACTATTGTGCTCAAATACTCTACAGGAGCGGGGAGGGAAGGCCCACACATACATTCCTAGCACTGGGTGAAGCTGAGGCAAAGGACCATCACAAGTTCTAGGCCAGACTGAGCTACACAGTTAAATTAAATTATAAATCATTTTATACAGTTATTGTGTAGGGAAGTACATAATTAAACATATCTATACTACATATAGGTATCTAGATATACACAGGCACACTTGCTGAAAGACAAAAAGGCTCTCACTTAAGGAGAAGTTGGTAACACTGGAAGGACAAATGGTTGTGGGCAAAGGATGGAGACTTTTCAATACATGTACATGCTATCTGGAACTTAATGGTTAACCATGGGGCTATACTGCTAATCAAAATGAGTAATTACACTTAAAAAAAGAAAATTTAAAGTATACATTAAGAACAATAGTGCACATCACTTTGTCATGTCATACATTTTATGCCTGGAGATGAGCAACACAAATCATAAAAAAAAAAAAAAAAAAAAAAAGATTGTCAAAGCTTGTGTAGAAAGAGTAGCATAGCTAGGGCTGGAGAGATGGCTCAGCGGTTAAGAGCACTGACTGCTCTTCCAGAGGACCCGGGTTCAATTCCCAGCACCCACATGGCAGCTCACAACTGTCTGAAAATGCAGTCCACAGGATCTGACACCTTCACACCAATGTACATAGTTAAATAAATCATTAAAAAATTAAAAAAAAAGAGTAGCATAGCTACTCCACTTAAACACTGACTCAACAAACTGTCAATCTTGTATAGAGACCATCTGCTAGGTAGTGGGGACAAAGCAGACCCGGAGTCTGACCAGACAAAATTAAGCAGTTAATACACTCTCATGAGCATTCTGACCAAATAAACAGATGGATGCAGAACATAAAACTGGGATTCATATTACTGTAAGAATAAAAAGTGTAGGATGTTTAACAATAGCCAAAAAGAAAAAGGAGTTACCCAGCGTGTCTGGAGTAGCCTGTGTTTGAAACTAAGTGACAAGAATGATGCTAGCAGGTGGGGCAGACTGCTCAGGCTTGCTAAGAAACAGCAGCTAACCAAAGGTGGGGAGAGCTTACAGAAACTGCTGCAGGAACTTAGACGAGACAAGTTTCCAGCCTGACCAAAGTCACGGTGCAGGGATGGATGAAAGAGTACTTGAACGTTTCATTAAGACAACTGAGGAGAGCACATGAGGTCCAGAGCAAAGAGCCAAGGGAGACAACTAGGTTTCAGAGTCAGGCAAAGGGAAAAGTAAAGTGATGACATACATCTACACGTAAGGACTGGTTCAATTATGGGCTCGCTAAATAAGGAGTCTATGAAACATTCAAGAGGAGATATGTAGTAATCCATTAAATAACATTGTGTTTCTGGAACCATTCCGCCTAGGCTAAAAAGAATTCAGTTTACCTATATAGCAAGAACTATGTGAGAAGTACTTCAGGTTTAGGACCAATACCCAAGGTACATGATCTCTTGGAGAATAGATAAAGCACCCTTAAATAGGGAAGGAAAGATATGGAGTATAGCAGGAAGACAGAAAATTCTACTGTATACTTTAAATAACGGTTTTTAATAAAGGCATAAGAATTGGTAAGGTTAAAAGCAATGTATCACTCAAAATTAAACTGCAACTGAAAGAACAGAGAGAACACCTACTGTTCTGGGGGATTGTGTATGGGGAAGAGCGTCAACAGTCCAAATGTAACTCCAAAACAACAGGTTTATAAAACTGAACACCTTGGAAGCTGGACAGGGCCCTGAACTGATCAATTATATCAGCACTCTTACCAAGTTGTAATTGAACACATTTTTGTGACAATACCCACTGCCCATGTGGCAAGCATCTTTTATATGCTAGAGTATCCTCCTGTCTAGACCTTTGAATCTCGTGAACAGGGAGGCCTAAAAGGCATTAACTGGAGATTAGCATTACATTTTGGAAGAAATTATAGAGCCATGTAACATTTAAATGACCACAACAGCTCTTTAGTCTGCTGTTGTTGCTGACATGATAACCTTTTCTAAAAACCCATTCATCAAATACTAGTGGAGTAATTGAAAACAAAACCAACCAACAAACACCACTATCACTAAAGGCAAGGCAAACTAAACCTTAAGGATGGAAGCATTACATATAATTAATGATTAGACTTCCGATCTTAACACAATAATAGTATATAAAGAAACTTTTAAAAGGAATTAAACTGGAGGACTTTTAGAGAAAATAGTTTTTAAGTTTTTATATATTATAGATGACCTTAGACAAGTCAATTTATTAAAACAGTACAAATTTTGATCACTAACAGTATTGGTGGGGAACGTATTATATATTTTATTCTTACCTCTGAACAGGATACTTATACACTGTTCACATTTTGAGGTCATTGTCCTCATTTGCTGCACAATTGTTTACAGATTATTTAATATTGACATGAAGCCTTAGTCTTTAAGTTATACAGGTATTCAATATTATAAGTCAATAGTTGTTCATGTTTGTTATACGTACATTCAGATTAATTAGGTTCTTTAGATACACAGAGATTGTATTCTGCCTAGATAATCTTCAACCACTTCAAGGATCTGTAGAAGATGGCATTTAAATAACTTAGAGTTACGTTGACATGAGACATGATTGCTCCTGACAGCACCAATGTATTCCCAAGAGAATGTTGAGCATCGAGGACACTTCACTCAGAGTTTTGTTTTCTTCTTGGCACAATTGGCCTTTGGGCAAGGAACTGCCCCTGCCTCATCCACTGACAAAGTACATGGTATCTGGACTGGACAAGCAGGACACAAGGAAAAGGACTGCCAAACCTTGCCAAGACAGGGTGAGATGGTTCTGAAAAATCTCCTGCCTCTGAAAATGGTCTGTCAGTTACGCTAGGCTTGGCCAAAGTTCGTTGCTTCAACACTGCAAATGAGACTTTGGGTGATTGCTCAGGTAGCTATTGTCTCCGTCATATTCTGCTCGCTTTGGAAGCCGCTTGATTGCAGTTCCTGCCTGCTCACGTAATACTATCTCCCTTCTCAGGCCTTTGATGGGGTTGAAGATTAGACAGTCGTAGTTACCTTCCTCTCATGATTTAGCCAAGCTTATTTCCGATGCAAGGTTTAGACTCTTTTGTCATGTGTTTCTTGCTTAATATTGCTTATGTTGTTCGTAATTTATACTTGATATCTATTCCTATTGTATATAGTTTTGTATTGGGTTTGGACTGCTCTTGTTTAGACAAATGTGGGAGATGATGGGGAACCTTGTTAGCCAATCATTTTTAAGAGGTGGGTCTTAGTTAAGGCAAGGTTCGCTGGGATCCAGGGTAAAAGGTGTGTACCTTCAGGTGCGCTGTCTCTGCGCCTTTTCCTGCGGGACATTGCTGTGCTTGGATTTCTTGTTTTCTGTTTCATGAGTTTCCCCTTATAATAAATAAAATACAATTGTTTCATCCTTAGCTAGCCTTATTTCAACACAGTATTTTACCAAATATCTGCCTGTGACTAAATTCCAAGATTTATCTCTAGTAAATTAGAAGCCTCTAATTTTTCTCATTTGCTAAATCCTTACATCCACTTCTCTTTAGTGTCCCACAGTAAATTACAATTCTGTTACCTGTAAAATTATTGCCTCCCAAACCAAACTAAGACTCCACATATGTTTAAAGCTGTTTGCACCCCAGACTCAAACAGAAAATAAATTTCATGTGCTTGCATCTTAGAGCAGAGATATGCTACTGTTAAATCATTTTATAGTCAATATTGGCCAATCTCAAGGATGACGCATCAAGAAACAATGCTTGAATTGGACATTCATCATAATATCGAACTATAAACTTACTATGTCCATAGGCTGAAATAAAGAAATTATTTATTCCAGTTGTCAAATATATCCGAATCTTTCTCATTGCACTACATAGCTCATTTTAAATTATGTTAGCAAACTCACATCTCTTATTATATTAGCAAATATACTAAGTATGATTTAAAAAAAATTCTGGTGCTGGGGTATAGCTCAGTTGAATAAGTAACTGCCTAGCATGTAGAAAACTCAGAAAAGTAATGGCCTAACATGTGCAAAGCCTTGAGTTCAATCCTTAGAACTGAATAGGGTGTAATAATTCCAGTGCTGGGGATGGAGAGGCAGGAAGATCTTAAATTCATGGTCATCCTCCATTACATAGTGAGTTAAGTACAGCCAGCCTAGCACACACGCGATTCTGTCTTAAAAATAAAAAAGCAGGGAGCTGAAGAGATAACTCGGTGGTTAAGGGCACTAGCTGCTTCTAGAGGTCCAGAGTTCAATTTCCAGCAGCCACATGGTGGCTCACTTCTGGCATAAAGTCATACATGCAGATGGAATACCCATACATTAAATAAATACATCTTAAAAATAAATAAATAGAAACAAACATGAATTCCATGGTTTAATTCATATTTATTCTTAAAGTATTATATATTACCATTAATTGGCCCATTATTTTCAAAGATCTAGACAAAGTTTGCACATCCCTTTCCCCTTTTTAAGTTCACAGAGATTTTCTGTATGCTTCTAACAGAATAAACAGGAGAAATCTGGGAGGAGGAGAAAAGGAGGATGCTGGGGCCAGTCATACAGCCCCACGGAGTAAGAAAAGGAAAAAGCCCAGAGTCAAAAGGTACATCGGATAATTTAAGTTAAGGAAAGCTGGCTAGAAATAAGCCAAGCTAGGCATTTATAAGAAAGAATAAGCTTCCATTTGTGTGATTATTTTGAAGCTGGGTGCCGGGCAAAGAAAAAAAAGTAAAACACGCAACAGCAACAATTAACACAAGCGATGCCACCACATAACAAGGTTATTGCCTTGCTTTCATCTCATCTGCTTCTGAGTCACTGTTCACCTCCTAGACCAACGCAATCTTCACCAAGCTATTTCTCATTTTCTGTAGTTCTGTCTCTAAGCTATCACTAATCACTGGCTAACTCCTGTTACGGCTTTCAGGAGATTAAGTCCTACAGTAGCTTCCAAGTGTCCTAGAAACTAATTCCAAGATGCTTACCTTACCTTTTTTTCCCCAAGCCTTTGACAAGGTACTCTAGGCCCCCCTCCCCCATTTCCTTGTGTTCATCTCTCATGCTTCCAGCCCCGTTTGAAATTCCCTTTATCAACAGTCCCGTGTTTTCAGCTCAGGAACTTCTTCCACATTGTGCTATAAGCCCAGAATGCTGCCTCCTCCACCAATACACTCTCCACTATTTACATTTTACTTTCCATGAAGTCTAGCCAGCTCTAGCCAGGTTCATTAGGAAATCCAGCTTTTCTGAAAATAAAGGATCACAGTCCTGGCCCACTAGAATCTGTGTGAAGTAGGGAAGACACTGTCTGCCTTACAGGCTGTCATGAAAATCCAGTACTGTATGGCACACATTTAGCAAAGGGCATGAATGCTAAATCTCTGCAGATATCCAAAGAACAAGTGACTTTTAAAAATTCTGACATAGGGTCTCACTTTATAACCTGGATGGTCTTCAATTTGCAGAGATCATCCTGCTTGGATCAACTTTTTAAAAAAGAAATTAAAGTTAAACAGCAGTATAGAAGATAGAAGCTAATAGGTCTGATCATCAAGTTATGATCACACAACAAATGTAATCATACACATAGTCTTTCTTGATCCTATCTCTAAAAATAACTTTACATATATGGAACTTTATTAAAAATTAGTTTCAAAACCTACAAGTGGAGTCTTTGAAAGTCAATAAAATATAACAGAGGAGTACTTGGCAACACTGTGAAGGGAGTCTATTCTCAATCACACTGAATAGGAGCAGCTGGTAGAATGTTCTACCTATGTCCATATCCGATGTCCTTAGTCTGTGTGTAAGGATTCCCACTCGGTTTCTCTAAGGGAAAAACAGCTGTCAGGAGCCGATGGTCTGCCAGAAACTTAAAACTGGAGTACATTATGCCTTTTGAAATTAGAACAAAGGTTAAAAATTAGGAAAAATAGTAGATCACTAGTGGCAAGTAATGCCAATCCATCTAACTGGCAAGGACTATCGGAATCAGTGTTATAGTAAGCTGAATGTGGGTTCTCGAAGAAAGCAGAGGAAGAGGCAAACGGAGTCTAACTGGAGCCTAACTCTAAAAAGGCACAGGTTTACACAGACTAGCATGCACTTATTAGTACTAGTCACACTATTAAAACCATTTGTTTCTTTGTTAGGACTTTGTTCATTCCATTTCTACACATAACTGAATGTAGGACATGGAATAATTTAATGAAATATTTCATTATTTTTGATATACCACAATCATTTAAGGTCTATATTCCAAAATACTTCACACTCTAGTGTGCGAATGTCCAAGTTTTATTATAACAGGTAAAAAGAAAAATATCAAAAAATAAGAAAGGTCTGAGCTACATGCCCAGATGACATGTGACTTTTAAGAAAGACATTTGCTTCCTCACTGTACTCTTTGAATACAACAAAAAGCTAACACAATTAGCTGACAATGAGTTGATACGCTATTTCACTGTGTTTTCATGAGACAAGACCCCACTGTCCGTGCATCTGAACTTACTTTGCTGTCTATGTTATCTATGTGGCACAGCATCCACAGCTTCTATGAATCCCTAAGTACTTGAATGTTTAGTAGAAAACACTATTGTCTATTTTTTTAAAGAGTTTTATCTTTTTAAAATTTACCTTTGTGTGTAAAGTATAAGGGTGTTTTCCCTGCATGTATAGCCATGCCCACATGCATTCCTAGTACCTATGGAAGCCAGAAGGTGTTGCATCCCCTGGAATTGGACTATAGCCTGTTATGAGCTATCATGTGGGTGCTAGGGAGTTGAACCCAAGTCCTTTAGAAAAGCAGCCAATGCTCGTCCCTTCATACATCTACTTCAGTTTCGCACCAAACATGCTTAGCATGTCTCAATCGCACACATATAATGATATATTGAGGAAAAGACCCTATTATCAGATTTATTTGGTGTGTGTGTTTATCTTATACACGTAAACTGGGGTTAATTTTATTGATTTCTTAAAAAGTGTGCATGTGTTTGACTGCAGTTCTTCATATAAGACCAGGCATCAATTTTCAGTTTGTGATATCATATCAAGGAATCAACGTTTCAGATCTGCAGCTTCAGACCATAGATTTTCATATTAGAGATAGCTTTTAAAAAAGTTGGTGGGTGACATAAAGAAAATCAACTTTGCTCCAAAAGTAGACCAGAAGAATAAAGCTTAGTTTTATCTAGAGTTTAAAGTGTATTTTTTTTTTCTTTTTTGGTTTTTCAAGACAAGGTTTTTCTGTGACTTTGGAGCCTGTCCTGGAACTAGCTCTTGTAGACCAGTCTGGCCTCAAACTCACAGAGGTCTGCCTGTTTAAAGTTTATTTAAAGTGTATGTCTATCCTTTAAGCTAAGAATGTTTAAACAAATACTTGCAAAACAACTATCTTAAGCAATTACTTTAGGTTACAGAGCAGAGGATATAAAATCAGAAACTGTCTGAATTCAAGAATTGAGCTTTGCAACGAGTAATGTAATTTTGTTGCTGCTGTTCTGTGTCTTACCATGTAGCCTAGACTGGCCTCAAACTTGTGGAGATCTGCCTGCCTCAGCTTCCCTCCGGCGTGCTGCATTCTAGAGACGCTACAAGCAGCTGGTCGATATTCTATTACCCATAATTAAACTGTGGCTAGGAAGAGTAGATCTTGAGTGCTTGTCCTTGGGTTTCCACACTGGTTTGTTTTCATGAGTTTCAGCAAGTGCAAGCTTAACTGGTTCTTCCCTGCTTCCTCCAAAGCTAAAAAGTATATATAGACATGTGGTGGTGAAAGTTAACACACAACCTTTTCTACACATCTGCCACAGGATGGAGTGGCTAGATAAATAGATTCCTAGCTTTTTGTGATACTGGTGGAAGCAAAAATGACTTTCAGAAGCCTTTAATTGCTAACTCTTTACCTTTATAAATGATAAAATGTTCAAGTTTGATTTCATCAATTTGACAAATGTAAGCTTTGTTACAAATTGGTAGATAGTTTTCTAAGCTCCTTTCATAGTAATGGAGGGAATTCTATTACAGGGCCTTGTGTTTCTCAAAAAAAAAAAAAATCAACATTCACAAATTATAAAACATCCTATCATCAAAACAACATTTGCTAGCATTTAGTAGTCACTAATTAGCATCTGACCAGGCTATGTCCTTTTTGAACCATGTGAGCTTGGCAAATTCTGATTCTGCACCCATAAAATGATGCATATGCTGTCTTTCTACTCTGCTTATTACTTCATATGGTCCCTGTAAGAATCCAATTAAATAATAGAAGCAACTGGAAAACTATGCCTAATAAATATAACACCAAAGCAATACCATCTTAATCACCTGTAAGAGGAAATTACCAATCTACAAAAACACCCAATCTATCCTGGTCCCACAACAGTCACATAATTACTATTGTATTCTTCCACTGCCCATTTTTAATTATTTAAGTTGTAACTCTATTCATCAGAAGCCTATAAAATGGCATGTAAGGATGAACTAGTACAATAATAAATGGCAAAGCATACCTCTCTGCCCTAAACTCCAGCATCCCTGAAATCCCCATCTCCTCTGCTTTTCAGATGCTTTAATGAAGACACTGTTTTTTCAATGTTTAATTAAGAAACAGGAACACTCTAGTAACTATTATTTATCACAATGTGGCTCTACACAATGCTCTGTAGTACCTTTTCCACAAGTGAGACACAATGTCTACACACTGACTAGGCCGTAGAAAGTGGTATATATAGTTCTGAAGGAGCACAGAATTCCTCCTTTTGTGTAATCATTCTTGGTAGTCAGGTTTCTATGCTATGCAAAGCGGGTTAACTGCCACTGACAAGCTATGTGATCTACACAGGTTACTCATGCTGACCCATGACTAAGTTTCCATTTATACAAAATGAGAATCTCCCAAGATTATTAGGTGAAAATTAAAACAATCCCATTAGACAACAAATCAACTAAGAGACCAATGCCACCTCAGCTGCACTTTTCAAATATTTACTATTTTTCAGCAGTGCCCCAGTTCCCTAAAGGGTAACCAGTCACTGTTACTACAGATTTTTTAGTTTAATAGGGGAGCTTTAAAAAATATTTTTCCCAATACAGGCTATCTAGCTATGCATCTGTATAACTGTAGTTTTTAGAGTCAATGAATTCTAAAATGGACCTGAATCAAGTAATAGTAAGGCATAAGCAAGAGAATGTGTCTATTTTAAGAAATCATTACAATTTCATACCAGTTTTCCTATGAATTGAAAGCAATCTCTAGACTCTGAGCCAAATTCTTGCCATATCTAACCTTATAATATTGGAGAGGGGAGCATAATAATACAAAATCCAAATAACCAGAAAACCTTAGATAATTCTGCTTCAATCATCCCTGAGGATCCTGGATTAAGAGGCCACCAGGGAAGGGGACTCACAGTGGGAAGGTGGTAGTTCAGAAATCAGCACAGATAGAGGATTTTATTTCCTGATAAAATTCCAGTTGACTAATTAAAATAATAGAAGGACTGTTTCTCTCCTCCTATAACAAACATCCTGGAGACTGAACTCAGGTCATCAGGCTGAACCTTTTCACCAGCCCTAACACAATGTTTGATCGAAAACAAAACTCCAAAAATGAGCAATGCACTCAACGGGGACCCACATGGGCGTGTGGGGTGAGGCACAGATGTACTCAAGCAAAGTATTTTAATCCTGTGAGTAAGGACATCTTCACATGCCTCCACCGCACTCTCTATATGAAAACCTACTTTAGCCATGCAGTCTGAAAACATTAGGCAGTACAGTTCTAAGTATCAACGCTTAAGCAAAAATGCTGTCTCATGGATGAGATGACTTAGGATGACTTAGGAATTCAGAAGCCCACTGGTAATGGTCCAGTGAGGACTTCCTGGGATTAGAATTTTTGCAAGATCTTCAAAGACATAAATGGGCCCATTTTGGTTTACGATTTGGCCTTTGGAATCCTTTATTATATGACCATCATTGATAGGAACAAAAATCATGCATGCAGTGAAGTGTTGACCAGTTAACATCAGGCTGAAGTGGTTCTTCTTTACGCCTGTGATTTCAGGTCTTAGGAATCAGTGTTTATTTAACCACAAGGCTGGTTTATTTATTTTTATTTTTTACAATAACCACTGATATTTTATCCAATCACTGATCTGTTACAGAAGGAAGAAAGCAAAAACAGCCCCCTTAAAGTGAAAAGAGAGAAAGTTTGGGGAAAATCGTCCAAACATGAAATTCAACTGTGAAACACTTTGAATGCTATTTCCTTTAGAGGTTACCCACTTTTTCAGGGCTAAAGATGTAGTTCAACTGCTGAGTGCTTGATCCCCAGGACCATATAAATTGGCACTCAGAAGGTGGAGGCAGGAGGCAGTCAAGGTTCTCAGCTACAAAACAAGTTCAAGGCCAGTTTGAGATTATAAGGTCTCCAAAAATAAGTGTGAAACGTTTTGAAAGAGCTACCCACCTCTACCCTTTTGCATCCAAGGCACTTAAGCATTTACAACCATAGTTAGCACAGTACACACTGTACTGACATTACTACTTCTTGTGAGAAGCCACTTCTTAAAATGTTGTCTAGGTTACTATAACTGGAATATAAAGCTCTCATGTGTCAGAATTTCTGCTATAGGCTGATGTTGAAGGCAGAAGGAACATTATTATAAGCCCATATCCTAGAATTACCATAGTTAAGACTTGCAAGATTGTAAGAATTTACCTTTTTATTATACTTCCAAGTTTTAAATTAACACGTAAATCCTGCATTTGTTGATATGCAGCTAACCCGCATTCACCAAAAACTAAAATGCCATGAAACAGCATAACAATTACAAGAAAGCAATCTGCAGAGAAATAATAAAGTAAACCCCAATCGAAGTAAAGGAAACATCTCTTTCCCATTTGGTAACTTCTAAAACTCTACAAGTTATCATTTATTTTCTTATACACAAAATAATGATGCTTCCAGTTACTACAAATTACTTCAAAAGCAAAGAGGAAGGAAAAAAATTAGCCGTATAGGGTCTTCCCAAACATCATAAATAACAGGAAAACTAATCTACTCATATCTATTCACATAACTTGGTCGAATTTGGTAGAAATCAAAAAGTGGGTGTCATATCCACGCCCTTATTAACTAGGGTAAAGGATGGTGAACAGGCCAAAAGTAAGTAAAAAGAATTGGTTATGGGGGAGATGCAGTCAGGAATCAACTCATAATTCAGGCTAACCCGCTTTTCAATATTCGAATTAAGGAATATAATTTCATTCATTCCCTTTTTCTCATTTCCTTTACAATATAAACGATTTCCATTTTACATTTCGAAGTCAGTGACATAAAACATTTCCCCCCAAGAGGAATCCGCAGAAACAACTATAAGACTACGGGTCTTGAAAAAAAAATGAATTAAACATGTGTCTTCACCTCGCCTTACACTTTTCTCAGTTACCTCCCGAGGGTGTGAAAATATCAACATCCGGTCGCCCACCCCCACCTCTCAGTAGTGCCTCGAGTGGACTGCGTTCACATCTCTCCGTCCTCTCCATCCCTTTCACGACCATCACCTTGGCAAAGCGTATCGAGCATTTCTTTCCGTGGCTCCCCCCACCCCTTTTCATGGCCGAGTGCAGCATTTTCTGCATCCTTCTCCCAGGAAAGGGACGAGCAAAAAGGAAAGCAGAGCGTGCTTGGAGAGGACAGGCGAAGGGGCCTGACAACCGGAGAGCAGTTAAAAACAACCGGATGGTTGCCCATCGGCGTCTGCCTGGCAGTCGGCTCTCTCGGTGCTGAAACCCCCCGATCTTCACGCTCCCACCCTCGCCACGCCACGGCTGCAGAGACCGGTAAAGGGCAGAGCCGGGAGAGCGCGAGGCACGGTCACAACCTTAACGGAGTCCCCGGGGTGGGACCGTCAAGCCGGGAGCGGCCCCCGCCCGGCCAGCCCTGCGGCCGGGGCCCCCGCACTGCAGCGGCGCCCGGGCGGACCCCACGCCCGCCTGATCCGCACAACGCCGCACACAAAAGCGCCCGGGCCGCCGCCTTCCCGCCCCCACAACCCCGCGGAGCAATCAAAGGGCCGGCGGACCCGCCGCGGCTCACCATCGCTACGCTTGATTTCCACGTAAATCCCGATCTGGATCTTGCCGAAGTTGGCCGTTGCCATCACCTCATCCGGAGCGGCGGCTGGCGGGCGGAACAGGCGGGGAGGGGGCGGGGTGGCGGCGGGAGGGGCAGCGGTGGCCCGCGGCCGCGCCGGCCCGGGAGGCAGCGTGGACGCGAGCGGGGCCGCGGCGAGCGGCGGTGGACGAGCAGGCGGAGGCCCCGGGCCTGCAGGAGGGCGGACTGGCGGGCGGGCGGACTGGCGGGCGGGCGAACTCGCACGCCGGGCGTCCGGGGTGAAGCGAGGGCCGCAGTCGTGAGGCGGCGCGGGGGAGAGTGGGAGGGCTCGCGCCGCCCGCCCGGACCGACGCTGGAGGGAGGGGGGGAGGGAGGCGGGGCGCCGCGCGCCTGCGCACTCACGGCCGCTCGCGTCTTCCTGCCCGGCGCCCGCGCGCTCTGGCTGCAGGCGGCCCCGCCCAGCTCCTCTGCGGCCTGGAGGCCGCCGGCTCTAACCGTCGCTGGCCCCGGAGCGCGCGCAGCCCGGCTCTGTACGAGCCCGCGCCCCGTCGCGTTCAGCGCGCGGCCTAGAAGGCGCGGGAAAGCAACGAGCCATGCCTCCCAGGGCTCCGGCTTCGCCCTGACACTGCAGCCGGAATGGGTTGAGGGCCACGTGTTGGCAAGGTTTTTGGAGCGAGGGGCTGAAGGGACGGGCCGATGACAGGACACCCGGTGTGTTTCTGTGGGTGCTTAGAACTGGGTGCCACTTCGAGGTGGCCTGCCCAAATACCCTTCCTAAGCCCAAGGCATGCCTGGTTCAGGCTTCCTATCCAGTTATGGAGGAAAGAAAAGGATTCCTCCACCCTAAGTGGAAATGAAGACCTTTGACCCCAACTTCCCTGTTTATTGTCATTCAAAACGAAGTCCCACTGTGTAGCCTTCTTGAATTTAAGATCCAGCCGGCCTGTCCTAGTATCAAACTCTGCTGTAGCATCAAAAGTCATTTGCCCTGGTCTATAAGGCCAACAGCTCTGACTCAAAACCAGAACAGAGACTTGAATACGATTGAATAGTGAGTCTCTTCTGCAGTCATCTGACTGGGCTGACCACAGCTGCAACGTGGAGAGTGCCAACACCTACCCCTGCCAAGCAGAGGGGACAAGAGAGCTTTGGAAAATGTTCAATACCATTCTGAAAAGCAACAAACCTGAGACTGACTAGTAGTACTGGGACTTCACACGGAAGGAGTACATTTCCATGATCTGTTTTCCCTGGTTGTTGTTAAACTGCCTATAATGATTGAAAATACGGTTTTAAGATTCAGAATTTGGAAGCTGAATATGTGTGTGTGTGTGTGTGTGTGTGTGTATGCATTTATTTGTGCCTAGAGTTTCCTTCCTAATACAAAAAGCAGTTTGTTCAAGTAACTCCTTTAAAAAAGATGGTTTCTGAGCCTTTAGACACCGTGTCCCCCCCCCACAAAAGATAAACAATGTAGAAAAGACTTCTGCTTTTCTGCTCCAGAAATGACATCATAGGTCAGGACTTCTGTTTCAAAACAAGGTTGGACCAAATGAAGGTTCTTCTGTCTTGTTTTTCTTTCTCTGTAGTAACAGTTTTATACAGCTCTGGGCTGCTGGACAGCGGGGCTTATTCTCTGATGTATCTGTGCTGAGGTATGAAGTACCTGGTTATTTGCTTGCAAATTCTATCAGGAAGGCAAAGAAATCCAATGATACAGCTGCTAAATTTAAAGTTGCTTTATAAGATACTGCCTTATTATGATTGCTGACACATACCTTGCATCCTGTTGGTTATGTAATCAAGTCTTAACCTTTAATCCATATTACAAAGGTAGTTTAAAAATATGCACATCATCTTGTTGCATAAAAACGTCTAAGACACTTGACAAACCAAACACAAAGATCTTTCTGGATAAATCATACCCAACAGGCTGGTTTCAGGTATGGTTGATCTAGCATATGTTATATAGCAAACCAATATTTGCATTGTGAGCTTTGTAGCCACGTGTCTTTCAGAAGAGTAGCCATAAAAATATGCACTAACATATGTTTCCATCAACATCCCGGAGAAAGGATACTGATTCTGATTCCATCACTATCAAAAACTATGACCCTGACTAGAAGTACTAAACAACTAATAACAAATCTCTGAGATACATAATGCCATAAAAATCTTGCTGGGAGTGTTGAAGCACACACGCCTTTAAACCAGCGCTTGGGAAGCAGAGGTAGATAGACCTCTGTGAGGCTAGCCTGGTCTGACTGTAACACAAGCAAGTCAATTACCTTAATAGTCATAGATGTAAAATAATATATTGCTTTTAGGGTTGTTTGTAAATAAACCTTAGGATTTACTCAAGGAAAATGTTGCTAAGCTAATGAGTGAAATTTCAAGCCAAAGGTGACACTTTAATCAGTTACCTACTTGTCCCTAAATGTCCCTCATAGGGTCACATATTTGAGGGTTTGGTCCTTAGTTGGCGGAACTTTTTTCAGAAGGAATAGGTGGCGCGGCCTTGTTGGAGGAGGTATGTCACTAGGGGATGGGCTCTGAGGTTTCAAAAGCCCATGCCGTTCCCAGTCCCTCTCTTCCTCTCTCTCTCTGCCTCCAAATTGTGAATAAAATATAAGACCCCAGCTACTGCGCCAATGTCATGCCTGCCTGCCTGCTCCAAGTCCCCACCCTGCCGGTAATGGACTCACATTGGGAACTGTAAGCAAGCCCCCAGTTACATGCTTTCTTTCATAAGTTGCTTTGGTCGTGATGTATCTTCACAACAACAAAACAATTACTACTAAGGTACTACTTCTTTATGAAGGCACAAATAGACAATGTATCTTTAGTTCTAGCCCAGTGTGTGTGTGTGTGTGTGTGTGTGTGTTTATCCTGTGATTTGAAACTTTTCCATTTGGTTTCTCTATATATCTATTCTGAATAACTTTGACAAAGCTTGTAGATCAAGTGGAGAAGTCCAGTAGACAGGGTTGGCAGAAACTTTGCTTGCTTTTATGGTCTGCTGTTTACACTGCTCTGTTTGGGAGAGTCAGTGATTCCAATCCCATTACATTATAAACCAGAGTAATCTCACTGTAGTTTACTTCTTAGATGTTTTTAAAACACTTGGGAGATACAAATCCAAATTTCATCCTCTAGAACATCTCTCACCTCTATTGGATTCCTATCTACTTCTGTAAGCCTTGACCCTCCCTGTTTTAGAAAATAAAATCTTTTGATCTTCCTATTTAAATTCCACTCTTTTTTTCCTCCATAACTGTCCTCTCCCTGCCAAATTATCAAATGGGTCCATTTGTGTTGCTATAACAGAATGCCTAAAAGTGGGTAGTTTATTTTTTTAAGTCTTTTAAAAATAGTTCTGGATGCCAAGGAGTCCAGGATATGGTGCCAGTGTCTAACAGAGCCTCAATGCTGCTTGCTATCATGACAGAGGGACAGGTGAACACCTGGGGACACAGAGAAAAGAAACTGCTAAGTTTTTCTAGAGTGGTATATTATTTATGTTTTAATAAATAAAGCTTGCCTGAAGATCAGAACACAAAGCAGCCACACTAGTCAGCCACACAGGCCAGGGAGTGGTGGCTCACAGGGACAGAGGCAGAGGGATCTCTGTGAGTTTAAGGCTACATAAGGTTGAATCTGTTTAAAAGAGAAACAGAGCTCACACAAAGGTGATCTCAGCAGCCTTTAATCCCAGCACTAAGGAGGTGGAGACAGGAGCAATGCCTCTGGGCGGAGAGAGTGGAATATAAAGGGAAGAGACAGGAACTCACTGGAGTGTGGAGTCTGAGGATTCCTAGAGACAGAATCTCATCCTTTTGGACTGTAGATTTGGTAGAGGTAAGAGCTTTAGACATAGTTACACTACTATGTAACTGGCTGCTTTGCTTTTCTGACCTTCAGGTTGAACCCCAATATCTGTCTCTGGGTTTTTATTATTCGTGCTGCATTCTTCTTAACTAAAAACCTTACTTCTTCCATAACTAAGCCCTTTCCATAGAAATAACCCTGTAAATTCCTATCTTTTGTTTTTTATCAATAATTTACTTTTACTTTATGTGTGTTGGTGTTTTACCTGCATGCATGCCTACGTGAGAGTGTCAGAACTTGGAATTACCATCAGTTGAGCTGCCATGTAGGTGCTGAGAATTGAACCTGGGTCTCCCAGAAGAGCAGTCAGTGCTCTAAACCACTGAGTTGTCTCTCCAGCCCCATTCCTATCTCTTAATATTGAGACAGTGGCAATTAAACTTTAACTTGAGCTTTAGAAGAGACATTCAACCACAGTGGGATACCCGCTGCCTTCCCCATCACCCATGCATTTCCTAACCACTAATTTTGAATTGATTCCTCTACTGAACCGCTTTTTTTTTTGAAAGCCAAAAGACAGAAATTGCTGCACAGTGAACAGCTGCAGGGTAAACTTTTCCAGTTTTGTGTGTTGTAAATTCTTTCTAAAATGATTTACCTTCTACGCTCTTCTCAGTGCTTCCTTGCTTCCCTTTCCTGCTGCATCTTGGTTTATATGTGTACATAATGTAACACGGTTTTTAAAGTAGTGTAACTATGTCTACAGCATTGTAGATTTAATTCTCTGTTGTGAATTTTTTATTGACTTTCGTTCAAATTGGTTTCTATTATTATTATTATTATTATTATTATTATTTTGGTTTTTCGAGACAGGGTTTCTCTGTAGCTTTGGGGTCTGTCCTGGAACTTGGTCTTGTACCAAGCTGGCCTTGAACTCACAGAGATCCGCCTGCCTGTGCCTCCCGATTGCTGGGATTAAAGGCGTGCGCCACCACCGCCCTGCATATTAAATGTTTTGTATAATATTCATCATATTTATCTGATATCATTAAAAACACTTTATTATAAAATAAAATGAAAAAATAAACTTTTACAAGGCAACCTCCTGTCACCACCACTATGTGAAGAAATTGATACTTTTTGTTTTTTATTTTTGGTTTTCAGTTTTGTTTCATTTTATTCATCCCTAGGACTTAACGGCTTTTATATGGGATCTCATACAGCCCAAGCTAGCCTCACTATGTAGATAGGACAACCTGGAATTCCTAATTCTCCTACATACTGTTATTACAAGCATGTGCCACTGTGGTCGACTTATTTTTGATGTCACACACCAAATGTTTCAATGATATTTGAACTAAGCAGAGTATGGTTTTGTTGTTGTTTTGCTTGATTTTTCTATCATAGCCTCTGTATCTCTGCTGTGGTTTGAATGTGTTTTTCCCCATCAAGATTCATGTGATTGGAGGTTGGTCCCAAAACTACAGGCATTTCAGTGGTTGAAATTCTGAGTTGGGACCTGGTGGGAGATGATTGGACCTTGAGAATACCATCCTCAAAAAGATTAACAACCCTCTCCAGAGAATGGGTTAGGTTTTGTGTGACTGGATTACTTGTGCAGACCATTACAAAACAAAACCATCCTTATAAATAACCCCTACTACATGTATGTTTCTTTCCTCCTTGCTATGATGCATATAGACTCTAGATTATAGAGGATTCCTCACTGAATGCCAGAACTACACTATTTAGACTTTCCACCCAGCAGAATCATAGGCCAGTCATATTTGTTAATTTCCTACTGCTGTCACAAAGTACCTGACAAGGAAGAGTCTATTGTGGCTCACAGTTTGAGGAAATACATCCATCATGGTGGAGAACTTGTGACAGCAGAAATGTATGGCTGCTGGTCACACTGAATCTGCACTCAGGAAAAGGCAGGGAACAGGAAGTGATGCCAGGCTATAAAATCTCAAAACCTGTCTCCATTGACCCACTCTCTCCAGTAAGGTTCTGTCTCTAAAGGTTCTACAACCTTCCCAAACAGCATCATCAACTAGGGAACACATATTTAAATGCAGGAGCCTATGGGACAAATTCCACATCCAAACGAGGCTACTTGTTTTTAAAGAAGCACACAACCACAACCATTTTGTTATAACCATATAAAACACTGAGACTTTTTTTTAACTAAATACTTGACCTTCGTATACTACTTTGCTTTGACTTAAAGCTGATGTATAAATACTGTCTCCAGATTTCCTATTAGACCTATGTTAAGTTCCCAATACCACCTTCTATAATTCTGACTTAGCTGTTTCCCTTGCTGTCCTTGTACTCACCAACTCTATCCGTACCCAGTCCCAGATCCCCATAATCCAGTTCCACCCACATCCTTGTCACCTACTCTAGTATATGGAACAAACAATGCAAACACTATAATTAAATGCTGATTGTGTGGTTCCAGCTTTAAGTATATACTAAAAGAAAGCCAATGTGAATCCGAACAGTCGGGCAAGCTTTCTTAGTGCTCAAGCCTTTAAATGCCTTTTATGTTCTTTTGTTTTATGAGTAATGAAGAAGCACAATTTTAAAAAAGGAATCAGTACTCCTGTGGCTTTTGCCAGGCTCCAAGGATGACTGGAATCTAAATGGGCAGTTGGCAGAAACGAAAAGAAAGGAAGAAATCCAAAAGAGGATATTTTTACATGATCATTCTGATGTGTCCGTTCTGAAGCCAGCCTGGGATACCTACTCAAAGTGTAAAAAGTCATTTTCCTTCTAACTAAAAAACGTATACAACCAGACACCCACGGTTAGATGCTTAGCCTAATGTTTAGTCCAAATATAGACTACTTTCCCAGTGTAGCTACTTTTATATTAATTAACCTTTATGTTAGTATAGATTATTAAAAATCGTATTTTTTGACATGTACAGTATAATGAAAGTGATCTGGTTTCTAGGAGGGACACATCCGGTGAGAACTATAGACCTTGAGTAGTTCAAGAAATCATTGGCTAGGGTATAATCATGACAGACCTTGGAAGCCAAAGAGAGATGCTTGCTCTTGATAAGGGCACCAGCAGGGCACTCCTTGAAGGCCAGACACAACATGAAGTCATCGTACCATGATATGATAAAAAGAGCACAGGCTTCGAAGTGGCACTGACCTGGTTTCCAATACCAGTTTTGCGGCTTCTTATGTGTGTGGCCTTGGGCAAGTCACTGGCTTTTCTTAGGCTCAGGTTTTTTTCATCTATAAAATGGGAGTTACAGGTGCTGGGGTGATATTTCAGTTGGTAAAGCACTTGCTTCATAAGCATGAGAACTTGAATTCAAGCCACAGATTCTACATTAAAAAAGGCCAAGTGTGCTTGAATTCCAGGTTCGGGAGGCCCTGGGAGATGGGCGGGTCCTTGAGGTTTGCTGACAGCCAGTCTAGCCTATCTAATGAGCTCCAGGCCAAGTAAGAGATGAAACAAGATGGATGATGTCTGAGGAACAGCGTCTGAAGTTGTCCTTTGGCCTCCGCACGTATCTGCACACGGATACATTCACTCTCGCTCTCTCTCACACACACACACACACACACGCATACACGAACGTGCACGTGCACATACATACATACATACACAACACCCCAAATGGAAAAGAATTAGACCCATGTCAAAACTATTGAGCATTCAACGTGGAGCAAGTCCTTGAAGCATAGTTGGCATAATTGACATTAGTAGGGAAGTATATTTGCCAAGTAAGGTCAATGGGGGAGAGCTTTGCTTCAGGATGGTAGTGATGAGGGGATGCCTGAGAAGGCAGCCAGGAAATTATTTGAAATAGACGGTAGCCGAGGATAATAGAAAGCACCAAAACCATGAGAGAGGTGAGGAATGGAACTGTCTGCGTGTGGACGAGGAGGGTCAAGGATCACCAGGAGTGATGCGTCCAGCTCTCCGGTTGCTAAAGGCTGAAGAGCGTCGTTAGCAAATGTTGGGAGGTTTTGGTTGACAATTCTGAAACGTAGGAAGGAGTCTATATATTAGCATTACCCTCAAATGTGTGTTGCAAAGCTACAACCAACAAAACGGAAGTAAAAAGTAGTTTAAGGTTATGATTGTAGTTTTAAATAGTAGTTAAAGATAGCAGGTGGGGTTTTTTTGAAATTGTTACGATTACTAACAGCAAGTGATGGTAATATAATTGTTATAGCCACATTTATTGCTTATAAGAAATTTTTATCCGTAACAAAAGCTTTTCTCTTTTTTTTTCATTTTCTCTCCCCTTTTCTTTCTTTAAAATTTATATTTGTGTGTGTGCATGAACACATATACACGCGTGTGCACTTGCGTGAGTAGGTTTTCCCTTTCACCATGTTGAGGCAGGGACACTTTTGGTTTTGCTATGGCTGAATTGGGACAGCAGATGTGTGTTGGGGAATATTATTTTAATGTGTGTGACTTTTGTTTATGCTGCATTTGTTAGACTCTGTGAAGCTGTGATTAGTTGCCTGTCTAAAACAGCTGACAGCCCTAATGAAGAGCTGAAAGGCCAAGCAGGAGCAAGGAGGCAGAGTATAAATAAAAGGAGAAAACAAGGAAAGAAGGAGCAAGAGGACAAGGGGAGTAGGCCAAGCCAGCCACGGAATAAGAGTAAAAGTAAGCTATACAGAACTAAGAAAAGGAAAAGGCACAGAGGTAAAAGGTAGATGGGATTAATTTAAGTTTTCTTTTTTTTTTTAAATCTGACAAGAAACGAGCCAAGCTAAGGCAGAGAATTCATAACTAAGAATAAAGCCTCCATGTGTGATATATTTGGGAGCTGGGTGTTGGGTCCCCCAAAAAGTCAAAAGAGAAAACACCACACAACAGATATGCATAACCACATTTAGCTTTTTACATGGGTTCTAGGGTTCTGAAGCAGGCAGAAGGCCCTTTCTAGGATGCCAGCCCCAAGCTCTGGAATGACTCGTCCTCCGGAACTGTGAGAAATAAATCTCTGTCCTTCATAAGTTACCTAATTTCAGGTATTCTGCTCGAGCAGCAGAAAATGGACTAAGACCCCTGGGTTTGGGAGGATGGAGTAGATGACCTGTGCTGAGCCCAGTGCTGCAGAAGTGTCCGCAGATGTCTGCAACGGAGAGAATTCCGAAAGGAAGAGGGAGACGTGGAGAACAGTCAGAGCGGTACATGCACACACTACTAGCTACATTAAAGAATTATCATTTCTATTAAATATAGTAAAGTTTTTTTGTTCATTTTCTTTTTAAAAAAAAGAGTCGTTAAAGATACAGAGAACTCTACAACAGTAAACAAAAGAAATCTCAACCCCCCCTGGAGACATGTATTGAAGGCAGAGAGATCACGACTCTTAAATCTTTGATAAAGATGGAATTTTTAAATTTTGCAAATTGGAGGATGGTAGAAAATGCAATGTGTCATATGTTCTGGGTAATGAAATATTTTAAAAAAATCTCAAAACTGGGGGCTGGAGAAATGGCTCAGAGGTTAAGAGCATTGCCTGCTCTTCCAAAGGTCCTGAGTTCAATTCCCAGCAACCACATGGTGGCTCACAACCATCTGTAATGGGGTCTGGTGCCCTCTTCTGGCCTGCAGCCATACACACAGACAGAATATTGTATACATAATAAATAAATAAATATTTTTTAAAAATCTCAAAACTTTATGCACCCAAAGCAGAGGCTGAGGGCATTCTTCAGCCTTGCTTGATTGAGAATGCCTTTGTGACTGAGTCCTTCCTCCCAGTGGACAGCCAATGGACAGTCAATAGAGTTCATGTATACACCCTTCCAAGACCTTCAGCCTCCCAGAGATTTTTTTTAAATTTTCTTTTCTGGTCTGTCAGAAGGATAGGCTCTTGGAAGAGGGCAGATCTTGAATGACAGGAGTCAAGCCCATCCCAGTGGCCCGAAGTGTTCCGTGAGATTAAGAGGAAGCTACATTTTATTGGGACGAGTCACTAACCATCTAGAGTGTTGATTACAGAGGTTGATCCACCCTGAGTAATACACAAGTGACTACGAACATTGTAGATTCCTAAGATGAGATTTTAGATCACTGAAGTCGTGGTTTGATTAAGACCAAAGGCTTTCTCACGCTGAATAGTCCTAGGAAGAAAACTCCGAAGTGAAGATTTTAACGCAGGAGAGTTATGAAGAAGTGGCTTTTGGATGGATATCTATAGGATAGCGAAGGCAGCAGGAGCAGGACTGGGCTGAAGTCAAACTGTGACTCAGTGATGACAGAGGTCTCTGCCAATTCAAAAGGGAGCGTAGAGGTAGGACATTCTCTCAGACATGTCTCAAGCTGAGATGTGAGGTCACTGTGCTGCACACGGGCCGGGTTTTGGATATGGGCACTCGTGGGAGAAATGCCACGTGGTAATCCAGCTCTAAGGCCTAAACTGCTCTGGCTAGGGAAATCAGTGCTTCAGTCTTAAAGTGGACGGGTGCAGTGTAATGTCCGTCCGTTTCAGGAGCATTACAGACGCTGTGTTTTCAGTGGTAAAACAACATTAACTTAAATTTTTTAGTTACTTATTTTGTGACTCTGTATTGGAGGGGATGTATATATATGTTCCACAGTATGTGTGTGAAGGCCAGAAGACAGTTTATAGGAGCTGGTTCTCTCCTTTCGCCAGGTGAATCCCAGGGATCAAACTCAGGTCTTTGGGCTTGTCAATACATGCCCTTGGCCACTGAGCTATGTCATTGGCCTATAAAATACTTTTATAAACAGAGCAGCAATCTGTTTATGTTCATAAGAGACTACCGGGGCCAAAGAGTCTGAAAAAATGTTAATATCAGGACACAAGAAAATAATAGATGAAGAAGGCAAAAGAATTTTGAGATGAGGAAGAACAATTCCATAAGGAAAGAACGGTTATGACAACGGCATAAAATAAAATGGTTCTATGGGTCTGCCATCAAATGATTACTTATTTGGTGATAATGAAGTTCCACTGAAAACCAGTTGGATGCCAATAAAAAGCCACATGATCAAAATGTACACAGTGGGGTTTTCTTTTCTTTTTTTCCTTTTTTTACCCCCTGAGACAGAGTTTCTCCGTGTATCTCTGGCTGTCCTGGAACTTACTCTGTAGACTAGGCTGGCCTCAAACTCACAGGGGTTCACATGCCTCTGCCTCCCTGAGTGAATTTTCAAAAACTTGATTCATATTATTACATTTTAAAGGAAGACAATATTTTTTTCTTAATGAAGCTTTATTATTTGCTATAGAACAATATCTTGAAAAAATAAAAAAAGTGGTCCAAAAATAAATTCCATTTGAAATTTAAGTTTAATGTTTTAAAATTACATTTGGAAATCTGCTTCACCGAACCCAAGGAGTAAAGAGCAGATTAACTAAGGGCAACATTGCTCCTGTTAGGGAGATAACAAAACTTCATTCATGAATTGTCTGTCTTTTATCCTTGGATTCACTAACATATCATCAGAGTATTCAAAGCCAGGTCTGGTAGTGCATGCTTATAATTTTACAACCCAGGAAGCAGAGGCAAGAGGATCATGAGTCAGAGGCCAGGTGTGGCTTCAAAGCTCAAAGCAATCAAACCAAGACAAAGTATTAAAAAAAATGCCACTAACATCTTTATTCCCACCATCTCTTACTAGCAATTACTTATTAGTTAATAATGATTAAACTGTATTATAGTTAGGCCAATATTTTAAAATAATGTTCACAATACTATGTTTATAAATAATGTTAGAATTCTTTTGTTTTACTACAACTGATTGGCTTGAATAATACTCTGTTTAATATTATAATTGACTTTCTAATTCAGATAGTGGCATTTACATAACCTTTACTAATAAATAGTAAAAGGACTTCCCCTGGATTGGAAGGAGAGAAGGATTCAAAACTACAAAAATAAAATCCCCAGGCCAACACCTTGGGTGCTCAGTTGAGCTAGCTGGTGTTTATTGACTGCTGACTTCAAAGGACACCTCTTGAAATCTCACCCATCCTGACCTCTTTCAGAAGCTGGTAACATGAAGCAAAACAAAGTTCCAGCAACTTAGTTGCAATGAATTGTGCTTGAGAACAGAAAGATCCTGTTAGAAGTAACTGTACCCTATAACCTCACCCAGAAAGTTGTCCTGGGTCACCACACTTGAGAACTTAAGTTTGCCTTTTTTGAATTTCTAATTCTAAGGAAAATTACTCTTTTCAATGGATGTCTCATCAGGACATAAATCACAGCCTCCTTGTGAAATAAGGTATGTTAGCACTGAGAGGTGTGTGTGTGTGTGTGTGTGTGTGTGTGTAAATATATACTATAAAGAGAGATTCCAAATATCCTATACACAGAAATGAGTTTTATGTTTTGTTTTGGATACTACAAAATTTATAACATTTTGTGAATCTACTGCCAGAGTCCTTGTCAGCTGTTTTTGGAATAGAGGGTTCTGATAAAGGAATATCTACAAAATTCACCTCAGAGAATTACTCACTTCTTCACTAATTCGATATTCACTGAACTCAAGTGCCAGTCACTATCAAAAGCGTTTGGGTGCGCGAGTACATGAAACGAACACTTCTCATGGGCCTTACATCCTACAGGAGGAGAAAGTAAGTAAAACCACAGTCAATCGTAATTGTACTTCAGGGTATTGTGGCGGGGGGGGGGGGAGGGGGGGAGGGGGGGGAGGGGGGGGGGAGGGGGAGAAGACAGCGCGTGATGAATAAGGTCAAGAGCGCTGCTGGGACGGATGGTCCACTGCCTCAAGATCGCCCCAGGAAAGGGGGTTTAGGACAGATACTGGGAAGCCGTGGTGAAGTCCGTCTCTGACATCTGGGCAGAGTGCTGCTGCCTGAAGGAATAGCCGTACAACAGTTTCTCTGGTGGCTCCCGAGAGAAGTAGGAACAGGTGGAGGGAGAGTTGGGCTGTATGTGGGCTTAACAATAGCCATAGTCAGTCCCACAGGACACTGGAGCTAACATGACCCCTTGGAGTTATCCTGCGTTGTCTTTAATATAAATGACCAGACCTTTGTGTTCCCACATTGCTATGTCATGAGATACAGGCCACCCTCAAATAGGTGAGACTTTGAACAACCTTGCTAAAGAGAAGGCAGTTGCAGGACACCTATGTCATCTCCTCTCAAAGCTTTCATCTGGAGGAGAGTTGGGAAGGACATTTTAGTGTCCATCCTTGTGGCCTCTCCATTGCCAAGTTTACTTATAGCCTAAGATAACTACCGCAACTTCAACATTCATATTCCAACTGGCTAATTGAAAGGAAAGAATAGGGGTTATTCTGGCAGCTGCTTGAAGTACCAGCGTCTATTGCTAGCCTTAAGTGACTTCAAGCAAACCTACGTTATATATAGCAGGTATGATGATGAAATCACGGAATCCCAGCATCCAGGAGGCTGAGGCAAGGAGATAGTGAGGCAAGCATGAGCAACATAGTTCAAAACCAGCCTAGAGTGAGAAAAGAAAGAAAGAAAGAAAGAAAGAAAGAAAGAAAGAAAGAAAGAAAGAAAGAAAGAAAGACGGAAAGAGGGAGGGAGGGAGGGAGGGAGGGAGGAAGGGAGGGAGGGAGGAAGGATGCAGCTTTATTTTTGGTGGCCTGTGACCACTAAACAAAAATAGATATTGAAGGATAGCTAGTTGTCTCTGTTACTATGACAGTGTACATGTAAACAGAAAAGAGGGTAGATTAAAGCGTTGGAGAATAAATGAACTGCAGTCTTTTCAGCTCATTCAGGATTTGGGGGCTTTGGGACAGTGGGGCATATAAAGACAACAAAGAAATGCCATTTTCTTGAAAGGTTTATAGTGGGGATGACTGGAAAGATAGCAGCACCTTTACAGATGTAGGCTGAGCATGTGAAATTAGATGTTGCATAATCACTCAGCCCATCCAGAGTCTGGTAGTGCTTGGGACCAGTCAGGTGTCCTTTATGTGGCACAAACCACTGCTTTCCTCTCTACCTTGCCGTGGCCCTTTGGCAGGACTCTTCTTTTTGTTCCTCTTCCTTACTGGCTTTTTTTCCTATTCTTGACTCTTTGATGCTGGTATCCTTCTGGGTTCTGTCTTTAGCCATCTCACAATGCATTATTTACCTTTATTAGCCTGCATAACTCTTTGAAAAAAATGTCTATTTGAACATTGCCAATTGATTGAGCAGAATGAACCTGTTGGGAGTAAAAGATGTTATTTTCTTACCATCCCTGTACTCAGTTGTGCTTTATCAGTTCTGCTTTACTGGATAGGTTCTTTCTGGGTCAGATGTAGAGGGCAAGAAGTCCTTGTGCATGCGGATAAGCACTGGAGAAGTCAGGAAAGTTAAACACACGGGCTTCCTTCAATGGAAGGAGATATTTACCTGTCCTCCTCCAGGAATGCTGGGAAAGGATGTAGTTTACAACCTGGTGACCGTTCGCTACCTGTTGAGCCATCCTCTGCTCACATCCCCAGAATTTATGTTTTACTAAATTCTAATAAATCACCTAAATCTTTAGCGTTGCTTCTAGGCCTTAGAACTCGTCCTTATGAGTAATGTCACTTGTATTTTACAGCACTTTTGGTGATTTCTATGTTATCTTAGGCCCAGACCAAAGTTGACACCCCCAGGCATTATGTTGATCTCAGTCACACCCCCCAGACCCTAAATCTGAGTCAACAGAGCCTGGCTTTGTAAAAGAAGCTAGGTGTAAACAATTTGTAAGTTGTAAAGCATTTCAATGTAAATGTGTTTTAAGATCTGCTATACTCATGGGACTGAGTTAATTGCTATCAGAAAACTTCCCCTCCCCTCCACCAAACTGTGCTGTGCTTAATTATGACTAAAATAAACCAACTGGTGTCAGACTCTGGAAGTCTGGCCCAACTCCAGCTACCTAAATTGGGCTAAACCGAGTTTCATTCTTCCTTCAGCTGGATCATTTCCCTGCCAGCTGTAAACCCTGCAGGGACACACACACACACACACACACACACACACATATTCACACACACACACACACACACACACAATCAGGTCCCACAGTTTGGCCAACCCTATACTGTTCTATCATTCATGCGGTTTAGTTGAAGTCAACTCTTCCACTCTCTCTCTCCCTCTTCTGGCTCACCGGGTTGAGAATTTCTACTGGAATGGATGGCAGGGATTGCCTTTTGTATTTTGCCTCCTTCTGGCTCTGTCTAGTGTTACTCCCGGAAGCTGGTTGATTAAAGCAGTCACCTCTACCTTATAGACACTGATGGAGGCTCCTGAGTCCTTCTCAGAGCCACCTTCCCCCTCTGTGTAAGGACTTGTTTTCCTTTCGCTCTCAACACTTTCTCTGGAAGGATGTTGTCCTGTTTAGATGGTGGCTACCTGGACAGCCTTCCAGTTTCTGCCTTGCCCTCGAACCTCCTTCAGTATTCTGGTCTGGCATTCGCTCACAACATTTACGTTCTCTGGGTTAACAGATGTCAAAGGAAGAGGAAATAATGAGATGAGTTACACAGCCTTCAATGTATTCCCCCGTATCTGCCCATCAGATGCCTCTCTGTGGTGAGAAATTCTCTGTGATAGTTCATTAAAATAGTTGGGAGAGGGTTGGTGAGGTGGCTCAGCAGGCAAAAGCACTTCTGCAAAGCCCACAAATGCAGTTGGCTCCTCAGAACCCATATGGTGGGAAGAGAGAACTGACTTCCAAGAACTGTCTTCTGACCTCCATATGTGTCATGCCTCACACAATAAGTAAAAGGTCATTTAAAAATAGGAGGATCTGGGTATAGTGCCACATGCCTGTAATGTCAGCATGTTGAAGGCAAAGGGAGGAGGATCAGGAGTTCATGAACCTCATGACTACGTAGCATTTACTTTCTAAGTGTTACCTCTCTATATAGTTTGTTCAGCCTTCATCAACACTGCCACTACCCCTCATTTACATCATTATACTGACATCCTAATAAGTCTGTGTCCAGGTTTCCTTTCCTCCTCACTATCTTTTTTTAAAGACTTTATTTATTATGCATGCAGTCTTCTGCCTGCATGTTTGCCTGCATGCCCGAAGAAGGCACTAGATCTCATTGTAGATGGTTATGAGCCACCATGTGGTTGCTGGGAATTGAACTCATGGCTTCTAGAAGAGCAGCCAGCCCTCTTAACCTCTGAGCCCTCTATCTCTCCAGCCCCCTTTCTGACTATCTTCATGCACTGCATGTAGAGTGATATTTCAGAGAGTCAGGTCTCATCAAAGGGCCTGCATGCCTATACGCCTCTGCTGGCTTCCATCCTACTACAGTGCTCAGCAGAGTACAGTTCTGAAATCACCTTTGACCAAAATTGTTTGGATGGTATATTGCACTTGCTAATTTGTATGCTCCATTACAGACTTTGAATGGGTTGGGACTTTGGAATCTACATTTTTAATTTGTCTTTTTGGAAGAGAATTTGGCAATTCAATTTGTGTGTGTGTGTATGTGTGTGTGTGTGTGTCTGTGTGTGTGTCTGTGTCTGTGTGTATGTGTATTCTTGCTTTTAAGATTAAAGTCTAAGCTTCTTTTGGGGGGAGTATATAAAACCTTTCAGTATTTGGTTTCTAATATCATTTTAAGTTTTTATCTCTGCAGTTTGTGTTCTAAGAAAAACAAATTTTCTAGTGTATTATACATACTTCTTTGGCTTTGGATATTTCTTAGCTTAGAGCATTTTCCTCCCACAACGTGCTTCCATCTGATAAAAAACTATTTATTTGTCAACACCATGTTGGAATCTCATATATATATATATATATATATATATATATGTTTCTTAAGAACATTGAGTGTGTGTGTGTGTGTGAGAGAGAGAGAGAGAGAGAGAGAGAGAGAGGTGGGATTCCCCTCTGTATGCTGTGAATAGCATTGGTTAATAAAGATACTGTCTTGGGCCTGTGCAGAGCAGAACTTATGTAGTCAGAGGAAACTAAACTGAATGCTGGGAGAAAGAAGGCAGAGTCAGAGAGAAGCCATGTAGCCCCGCCTGAGACAGACGCCAGAACTTTAGCCGGTAAGCCAAAGCCCTGTGGTGATACAGATTAATGGAGATGGGTTAAATTAATAAGTAAGAGTTATCAGACTAGTAACTACATACATATGAACTGTACACTGGCTATCACTGCCTGTAGTGGTTTGAAGAAAATGGTCTCCAAACATAGTGACACCATTAGGCCTTCTTGGAGTAGGTGTGGTCTTGTTGGAGGAAGTGTGTCATTGTGGAAGCTGGCTTTCAGGTCTGTATATGCTCAAGCCATGCCTAGTGAAACAGTTCACTTCCTGTTTCCTGAGCAAGATGTAGAACTTTCAACTGCCTCTCCAGCACCAGGTCTGCTGCATGCTGCCATGTTCCACCATGGTAATAGACTAATTGAACTGTAAGCTACCCAATTAAATGTTTTTCATTATAAGGGTTGCTGTGGTCATGGTGTCCCTTCACAGCAATAGAAGCCCTAACTAAGACACTGCCCTACCTTCTCACAAATCTCACAAGAAGCCTTCTTGTAGCCCATGCTAATGAAATATACAAGAAAGTAAATGCCTCCTAGCCAAGTTGATACACTGCACAATTATCAGATTCTAAATGCTTTTTGTTAAGGAGGGAGAGCAATCTCATTGGTGAGATGACATTTGCAGTGTTTTCATGAGATGGTATCTGATTTCCCATAGAAGGTTGAAAACCCTCCTAATGCTTTGACCCTTAATACGGTTCCTCATGTTGTAGTGACCCTCCAACCATAAAATATTTTCATTGCTACTTCATAACTATAATTTTGCTGCTCTTATGAATTGCAGTGTTTTAGGCAACCCCTGTGGGAGGGTCATTCAGTCCCTAAAGGAGTTGAGACCCACAAGTTGAGAACCACTGCAGGGGAGGAAACAATTTTAAGGGCAAGGTAGACGTTGTAGTTTCTGTGATAATCAAGTGATGGTTGTCATATTCTATTTTCCCTTAATGTCTTAACTGTTACAAGACTCAGCACCCTAGGGCTGGAGACATGGCTTAGCCATTAGAAGCTAGGCTCTCACCCTAAAACATGTCAACCCCATTCAGTGTGAAGAAATTTAAATGTTTTATTCACATATATTGGGCGATAGGACAAGAGCCATTGGAGGTTGTTTCAGGGTCTGCATACTAAGGCACTGTAATTTGCACAGATTACTTTAGATTTTTTGTTACAGTTTTTTTTTTGTCCTCATGGACAAAGTGGAGGTGGAACCCAAGATCATATGAGAATGTTCAACTTCATTGGGTGAAGAAAAAGAAAACATATAACTATATATAGGACAATCTGAAGAAGAAATTTTTAGAAAAACTAGGGAATATATATATATATATATATATAGCCAAGAAGGGTAAATAAGTACTTAATTTATACCTCTTGGCACACTAAATCTTAATTAGTGATTTTCACATTTTTCTTCCACTGTATTATCAGATTCCTTTCATATTTGAGTCCATATCATCAAATTCATTGTCTGACTCTGGTGTGGGAAGTCCTTTTGTATATGTGCTGGTTTTATTGGTTAATGGATAAAGAAGCTGGCTTGGTCTGTGATAGGGAAGTAGAGCTAGATGGGGAAAACTAAACTGAATGCTAGGAGAAAGAAGGCAGAGTCAGGAGACGCCATGTAGCCCCACCAGAGACAGACCCTGGATGGAACCTTGCCAGTTAGCCACAGCCACGTGGTGATACACAGATTAATAGAAATGGGTTAAATTAAGATGTAAGAGCTAACTAATAAGAATCTAGGGCTAATAGGTCAAGCTGTGATTTAATTAATACAGTTTCAGTGTGGTTATTTTGAAGCTGAGCAGCCAGGAACAAACAAGTGGCCTCCGATAACATGACTCAAAGTGGACATTTTAAATATGTGAATTGAAAAATTCTTGGTGAACTAAGACTTTAGAGAATATGAACAAAGATCTTAAACAATTAAAAATGTGCTCTTATGAACAGAACGTTGACATCAAACCTCTGAAGGCATTTTTGACACTGAAAAGATGTGTTTTAGAAGAAATAGATTAAAAGTTTATAAAATTTACATCTGAAATAGAAACATTTAATATGTAAATAATGTATACATTAAATATTACATAAACAAAATTTCATTAAATAAATCAATATAAATTATGAGGTTGGTTTTTGTCTTTGTTGCTTTCTTTTTTTTGCAAGGTAGAGTTTCTCTGTGTAGCTTTGGAGCTTGCTTGTTTTTGTGAGTTCGAGGCCAGCCTGGTCTACAAGAGCTAGTTCCAGGACAGGCTCCAAAGCTACAGAGAAACCCTGTCTTGAAAAACCAAAAAAAAAAAAAAAAAAAAAAAAAACCCAAAAAACAAAAAACCAAAAAACAATTAAGCAAACAAACAAAAAACCCATGAGGAAGGGAACAGTAGACTCGGATAAGGTCAGGTATTTACCCTCAAACAGATTAACCACAGCTGGGCAATCTCACATAGGAACACTGTGAATCCTCTGGAGCCGGGCAAATTAGGCAATGAGGTGAGGCAATCTGGAAAATAGTTGCTAGGTAGACAAAACAATGGGTCTGATGAAGGGATGACATATTTGTCATAAAATACGTTGGTTGTTCAAGGCCCAGCAGTAATCTCTGGATTTTCACATGGGATTATGGGTATTCCAGGTGCCACTGTAAGAAATGATTGATTGGCATTTTTGGATTGTGATGGTGCTGTTTCCTGTGTCACAGTTATTTTATTACATTATTCTGGCTATTTTATTACATTATTCTGGCTAGTACTGTCTTCATTGCTACATCTAATGAAAAGGGCTTAATTAAGATTTTAATTTCCTTAGCTGACACATTAGGGGAGGTTTCATAGAGATGAATGGATTACAGCCTCAACTACTTTATGTAGCGCTAAAGAGGATTCAGGTAGCTTTCATAACACCTACCCCTTAAGGGCTTGGTGACAGCCATAGTAGATTTGCTAATCACTGACTTCAACATCTGGGAGTTGATGCTGATGAATTTTTTTTTGCAATCAATTTTTAGGGTAGCCTACACAGTAATGGGTTTCATCGTGATAGCTTCATTATAAGTATCATTACTCTTGTCCCCTTTCCCACTGACCTCCTCTTCACCAGCACCCTTCTCCAGCAGGCTGAGTCCTCCCCCAGTTTCCCTTCAGTTTCCTTCGTGTGTGTCTTCCATCTCTGACTATCTTCTCTACTCCCCTAGGATCTGTTCCTCCCATCTCATGACCCTCTTTCTAGTTTCATGATTCCACCCACCCCCCGCACACACACCTAAGTCTAATTTTAGTTTCCTTATATAACTGAAAACACACAGTGTTTGTTTTTTTCTGAGTCTGTCTTATTTCATGTAGCAAAATGATTTCCAGTTGCATACATTTTCATGCAAATGTCATACTTTTCTTCATGGCTGCATCAAGTGCTATTGTGTATCTGTAGCACATGTTCTTTCTCTGTTGCTCTGTAGATGGACATCTAGGCTGGTTCCATTTCCAGGGTGTTTAAAATAATACATCAGTAAACAAAGATGAATGCCTGTTTAAACATTCGCTCTCTCTCTCTCTCTCTCTCTCTCTCTCTCTCTCTCTCTCTCTCTCTCTCTCTCTCACTTAATTTAAGGAAAGATTTTACGTAGCCCAAGAAGGCCTGGTGCTCACCACGAGGATCTCCTGATCCTTCTTCACTTGCCCAGGATTACACACATATGTCACCATGTCCGGCTTATGTGGCTCTGTGGACTTGAGAGACCACACTTTACAGACTGAGCTACACCTCCAACCATAAACTCGGTTATTAAATGCTGCCTATAGCTTTATTTTTTTGGGGGGGGAGCAGGGGTTGGAGGGAAAAGGCATTGCTTCTTTTCCTTCCTTCCTTCCTTCCTTCCTTCCTTCCTTCCTTCCTTCCTTCCTTCCTTCCTTCCTTCCTTTTGTTTCATGTCAAACAGAAAAGAAAATTTCTCTTTAGAAGGTACATAGATTGTGATTTTAAATGTTCGTACGATAAAAATGATAAACAAAAAAACTGCCGAGTGTCAAAGTATGGAAGGATATGTTCTTGACCTAATTTTTGGAAGGAAGGAAAATGATGGTCAGAGCAGTATTATCGCTGTAAGTGTTGCTGTTGGGTGAATGGCCAGTAATCAGGGCAGATAGTATAGTGTGTGGCTGGGGAAGGATCAGAAAGAATGGAGTCTTGGTCTTCACCGCCCTCAGATCCAAACCTTGCATTTCATTGTTCCTACTGTACTGTGCCACGTGTTTCACACCAGTCTGGAGAAACCAGAGTTAGAAATGGGGGAAATAAGACCTCACCGGTGGCAATGCTCTCTCCCCACTCGTGTCTTCACACTGGTCTGCAGAGAGGGGAATCACACCAGTTTCTCCTGCTGCAGGTTGGGTCAGCTCCCCCAGCTTACTTATGGAGCTTTCCTGTTCCCTGACTCCAGATCAGTGGTTTTCAACCCGTGGGATGAGAACCCTTCAGGGATGTCACATATCAGATATCCACATTACAATTCATAACAGTAGCAACATTACAGATGACGTAGCAATGAAATAATTTTATGGTTGGAGGTCACCACAACATGAGGAACTATGTTAGAGGATCACAGCATTACGAAGGTTGAGAGCCACTGTTCTAGGCTTTTTTTCTGTGGGACAATGGTCTTGTACCCTGTAAAGATTTGTCACTTGTATTGGTTTAATAAAATGCTCATTGGCCAGTAGCCAGGCAGGAAATATAGACAGGGTAACCCAAACAGGAGAAATCTGGGGAAGAGGAAAGGCTCAATTTGCAGTCGTCACCCAAATGCAGAGGAAGCAAGATGAGAATGCCTCACTGATAAAAGGTATCAAGCCACATGGCTAACACAGACAAGAATTATGGTTTAATTTAAGATGTAAGAGTTAGTAAATAAGAAGCCTAAGCTATTGACCAAGCAGTGTTGTAATTAACATAGTTTCTGTGTAATTATTTTGAGTCTGGGAAGTCAGGAAACAAACGAACAATCTTTGCTTACAGCTTTTTCACGTTGGTGGTAGTGAGATTTGTGCCACTAGCTGTCTATAATGGATGGGTCTTCATCTGAAGTCTTGTTATTCATTTGCTTCACTTTTACTTTGAGGTTCAAATTGCGATACAAAATCATATAGAAGGGTAAGTTCTACAAATTTTGGTAGACTTAATTTTTTTCTATCTCCTCTTTTGCTTCAGGTATCTTATTATCAAAACCATACATTTATAAATCACCATGCTTGTGATGATCGTGAAGACAGTTGTTTTTTTTTAAATGAATATAGATGAATAAATGTTCTCTAAGCTTCTGGGTAATTTATTATACCCAGTCTCATCTAAACGATGAGAAAAATTACCAAGCTTCTGTCAGTTGTATAAAGGGATAGATAGATGGCCTAAGGGGTGGCAGGGCCATTAAAATTCCATAAGACTTTGCACAAAGAGGAGGAGCGAGATTTCTAAAGTAAAGCAGAATTCACTTGTTTGGATCTGCCCTGTACTAGTCATTTGTCAGCCTGATTATAGAGCAATCAGAATAGTAACAGTAAGAAATTACACAGCACGAGGAAACCTTTCCAACAGTCTGTTTCCCGAGCTCGCAGCTTGCCTTTCATCAGTGTTTCTGTGGCCTGTCTGTTGTGATTCAAATTAATACCTTAATCTGTTCCACATCTCCTTCCCCTCAATTACTCTCAAGTACTTTTAAAGTTAGGCGTTTGCGGCTTGAACAAAGTAAACTCTAATAAACATTTTGACTACCTCTTAGAACAATGGTTCAATGAATCGAACAAAATATATAGGATTGCAAAGGAAATTGGATGTACTGAAAAACATCAAAATGTGTTTAAAAATGAAGACAAAGTAATACATAGACTCTTTATCGCAGATAAAATAACCCACCAGGCCTCCAAATTATCATAACTTTGAAGTCGTGACATAGCATTCTGAGGTATCTGTAACAACCGAGATGTTGTGAAAATACTTGAAGTTCCTCCTGGTGACAGTGTTTATGCTGAGGCTACCATGTCGCCTTCAGATTGGTAGCGTCTCTCTGTAACTCTGGACCTGGGCTATAAAGCAACTCTATTTGTGCCCAGAGTCTTTCAAAGGTTCTCGCAAAAGTTGGCTGATCCTTCAACGCTGGGGAGATGGTTTAGTTAGTAAAATGAGGACCTGAGACCCATGTGCAGCGCCCATGTGAAAAAGCCCAGTGTGGAGGTGGTACATGCTTGCAGTTCAGCACTGAGATGGTGGAGACAGGCTGACTCCCTGGGGCCTGGTGGCCAGCTTAGCCTAAACCGCAAGCCCCATGTGCCAGTGAGAGACCCTGTCTCAAAAACTGAGATGAATAGACCCTGAGGAACAACAGCCATAGTTGACCTCTGTTCTCCATAACACACACACACACACACACACACACACACACACACACACACACACACACACACACCTTTCAGACTTTTACTCTTCACTTTTTGTTCCTGTTAGCAATTCTCAAAAGTCCCTCTATTTTCACCCTCTCCGGAACGGTGGGTGCTACTTTAGATCGGGTAAGGAGTGTGCCTTCACTATTCTTCTACCTTACCCCCTAAAACAAAGGCTTAAACATAGAGTTGTGGTTTTGTCTGCGTCCTGGGCTCCTGGGTATTACTGTATTTATTTGGGATTCATTTCTTGTCACCCTGGTTTTGCAATCAGTGTTGATCCTGCTTCTGTATGCTTCCTGGTGTCCTCATGGCTCAGATGTTGCACTGGCAGGTACCCGTCAACTGTCTATGGGTCTCACCAGCTTCCTGTCCCTTACCAAGATGGACTCTGAACTCACCAGGACACCATGTTCATCTTAATGTCAAATATAGAGGGGATCCGTGGGTTAAAACGACAATTTACAGAGCAGATCCATTCCAGAGTTCATTCCTCAGCAGCCTCCATCTTTTGGGGGGAAAGTGTCTCACTCTGCAGCCCCAGGCTGGTGTCTAACATACATCATAGCCCAGGGTGGCTACAAATCTTTGTGCCTCCCAGGTCTCCCAGACACCGGAACTGCAGCTGTGAGCTACCACATCAGCTTTCTCTGTTCTCTCTGCCAACCCTCAGCTCAGTTGTGCTGCGTCTTTCATTCCTTTCTTTTTTGCTCTGGAGAACTCGGTCCTACACTGCCCGTGCTCCTTCAGTTGGAATCCTAGTTTGAATAGACGCTGAGGTGGCTAACTTTATGTCAGTTTGTCCTGAACACTCAGTGTATTCACCGGCTGGCTTCAACTCATATCTGAGCAGTCTTCTCTGGCGAATACCCCATATAAGGAAGAAGGAAATCTGTCTTCCCTCTGTTTTCGCGGGTTTCAAAACTGCTGGCCTAGTTGGCAGTGGTGATAAACGGCTTTAATCCTAACACTTGGGTGGCAGAAGCAGGTAGATTTCTGTGAGTTCGAGACCAGCCTGGTCTACAGAACTGGTTCCAGGACAGCTAGGACTGTTACACAGAGAAACCATGCGACCAAACTGGACTCTCCGAATGTGGCTGATGGTGGAGGCTGACTGAGAAACCAAGGACAATGGCGATGGGCTTGGACTCTACGGCATGGACGGGCTCTGTGTGAGCCTTGTCAGTTTGGTTGATCACCTTCCTGGACCTGGGGGGAGTTGGGAGTACCTTGGACTTAACATAGTGTAGGGAACCCTGATGGCTCTTTGGCCTGGAGAGGGAGGGAGTGGGGGTATGGGTGGAAGGGAGGGGAGGGAAGGGGGAAGAGGAGGGGAGGAGATGGAAATTTTTAAAATATTAAAAAAAGCAGAAAAAACAAATAAACAACCCAAAAACCAAAAAAACAAACAAACAACAACAACAACAAAAACCCGGCTGACCTGTCCCATAGGTCTTGGACTTGCCTACTGCCACATCATATGAATTAATCCCTTTAATCAGAATTCCTCTGGTCCCTTCCTTTCTTCCTTTCCTCCCTCTCTACATCTCTCTCCCTCTCCTTCCTTCCCTTTCTTCCTTCGTCCCATCCCTCCTTCCTTATTTCCTTGCCTGTCTCTTAGCTTCTGAAAGCTTTTTTGGCATTGCTTGACTTTCTTGGTCTGTGAGCCCATCACTCCAATCTTTGTCCTTGTCTCTGTATTGCCTCCTCAGCCAGTCTTTGCAAATATCTCTCTGTAGGTCTCTTATAAGGACACTCCCATGACATTCAAAGCTCATCTGGACAAATCAAGATAATCCCATTGTCTGAAAACAAGGGCTACAGGTTCTGGGGAGTAGGCCATGGGCATATTTTAGGGGAATATCTTCAGCCTACCACATTAGCTTCTTGTAATAGCCAGCACATTTTTGACCTCTCTCTCTCTCTGCCTCTCTCTCTCTGCCTCTCTCTCTCTCTCTCTCTCTCTCTCTCTCTGTGTGTGTGTGTGTGTGTGTGTGTGTGTATGTGTCTCTCTCACTCTCTGTGTCTTTCTCATTCTCTCTCTGTTATATGATTGCAGGAAAGGGGGAGACCAGGATCTCACTGTGTGGCCCAGACTGGTCCAACCTCATGTTCTTCATACTTCCATCTCTCAGTTACTGGGGTTACAGGTGTGAACCACCACTCCAAGCTCCTCTTTGACTTCTCTTAATCACACCGACAATTTCTAGTATAGTATGTTTCTATATTTTTTTAAAAAAAGAGTTATTTGAAATGGTTCATAAAATATAACGTGAACACTCCACAGAATGAAGACTGGAAAATATGTCAAACCAAGAATGCGTTATACCCACATTCTTAGAAGCATTCTCTGCAGATTCAATGGTATGATGCTGAGACTCCATATGAAATGGATCTTAATGCATCATGCATAATGTACCAAAACAATCCCTGAGACTGCCAGTGCAGTGCTGATGGTGGAGTGCTTACCTAGCAAGTGCAAAGTCCTGATTTGATTCTCTGCACTTCATTAAAAAATGTGTCTTTTATATGGTAAATGTGTGGTGTGTGTTTAAATATGGTATTATGTACATATATATTAAATGTGCTGTATGTATAAATACGACTATATATATAAACGTGTCTTTATGCACACCTATAATTTCAATATGCAGAAGTTAAGATCATCCATGGCTACATAGTTAGTTTGGGGCAAGCGGGGTGTACATGAGATCATGCCCCTCCCCATGAACAAAAATAAAATCGAGCCGGGCGGTGGTGGCGCACGCCTTTAATCCCAGCACTCGGGAGGCAGAGGCAGGCGGATCTCTGTGAGTTCGAGGCCAACCTGGGCTACAAGAGCTAGTTCCGGGACAGTCTCCAAAAGCTACAGAAGAAACCCTGTCTCGAAAAACCAAAAAAATAAAAAAAAATAAAAAAATAAAATAAAATAAAATCGAGACCAGTCAAGCAAGCACAGCAAAGAGTACTTATCATTTAACTTCTGGTGGCCATAAGTATGGCTGAAATATTGAAATGTATAATTCCAAGTCCTTGTGAGATAAATTCCCTAGTAGTATAGATATTGGCAATGTTATTAGTACATTGACTGTAAGTACAAGGTAGAAATCATAGCCTTTGTAAACTATCAAGGGTTGGAAGATTTTCTACGACATTTTAAAAACAATAAAAATTTAATTGCTTGATATTTGCTGAATGAATGAATGGGTTCCACAGTATTATAACAGGGTTGGAATCTGTGTGGTACAGTTTTGCACTTAGTATAGTTTCCCTTAGAATTACAGGGAAGGCAAACTTGTTTTTATTTTTACTTTATTTTTGGATTTTTTTTTAAAAAATGAATTTAATTCTTTTGTCCAGGCTCTTGCTTGCTTTTTTTTTTCTTTTTTCTCCCCACCCCCTTTTTTTTTTGAGAGGGTCTCCCTGTGTAACCTTTACTATCTTGGAACTCATTATATAGACCAGGCTGGCCTTGGAACTCACAGAGATCCACCTGCCTCTGCCTCCTGATTAAAGGCATGCGCTAGCACACAAAGAACTATTTTTGGATTTTTTGAGATGGGCTCCCTTGTCGTCTAAATTGGCTTAGAATTTGCTATGTATCTGAGGATAACTTTGACTGGCTATCCTCCTACTCCCACCTTCTGAGTATTGGGTTTACAGCCACACGCTGTCATGCCCAATTTTGCAAAAGTATTTTGGGGAGAGGCATGCACTACCACACCCAATTTTGCAAATGTATTTTTGGAAGGAATTTTTCTTTGTACCAAGGATCTATGTTAGGAAATGTGATGTAATTCATAGTTAAATTTATTTTCCCTAGGACAAATAATCTACAAGGAAGATCTGCCATCCTTTTTGGAGTCAACCTTCACATCAGTATCCTTAAAACTGAGAGATAAAGGGGCAGGGGAGAGGGTTTAGTCAGTAATGTGCTTACTACACAAGCTTGAGGACTTGGGTTGGGATCCCTAATATCTGCATTTAAAAAAAAGAAACAGAACAGAAAAAACAATGAGCACACATGTAATCTTAGAGCAGGGGAGTAGAGAGACAGACAAAAGAATTCCTGGGGCTTGTCAGCCAGCTGATCTAGTTAATTCATGAGCTCCAGATTCACCGAGAGAACCTGTCTCAAAATAATAGAGGAATGATTTAAGAAGACATTTGAAGTTGACCTCTGATTTACACACACCACAGACACACACACACGCACATGCATGCTCACACGTATGCACATACAGGGCAAGGGGAGGGAGAAACAAGTTTTCTTCTTCTTGGGGGTAATAATTAATTTGAATATAATTATGTCTCGCTTACCAGTGGCATTTACCTACTGAAAAATGCCAGTAGATAGGCACAGTATGGTAGAGTGCTTACTTAGCACATGAAAATCTTGTGTTTGACCCCTCAGCATTACACACACACACACACACACACACACACACACACACAAATACTAAATGATTAGCACATACAAGCATGCCTGATATGAATTATGACTTTGCTTTGAAATATTAATTCAAAATGTTTGAGTTTAAAAGCCTGATTTCTAGACTTCATCTTAAAAGTTACATTTATTTTTATTTTTTTATTAAATGTGTATGAGTGTTTTGCCTGCAGATGTGTCTGTGTGGCATTTGTGTGCCTGCTGCCCACAGAGGCCAGATAAGCGTGTCAGATCCCTTGGTATTGAAGTCACAGATGGTTGTCGACTGCCACATGGATGCTGGGAACGAAACCCAGGTCTCTAGAAAAGCAGTGTCTTAGTATTCTATTGCTGTGAAGAGACACCATGACCAACACAACTCTTATAAAAGAGTTTTAATTTAATGGGGGCTTGCTTACAGTTTCAGAGGCTTAGTCCATTGTCATCTCGGTGGGGAGCATGGCAGCACAAAGGCAGAGATGGTGTTGGAGAAGGAGCTGAGAGTTCCACACCCAGATCCATTGGCCGTAGGAGGAGAGACACACACTGGGTCTGGCTTGGACTTTTAAAACCTGAAAGCCCCTCCCTAGTGACACACTTCCTCCAACAAGGCCACATCTACACATTCAAATACATGACCCTGTAGGGGCCATTCTTAATCCAACCACCACAAGCAGCCAGTAGTCTTGACTGCAAAGCCATCTTTCCAGTCCCTCTCATTTTTATTCACTGATACTTGTGCCTTAGTCAGTTTCCATGACTGAGAAAATAACTCAGAAAAGGAACTGAAATCAGGAGAGGGTTTTTTGTTTTGTTGTTTTTGTTGTTTTGTTTTGTTTTTTTAATCATCTGGCCCAGGAGTTTCAATCCATCATCAGCTGGCTTGGTTGCTTTCAAGTCCATGGCAAGGCAGAAATGTCATGATGGCAGAGGAAAGTATTCCCCTTGTGATAACCTGGAAGTAGAAAGTCAGATAGGAAGGTGTGGGCCCACAGATGTGAGTCCTGTTCCACTTTGACTAAAGGTCAGAGAGTTTGCTCTTTCAGTGTTGTTGACAACAGGTGTAACAGCCATGGCTACAAACAGGAGGTCCTGACCTAGGGTGTGGTTACTTGGTGTTTGGGGCACTAAAATGGCCCAGGGAGGTGGATACACTCCACCCTGACCAAAGGTCAGAGAATTAAAGCATACTTCTGCTCCTTCTTTTAAAATAGGAGGTTTGACATAGGGAGTGTCTGCCTACAAGATACTTGGCCTAGGGTGCATTTGCTGCAGATCCTGCCCAAAACATCAAAATGTTTAACT
The DNA here is from genome assembly GCF_903992535.2 of Arvicola amphibius. Taxonomy (NCBI): domain Eukaryota; kingdom Metazoa; phylum Chordata; class Mammalia; order Rodentia; family Cricetidae; genus Arvicola; species Arvicola amphibius. The sequence goes on along the minus strand of NC_052049.1, from coordinate 41,371,510 downwards.
CAGACCAGGCGGTGGTGGTGCACGTCTTTAATCCCAGCACACGGGAGGCTGAGGCAGGCAGAGCTCTGTGAGTTCGAGGCCAGTCTGGTCCACAGAGCGAATCCCAGTACTGGCTCCATAGCTACTGAGAAACCCTGTCTCAATCCACACCCCCTCCAAAAAGCTTAACCCAGGAAATAAAAGTGACTTGATGTCTCAAGTAACTGCTTCTCCTTTGTATCATGTTAAAGCAGTCTTTTGCGTTTTCCCCCCTTTTAGTACTGGGGTATAAAAGCATATGGAAAATAAACATGGGCAGACCCAGTATTCAGTATTTACTGAGTTGCCCTCCTGGTACTATGTCTCTGTATTTCTTTTGTATCTCTGTCTATTCCGCCTAACATTTCTTAGCCACACGCCCCTCCCCTGGAACGTACAAACCCATTGTGACTAGACTGCAATAGATGTCACCCCAACGTGTGTCATCCCAACGCTTACGACAGAAAGACGTCAGAGACAAGACACACCCTTCAAAGGTATACCTCTGGGAACTTGCTGCCTCCACCCAAAGCCTCCACTCTCAACAATGCTATCGAATTATGAATCCATCAGTGAACACCCCTGTTAATTAGGTCAGAGATCACATGATCCAACAACTGTCAATGATAGGATTCACCAGCTGGGGACCTTCGTCACACGAAACCCCTGGGAGATATGTGCGTATCCAAACCATAAAACACGTCTGCACTGGTGGATTTCATGTCCTTTGTTTGTTGTCTCAGCTCCCGCTTCAACTGAAGAAAGCTGAGTTTTCAGTACATATTGTTTTCCTTGAGGACTGTTTAGGCATTAGAGGATGCCGGTCAGACCACCAAAGAAACAAGGAAAATCTTTCTGAAAGAAAATACGGAGACACGCAAGTATTACTAGTGAATGTGCTCTGCCTAAGCCTTCACAGAAGCTTGCCTTCGCTGCTTGCTATTTTGGGTTGAAGCTATCAGCAGGAAGCAGAAGTGTGATTCTTTCTTGACTCTCAATTTTAGCAGAAAGTGTACACTGGAAGAAGCTTATGTACGGGTGGGGGGGGGGAGAGGATTAGAAAATACCAGCTGTCGCAAATAATCAAAGTGCTTAACTAAAGATGTTCCACTACTTTGAAATATCCCGAACCTTAATTTTAATCCTACAATAAAATTATACTTTAAACATTTTTTTGATCGTTGTATTTTGAAGACACAAATGCTAGAGCATGTTGCATAGGCATTCTTCAGAACTCAAACATGACCTCTGTGTGTCGTAGTACACATTTAACATTACTATGTCAAGTAACTTGCCTACTAACCAAGATTTTTTTTTTTTAAAGAATGAAAATAATTATATTTCTCCTTCTTGGACTCAGCAAATTAAATTTTACTGCTAAGAAGGCTGATTGTCTTTAAACACACAGTGTGTATTTTTAATATTTTATTTTGTCACCTGACTTTGTATTCAGGGTAAGAATTTTTCTTACAATGTAAATCGTATATTTTCTTTGTGAGACAGGGTTTCTCTTTAGCTTTGAAGCCTGTCCTGGAACTAGTTCTGTAGACCAGGCTGATCTCAGACTCACAGAGATCCACCTGCCTCTGCTTCCCAAGTGCTGGGATTAAAAGCATGCGCCACTACCGCCCAGTTAAATCGCATTTTTTTTTTTAAATAAGTCTGGAGCATCAGAAATCCTTAAAAGGAGTCAAGTAGAGGAACACCTGGGAGGAGGTAAGAGAATGTTATGTATGGTGACAATGGGTGGAATATATTACATGATGTGTGACAAGGTCACAGTGAAACCCATTGCTTTGTATAATTAGTATAAGCTCATAAAATCACTAAAGAATAAAGACATACTTTGTTCTTTCACTTAAATATTATGCATCAATTGGATTTGTTTGAATTTTAACAGCGAATCATCTGAATGCAATATGTGCATCAAATACTAAGGACAGTATCTCAAATGTGGTCCTGTTTGCAGTTCCAAGGGAAAGAAAGAGACCTGTGAAAAAGATCACAGAGTTCTAAGTCTGATTATGAAGAACATTTTGTAATAAATTTCATGTTTAAATTAATTAGCTCTTACAAATGTCCTGTGCTGCTGTACGTTTTGTGAGTCTCTCTGTCTACCCACCTACCTATCTAATCACTTGTCATCATGTATCTAATAAATATTTGATCTGTTAACATGCTCCTTTATGATATCAGCAATTCAGATTTGTTCTTATAGTTCTAAGTGCCAGATAATAGCCTATGTCCTTTATTTCATGTTTCGGGGGAATCAGCATCTTCAGATTCACTGCAAAAATAACTCATGGAAGATAGTACAGTAGGTTAAAGCATATGTGTAGAAGATTCTATCATACTTGCTGTTTTGTTCGTTCTTTCTGATATAAGAATATACCTAGGATGGGCTGGAGAAATGGCTCAGCGGTTAAGAGCATTGCCTGCTCTTCCAAAGGTCCTGAGTTCAATTCCCAACAACCACATGGTGGCTCACAACCATCTGTAATGAGGTCTGGAACCCTCTTCTGGCCTGCAGGCATACAAGCAGACATAATAAATGAATAAATAATAATAAAAAAAGAATATACCTAGGAATCAGGAGACTGAATCACATAATAGACTCTGGATATTAGAGTCAGGCATGCTTGGATTATGCTCCAGATTTGTTGCATTTCCTCCCTGCCTTGTTAATGTTTATGACTTCCTCTTCTCCAGCTTTAAACAGAGGGAAGTGGAGCAGGGAGGCACATACCTATATTCCAAACATTCGAGGGACAGAGAGGGAGAATTAGGAGTTTGAGATCATCTTCAGTTATAAAGAGAGTTTAAACCCAGCGTGGGCTAGATAAAATCCAGTCTAAAACCTTACAGAAGGGTCAGGCATGGCAGCACACACCTTCAATCCCAGCACTCTTTAGATAGAGGTAGGTGGATCTCTGTGTGGTCTCGAGGGAGTTCTGGGCCACCCAGAACTACATAGTGAGACCCTCTCTCAAGAAGTCAAAATCAAACAACCAAACAACAACAACAAAAACTAAAAGGGGCCAGAGAAGTAGCTCTCTGGCAAAAGGCTCCTTCCAGGACTAAAGAGCAGAGTTCGATCCCTAGAGCCCACAGGAAAGGGAGAACAGACTCCCTCGGTTGTCCTCTGAGCTTCACAAGCTTGCACAAGCAAGAGCACATGCATACTCACAATGCTTTTAAAAATAAATATAAAACAACAAAATAAAAAAAATCCTGATGCAGTGATACAAGCTTTTAATTACAGCACTTGAGAAGCAGAACCCAGCAGATCTCTGTAGTTTGAGGCCAGCCTAGTCTACATAGTGAATTCCAGGCCAGCCAGAGTGACATAGTGACACCCTATCTCAAAAACAAACAACAATTACCTCCCAAACCCAAAGCAATTATCTTTGTAAATTAAATAAGAAAATGTTCATGAAATATGTAGACACATACACTAAATACCTGTTATAGCAGCTATACTATAAACATTAGTGGTTTCCTACCTTTTAAACATCTGAACAGTGTTGTAGGGTATCTACCAGAGAAGACTGTTCAGACACAGATTTAAGCTAATAGAATGTCTTTATTAGGGCTGGAAAGATGGCTCCATTGTCAAGAGCACTGGCTGGCTGCTCTTGCACAGGACCTAGGTTCAACTCCCAGCACCCACATGGCAGCTCACAATTGTCTGTAACTCCAGTTCCAGGGATTCTGGCGGCATCCTTACATAGACATACTTATAGGCCAAAAAACAATACACATAAAATAAAAGTAAATTTTAAAAAATTTGAAAAGAAAATCTTTATTAGCTGGTGAGCTTTTCAGTCAAAAAACATATTCTGAGTTAACATACTTCAGTTAACAAGAACAATAAGCCAGAAACAACTACAGAAGTCAAAAAACAAGGTTAGTATAATGTAGCAATTTAGAGACTTTCTCGGAGCTATGGACTTTGATGGATTAGGTCTTTGTTTTCATTCTGGCAGGTGGTGCTGTCTACATGCTGAGTTTTGTAGCCTGAATGGTACTTCCATCATGGAGTCAGTTGTGCTAAAGTTTGGGGGCCTACTAAGGTCCGGGGCCCTGTTACAAACAGGGGCTGGAGAAATGGCTCAGCAATTAAGAGACTTTGCTACTCAACCATGAGGACCAGAGTTTGGATTCCAGCGTTCATGTAGGGTGACTCTTGTAACTTCTTTGTAAGGAATCTTCTGGCTTCCTCAGATATCTGAGCACACATGTATGAATACAATCAGACAGACAGACAGACAGACAGACAGACACACACACACACACACACACACAAAGAGAGAGAGAGAGGGAGAGGGAGAGAGAGAGATTTCCTACTGTTTGGGTAGAGGACTATGGAGAGAGGAGACAAGGCAAGGGAGAATGTCACCAAGATTCTAGCTAGAACAGGTTAGCTGCAAGTAACAAACAAATAAACAACAACAACAACGACAAAACACCTCTGAGTCAACTCAAGCCTCATCAAAGGAATTTATTGCAAGTCTCAGGGATGAGCCATGGAACTGACAGCCAGAAACTCAGCTGCTGCTGGAACACAGGAAACATTTCCTGTCTCCTCTGAACATCTGTTCACTTATCTGTGTGAAGATGGGTTTCCTTGGCTTCCGACCCAAGTGGAATTCATGGCTGATCACAACTCCAAACTTATTTCAAGTTCAGCTACACAGAGAAACACATTTTGCCTTCTAATTCCAGAATCCCAGTGCAGCCGACCCAGTTGGAGCCAGGTGTTTCCAGTAGAAGCAACTGTTGCCAAGGATGCAAAGTTATATAACAGAATCTTGGTTTCTAGGAAACACTCCAAGGTGAGGGAATAATCCACAGAGGGCAGGGTGTGGATTGAAAAACCTGATACGTGGCCCTCTTGTGACATTTTCTAAGAGGCAATGCCCAGAGGCAAGGCAGAGGGTTACCAAGGAAACAGTGAAATAGGCCTTCACTGTGGAGATCCTCATCCTATATGTAGGGAGATTTTTGAGAGCATTAATAATAAGTTAGAAGTATTACATAGTGCAAGATTTCTATCATCCTTCAGTTTCCAGCTTGATATCTGCCCTGAGTATCAATAATACCCAAGCTTTATATCACCAAAAATAGTTACTGTCCATTATGTGTTTCCTCCTTTTAAAAGCTACTTGCCTGGAGAAAATTTAAGTTCAGGGAATGGGGTTCTGTTACCCACAATTCAGGGTTTTGTTTTTTAACTTTGGTGGATGTACTGTTTTATCACTGGAAGCTTACCTCTGGGACAGATGGTTCTTTTGTTTTGGGTAAAGCGCAACTGCACAGCAAATTGAATTTTTTCTTGTGTTCTTGGTGTGGGAAGGGAGACCTCGTAATGCAGAGGAGTGACTCGGGGATATATGCTTGTCATAGAGCAACTCTGTGATGTAATTTATAGAAAACCCCTGTCTCCTCTACTCTTCCCCTTAAAAACAGGACTTGGGCCTCTCTTCTGGCCCTCTTCCAGGTTCTTATAGTCCATAATGTCTGCAAGCCCCAGGAACAAGTCTACATGAAGCCTGATTTCCCACTTCCTCACTTTCTGGGTATCAAGACCTTTAATTTCTACTCCCAAACCCATGAGCCTTCTTGTAGGATCTATGCAGGCCTCTTTCCTGCATCTGACTTATTGAGAGGACTCCTAGGATTAGAATCAATGTGGAGTGCCCACCAGTGGGCCCCTTGAGACACAGGATGGAGTTGGAGTAGAGATATCTCGCCCTCGGTACCACAAGTGTTATGTTGGAGCTGCCCTCAGAGAGGTACAGAAGAATTACTGGAAAGCCTTGTTTAAAGGATGCCTCATTGGGGCCCTGATAGCAGAAATTCTCAAAGCAAAGGAGTCTGAGAGAGTGAGTCCAAGCAGCATTTAATAAACGCCATCAGCATCACACTCTAGAAAGCAATTCTTTTGAAATTTTCATTTTCTTCTATTTGATCTAAGAAATCCAGTATGTATTCTTTTCCCCCCTTGTTCTTGTGGGGATGGAATGTATAGTTATTTGTCTCACTACTGTGGCAAAACAGCTGACCAAAACCACTTAAGGCATGAAGGGTTTATTTTGACTTACTGTTCACAGAGATACAATCCATAATGCCAACGAAAGCATGATGGCAGGGGTGGGTACCAAACTGCCATGTTGCATCTGCAGTCAGGAAGGAAGTAGCCAGAAAGGAGATGGAACCGGGTTATAAACCTTAAAGCCTTCCCCCAGGGCCTAGCTTCCTCCAGCAAAGCTCTACCCACTAAGTTTCAATAACCTTTCGATACAGCGCCACCCACTGGAGGCCAACTGTTCAGAAACATGAGCGCATGAAGGAGGGGGGATGGAAGTTCACATTTGAAGAGCTATAGTATGTGTGTGCATATGTGTTTTTCCTTGATAATTTTTCCTCTGGACTACCAGAAGTAGGCTCCCTACCCCCAACCATCACTGCCACAAAAATCATAGCATATATACTTAAAGTTGACAAGTTACATTTTTGTTGCAGAAGATCTTTGGGGAACTTAAATGTGGTACAGCCCTGACATCATGGTGTTCAGACTGTCATAGGTCATGTTGAACACGCTGATAGTGGATAGGATGGTATTTGGTATCAATCTCAAGAGGTCATGTGGTGGAAACAGAAAGAAGTCAAATATAAATGGCCTGACTATTTAGTCACAAGCAGGAGTTGGGGTATTTGGGTCACGTTCATGACATCAGGAAAAGAGGGAATGTAACCATAAAATGGTGTTTGATGATGAAGACAAAAATATGCAGAGGAAATTGAAGCCTGGGTGCAGAAATAAATTCACAATGCCAGTATTACCCAGGACAAATGAAACAGTTTACCGTTTGAAGGGGAATCAGAACCTATTGTCCTGGAAAGTCCCCAACATTTTTTTAAAAATGAGGTATTGTGAAAAATCACAGGGTTATGAGAAATAGAAACTCATGTAGTCATTTGCTCAGGAAATGTACAGGCTTAAGAAGTGTAGATGTGGAGATAAAATCTGACCTAGCTTAGTGTTTACTGCCTTAGTCTTAGAAGATGAACTGTGTTCCATCAAGTGGCCTGGGCCATTCTTCAAGGGGTGACTGTGATCTCTCAGTCTGTATAAACATATTTATGGCCTTAGAAAGAGATGAAAACAATGAACCAATAAATCAAAACCTGTACTTTAGTATTCTCTAAAATGTTTTTTAGGGGTTTAAGGTCTTATACATCCCAGACGACTTTGAACTTGTTATGGAGGCCAGGACATTGAACTACTGACCTTCCTCCTCTATGTTCCAGCGTCGGGGATTACAGACATGCACTGGCATACCTGATTTTATGCAGAGCTAGTGATCAAACAAGGCTTCATACACGCTAGTCCAACACTCTACCACCCAAGCTACATGCCAGCCCTGCAATTTAATATAAGGTTATATTTAAAAACAAGTTCAATAACTAAATATGTAATCAACTCACTTTGATAAATTGCATCCTGGGCTTAAATGGATTTAAGTATTCCCAATTTAAATATCTAATTTATTAAATTGCTTAAGAGAAAGCTTTTTTTCCACGTTCGGAAATCTTTCATTTATTGAATTTGTTTAATATCTTTTTTATAATATTGTTGACAACTTAATACATGTATACAATGAACTTGATCATACCTCTTCCATTCCCCTGTATTACCCCTGGTTACCCACAGCATGTCCTCCTCCCATTTTTATGTCCTCTCTAATTTTTTCCCATAACATACTGAGTACAGTTAGTAATGTATGCTGGAATGCTGAGACCTTGTTAGCCTGATCTTGAGCAGGTAACCGTAGCTATAGTGAGTTCATGCCTGCACAGGGCTCCTCCCATCCTCTGGTGTTTGGCATCTCTCCTCTGCAATGCTCCCTGAGCCTTGGCAGGGAGGAGGGTGATAATGATGCAAATGCCCCATGTATGCTGAGCTGAAACAGCCCTTATTCTCATTTTTGACAAGTTGTGGGTCACTGTCACTCCATTAACTGCTGCAGAAACATGCTTCTCTGGCTGAGGCTGAGAGCAACAAGGGTCACAACTCAAAGCCACCAGGTACAAATCCTAGATCTAGTACTCCCTTCCTGGTGGCTTTGAGTAAGTCACTCAAGCTCTCTGTTCATTTTTCCTTGTTGTACTATGTGGATAACAGTACCACTATCTTAGAGTGTTGTCACGAGACTTAAATGAGACAATATAAGCAAAGCACATAAATATTGCTAGCGTAAATTTAGTGCTTAATAAATGCACATTATATTACTATGGGTCTTAAAACAAAAATCTTTAGTCTGCAGCAAATAAAACTGCATCGGTTGCATTCACTGGACAGAGGTCTTGTTAAGGGGCCAGTGAAGGAGATGAAGAGGCTTCACTTGGTTTGTCTCAGCAGTTACTAAGTGGAAAAACTTGAGTTGTTTGAATCTTCTATTAACTACACCCTATTAATCTAGAACTTTCAATAATCTTCTCAGAAGAAGCATGATGTGTGTTCTCCATGGATATTTGCTCATGTCCTAACGGGTTTGCCATCAACACATTAGCAGAACCTAGAAATGAAAAAGGATCTGAACTTGCAGGTTAGCATGAGGATTGCTGTCACGGCCACTGGTTGACAGAGCTGGTTGAAGTTTGAAATCACTATAGTTCATTGTGTGGAGAAACCAAGTATGGAAGCCGATTGTGTTGGTACCAAAGCTGAACTCTATTTTCTCCTAATGAGAGTCTTGGGCAACATGCATTCATTGCTCATCCTCTTTCTATACAAGAGGATTAGAGGGAGTGAGCAGAGGCGAACTTGAGCAATAAAAAACCACATCCCACAGTCTACCCACATCAGAAAACCTTCATGTGATTCCAAATAATAGAACTACATGGGAGGAGGAAGGCTATTGAGTAGAAATTGCAACATGCTGCATATGTCATAGTGAACACAGAGCCCAAACTCAGCTGAACAAGAAGGCGAGGGTGTAGTTTCCATAAATTCACAGTTAAGAGACCTGTGGAATTTGGGAATCACCAACTCTGTTGTTAATTGGATGTTGCTTCTTATTTTAAATTAATATCCCATCTGCTGCTATGACACCTCACCTCTATCCAGTCTCCGATGTACTCCTGTTACATTTCAACAAGACTCATTTGACTTTGCTTTTCATAAAGACTCCCAAGGAATGGATTTGATGACGTCCCTTGTTAGCGCTGTCAGCCCACATCACCAGGAAATCTTTCCTTGCATCTCTTAGGAGCCCCCCTCAAAATTAATGAGTAACTAAATCTTGCTCCTGAGTAGGAAGGGAAGACAATGGATTACGAGTGTGCTGAAGCAAAGGCAAATGGAGCCTCAGTTCACCACCTGACATCGGAGTTTCTAGAAGACCGTGATGCAGTATCTGCAGCTGAATCATAGGCGGGAAGGAGATGTGATTGGTCCCTGGCTTCTTCTCTTTGGTTTAGGAAGAATAAAGTTGAACTGAGCTAGAATACTAATGCAAAACAAAACCAAACCCCAGTTCATTTGTGAAAATTTTTAGGAATTTGGAGATAGTCATGGATACAGGATTTATATTGTAAGCAAGGAGAACTTAAGTCTCCCCCCTCTTATTTTTAAAGGCTATATATCATCTTTCATTGTATATATTTATCCACAATCTTAATGGCAACCTAAAAATTTTGACATATATGATTCAAAATAGAATAATTTACTAGAAAGTTTGGCATAGAATCAAAGTTGAGGGCTGGTGGAAAATATATGTCTTAGAAATGGCTAGGGTGATCTGGTGATACTACATATCATGACTGTTATAGGAAAGAAAAATCCAATATATTTCCAGATGAAATCTACAGAAGAAGAAGAAGGAGAAGGAAAAAGGGAGAAGGAAGGGGAAGAAGGAAAAAGAAGAAAAGAAGAAGGAAAATAGAAGGAGAAAAGAGATTGAAAATCAAGTCCAATTTAGAAGTCAGAAATTTGAGCTAGGGAAGAATGCTAGAACAAGGATGACAGGTTGGGAGGTTGTGCAACATCAGTCCAGGCAGTATTTGAGGTGAAAAAGACTGCCGGGGTCCAAAGATCATCAGCATGTCCCCAACTGAGGCCCCAGACACAATGTTCTGTGCTCGGAGCATCTACAAGGACAGAACAGTTGATAGCACAACTGACAGAAAGTGAAATCCAGATAAAGGAGAGCAAGTGACAGCTTGTTCCTAGCGTATTTCAGGATTCTGTGGTAGTGTGAAGAGTTGAATGGGCCACAGGACAATGTCAATCTCCGTTCACCGGGCTTCACTGCTTGTTATATTGTGAGCAGTTTCCTCTGAGATTGAAGCATTCCATCTCTCAGAGAAGCTCCTGAGAACAGAAAAATAAATAAATAAATAAATAATAGCTTCAGGAAGTCTCTAAAACTTAGACCAGGGAAATGGAAGGACCAGAAATTCTCAACAACAAAGTGTTAAGTTCTCCTGTTGACTTTGTAGGATCTAGAATCACAAGGAGGCAGATCTCTGGAGACAGCTGTGAAGGATTTTCTTGGTAGACTGACCTGTGAACATTCCTTTGAGTACATTAACTAAAGGCGGAAGGCCCGCACTGAATTTGGGCAGGGCCTTTCCCGTGACCCCGCAGATGAGGAGGTCTGAGGGGACACTTTTAGCCTGCTTGCCTCGGCTATCTCACTCATCCCCAAGTTCATCTATTCTGTCTCTATCATCGCTGCTGCCGCCTCTGCCATTCTTCACTGACATCAGAACTCAACTTCTTTGGCCCTCCAGTGTGGTTCTTCTGGAATCCTTAAGGCCTTTGGTACCAGATCGAGACTTCTGAGGCATCCAGCCTCATGTGTAGATGGAATGGGGCTGCATCCCACCACCCAGCTAGCTTTATACCCGAAATAATTACACGGAAACTGTATTCTTTTAAACACTGCCTGGCCCATTAGTTTCAGCCTCTTATTGGCTAATTCTCATATCTTGCTTTAACCCATATTTAGTAATCTGTGTAGCACCACAAGGTGGTCGCTTACCAGGAGAGATCTTAACCTGTGTCCATCTTGGAGAGGAGAAGCATGGCGTCTGCTTATGGCGACTGCCTGAAGCATCTGCCCACTGCCTTCTTCCCACAATTCTGCTCTGTCTACTCTGCCTACCTAATTTTCTGTCCTATTAAAGGGCCAAGGCAGTTTCTTTATTAACCAATGAAAGTAACACATAGACACTCCTCCATCACTCATGGACCAAGCCCCTACTGGTGCTCAGCTAGTCTGGATGGACTATCCGGCTGTATCATGTCTGTTGATATAATAAATCCCTTTTTTTATAATCCTCTTTTAATATATATTAATTCTATTGCTTCTGTTCGTTGAGAGAATCTTGACAAAACACACAAGGTATTCACGAGTTCTAAAGGGTCCATGTATCCTGTGTTGGCTGTTTCATTTACTCCTGATTAAAATCTATCAGCTCTATTTCCCCTTAAGTCCTTAACTATAGTCAGACTAGCAGCTAGGGAGACAAATTCGAGTGTCAACTGTTACCCCTCCCCACTTTGGTTTTTCAGGAAAACAAAGCCAAAGCCAAACATAGTGCTTGTCTTAGGGATTCTATTGCCGTGAAGAGACACCATGACCACAGCAACTCTTATAAGGAAAACATTTCATTGGGGTAGCTTGCTTACAGTTTTAGAGATTCAGTCTATTATCATCATGGTAGGAAACATGTCAGCCTGCAGGCAGACATGATGCTGGCTATATCTTGATCAGAAGGCAACAGAAAGTGGACTCAGATACTGGGCAGTATCTTGAGCATAGGAAACCTCAAAGCCCATCCCCACAGTGACACACTTCCTCCAACAAGGTCACACCTACTTCAACAAAGCCACACCTCCAAGTAGTGTCACTCCCTAAGAATTTATGGGACCAATTATAGTCAAACTACCACAGTCCTGTACTTGGATATGTATGTTGGCAAGCTCTTAATTAGAATCATTTTCTCTCCTGTGTTAAAAAGAGTGTGTTTTGAGCCAGAGGTAGTGGTACAAGTCTTACTCCCAGCATTTGGATTGAGGCAACTGGATCTCTGAGTTTGTTTATTTTGTTATTAATAAATGCATTTTTAAAATAGATATTGGTGCAGTAGTTTTTGAAATTTGTTGAAGAAAACCAGGCTTTCAGCTTTCAGTTTAAAAAAAAAATAGCTGTGTTTAACTCCACAGATGCTGTGGGTGAGCATATTGCATGTTCCCCTTAGAATGCGAAAGAGCAGCCCTTCTGGTGAGCCATCCATCACACCACATTGCTGTGTGCTTCTCTAAGCCTCTTGTGGCTCTGCTTTCACTGCGATTGATTGGTTCATGCATGTGATTCTGCTCCGGATACTGGTTCTTGAGAAAACACAGGCTGATGGGCTTCCACAGCAGGTTTCTTCTGAGCAGTGGAGGACACACATGGCTTGCCCCAATACCTCATGGTCTGGAGCCCAAGGGGCCAGGCAGCTGGTCACCATCAGACCAAGCCTGTGGTGTCCGGGCCCAGCCACATGAGAAATGAAAAGTAGTATTTCCACACCAGGGCTCACAGCCGGGGTGGGCAGAACTCAACCAAGTGCCACCTGTGACTCAATCAGGAACTTGTCAGGTGTCAAGGGACCATTATGGTGAGCGAGTGCAGGGTAGGGAGGTGGAAGAGTCACAGAGCTGTTCCTGGGCTGAGGAGAGAGGCATATCTGAAGAGAAGAGGTGGTGGGGGGGAGGCCCACAAGAGTGGCTACTCACCACCCGAGTTCTGAATGATGTCTGGGCCTGGGATGTTCCCGAAGTCAAGTCTTTTTGGGGGGCTCCGAAGTAGCCAAGGGGCCTGTGTTAATGTCTGAGTCTCCCAGCGCCACTGTGGGCCATGCAGAGACTTATGGTCTGGGCTTCCACTTGGGGCCATGTTGGTGTCCAAGGGTTGCAATGTGGCAGGGCCATGACGATCCAGGTGGTCTGCACTGCGCTGCCACCTGGGACCATGGTGACATCCGAGTCCGGGTTGCTGCCTAGGACGGTGTCTGAGTCCATGGTCCTAACACATCCAGGATCTGTGTTAATGTCGGTAGCCAATGAGGCTGCCAGAGACCACAGGAATCCCTGGGGACCACAGTAATCCCTGTGGTCTGGGCTGAAACTTGTGGCAACGTGTGTGTGTGTGAGGGTCATGCCGCTGTCAGGGCCATGCTGTTTTTGGAGTGGCCTGTGCTCTCACCCAGGGCCATGGTGTCATCCAGGCCAGGGCTGCTGCTAAGAGCCAGGTCTGGGTTCGTGGCTCCTGTTACCACCCAAAGTCTTGAGGATGACTGGGGTCTGACCAGTCGCTTGGAACCACCTTTTGTCCAATGGCCATGCATGTTGATTTGGACGGCCTGTGCTGCTAGCTGGGGTCTTGGGGACGTCCTGGCTCAGGCAGCTGTGTAGGGCCATGTCCAGGTCTGTGGATCGGCAGAGGCCAGGGTCTGAGGTGATATCCATGACTCCTATTACCACCGAGGACTCTGCAGATGCCCAGGGCCTAGCCAGACACCTGGAACTTAGCTGGTGTCTGAGGGTCATGTTGCCACTGGGGCGGTACTGATCTGAGTGACCTGTGCTACCACAGCGGCCATGGTGATGTTTGCCTGAGCTGCTGCCAATGGCCTTGTCTGTGGGTCCATGGTCCGACTGCAGCGAAGGTCAGTGATGATGTCCACGGCCCGTGTTAGCACAGGAGGGCGGGTCATAGGAACCACACATGTGGAAATCTGAGAGCTGCTCTGAGCCAGCCCCGCCCTTTGCTGGCCCTGCTATGAATGACCCTCCCCCTTGCTGGATATGGCTGCAGGAGAGCTGGTCCTGTCTCTCAGGGGAGAGCTGCCTCCCGGTCCCCGCTAACCTCCCCCAACACACCCTGGGGAAGATGGTCCTACCCCTCACCATGAACGTGCACCTCACCAGGGCAGCACACTAGAGATGAACCTGTTGTCGGGGACACAGGTGAGCCAACCCTGAGGGACGAGAGCAGACCCCCACCCCTTCATCTGCCATGTTGTGGTAGCATGGGTGAGAGAAAGATGCCCTCTCCTGCTCACCCACTGCCACATGCAGCAAGGGTCACGAGAGTGAGAGGGCTAGCTCTGCCCCTCACCAGCTGCAGCGCACAGGAGAGCAGGCCCTGCCTGGACAGCACACTAGAGCTGACCCTGTTGTCAGGGGTGCAGGTGAGCCCGCTCAGAGGGTGTGAGAGCAGCCCCCTCACATACCCCCTGTATCTCATGTGGGCAAAACAGGAGAGCTGGCCCTGGTGGTATGTGAGCCAGCTGGATTGAGGACCTGAGAAGAGGAGAACTGGCCCTGCCCCTTGCTGCAGGGTGTGTTGGGCAAACGAGCCATCTTGTGACCATGTAAGACATAGCCTGAAAACAAGACCTGGTGCAGAGGATGGCAGAGCAGAGAGCTGGGAAGTACTTATCCTTGATAGCTGAGTCCCCAGCGGCTGCAGACTTCCGACGAGAGATAATAAATGTCTACTATTGAAGGCAATCTGATGGAGCTTCCTGTGGCCCACAGATAAAGGTCAAACACCTGGTGCTTTCTGATGAGTTCCTGTAAGTTCCTGTTAGTGTGACTCACTAGTGAGCACGTGGTTTAAGAAGGACATCAAGGTTTAAACTCTGCCACAGAATTGTAAACAGTAGGACAAAGGATTATAATTCTTTGCTTTATCAGTAAATGCATTTTTTATTTTGTTTTGTTTTGGTTTTTTGAGAGCATTTCTTTGTGTAGCCCTGACTGTCTTGGAACTCATTCTATAGCCCAGGCTGGCCTTGAACTCAGAGATCTGCCTGTTTACAGCTCTTGAGTGCTGGGATTAAAGGCATTCACCACCATCACATGGCATGAATAAAAAACATTTTATGAGGTAGACTATTGCAGTTTGGCCCCAGTTCACTGAAAATGATCCTGAGCTTCTTTTTGAAGTTTGTTATTAGCCGTGTGTATGTGTGTGTGTGTGTGTGTGTGTGTTGTGTGTTTAAGTGTAAGGGGATATGTGAATATGTATGAGTGTGAGGGTGTGTGATCATGTTTGAGGGTGTATGTGAGTGTGTATATGTGAGTATGTGTGTGTTCATATGTGTGCGTATATGTTCATGCTCACAGAATCCAGTGTTGAATGATTTGCTCTGTCACTTCTCACCGTATTCCCTGAAGACAGGGTCTTTCCCAAACCTCAAGTTCTCTGTTTCTATTAAGGTAGCTGACCAGCAACCCCTTGGAATCTACCTATCTCTGCCCCTGACCCCAGTGCCGGAGTTGCAGGCACATCCGACTTCTTACAAGGGTGCCCTTGGGTATGGACTCACTCACAGCCTTAAGCTTATGTATTCAGCCCCCTTACCTACTGAACCAACTTCCTTGCTCAACTTTAAGCTTCTCACCCCCCTGCATCCATCTCCCAAATGGTGGGAATATAGACACGCACCACCACGCCTAGACTTGTGAAGCACTGGGAGCTGAAGCCCAGGCTTCATGAATCCTGGACAAGTACTCTATCAGCTGAGCTGCATAGCCCAATAAATTAATGTTCTAAATACATTGCAATTAGTAACTCTCAGAAAAGGGCACTAGAGGAAGCTCTAAAGAGGGCTAATATTTAATGAGTGTTGTCTAGGTCCTGAGCACAGGTGCTTTACAAACTTGATCATACTTGTTCTTTAAAAAAACAAAACTCTATGAAGGACCAAGATTTGGCTCACCATTCATAGTGTTACTTAGTACAAAGGGCCCGGGTTTGGTCCCAGGAAAAGAAAAGAGCAAACCACAATTAAACAAATATTATTCCCACCCCCCCCCCCCGACTTCGGGAATTTAAATAACTCTCTCAACGTTCCAAGCAGTAAAAATCAAGGACTGAGTCCCAAGTCATTGAGACTCCACCCTCACGCATGTGAGATTTATGGTAGACAGTGCACGGTAGTCACCTTCCAAGGTCTTCTTTTTGTGACAAGATAGTTGGGCTTAGCAATGTATTCAGGTTCCCTTGTAACTTATGCAAATAGCAAAGCTGGCTACACAATAGCGGAGAGAGGGCCAACTCTGGCACTAATTTTAGGGCAAACCACAGATGTCTTTGATGTTTCCATTGTCCGTGAGAACAGAGCCAATGATCCAACAGCTGCTGGCAGGCCTCATCAAAGATGCAGAAGCTGAGGCAGCTTCATCTCAGCACCTAATTACAACTGGCACGGGGAAATTTATTTTGCAAAGGAGGTGTCAAATGGCATAAATGCAATGTGTAACCAACTATAATTGATTGCCTCATTCGATTTTTTTCAAGGCTGTTCAATCATAGAATTCTTTTTAAATGGAAAAGTGATATTAAGTGGTGGCTGATCTAAACCTAGGTGACTAATTTTGTTTTAGATAATATGGGACACATCAACCACTTTACTACCTATACCTTCAGCATCTTTTCTTCAAATGTAAAATATACCTTGCTAATTTAATTTAAAAGCAAATGCTACTATATTGCATTATAATATTCTTATCTAGCTCATGCTTTTATAATGACAAAAAGAACATGAAAGTATTGTCATATAGTAATGTCTACTGCTGAAAGTTGTTTCATATTTATGATGACAGAAATGCTGGTATAGTTGCTACTTCAACAACCAGTGACCACAGCTGGATGAGGCTCTGCCATTTCAACGGCATGTAGCTCATTGTTTTTGACAATGGCTGCCAGCCCTGTGCAGTTGAAACAATATATGCTGCACAGGTCTCCTTCAAGGAAGAACTTGTTGCCCAGATGTGGACTGTTGCTCCAGCTGTTTGCCCTATACGGTCTGTCTCAGCTACCATGAGATGCCATGCCATATAGTCAACACATAGTCACAGTCAATGACTGAGATGGGTGATATGGGAGGGTCTTCTGTTTTGTGTTGATTTCATTGGTTAATAAAGAAACTGCCATGGCCATTTGATAGGCCAGCCATTAGGTGGGTGGAGTAGACAGAACAGAATGCTGGAAGGAAGAGGGAAGTGAGGCAATCGCCATGCCTCTCCTCTTTGGGTCAGACGCCATGGAGCTAGCCGTCAGGTCAGACATGCTGAATCTTTCCCGGTAAGCCACCACCTTGTGGTGCTACACAGATTATTAGAAATGTGTTAATCAAAATATGAGAGTTAACCAAGAAGAGGCTAGAAACTAATGGGCCAGGTAGTGTTTAAATGAATACCGTTTCCGTGTAATTATTTCGGGTGTAAAACTAGCCGGGTGGCAGGACGCAGTCCACAACTCCATCTACAGACGGGAGAATAGACACGCCAGATGTTTTAGCCATATAGCCTAGTGTGAGAAACAGCTCTCAATCTAGAGTTCTCTGCTTCTTCTTCCTTGTACTGATCTCTGAACACCTCACACCTCATATTCCGTCTTGCATTTCATGGCATCTGCTTCTACAATACCCAACTTTTGACACCCATAAAGCAAGTCACTTTTAAAGCAGTTCTACCTTTGTGAAAGGGTAGCCTTTTATCTGTCATTTTGGGGGTAGAATATATATACACGTATAATTTATATAAGCCTAACTATTATATATAGTTTACTTATTATAGAGATAGACAGATTACATTGATGTTTAATAGTAAAATGTTACATTAAAATGTATCAATTAGTTACATACCAGAAGCAGTTTGTTTCTCATTAAAATATGTTATGAAAACAAAAAATCACCTCTCCTATTTTTATTTAATTTTTCTTGGATTTCAAGTCTTTCACGTGCTTGGTCAGCCTTACTGCTAGGTATTTTATATTATTTGTAGCTATTGTTAAGGGTTTTGTTTCCATTATTTCTTTTTCAGTGAATTTGTCATTTGTATATAAGAAAGCTTCTGAATTTTGTGAGTTAATTTTGTATCAAGCTACTTTACTGAAAGTGTTTATCAGCTGTAGAGGTTTTTTAGTGGATTTTTTCTATGTATCATGGTACATTATATTGTCTAAAAATAAAGATACATTAACTTCTTCCTTTCCAATTTATATCCCTTGATCTCCTTCAGTTGTCTTCTTGCTATAGCTAAGACTTCAAATACTGTATTTAATAGGTATGGAGAGAGTGGACAATCTTGTCTTGTTCCTGATTTTAGTGAAATTTCTTTGAGTTTCTCTCCATTTAAGCTGATGTTCACTATGGGTTTATTGTAAGCTGCCTTTTTTATGTTGGGGTATTTCCCTTGTTTCCCTGCTCTCTCCAGAACTTTTTATAATGACGGGATACTGGATTTTGTCAAAGGCCTTTCTGATGATCATGTGTTTTCATCTTTCTGTTTGTTTATATTGTGGATTACATTTATTGATTTATATATGTTGAACCATCCCTGCATCTCTGGGATGAGGCCTACTTGATTATGGTGGATGATTTTTTTGATGTGTTTTTTGATTCAGTTTGCAAGTATCTTATGGAGAATTTTTGCATCTGTGTTCAAAAGGAAAATTGGTCTGTAATTCTTTCTTTGTTGGATCTTTCTGTGGTTTGGGTATTGGGATGACTGTGGTCTCATGAAATGATTTTGGTAATGGTCCCTCTTTCTATTTTGTGGAATAATTTGAAGAATATTGTCATTAACTCTTCTTTGAAAATCTGGTATAATTCTTCACTAAAACCATCTGGTCCTTACCATTTTTTGGTTGGGACACTTTTAATGACTGCTTCTATTTCACTAAGGAATATAGGTCTGTTTAAATTGCTTATCTGATCTTGATTTAATGTTGTTAGGTTGTATGCATCAAGAAGAAGATTATCCATTTTTTTAGATTTTCCAATTCATTGCAATACAGATTTTTGAAGTATGTCATTATGAATCTCTGATTTTGTCAGTGTCTGTAGTTATATCCTCCAGTTCATTTCTAATTTTGTTAATTTTGATATTCTCTCTCTCTACCTTTTAGTTAACTGGAAAGGGTTTGTCAATCTTACCGATTTTCTCAAAGAACCAACTCTTTTATTGATTCTTTGCATTGCTGTTGTTTGTTTCTATTTTATTGATTTCAGACCCAAGTTTATTTCTTGACTTCTACTCCTTTTAGGTGTGATTTCTTCTTTTTTGTTTTAGAGTTTCAAGAGTTTGGTTCAGTTACTAGTATAAGATCTTTCCATTTTCTTTCAAATGTAGGCGCTTAGTGCTATAAACTGGCCTCTTAGAACCACCTTTATTATGTCTCATAAGTTTGTGTGATGTTGTGTATTCATTTTCATTCAATTCTAGAAAGTCTTCTATTTTTTATTGACCCATTTTTCAATCAGTAGTGAGTTGCTAGGTTTTCACAAGTTTGTAAACTTTTAGTTGTTTCTGCTGTTACTAATATCTAGCTTTAATCTGTGGTGGTTTGATAGGATGCAGAGAATATTTTCAATTTCTTGTATCTGTGGAGACTTGCTTTGTGTCTGAGTACGCAACTAATTTTGGAGAAAGTTCCATGAGGTACTGGGACTTTTTTGTTTGGGTGAAGTGTTCTATAAATATCTATAACATCTATTTGGTTTATATTGTCAGTTAGCTCCCAATGTCTCTATTTAGTTTTTGTCTGAATGACCTGTCTATTATAGTGAGAGTGGGGTATTGAAGTCTCCCACTATCAGTGTGTGAGGGTCCATGTGCTTTAAGATAAGTGTTTCTTTTACAGTCATGGGTGCCCATGTGTTTGGTGCATAGATGTCAAGAATTGCAATATCCTCATGGTGGATTTTTCCTTTGAGTGTACAGTGTCTCTTCTGATTAGGTTTTGTTTGAACTCAATTTTTTACATCTTAACATGACTACACCAGCTTGTTTCTTAGGTCTATTTTCTTTGAAATATTTTCATCCTTTCACGCCAAGGTGATGCCTATCCTTGATGCTAAAAGTGTGTTCCCTTAGAAGGAAGGGTCCTGTTTTTGCATTCGTTCTATTAAATGTGTCTTTTTATTGGGGAATTGAAACCATTGATGTTGAGAGATATCAAAGAACCTTGTTGAGCAGTGACTGTTGATTCTTGTTGTTGTTGTTGTTGTTGTTGGTGGTGGTGGTGGTGGTGTGTGTGTGTGTGTATGTGTTTCCTTTTTTATTTGCTAGTCTGGGATTACTTATTACCTGTCTTTTTGGGGTGATTTAATCTCTTTAGATTGGAGTTTTCCTTCTAGTGCTACTGTGGGACAATAGTCTTGTACCCTGTAAAGATTTGTCACTTGTATTGACTTAATAAAACACTGATTGGCCAGTATCCAGGCAGGAAGTATAGGCAGGCCAACCAGAATAGGAGAATTCTAGGAAGAGGAAAGGCTGAGTCTGCAGTCGTTACCCAGATACAGAGGAAGCAAAATGAGAATTCCTCACCGATAAAAGGTACCAAGCCATATGGCTAACACAGACAAGAGTTATGGGTCAATTTAATATGTAAGAGTTAGTTAATAAGAAGCCTGAGCTAATAGAGCAACCAGTTTATAATTAATGTAGGCCTCTGTGTGCTTCTTTGGGACTGAACAACTGAGGGACCAGGCAGGATAGAAACCTTTGTCAATATAGCACTTTTGGTAGGGCTGGATTTATAGATAGATATTGTTTAAATTTGATTTTATCATGGTATATCTTATTTTCTCCATCTCTTGTGATAGAAAGTTTTGCTGGGTATGGTAGTCAGACCTGGCATCTGTGGCAAGTGTGTAGCACATCTGTCCAGGCCCTTCTGGCTATTAGAGTCTCCACTGAGGAGTCAGGTATAATTCTGATAGAATTGCCTTTATATATTACTTGGTTGACTTACAGCTTTTAATATTGTGTTTTTATTCTGTATGTTAATGCTTTGATTATTATGTGCCAAAGGGATTTTCTTTTCTAGTACAGTCTATTTGTATTCTGTATGCTTCTTGTACCTGGATAGACATATTCTCCTTCAGGTTAGGAAAATCTTCTTCCACACTTTTGTTGAAAACATTTCTGTGCTTTTGACCTGGATTTATACTCCTTCCTCTATTTCTGTTATTTTTCAATTTGGTCTTTTCATAGTGTCGCAGATGTCCTGGAT
Source organism: Arvicola amphibius (assembly GCF_903992535.2). NCBI lineage: Eukaryota > Metazoa > Chordata > Mammalia > Rodentia > Cricetidae > Arvicola > Arvicola amphibius. The sequence continues at coordinate 41,350,397 of NC_052049.1, read as the reverse complement.
GCTTTGTGCCTGATTTTTTTTTAATTTAACATTTTCTTTGAGCTATTCATTTCTTCTATTGTGTCTTCAATGACTGAGATTCTCTCTTCCATCTCTTGTAATTTATTGAGAGGCTTGCCTCTGGTTCCTGTTAAAATTCCTAAATTTTTTATTTACAGATTTCCCTCATTTTGAATTTCTTTATTGATTCTATTTTCACTTTCAGGTCTTGAACTGTTTTATTCATTTACTTATACTGTTTGTTTGAGTTTTCGTACATTTCCTTAAGGGGTTTATATATTTCCTCATTAAGGACCTCTGTCATATCCATAAAGTCTGCTTTAAGGTCTTTTTCTTCTGCTTCAGCCCTGTGGTAGTCAGGGCCTGCTGTGGTAAGGTTGCTTGGCTCTAATGGAGACATATTATCTTGGCCGTTATTGATTGTGTTCTCTAGGCATCTCGGATTGGGAAGATTGTAATTCTAGGTGTTTGTATCTTGTCTTATCTTTGTTGGGTGGGTGTTTTGTTCCTTGGTTTCCGCTTTAGGAAACCTCTCTGGCTTTAGGAGAGTGTGGTGGCTGTCGGGAAATACTTCTGGGGTCCTGATAGGTATGGTCCCTGGTGGTTCCATGTAAAACGTGTTTTTGGGTGTTGGGAGCTGACTCTTAGAAATAAGGATGGGCTGGAGTGTGTGAGGGCATCCATGGGTGGGAGGAAAAAAGGGTGCTCCTCTAAGATCTGCCTAGTCCCCCCGGAATGGGGCAGAGAGTGAGGAGAGGCCACAACAGAAGGTCTTGTATAGAGCTGGGGATGAGACTGGGGGATTGGACTTGGAGGAACAGAGGGAGAGGTGAAGATTTGCAGTTAACCTACCTGCTTCCCTTGTCAGAGTGGCCTGTAGGTTCCCAGGGAGTGCCTGCTGGAGTTTGGGGCACTAGAGATGGGACAGGGTGGGGAGGGGACTACAGCAGGTAGGTCTGCTGCAGATTTTAAGATCAGATTTAAAGGAGAGCAGGAGTGGGGGGAGTGGTGTGTGTGAATGTGTGTGTGTAAGTTTGTGCGTGTGCTCATGTGTGTATGTGAATGTGTGTGTGCGTAAGTTTGTGCGTGTGCTTATGTGTGTATGTGAATGGGTGTGGGGGGGGTGTATGTGATAGGTGGAGCTCTGCAGTTAGCCTACCTACTTCCCTGATCTTATGCCATTACTTTTTAATGAACTACTTTAGTAGATTACTAAAATATATATGTACATTTGCCACATAGATGCTTTGCAAGAACCTTTTAGAAAACAATTTAATCAATAGTATATATCAATACACATATTAATATCTATCGGTTTTTACTTTAAAAAGTTATATATGGTGTGGTGACACAGCTCAGTGGGAAAAGGGTCAGACCCTCAAGACGTCTGACATGAATTCGATCCCTGAGTCCCACATGGTGGAAGGAGCGACTGGACTCTCACAAGTTGTATCCTCTGATCTCTGTGCTTGTGCTGTAGTATACTCACACTCCCCCACAAAATAAGTAAAACTTAAAAAAACAAGAGTAAAACCCCTCTAAAATTATGAGGATATTTACTTTTTTAAAGTTATGCATGACATAAAATTATATAAATACAATATAATATAATCAACATCATAATATTATATAACAATTATATTATATATGATATAATATTATATATAACATCATGTGATATATAATATATAATAGATTTATATATAATTATATATAAATATAGCATTGTGACATTTAATATTATAGTATAGCATAATATATAATATTTATATATGTTATAATATATAATTCCATATAATTATACAATAATATAATAACATATAATAAAATATGTATATAACTTATAATAATGTTTTATGTAATTATTATAACATTAGTATTAATTATAATTATTATAATATCAATTATATTATATACAAAATCAGTCTTATATGGTTTTATGATATGTAGTACTTGTTATGTGTAATATATAATTATATAAATTATGCAATATAGAATGTAATAATGTACTTTACAGACTATCAATATTTTAGATATAAATTTCTGTAACTACATAAATTATAGGTTCTATAAAAATAATGATATTTAAATTATAGATAGTATAACATTTATATGTAATAAAAGTATTTAGTGCAATTTGTAAGAGGGAAAGCCAATGGTGTTGCTGGTGAGGACTTTTGAGTAATAAGAATGTTCTCCGTGGAGATCTGACAGAGTTTCCACCTCTACAAACTGATTGTCAACATATGGGTAAATAACAATCTGCTGAGTTTGAAAAATTAGTTATAATCCATTTCCCATAATGCATGCAAAGCACAGCAGGCGGCAGCCCATAATGGAAGGATTAGTTTGGGGCCTTAGGGTAGTTTTTAAAATTCACACGCTGATAGAATGTTACGCCCCATATGGACCCAGCTTATTCTCATCAGGGAGTTTCCAGTCCTCCCTTCCCTCCTACAGAACCCTGTGTGTTGCTATTACTGGCGAGACTGCTTCCACCATCCATCAGGGCAGCAGCTGGAGATATTTCCCGGTGATAGGTGGGCGGGAGGCCGAAAGTGCCTTTTAGGAATGTGAATAGATTTGTAAAAACCTCTTAGGTCATTTCGAACTCTTCTGCTTTCTAAGCCACAGTGCGGCTTTTCCTTCCTAGGCCTATGACTGGCATCCTGCTAAAATCACCCTGTATGCACTGCTCCTTGAAGATTTTAATGGCTCGCCAGCGCGGAATAAGAGGCTGCCCACGTGACCATTATCGCTTCTATTTCTTCCTTGTTTTTTTTTTGTCTCTTTGCTCCCACCTGTCTGCTTCAATTTGAACCATTCCCTGCATCCAGATTGTATGTCTGCGCCTGCTTTTATCTTGTTACTGCCTTCCTCTCCAGTCTGCTTGTCCTTGTAGGGATCTTTTTGACGTTCCTAAGAGGGACCTTCCAGCCTCCAACTCTGCCGCTCTAATCCTGGCTTGAGAAGGAAGAGAGCAGCAACTCTGGCTGCCCCTATGCACCATGTCTGCTCCTGAGCTGGGGTGTGGGCGTTTTTGCTTTCATGAACTATTCTCCTGAGTATGAAATGCCTGAACAGAGAGATGATTTAGCAGGCTGGAATCACACACTGAGCTCTTAGCAACCTGCTCCTATTAGCAACCAGAGATTAGAAACACTTCCCTGCCAAGTGGCTTTGAGTCAGGTGGAAATGAGAGAGCAATGGGTCTCGGTTCACTTTGCTGGGAATGACAGGCTTCCTACCTTAGAGGACGTGTCCCTTGCGTGTCATCAAGGATAGCTACGCATGCAGCCTGACATAAAGTCACACACCTACTTCAAATGTGAGAAATCTCTTTTGGCATTCATTTTGGTAAAGTCCTCGGCTATGAAAACTTTGTAGGTGACAATGTCATGTTGCAGTGTCCAAAGGTTAGACACACCTGCTTTAAAGTACTGTGTCAGTCAATCCCTTCAGGAGGCAAAGCAAACAGGTTTCTAGGTAACTTACTAGGCTTTATGTTATTGTTAATGCTAGCGTTAGAGTTTGCAAGTAAAGCTTGTTAATCACCTTTAATAATCCTCCATAGCTTTGTAAAACAAAACTAAAACAAACTTTAAGGAATCAGAAAGAGCTGAGGGTGGTGGCCAATGTCTGTAATCCCAGAATGCAGATAGACAAGGCAACATGACTGTTAAGGTTTTGGGGCGATCTTGCGTCATATGGAGCGTTCAAGAAAGCCTGGACTACATAGCAAGAAACTGTCTTGTTAGAAAAAGTAATGGGAGGGGGCCCAATACCTATAGTGATAGCCAAGTCGGAAGTATATTAGACATATGTTTGAAAAGAATGATGGATTGACTGAGATTTAACTTACTGTGATTTCCGCTAGAAGTTAAGTAATATTAGAGGTGAGTGATTGAAAGAAATGATAAACATTTCTGCTGGGGGATGAAGGGTGGAGGAGGAGGTCAGACCAGGAATGACATCCCTTGGAGAAAATTTACAAAATAGGCCAAAAGCACATGTGAACTGTGTGACTTCATTTAGCTGGACAAGGAATCCGGAGCAACTCAGTGCTCTCTGATGTCTTCTCTCAGGAGGAATGAGCTCTTTTCTGGGAATGGTACAGCACCGAAAGCTGACTCCACCCTGAGGCTCTTATCTCCACCGTCTTGTAATATTATCTCTTTGAGACATCTTTTTTTTAATGTGTTATGATAATTGTCTTTTTATGTGTCTCTCTTACCTTCGATGTCCACTCATTCTAGATTGCCTGGGACAGTTGTTGTTTTCATGCCTGTGGGGATGGTTTAGCCAGGCAGGGTTCACTCTTTTACTCTTAGAGATGCCTCGGTTTGAATGATGAGTGACTAGGTTGCTCTTAATCCAGTCTTAATCCAGTGGGAGTGAAAACACCTGTGTCAGTCAGGATGCCAAGCGAGGGCTCAGGCTACTAGAAATCTAAAGCATCTCTAAGGGAGGGATGTTTTTGCAGATGTGTGGGTTCAGTCAAGGGCATCAAAACCGATGTTAAGATATGAAGCCTGAGAAGGGGAAAGAAGGAAGAAATTAGGGGAGCCCAGTGGAGAGGTGAAGCCATAGAAGAGGGGGCTCTAGAGATGCCACGGTCTTGGAAGGTCTCGATTACTGCGAACTGACCATGTCACCAACCACTGTCTCCCTACCTGTTTACCTCCTGTTTTGTTTGCTATCTGATAAACCAAAATGTAAATCAGAGGGCAACAGTGTCCTGGCAATGAGGTTGGGAGGTCATGATGACCTGGGGAGAAAGTACGGAAAAGCTCAGAGCATAGACTGAGGTGCTTGGGTATGTGTGCTGTATGGATATACATGCAAAACACCACAGGATAGGAACAAAGCCAGGCGTGGAAGCAACTGAAGGATTATCCTCACTATTCATAAGAAAGTGAATCCCAAGACTGAGGATAGATAGCAGCTGAGCACATGTTAGAGCGATTGCTTAATGGTACACAGTTGGGGTCAGGTTAGTGGTGCAGATTCAAATGCTAAAGGAGTTTGGGAGCAAACAGGCTGCTATGGGCTGGGGCAATGTGAAGGATTGCAGAGGAGGAGAGGTTTAGCACGGCATGAAACTGGTGCAGCTTCTGTGGGTAAGGAGATGCTGGGCTTCTTCGGAAAACAGCGTGAACGAGAACACAGGTGCCTGCCGAGAATCCTGGCTTCCTGCTTAGCTTGTTTTTTTTTTTTTTTTTTTTTTTTTTTTTTTTTTTTTTTTTAAGATTTATTTATTTTAATTTTATGTGTTTTGCCTGCGTGTCTGTCCATGTATCATATGAGTGCAGTGCCCACGGGGACTACAAGAGGGTGCTGGATCCTGGAGTTAGAGACAGTTGTGAGCTTCTCTGTGTGTGCTGGGAACTAAACCTGGGTCCTCTGCAAGAGCAATAAGTGCTCTTAATTGCTGAGCCATCTCCCCAGTCTTCCCCAACCCCAACCCCCATGCTTAGGTTTGAAAACCTCTATGGGGGGGTGTCTAACTCTGGAGTGTTCAGCCTGGGGTCCATTGCATGTGGCCGCATGAGATGAGGAGCACTGTGCATATGGTAGGAAACAAGCTGTAAACTTAAGCGTGAGGTTTTAGAGATTTATTTTGGGGCGTGGGTAACGTAGTTGTGTGATTTCCCGGTGTGTACTTGTAGATGTGTGTCATTGTAGATGATGGCATTGAGTAGCCATGTCAAAAGGTTAGACAACCTGAAAGGAAGTGACACGTGCACTCTAAGAGACCTGGGTTGTCAGCAACCGTCCATTTCTTCAGTAGATGCTTATTGAGAACACTGTTCTGAGATCCATTGCCCATGAAAGAAGACATGGTCTGTTACCTTGAGGCAAAGAATGGGAAAGGCAGCCAAGGAAGCGAACAATTATTTTGCCAGGTGAAGACTCGGGTGTGCAAGCTGAGACGCAAGCCCACCAGCTCTCCTCTGTACGAGACTCAGGCAGAGAGTGGGGTCACAGGGAGTTTTTGTGGAGATGGCAACAAACCCTGGGTCCCAAAGGGGGATAGGAGCGTCGTAATCGCATTTCTGTTCCTTTGTGTGTCTCGTGCTGCATTCTAAAAGGAGCAAGAGGTGGTTGACTTAAACTCAGAGCAAAATAAAGAGAAAATTAGATAAAGCATGGTGGTGGGGAGAGTCCCATATAAATATCTATATGTGTATGTATATGCATGTGTGCAGATGCACACGTACTCGACATCTTTTGATTTCATAGCAGCCTTGTGAGGTTGCAATTTTGTTCCCATTTTATCCAGAAGGAAGCTGGGGTCTTGGGAATAAAGTACTTTGTCCAGAGCCCACAATCTTGATGGTACAGTGGGACAATTCCACGTTGGTTTCACTCCAGTCTGTTGTTTTTCCCAGAATGCTCTGGTACAAGAGATGTACTGTGTCTTAGCCCGAGTGTATCGATTTTGGACTCTTGAAGGTGCTACATAGCCAAAAGTGTTTTCCAGGGCCCTATGAGATAGTAGTACATTTGAAACAACTGAAGGGTCAGGCAAGTGACTGGAAAGGCGTCTGGGGGCAGAAGAAATTGTGTACAAGGGGAGAGGTTGTATGAGAGAGCAGAGTTTTGGAAGGATGGTTTAGCTCTGTGTGACTGACAGTTCTGCTAGGAACGGTGAGGGGCGGGGCTGGAAGCCACAAGTAAGAGACAAATTGGAAGCTTCAAATGTTCCTTCATTTGTGGGTTGCTGAAGGATCAGGAAGGAGTTTAAGCAGAGCGTGACACAGCAGCCGAGAATTTTAGGAACCTTATTAGGAGAGCAATGTGAGGAAGGCAGCCAGGACAAGACCGGAGTTAAGAGACCAGTAAGGGGCTAGCTGCAGCCACGGGACAGAGGTAGTAAAATGAGAGGGAAGGGTTCACCCTGGGAGCTGTGGTGGAGAAAACATTAGACGGAGCTGGCTCCCTGCCTCAGGGGGCTAAAACGACAAATACTTGGACAGCTAGGTAAGAGATATCATTCACGAGATGGGGGGGGCACTGGCAAGACACCAGTTTATGGATTAGGGGTAGTAAGTTCTTCAGAGACTGAACACCATGGGCAAAGAAATCTAGCTTAGCTATTTTACCTCATTGTCTTGCTTAGCTTGTTGTGGCCTTAGGAAAAAAGACCGTGATCTCAGAGAAAATGATACTTGTCAGTATAAGTTCAATGTGATTTTAAATTTAGCAAAGTTTATTGTTTCCATTGTAAGGTGACATATCAGCATAAAATTAAATATAATATAGACAATCCCCACTTCAAAATTGTTCCCTAAATAATCTTACAATGACATGTAACATTTTGGTGATTTTGGTGTATATGCTTTTCAGTTTTTTGTTTGTTTTGAATATATATATATATATTACATATATATATGCTTATACATACATACATACACACATATTCCCTAATAAGATAGGTAATGTATCTCTTCTTGGCCTTTTGGCTAAGATCACGTGTAATAAGTTGGGTAACATTTTTATAATTAAATATATTCTATACATTGAAGGCGTAAGTCACAAACAATCCCACACCAGTTTGGAATTATGATTAATAGAATGGTTATTTATTTGAAAGGGAAAAAACTTATAGATCACCGTCCCAGACAACAGCCCTCTGCACAATCAGGAAGGGAGCCTAGTCACTGGAAGCAAAGCCAGAAGCCAGAGAGAGAGAGTGGAGGGAAGTGGCAGCGGTTTTTAAAGAGAGAGACCACGCCCCAATGGGCAGGTATCTCAGTGGCTATTGGCTGAAGGAGCAGAAGGAGCTCCTGCAACAATACATCTTCTAAAACCAATAATAATTTTATATGGTTAGTTCGGGTGTTGATGACTTCTATTTTCAAATACAACATATTCTTTTGAACTGTGTTCCTGCTGTGGCATAGTTAAGTCCCAGTTTTTTGTTTATTTGTTTTGTTTTTTGAGACAGGCTCTCTTTGTATAGCCCTGGCTGTTCTGGAACTCAATCTGTAGACTAGACTGGCCTTAAACTCACAGAGATCCACTTGCCTCTGCTTCCTGAGTGCTGGGATTAAAGGCATGCTCCACTACCTCCCGGCTTGTTTTCAATTTTTTAAAAGATTTATTTTTGTTTTATTTTATTCCCACAGATGTGTGTGTGTGTATGTGTGTGTGTGTGTGTGTGTGTGTGTGTGTGTGTATCTGTTATATGTGTACATGCATCAGTGGGGGCTGGAGAAGGCATCAGATTCTCTTGGAGCTGGAGTTACAGGGCGTTGTGAGCCACCTAACATGGGTACTAAGAACTGGAATCAGGTGTTCAGCAAGCACCCTTAACAGCCAAGCTGCCCCTCTAACCCTCTTTTAACTGTCATAAATGACACTGAAACCAAATAATTACAATTTAAATTCCCTAATTAACTGCGAACTTTTTCAGGGTACACAGTTTGAATTTAAGGCAGGTTTGGTATGTTTTATTATTAAAACGTGATTATGCAAAAAAGAGTTGTTTATAAAGTGACCTGGAAGAATGTATGGTGTTTTCTTTAATTTGAAGGTATAAGGAGAAACTGATGTACATGTACACTGGAGGGAAATAATTCTGAAGAAAATTAGCATGGCTACTACAGAGGAAGTATGGAAACTGTCATGAGCTGAGCCACTCTGTTTTCACCAAGGACAGGGACTACATTTCTTCATGGGATTCCTTTGCTTTCATGACTTTTCAGTGTCTCCCAAGGGAGCATAAACATGCTGTCAGCTCTGCAGAATGATTTAGGGATTGATCAGCATTGTAGATAAGTACAAGTGTGATTAAATCAACCTCCTGTTTTACTGTGTACAGTGAATCTTGTATACATCTTTTAAATTCTTTTCTTGATTTAGAAACACCACTGGGGGAGAGGAAGTGTATTATAGACTGACTTCTTCGGACTGATCATTGTCCTCTTCTGCATAACTCTACAGAACACACTCTATGCTGGTGTCTGCCCTGTCTGTCCTTGCCTGGCTTCCAAGAGTCAAGCAGCAAAACTCATTCCTCTGCAAAGATGCCATATTTCTGCTTTAGAAACAAGATGTTTATATTCACCTTAATGGTATGAGTGTTTTGCCTACATGTATGACTGCACCATGTGAATGCCTGCGGGGATCAGAAGAGGGCATTGGAACCCCTACAACTAGAGTTAGGAATGGTTGTGAGCCACCAGATGGATGCTAGGAATCAAATCCCAGTCCTTTGACAAAGGGGCCAGTGTCCGTAACTGCTGTGCCACCTCTCTAGCCTCCCATACATTTCTTGGAAGATTTTTAGCTTGTCTGGATAAAGTTAGGTTTTGATACCATCAGGAAAGGGATCTAGGACGTCAGTGCTGAAGGGGTCATTTCCAGCACACAGTAGGACATATAGATTGTACCCGTGTTTAGGCAAACACCAACACCTATGAAATCTAAGACATTTTGGTTGGATGTACATATATTTTACCAGTCTCGACACTTTTATTGCAAGTATTTTCTCTCTAAAACAGAACAAATAGAAAGTGTAATCTAACCTCACATATAATTTTAGAGGGTGGTATAACTAGAGTACAACGTAAAGGAGAAAGTAGGGAAAATGGTTTGCAATAAATGTGTGTTGGGTCAAACATTTATATTTATGCTTAGCATCATAGTGAACATGACAGCTACAAAGGCAGACTATTAACACAAAAGAACATTGTATTAACAACTCAAATTTCACAACTAAACTGGTGTCACCTTTGGAAATATCATTTCCACTCTGAGTTATGAGAGAGACAAATCCAGTTTTCCATTCATTTATATGGTAGCTGCATTCCTAGAAAACTTTGTGTTTTCAAAGCCCTTCAAAGGGACTTTGGCCAGGCGGTGGTGGCGCACGCCTTTAATCCCAGCACTCGGGAGGCAGAGGCAGGCGGATCTCTGAGTTCGAGGCCAGCCCGGTCTATAAGAGCTAGATCCAGGACAGGCTCTAGAAACTACAGGGAAACCTTGTCTCGAAAAACCAAAAAAAAAAAAAGGACTTTGGATGGGCTGGAGAGATGGCTCAGCGGTTAAGAGCATTGCCTGCTCTTCCATAGGTCCTGAGTTCAATCACCGGCAACCACGTGGAGGCTCACAACCATCTGTAATGAGGTCTGGCGCCCTCTTCTGGCCTACAGACACACACAGACAGAATATTGTATATATAATAAATAAATAAATATTAAAAAAAGGACTTTGGAGCTGGGCAGTGATGGTGCACACCTTTAATCCTAGCACCTGGGCGGCAGAGGTAGGCAGATCTCTGAGTCTGAGACCAGCCTGCTCAACAGAGTGAGTTCCCAGATTGCCAGCGATACACAGAGAAACTCTGTCTCAAAAACAAACAAACAAACGAACAAACAAAAAACCCCACAAAACAAAAGAAACAAAAATACTTTGGGTTTTGTGTGTAAATGAAAAGTAAGCTCTAGGTTCAGGTTATTATAAAACATGTTCTTCACCTACATGAATAACATTCTGAACTTGTCTCTAACCTAAGAAAGCTCTTTGTCTGCAGGTTTAAGCTGAGTATTATTGGGCATCTCTAGTCTCCTGACTCATTTATTGTTAGAGTCAAAACCACCTACACAATTTTTACTAGTGGTCAGGGCCAACTGTTTCTCCTTTCCTGGCCTCATTTTTAAAACACTGAAAACAAGAGAGCATAAACATTTATAAAAGAAGAATTGTATCTGGAGCAAAACAACAGCACAGATTATAGGGGAATTCACTGTCCAGATCGACATCGTACCGTAAGAGTGAGAGTCCTCAGGGACCCAGGCTCTCTTTATGCAGTCTAAGGAAGGAGGGGTTACCTACGGGAAGGAAGAGCTGCTTAAATAAGTGCCCAGTCTGGGTGGTTTCTCTGTTTGATTTACAGATTAGGTCATACATTCACTTTTCCTACTGCGCATGTCCTTTTCTATAATGCATCTGATTTTAATTATATGCAGGCCCAATTAGGCGTAGGCATAAAATATTAAACAGGGGTCTCCTTGAAAGATTAAGAAAGCACACAATTTGGCCTTACTATGCATGCACTCAAAACCAGTTCAAGCCAGACTGGCCCTTCTCCTTCTGTTCTTCATACCCAGGCAAGAAACCTATGTTAATAGAAGCTGACTACATTTGCTTGTTACTTGGGGGTGGGGAAAGCTATACTATTACTCAACTGCGAGCTTCTGTAACTGATGCAGGCGGGGGGCCTGGGGGTTCTGAAGTGGCATCGTTCAGAGAGGAGCACCTGCACAGCCCATGCAGCTGAAGGAGGGTCTGCCAAGTGCACTGTTAAAAAAGCAGAGGTAATGCATAAGCCAAACCAAATGGGGTCCCAAGCTAAACTATCTCCTATGTTTGCCTGCCTCGAAGTTACAAAATGTCCCCTAGGAGGGTCCTTATCGTCATCTCAATTACAGTTCTCAGTTAGCAGACACTGATTTTTTTTAAAAATACATATATGTTTATTATAGCTTCTTCAGTTGCATAATATTTGAGTAGAGTTACTTGAGTTTTTTATTATAGAACTTTTTTATGTCTTATTTCACCTTTCACCTGTTTCCTAATTTATTTTAAGTTTACATTTAAAAACACTCCTGAAGTTTTATTTAATTGCTGGTTTGTGTCTTTATCTCATTTAAATATATGCTGTTTCATTACCAAGTTTACAACGTGCTTTATATTAATTAATTAAATTTGTTCTTTCATCACTTCTTATACATATATAATGTTTTAATTGTCCTCACCCCTCCCCTATCTGCCTCCTACTCCTATCGACTCCCAGGTCTTTTTTCCCACACTCATGTCTTCTTTCTTTTTTAAAAAATATTTATTTATTTATTTATTTATTTATTTATTTATTTATTATGCATACAATATTCTGTCTGCGTGTATGCCTGCAGGCCAGAAGAGGGCACCAGATCTCATTACAGATGGTTGTGGGCCACCATGTGGTTGCTGGGAATTGAACTCAGGACTTTTGGAAGAGCAGGCAATGCTCTTAACCACTGAGCCATCTCTCCAGCCCCCACTCATGTCTTCTTGTTTTGTTTTGTGACCCACTGAATTTAACCAGGCCCATCTATGTGACCATGAATTTGTAGCTATTGGTTGGAGTCTGGTGGGTTCACCAATGGGCATGCAGCAGAAGAAATGACTCCCTGATGCCCAGGATCTATCAGTAGCTAATAGTTCAGCAGAAAGGGTAGGTTCTCATAAGCCTTCCCCCCACCCACGACTGACTGTTGGCAGGGCCAGTCTTGTGCAGCCCAGAGCAGGTGACTTTAGTTGATATAAGCTGAGCTCCTGATTGCAAAGGCTGTCCCAGCCCTTCTTCCTATTTTCCAACTTTTCTGAGATTCCCTCAGCTTTAGAGGGGGTGCTATAAATGCCATATTTAGAGCTGAGCTCTTTTATTCTTAGCATCTTGAGCAGCCTTAAGTCTCTGATTTTTGTTGATTTAGCAGATTTTGTCTCTGAGGTTGAGAGTTATCTCTTGATTTTTAAAGATATTTCTAAAATTGTACTGTTAAGTATTTACATAATAAAGTTTCCAGTTCTAACTATTTTTAAGTGTACATTTGAGCGGCATTAAACATTCATATTGTTGTGAACTGGTACTGGCATCTGTCTCCATAAGTCTTTCATCTTTGAAATCATATAGTCTGTTTTATTTGGGATTTTGCTGGGTCTTCTCAGTGGCAGCTATCTTGGGTATTGACTTGTCTCTTGACTCCAATTAGTTCATGTTTGTGGCTTAATTTTTCTCATTTTTGATCAAGCTGGTTCTGATGTCTGTCTGTGCTGGTGGTTGCTCTCTCCCTAGCCATGTGATCCCCATAACTACCACTGCAGCAGGCCTGACCTGCCTTGGCTTTGCTTCTGTGGTTGGGCTGAGTGACTCATTGCCATCCGTCTTTCTGGAAAATTCATTTTTTCCTGAATACCTCACTTCACATTCATTTCAGCCTTTTCGATCTTCTCACCTGCCAGCTTTCCGTTTCTGCTTTACCTGTTTTCCCCTGCCCATTGTCAGGCTGCATATTGGCTAGAGGAGGCAACTTGGCAAGGCGTCGAGGGCACTGGCCGTAGTATGAGAGAATGATGAGATAGTTCCCTCCTATACTGCATGACCGAATGTGCGAGCTGTCACCGCTTTAGGTTCCATTGCCTCCTTTACACAGCGAGAGAGCTGGAGCAGATGATCATCAGCCTGAGAACATACAAACTTGTGGGGACAGGAGGAAGTCCTGAATGGATGTGTTGTGTAGACATGCGTATGATTATGTCGAGGATCCATGACGATAGCCAGGCCTTCCCCTGGTCTGAGTATTGGTGCTGACAAAATCTGCAGAAAGTGTCACCCACAGGTTCCTCTCCAGGATGGCTCACCCGAGACTGGTCCCCTACAGAGAGCCTGTATTTAACAGAAGAGCTAAGTGTCTGGGCTGCGGGACATTTCCACCAGAGTGCTCTACACCCTCGATCCTAGTTCTTCTGCTGTTCCTTTATTACTTGTTACCCCAGTCAAGTTGATCCCAAAGCCACGTGGGTCAGGGCTCACACGTGTGGACTGTGGATGGGGCTCAGCTCAGAGCCCTAGTAGAGCGTCCAGGAAGCCTTACCACCTACCCCCAGCCCCCAGCATTGCATTAAACTAGGTGTGGGCCCAAAGGGGTTGGCTCAGTGGTTAAAACACTTGCTGCACAAACTTGGTGACCTGGGCTTGATCCCTAGATCCCAAAGTAGAAGGAGAGAGAACAGACTCCTAAAAATTGTCCTCTGACCTCCACAAATGTGTCAAGACACACGTGTGGCCACACTCACACATATCATCATCACACACAATAATAATAATAATAAATACAATAAAAATAACAAAAAAGCAAAACAAAACTGATCATGGTGGTCCAGAGCTGTAATCCCAGCACTTGGGAAGTGGAGGCAGGGGGATCAGAAATTCAAGGTCATTCATAGCTATGTAAAGACTTGCAGGTCAGCCTGTATTCCATGAGACCCTTTCTCAACAACAACAAACAAAACAAGCCTCCTGCCAAGTCTGTAAATTAATTTTTATAAGAGAGAGCATCTATTTGTAGAACTTTGCAAAGTGTCCAATGTAAGTGAAAAATCACAAAAGTATAAGGTATTTCTACAAAGCTATTACTGCAGTACAGATGCTTCTTATATAAATATACACCATTAATTGGTATTTTGACGCTATGAGGCTGGTTAACATAACTTCAAACACAGGATGGTTTGCTTACTCAGTAGAGATACGGTGTTCCGTGGTGTTTGCTGAATGGATGTTTTCAAAAACTTATGCAAACGCGCAGTTCTCAAGTATTCAGGGCAGAGTAACTCTCAGAAAGTAGACTGTGATTTGGAAGGCCTTCCTGAAGTCCTAGGGTATCAGCTGAGGTGTGGAGTAGATTTATTATGGCTGTGTGAGAATGTAAGTTCGCTTTATAGTCCGTCAGGGACATTATCTGCAAACGTCAGCCTGACAGTGAAACTTTCTTCTGAAAAGAGAGACAACACCCAAAGGAGCTGCAATAGGAACCCTGAGGAGTCAGATATTATCAGATATCAGATGCTCCCCTGTCATTCACCCAACCCTTCAAATGTGTCAGGCTAGGGGTCAGAGGTCATGGCTGAGCCAGTGCTGTGCTAAGCCATTTCAGAGTCAGCATGAAAGGCAGAAGGTGTGCTGTGTACTCGGTAATGCATTGTATCATTTTATGTATTTAAGAATGGCTACTGACTTTAATATCATTAAATTTGATTCTATTAAAGTCATGTAAGCAAATTCTTAATTAATTGTATTTGGGTACGAATTAAATATTTAAACAAGACATGCTGCAAGTTTTAGTATGCCTAATCTAAAAATTTTAAGTATTTTTAGTTTGATTTATAAAAGAAAAATTCTAAGTGCATAAGTTTTTAAAATGCAGCTCTTATAATAATTAACATTTTAAAAACCTGAAAAGAGATGTATGTAGCTGGATGCTCTTTACTTTTTTAACCTGAGGTTCTACCAAGGCTTGGCACGGTGCTAGCAGATCTTGACCTTATTTAAAACATTGTTATTCTACACTAAGACAAAAGTCCCCATGGTGGTGGCACCTCTGCTAGATTGTCACATGCCCTGTGACAACCCTGCCACATTCACCCTGTGAGTGAAGCAGATGTTACACCAACAATGAAACATTTATAAACGAGAGGAAAAAAAAATAAAGATTCCGCAGTGCTCACCTTCCTCACCTCTGGCTCTGCTTGTCCGCCGTTGCGGATCCAGCTGGGATTCCCCCAGGATTCATTTGCAGCTTCTGAAGGGGCTCTGGCCAGCCTGGGCCTGAGAGCATGGCTCTGGCAGGCCTTGTCCTTCTCCCCTGCTCACTCTGCCTTGCAAAAGCGTTAGATTCCATTCCTAAAGCTAGCCACCAAGGTCTAGTCCCTTATTTGGCCACATCCTCCTCCTGACACTGGGTACCAAAGTCCAATTATCAAAGTATTGAAGTCCAGTCATCAAAAATCCCCTTCTGCTCACCCAATCACTATGCCCTATTGAAACTAAACACCTCATCCTAACATCAGTTTTCCCCTTTAAAGTGTCATTTTCCTGTGGGCCATGCCTGTCTCCTTTCTATTCAGAGGCAGTTCTTTGTCCTCCCCCAGGGACAAATATGCTTGCCTCCTCTCCCTTGTTCTCTTCCCCCCTCCCTCATCCTCTGTCTCCTGTCTTTGTCTCTTATTCCCTCCCCTTTGTCCCCCTGGGGCAAATAAGTCTCCTTGGCCTGAGAACTTGGTCTTGGGGTCCTGAGCTGATACCTGGTCCCTACAGCTTCTGCTCTGGTCCCAAGCAAAGATCAGCTGATGTGCTTGAGGCGAACGCATGCTGAGATTTGTGGAGAGGATACTGACACTCCAGGCGGGGGAAGAACTTAGACTCTAGTCGTGGCCTGAAGTACACGAGATCAACCGTGGGACAGCATTAGTATTTAAAATCCCAGTCAGCACTGGAAGATCTTTCTAATTTCAGTTCCCTTCTGATTGATTTCCTGACCTCTTTTTTTTTAAGTGTTTCTTCTCTTCCTTCTCCTCTTCCTCCTTCATGTATGTATGGTATGTGTATGCATGTGTGTATAGGCACATACATGCCACAGTGAATGGATGAAGAAGGTCAATGAACAATTTTGGGTGCTGGTCCTCACCTTCCATCTTGGTTGAAACAGGGTCTCTTGTTGTTCACTGCTGTCTATCAGTTCAGCTGGTCCCCAAATGTCTGGGGAGTCTCATATTTCCACCTTTCACCTTGCCGTAAGATCTCCGGGCTTATAGATGTGTGGCTGGGTCTTCAGCTTTTCCTAGGTTCCGGTGATTTAAAATGTTCTCTCCACTGATCCATCTCCCCAGCTCCTGGCCTTGTTTTTAAAAACAGAACCCATGGGCCAGAGAGACGGCTCAGCCATTAAGACTAGGCTCAAGACCAAAAATTACTGCAGTGGCCCAATTGCTTTTCGAGAAAGGATAGAATTAACATTTAGCAGAAGAATGAGTTCTTGTTTGGAAGTGCTACTTTCTACTTCAGAGACTCCAGAGCCACTGCTAATTCCTGCCATCCTCGGAGTGAGAGCTCAGCTGACCTGGCACCTCTTCTTTTTTGGAGAAAATGTCAGCAGCTATTGTCTAAATGTAGGTCACACACACTGATGCTTAGCACCAACTCCTAATGCTTTGGGTCATACAAATAAATGTCACTTGTGCACGGTTTCCCTAAAGTCAGTAGGAAAGTGTCATGGTGTTGAGGGAGCATGTGGTTAAACTAGCAAAGACACAGGACTATGGCAAATATTTCCATTTAGTGACCCACTGGGACTTGCTAGATTGCCTTGGTGTTTTGTGCCACCCACGTCCCATTTACTATAGTCTGGGATTCCAGATCCTTTTATGTCTTACTCTCCTGGTCGCCTGCTTTGATCAAAAATGGCATTTCCCCCTTCTGAACAATGCAGGCGACTTCCTCTTTTGTCCTGCCCTCCATAGCTGACACTACTCTGTATATACAAATTAACAAACACCCTGAGCATATGTTTTGTGTTCTGTTAGCAGATTTTGGGGGGACCCTTTCAACAAACGGCTGGTGTAAGCCAGTCTTCACTCCTTTTTAAACAAACAAACAAACAAACAAACAAACAAACAACAGATCCTATCTAAAGGCTATTCGCACAAATGGTACAGGACACCAGTGTTTTGCAAATAACATATAGAAAGTGTATGTGTAGGAGTCATTGGTCCATCTGTCTTCACATGGGCAGAGAGAGGCCTTTGCTGTAACAGGAGTCTGAGCTGGAGCTACAGATCTGGCCTTGGTTTGAGCCTTGGCCTTTCGTTGGCAAAGCTTGTGACCCTTGGCCATCTAGCAACATCTGATTCACAAGCTTGGTGTGGGCAAAAGCAAGTCAGTGGAACTTGTGGTTGGGATCCTTTGGCAACTTGGGTTGAACTTCCTTAGGCTTCTTGAGGGCCTTGATGGCCTCAGCATGTGTGTCTGCTGCCTTCACACTGTTCACCTGCATTTTCAGCCCCTTCTTGGGCTTCCAGACAAAATGCATGTTCTTAGGGGAATTGGGGTTGACTCTCTCTCAAGAGACTCGTGTATTTGTGACCAAGGTTTCCTGTGACATTTCTATGCCACTTTCAGGACTAGTGAGCAGTGTAGTTCTTGGACTTGGCTATGTCTCCATGGCAACCCTAAGCTCCCCAGTGCCTAGGACAGAAAAGAAAGTAAGAGTCCTTCACTCTCTTAAACCCTTGCAAACACCCTCTTTAAGGTCATCAGGCTATATCCACCCTATTCTCTTAGACACTGAGACCTCACAGGATCATTAGCAGTGTTTATTTTCTTAGGAATAATGTATTAGTTAAAGATTATATTCTTGGATGGGGGCATTTGGTCAAATACTAAACAATAGAATTTGACAGAAGACATGGCAATATGGGGTTTTAATAAAATAATAAAAATGATAAAATCTGTCTCCTCCCTTCTATAAAATTAGCTTACTGTGCTGTTACTTTAGTTCTGGGATTCTAATGGCTGATAAATGTACTCAGATGCTACACAAAATGTAACTCCACTGTGGTGTAGATTTGTTCTGAAATGAATATATTGGTGATAATGGTCATTAAGCATTTAATTAAGAACAATTTTGCTGTTTTTTTTTAAACTTAGAAAAGCATTTCTGTAGCATTTTAGAAGGCTTGGATTTCTTTAAAACATCTGTCTGGGGAAATTTGGGCTAATTTCTCTTTTATTTCTTTCTTGTAAAAAAATCCCATTAGCAAGCAAGTGCATTCAAAACTGTTCCATTGATCTTATAACTGTGTTTTATAAAAATATTCTGGAGTGTTTCCCTTTTGTCTCCCAGGCTGAATGCAGCTGTGTGTGTGTCAATGGCACACCAGCATGAGGAGGTCTGGGACATTAAGGAGAGCCGTGCCTGCAGAGGGATCCCTGGCCAGTGATTCCAGTAGCACAGGAGACGAGGGGCAAGGGTCTGGCTTTGTCTATTTTGCTCTGATCCTGTGCCTGAGGCATGTTATGAGAAGTGCAGACAGCCAGAAACCCTCATAAAATGGTAGCGGAAGTTAGCAGTCATAAAATTCTCATTTAATGACGAAAATCACAGTTGGCCACTGTTTTTAAAAGGCTGTGGTAATAATTCCTGTAAGTTACCCACTCCAAATTTTACTCTGCTTTGTCTTTATATTGAGGACTAATGTGAGATTTCCCCTCTGTGTGCTGTGATTACCATTAATGAATAAAGAAACTGCCTTGGCTTGTTGATAGGGCAGAACTTAGATAGGTGGAGAAAACTAAACTGAATGCTGGGAGAAAGGAGGCAGAGTCAGAGAGAAGCCACGTAGCCCTGCTGGAGACAGACACTTGGAACTTTACCTGGTAAGCCACTGCCACCTGGCAATACAGATTAATAAAAATGGGTTAAATTAATATGCAAGAGCTAGCCAATAAGAAGCTAGCGCTAATAGTCCAAGCAGTTTCTGTGTGGTTATTTTGGATCTGAGCCACTGAGTGGCAGGAACAACCAAGCAGCCTCCTTACAACAGAGAACCTTCTGGTCATACCAGTTCAGTGCTATGATAAAGACACAAGTACACAGTGACATTTGGGGCAGGAGAATAGTTCAAGTTTCCTGCTATAATTATCTTTTCCTTAGCAGTTTAGGGAAACTGCTAGAGATGGAATCAAGGGCCTCATCCTTGTAGTGCAAGAACTGGACCTCCCAGCTATGCCCCAATGCTCTACAGACAATTTATCAGCTCCCCAGACGTTTGACATGGCCTCTTTCCTCCTCACTTCTATCAGCTTTCCAGTTCGCCTCTTACCTCTTCACCCAGTCTCGGAGAGAAGTTTGACTCTTAAAATTACAGCAGTATGTTGAGTACTTAGCACGTGCCAGGCGCTATGCTCACTATATTCAATACGTCATTGCGTTGAATCCCTAAGTGATTATAAGAGTCTCAGTCTCACCTTCCAGTGAAGCAAGCTAGGGTGCAGGAAGGCTCATTAACATTTATCAGACTGCAGATATTAAGTGGTAAACTGAGGTCCTAACCCAAGTCTGTCTCATGTGCTGTTCATGATCCTAATCTTTGCATGGGACGGTCTTGTCCTTGCCTGTCCTTAGACATAATCTTTGTTTATGGTGTTCTATGAGGCAGCTCTCGCTTCTGATATGTGTCACTTGTGAAATTTATGCTTGGGATCTAGTGCAATATTCTCTACATCCAAACAATACTCTTAAAACCAAATACATTTATAAACATTTATTGTTTAATTTTATGTACATGGGTATTTTGCCTCAATGTATATATGTGCACCACGTGCATGCCTGGTACCAGTGAATGTCAAAGACATGACCCCTAGGACGTGGAGTTATAGGTGATTGTGAGCCGCTGTGTGGATGCTGGTGCAAGAGCCAGTGCTTGTAACCACTGAGCCATCTCTCCAACCTCACAACCAATTTTTCTTTTTAAAATTGTTTTTATTGAGCTATATATCTTTCACTGCTCCTCTCTCTTCCTCCCCCTCCCCTTCTGCCCTCTCTCATGATCCCCACGCTCTCAATTTACTCAGGAGATCTTGTCTTTTTCTACTTCCCATGTAGATTAGACCCATGTATGACCCTCTTAGGGTCCTCTTTGTTGTCTAGGTTCTCTGGGATTGTGAATTGTAGGCTGGTTTTTCTTTGCTTTATGTCTAAAAGCCACTTATAAGTGAATACATATTATATTTGTTTTTCTGGGTCTGGGTTACTTCACTCAATATGATGTTTTCTAGATCCATCCATTTGTCTGCAAATTTCAAGATGCCATTACTTTTTCTTGCTGTGTAGTTTTCCATTACATAAATATACTACATCTTCTTTATCCATTCTTTGGTTGAGGAGCATTTAGGTTGTTTCCAGCTTCTGGCTATAACAAATAATCTGCTATGAACATAGTTGAACATACGTCCTTGTGGTATAATTGAGCATCCTTTGTGTATATACCCAAAAGTAGTATTGCTGGGTCTTGAAGAAGGTTGCTTCCTAATTTTCTGAGAAATTACCATACTGATTTCCAAAGTGACTACTATACAAGTTTGCACTCCCACCAGCAATGCAGGAGTGTTCCCTTTACCCCACAACCTTTCCAGCATAAGCTGTCATCAGTGTTTTTGATCTTGGCCATTCTGACAGGTATAAGATGGATTCTCAGAGTTGTTTTGATTTGCGTTTCTCTGATGGCTAAGGATGCTGAGCATTTCCTTAAGTGTCATTCAGTCGTCTCAGATTCATCTGTTGAGAGTTCTCTGTTTAGGTCTGTGCCCCATTTTTTATTGGATTATTTGTTCTTTTGATGACCAATTTTTTTGAGTTCTTCATATATTTAGGAGATCAACCCTTTGTCTGATATAGGGTTGGTGAAGATCTTTTCCCATTTTGTAGGCTACCATTTTGTCTTGTTGACTGTGTCCTTTGCTTTACAGAAGCTTCTCAGTTTTAGGAGGTTTTATTGCTCTTGTTAGAACCTCAAGTATTATATTGAATGGTTACGGAAAGAGTGGACAACTTTGTCTTGTACTTGACTTCAAAGGGATCGCTTTGAGTTTCTCTCCATTTAGTTTCACAGTCGATTATATTGGGCATTTCTTTGCACAGGTATGTCTGCTTGACACCAGTGTTTCCCAGGGAGATAAAAGCCTTGAGAACAACGATCTGTCATGAATTGCTATTGAAGTGTGAAAAGTTCTGGCTCCCCTCCCTTCTATTATCAGTTGGGTGTCTCAGGAATTCTTCACCCCCATTTAGACTCCAAGGGAGTGGCAGCCCAGCCCCATTCTGCTCATAGTAGTCTCCCTCGTGGTGATCCGCTGCCAGCACGGACAGTGGACAGCTATGAGGCCCCGCTGCAGAGGGACTCGCATGTCCCCATACAGAGCTTGCTCTCACCCTCTGTGGCAATCCTAACGTCTGCATTCCTTAGCTAGACTTTGGCGAGCAGTGCCTCAGGCACTCTGTACCCTGAAATGGGGAGTGGTTTTGAAAGGTGACCTCAGCTATCAGAGTAAAGATCCAAACTTCCATATTCACCTTCAGTTTGTATAGTAGAGATGACTTTCTTCTCTCCACACGTTGTTCATCTTATTAGTATCCAAAGTGGTTTGACTTTCCAGTATCATTCCTTAAAGACCTTAGTGCCAAAATGCACAGATGCTTTTGTCTGCAAAGCCAGAGAGTAAGTGGGGCTGAGGCAAGAGATGTCAACCCTGTTTGTTTTCAGCATCTCCTTGAATCAGGTTCTGTTCTGTTCTCTGCTATGAGCTCCTGTCTACCATCTACTTCTCTTTATTTCCCACTGCAGAATTTAGCACTATGCCATGTATAGCTTTGACTGGAAACCCTTGTAAAATATAGCTAGTGATAAGAGGATCTAATGCCCATCCCGTGGGACCACTGTGAGCACAGGATATGAACAGACACCTTCCTTGTCCTCACATGGAGTACATGTGGTACTCACCAGTGGAGTACAGGGGAAGCTGAGGTGAGGTCATTTCCCCATGTGAACTTTCCAGAATCATGTCTCAGTGGCTATAATCTCCACCACTACTTCTTTCTTTTATTGGAATCAAAATTTCCCATGCCAGTCGTCAAAGAAATGCTACTAAGTATGTGCCATAAAGTGCTTAATACTCAAATAAGTCTGGGTAATGGTGGAGTTAAAGGAAGCTAAGTGGTTCTTTTGTTGCTTTCTCTTTGTTCGTGGCAGCTGTTGAGAGCATTTAACATGGAGTGTCCATTATAACGCCTCACAAAGGGGTCTGTCATGTGCAGCATTTCCTAGTTATTTGACCACAGACTGCATTTTTTGGTCATAGTAAGTCTATTAATAACTGCTGGTGTAGAGTTGCAACAATTGCAGTGCAGGAACACAGAAAGTCTTTGCCAGATGCTCTGAAGCTTCTTGTCAAAAATACATGTATCACCCAGGAAGGAATGCAATTGACCATCATTATCTGAGAGGAAGCTAGCTGCAGTCAGACACCTAATCTCACTTGGCAAGACCTGAGGACGGCTTAAAGCTCCTTCTGCTTTCAGTGTGAACCCCTATCCTGTTGTTACTATGTTCCTGTGGCTGATTCTGACCCCACTACTTATCTCTCTCTGTCCCTTGTAACTTGTGTGCCTCACAGGGTTATAATAGCCTCAGAGATGACACAGCCACAGCCACCCTTCTGCTGTTAAACCCCACTAGCTAGACACTGTAAGAAGCCCTGTCTACTACAGACATTTAAAAGGAAGAAAGTTTCCTTCCAACCTAGAGGACACCAGTCCCGACCTAGATCTTCACAAAAGTTTGTAACTGCTGAAAAATGTGACCTTAATCAAACACAACTCTAAATACAGGGCAGGGTGTGAGGTGGTGATGGGGAATGGGAAGAAGCAATGTTGAAGGCTAGTGTAAGATAGCATTTTCTGGGCAGTTTGTGTGTGTGTGCGTGTGTGTGTGTGCGTGTGTGTGTGTGTGTGTGTGCGCACACACACATGCATGTATCTGTGTATCTCTCTGTGTATGTGTGTAGACCTGTGTGTGCACATGTGCATGTGGAGATCAGAGGTCAATGTCCCATGCCGTCTACCCTTGATCTCCACCTTATCTGTTGAGGTAGAATTTCTCAGTGAACTCAGCACTCACAGACTGATGGGCAAGCTCTGGAGACCAACAGCCACCTCTCCTGTGCTAGGACCACAGAGTCGTAGAACCACGTCTCTGCTTTATAATGTGGACACTGGATCAGTGTCTTCACACTTTAGCGGCAGGCCCGGTATGAACTGAACCATCCGGCTCCCCACTTCCCAGCCCTTCTGGGCAGTGCTAACGAGGCAACATCTTGGTGGCATTGGCTTGGTTTTTTGTGGAAATCTTTTCAGTTGATGGTGAAGGTGGGAAGCCTCAACGGACCTTGGGTTACAGTGACAGGTCACCAGGTTGTAACTTGGGGCTCTTTGTGGTGTGGGCTCTGTGGATCACAACCTTTTTGATGCAAACTTAACAAACATCTAAATGAACAGTTTGAATTGAGTTTTTTTTTTTTTTTTTTAACTCATAGAGATCTATCTGCCTCTGCCTCCTGAGTGCTGGTATTAAAGACATGCACCACCGCTGCCCAGCTGGAATTGACTTCTTTTTTTTTAAAGATTTATTTATTATGTATACAGTGTTCTGTCTGTCTGCATGCTTGCTGGCCAGAAGAGGACACCAGATCTCACTACAGATGGCTGTGAGCCACCATGTGGTTGCGGGAATTGAACTCAGAACCTCTGGAAGAGCAGGCAGTGCTCCCAACCTCTGAGCCATCTCTCCAGCCCTGGAATTGACTTCTTTAAGCTCATTTGAGTGTTGGACTTCCTGTGTACATAACTCTTTGGGTCTGAAAGGCACTATCACACATCTTATCCAAACCTGCTCTCTCTCCTAAGCCTTTGTTTCCTAGGGCACTGTTGAGTTTCTATAAAGCACACAGGGGCTTCCTCACGCCTGGCCTCTACTCCTCTCCCCCCAGCCATTCCATTACCATCTTCCATAAGTGTGGGATACTTGATCCAATTAATGAGCCATGGTGGATGCGATTAGATAAAACCCATAGTATAGAGCTGAGAAGGGAAAGTGGATTCATGGAATGGGAAAAGAGAAGGTAATGGTAAGGAAATATAATCAAAATCAATAATATATGTGTATGAAAATACCATAATGAAACCTACTATAATGTTTAATTAATATATGCTAGTAAAATACTTAAGATCTATAGTTTAGGTTAGGGATTTCTCTCCTGTATCATTCTATGGGCCTTGGCAGATGTGGATGTCAGTGTCAACCATTGTAGCATCGTTTGGAACACTTTTCTTGGCCCCAAAGACTCAGTGCTTCACCTGTTCGTCCTGAGCTGGGATCTACTGGTCCGTCTTTCTATCACTGTAGTTTTCCTTTTTCAAGGAACCATAAAATCAGCCAAGTTGATTTTGATCCTTATGACAGCCCTAGAGCTAGATAAGTTTCATTGACCTCATGACAGTGGGGATAAATGCAGTGAGCTGAAGTGATGTGTCTGTCCCACAGAAGAGAGTGCCTCGAGCCGGGATCCCGAGAGACGCTGGGTGACATTGTGAACACCTGCCAGTCTCAGAAAGGGGCTAATTGCTGAGGACACCAGCGGTGAGCTTAGAGGATACCTCTGGCCTTGGCACTGCACTTGCTGAGAGCGGCAGGAAGACTACACATCTTCAAAGGAAATAGATGTGTGACATCGGTCAGCTGAGGTCCAGAGGCGGCTGCAGAGACAGTGGGTCTAGTACCCGGTAGTTAAGTCCCTGCCCGACTCCCAGGACTTTCCTGAGTCATCCTATTTGTCCGCTCCACTGCTATTTATGGACTTCCCAGTTGCTGACATTTTGGTCACACAACCAGCCTGGCCTGAAGCAGTGTCTCTCTCATGGGGAACTGAGAATAAATAGGGTGGCAGGTGTTATGGGAGAGTCATTTTTAAAGAATATTCAGTAGCGGATTCTTTTTTAAACAACCACATGCTTAAAATACAAATACCCTGAAAAAAAAAAAAAAAAAAAACGCCTTGATCCTTTTAGTAGAGCGCTTCGGAATGTTAAGACTTCCGGGGAGTGCTGGCCAGGCCGAGACAGTGGTCAGCATTGTTGAAGTTGCTGAGGAAAGTTCTGGAAAGGAGGGGAAGAACAATGCAAAGGCCAACTGGAGTGACTTATTTATTGTTAGAAATAGATAACAATAACTCCCTTAGAAACCGTGTTTCTCTGAGTTTATCACTAGAAAGCAATAGCAGCAAACCTCCCTGAGACCAAGGGAAGGAGTACATATCGCCCATGCAAAAGGCGTGATTCAAGAAAGATGAATGAAGGTGTGGGTAGGGCTGTGAGAAACATCCCAGAGCTAGCTCAGGCCAGCAGAGGTGAGGAAATGGGTTGCAGCTAGAACCTGAAAAGGACTGGTTAGCCAAAGGCTGCCTGGCTCGGAAGGGTCCTTAGGTGGGGGGAAAGCAGCCAGTGGTTACCCATGAGGGAGTGGGGGGACGATAACACCCCACCTTCTGCTTTCCTTCATTCTCTCATCATGGCTGATGCCTCAGCTTGATCAAACACCAAATAGGACAGAGACCAAGAAAATGCATATCGTGTGGTCTGTGGATCAGTGTCTTAGACAAAAGGATAGGCAGGGTAGCGAGTACTTATTGAGGCCACACAGATATTGTCTTCCATGTTAGCAACACGGATTATGCCAATGCATTAGACATTTTGTCAGACTCTTTCTTAAGCCTATATTACCGTTAAAATGATTATTCATGAAGTAGTTAAATATTGTGAGGAAATATATTGGGTATACAGCTTTAAAGTCATACATTTGTGAACATTTAGAAGTGCCTGTTTAGGGGATGCCTTGTCTCAGTCTCCTGTTGAAAATTATGCCCAGGAGGCGAGACAAGGGTGGCCCCTGTGAAAGCTGAGCACACGGTCACACAACTTAATGACAGGGATACATCCTTAGATCTCATTATTGTGTGGATATCATAGGATACACTTATGCAAACGAAGACAGCTTCCATGTTAGCAGGACCACTGGGGTGAATGTGGTCTGTTACTGACTGAAACCATGACGAAGTGTGGAACGAAATCCAAGGGCAAATCTGAATAAACCCTTTGGTGCCGCTTGGTTTCATTTAGATGGCTTTCATTTCAATTTTGGAGTCCATACAGGCGACCTGTATGTGTCTCTCAAACTAGCTTTGGCACAGATAGCCCCTCTGTAGGTAGCTATAACTACAGTTCGTCCAGGCTACTTTTCAGGACTCGAAGGTTGCTTTTGTTGAAACCTCTGACTTTCTTAGGGTTTGCGCAGGTGTCTGATGGGCAACCGTTTGTTGGTAGAGGATCCAAAACTATCCTCACAGTGAGCTCAAACTGTTATGAAGTCTCGTTTGTGTGCTCAGGTTGTGAATTACTTTACCTTCTTCCAATTACCCTTCCTATGTGAGAAAGTAGTCACCCTCCTTTACTCCAGAAATACCTGAAGTGCTACCCCTAGAGAGAGGGAGCACTCGGTTCCCCGAGAATGAACTTCATCTTTTGTGTTGTGAAGCATGTCGTTTTGGTGATTGGCATACTACATGGCAGACAAAACTGTATTGGTTTGGTAAAGACTGTATTTGGAAAGCATGCATTGAATACGGGGCGAGGTGGCTGTGGACATGAAGGTGATCTGGCTGCGGCAGCTGTCACCCCATTGATCTCCAGGGTTGATTCAGCTAATCTGGCTGGCTACGTGGGTGTCCCCGTCCTCCCTCACTGCTCCATGTGTGTACCTCCCCAACATGTGTGCTCAGTAGAAGAGGACGACCTTCCCCCAGGAAAGAGGAGGACACGTTTACAGCCAAGGATACGGGAGTAGCTGCAGCCCCCTGCTAGAACCTCTACATAAGCTCTCAAGAACACTAGCTGCTCCTTCAGAGGACCCAGATTTCATTCTTAGCACCCACATGGTGCCTCACAAGCGTCGGTAATTCCAGATCCTGGAGTTCCAGCGCCCTCTTCTGGCCCCCGTAGGCACTGCATGCACAAGCTGCTCAAGTGAACATGCAGGCATAACCATACAAACAAAATAAAAAGAGATATTTAGAAAACCATCAATTAATTGAACTAATTAAGAAAGGGTTACACCAATCACTTAGATTTAGCTTATGTGTGTTCATTAATTTATTCAACAAACACACTTGCTTGGTGAATATAATAACTACAATACAAAACAGGTGCAATAGCCTGTCTTTTTCTAGGAACACGTGCCTTCTTTCTACCAGCTGCCACAGACAGGACTGACTGACAGGTGGGGGTTAAGGTCTCTCCGGAGAGGCCACAGGTGAACACACATGTAAATGAAGGAACCACAGGGGTGGAAGAGGGGATGAGAAATGTCTTGCGCCAAAACCTCAAGGTTTCTTTGAGGAACAGCAGAGGAAGATCCTCGTGAGTGTTAGGAGATCTGATTAAATCTTACTCTCATAGGGACTTGAGGCCGACTGCAAGAATCGTGGATTTCATTTTGATGGTAATTTCTTCTGTAGAGAGAGATCAGGGCAGTTACGCCAGTTAAAAAGAGTTTAATTCCTGGTATGCGACAGGCCTGCTTCAAATTCACTCAGGAGATTTATTCAAAAGGTGGATTTCACAATCTACTCAGAAAATTCTGGGTCTGTAAGGCCTGGGAATCTACATTTTGCAATTGAACCTGAGAATGGCCATTTTAATAGTTAGCAGCACTCCCTAGTGGTGCATATTTGAAATTGCAGATGAAGCAAATTCGCGGCAAATATTTTATGTTGAATTTTTCATATATATGTATATGTTAGGTGTAAAATGGCAACA
Source organism: Arvicola amphibius (assembly GCF_903992535.2). Classification (NCBI taxonomy): domain Eukaryota; kingdom Metazoa; phylum Chordata; class Mammalia; order Rodentia; family Cricetidae; genus Arvicola; species Arvicola amphibius. The sequence continues at coordinate 41,322,372 of NC_052049.1, read as the reverse complement.
TTTCTTTCACCTATATAAGAATGCTGGCTAAGTAAAGCTGGCTGTAAGGGATGGCGCCTCCTTCTCCAGCGATTGTGTGGAGACAGCTCTCAGAAATATTAACATGAAAATGTGAGTTTGGTAAACTGTAATTAATTGGCTATCGTGATGTTAGAGAGCAGTATGAGCTTTGAAACCGCAGCCCAGGTGATTTTTAGGGTGCTGAGAGATCACTGTAATTGCAGCTGTGCAGGCAAGATCAAAGGATACGGACTTTTCCTAAATCATACAAGGTCCACACTGACTTCTACAGCTGAACTCAAACCAGCCATGACCGAAGAGCAGCTTGGTCCCCAGGGGTGTATAGTTCCCTAACTAGGCTCGAGCAAGTTCTTGATAGAATTCTAGTAGTTTCTCAGGGCTGACAATGCCTCCTCCAGAGCTTCAACCGGAAGCAGCTCTCCTGCACCACCCCCACGGTTCTGTGTTTCCTCGGATTCAAACACCTTCCTTTCCTGGACTTGCCATACTGCAGCCGGGGTCAGCCCAGTGTTTGAATGCCCTGACCGGCCAAGGCGAAGGTGGGGGCCTGAGCTCCGCCTGGGAGTTTATACAGTTTCTACAACAAGCCCCCCTCCCCCCTCCCCCCGCCCCATGCTTTCTCTCATTCAACACGGTCCCACTTTTGAATTAGAAGATTATCTAGTCCAAATCGCTTTCATTCCAGATGAGAAAGCAGCTGTCTCAGGAAAATTGCTGAGGTTCCAACCACCAGACAGCTGTCTGTCTAAGGCTAATGCCAGGACCACTTGGAATGAGCCAATAGGACCCTCAGACCAACTCCTTTTCCGAGACTATCCTTCAGCATGTATGTTCTCTTCCCTCCCTTCATACGAACCCCCAACTCCTTCCCATCCCTGGTTTTTCTTTTTTTATTATTTATTTGTTTGTTTCTTCTAATCTGTCTCCATTCTCGTCTTGGGAGGCTGTTTAGTACGTGAAAAATTGAGAAAAATCAGGCATATTATTTTAAGATAAACCCTAATGAAACCTCAGTGGTTAAACTGTCTCTAATTAAGTGGTGCAGTTTTTATTTGTGTTACCTCCTTTTGATTTGTTTTTGTGGGTTAAACTTCTGAAGTGGGTAGCAGGGGAGGAGGCTTATTTGTTGCAATCAGGAGACTGGGAAGGAGGAAATAGAAAGCCAAAGGAAAGGTGAGCCGAAGGATCAGTTACTAATGAGGGGAATACAAAAAGCGAATCTGGACGTGCCCGCACGTATTTTTCCATTTGGAAACAAATCCAGGCCACTGCTGGGGCTGGTGTGCTTGGTTTCCTCTAGACTCGCCGGCCCTTGAGGGCAAGTGCTTCTCCAGAGACGCTAGCCTGCCCTCTGGTGGTGACTGAGGACACGCACTCGAATCCTAGTGCCCCGTGTGGAGCTTGGCTGTCTAGGGAGAGATGCTCAGAAAACTCATTCCGAGGGAAAACCTGTGAGCAACTCTCCTGTAAATGCAGTAGATGGAGACACACACTGAAAAACTGGATCCTACTGAGCCTCGCTTTCGTTTGCGCTGAGAAACTGATGGGCGTTTAGACTTACTGAAGACGGATTTGAATTTAATGTATGTGTGATGCTTCATGTGCCCTACCTATCTCTAATTTGTAAAACCAGAATACTAACATATGAAGATTTTTTAAGTACCAACGATAGCTAAATCTGTTGACTTTTTACACTATTAATAAGTGTAGAGCTTTTTAGCATAGGAAGACCCAGCGGTTAGAGACCCAGCTCCCATTTGAAACTGCCATCTGATGGGAAGGAGCGCATACATATTTGCACAGTTAAAATACAGGGCAGAGGTACAACAAGGGGAGGGGAGTATATACCTAGATCTCATTTAAGGTTTATCCCAACGGTCTTTATACTGTAAACTAGTCAGTACATTCATATTCTGTTATCTGGGTAGGATTCTGTAACACAATGGTCTCCTGTGGCTAGCAACAAAGACCTTTCTACCAAGAGTTCAGAAAGGCTAAGTGATTTGTCCTAGTTAAGTAGCAAAGAAATGGCAACACTAGATAGATTCAAATTCAGCTTTCTGGCTTTCCTGTCATTTCAGTTAGCTTTGTGTCAATTGACAGGCGTTGAAGGTCTACCAAGTACCAGCTCTGAGATGCCAAGAGGAGGCTGCCATTACTGGCTGTAGGGTCAGGGTCCTGCAGGGGACGAGACTGTGAAGAAATTATAGCACTGTATTGTGATAGATGGCATAGTGAACATATGTAGACTTTACCTCTGGAGCTGAGCAGCAGAGCCTGCTACCTAAACTACCAGGCTTCTAGTCCCTGGTCCTGATATTTATTGACTGTGATTGAACTGATTAGGAATTTGTAACTTGGCCTAAGACAATCGTATTTAAATGGATAGATCTAAGATAAGTATCTGCCTGGGAGGGAAGGCCACTCCAGGATCCAGACATTTCACACAGCTGACAACAGGAGAAACTTAGGAAACTCCTTAACTGAAGTGGAAAGAAAGTAAGCTGGTGTGAAGATTCAAGTTTGGAAGAGATGGGAGTTCAAGGTCATCCTCAGCTACCTCGAACACTGGAGTCTGCCAGGACTACAAGAGACCCTTTGTCAAAAGACAAAAGCAAAATGAAACGAAAGAATTAGGAATAAAAGTGGAGGATTCAGCTCAAGATGGACCCGAGGGACCTTGGAGCAGCTCCAAGGAGCCTGAGAGAGCCACAGAGCGTGGGGACTGAGGAGGAGTCTACGGAGCCCACAGTATTTTCGGAACAACCAGGTCTTAAGGGAGGATGCTTTTAAAAGTTGGTCTCTGAAACTGGAAGCATAGGAGAGGCGAAGGGTGTGGGAGTGGTATGGGATCAGACAAAGGGACAGGTAGCTGAGTTAGTTCTTAGCCTGATGGGAGTGGAGGACCAGGGGCCTGACCTTTGTCTTGCTGCGGGGTGGGAGTGGGGGGGGGGTAGTAGGGGGTATAGCGCAGTGGGCACTGAGGTGTGCAGAGCCTGGAGCTATTGTGGATCCTGCCCCTGAACTCACTGCCCAGCCTTAAGATCACCCTGACTCTGGGCAACAGCAGGATAGCTGAGACCAGTCTCGGGGAATAATCCAGTATTTACAGTAAGTCAGAGCCAGAAACCTTGAATCAGACCAATGACTTGTTGCAACGCGTTAAGCTGTTAGGGTAACATATATATACAGTGTGACAGTGTAGTTTGCAGTGCTGCTGTGAGAGCCAAAGTTACGTTGTAAGTTTTAATTACTGTGCCTAAGAGCTCTGTGAAACAAAGAAGCCTCTGCTCTGCAAGCCCAAGGACAGAGAGTTCCTGAAATGCTGGAGGCTGTTGTTTATGGGAGATAACAAGCCCCGTGTTTTCACTCCCCTAAACAAGTTTGTTTGACCCATCTGCACTGGGCGGGAGGTTCACAGGCTGGAGGTATTTCAAGATGTATGTTTGCTCCTGACTGGACTGGGTGGGAAATGCAATGTTTTTCCTTCTTAAACCCTTGTACTTGATTCTGGGCCGGTTTCCAGGAACCTGGGCACAGACCTGGCTAGTATTTAATGAAAGCTTGCTTCAAATTTGCTTTAAGCTGTGGCAATGGTCTTATTCTCCTTGCTGGGATTAATACCATTTCAATGAATAAACATGCGCGATGGAGAGGTGGGAAAGTGGGGAGCGTGGCTGGGGATAAGTGGGGGAGCATGTGTTGTCGAGTAGGGCTGGTGGGGTGGTGTGCAGCAGCCTGGAGTCTAGTGGACTCTGGCCCCAGACTCGATGCTTAGCCACTCCGTTGAACAATGGCAGGAAGTCTAAGATGGAAAATGGGCCTGTTTTCTTTATCGAGCATCTTCAAAAGACCTCCGTGGTCGGTGCCACCAGAGGCCATGTAAGTGTCTGTGGTCCATGCTGTCGAAGCAGGCTGTGTTGATGCCTGTGGTCTGTTTCCACTGGAGGCACGTAGAGCTCTGTCGTCTGTGCTGCTGCCCAGAGACCTTGTTGGTGTCTGTGACCCGAATGCTTCCGTCAGAGGCCGTGTGGATGTCCATGGCCAATCTGTGCTGCTGTCTGAGGCCGTGTATTATTGCTGGAGGACATATGGATGTTTGTGGTCTTTATTGTTACCTGAGGCTTTGCTGTCTATGGTCTGTGCTGCCTCTGGAAATGTTGTGAAAGTTCATGATCCATGCTGCCTATGGCCGTTATGGGCAGGGAAGCTTCTTTGGCCTTGGTATGGATGACTACAGACTCATAGTTGAGGATGAGAAACACTGAAGTCTTCTGTGACAACCTTGCTCCCCTCACCCTCCCTCCAAAAGGCAGGGGGAGGGGTAACACGACAAGACTATCACACACACACACACACACACACACACACACACACACACACACACACCGACAGTCCAGACAGGAAGAAAGTCCTTAGAAGCTGTGATAAAGATGCTGAAGTGTAGTTCTTCATAGTTGATGACTTGTGGTGGGGGCGGGGTAGGGATGGGGAAGTACTCAATTATCTTTAAGGGGCTGGCTACCAGGAGTTTGACCATGCTCCAGCGAGTATATGGGGAACACAAATTGGACTTGGTATATTCTTTTTCTCCAATTTTGTGGGCAGGCACAAGGGTGGGAGGAATGGGAAGCAAGTGTGTTGGGTACATTGTGTGAAATTCCCAAATAATCCTTAAAAATATTATGTTGGAATTAAACAAAAAATAAAAGAGCAGGGAGCTGCTGAGCTGGTCGGGCAGAGGTGAAGGGTGTGCCACTCAGACTCCAAGCTGCTGTCACTTCCTTATGATGTCACAGGGTGCCACTGAGCAAGACGGACCTTGCACTTTCTTATTGATACTCACCCTCAGCCACCTACCTCATCTGAGGCATGAGAGCCTGGTCCTATCCTAAGAAAGCCTCACTAAAGGTGGATGCAATGAAGCCTGCACAGGAGGAGAAGCCCAGCAGAGTCAGAGGCGTCCTTGGGAGTCAAACTCACTGAAGAGGCCACAGTATTTCTGTGGTTCTTCCAGTTCTGAATGTGCAGTGTCCAAATTTTAATACCAGGTTCTCCTCCCAGAAGAGTGACCCTGGAAATTCTGTCTTTGGGAACTGGCTAAGAGGAATGGGAGAGGGGGACTTCCCCTTCCTTGGAGGTTTTTCTAGTGCTGAAGCTCGGTGGTTCAGAGTATCTGGTGTGGCCTTTGTTAATGGTGTATCCATAACCCCTGGGGTGTCCATAGCTTCAGATAGTCCGGGGATAGTACAAAACTACAGGATACATGCATAAACCTTGGTGGGCTGTCCTTATCATTGATGGTGTGGGGAGGGGAGAATACTTACAAATAAAAAATTGTTATTTTTTAAATATTTATTTGATTTTATTAGCATTTTGCTAGCATGTGTGCACGTGTACCACTTTCATGCCTGGTGCACAAGGAGGCCAGAAGAGGGCATCTGTTCGTCTGGAACTGGAGTTACAGGGGGTTGTGAACCACCATGTGGGTGCCAGGTACTAGACCAGAGTAGGAAGAGTGGGAAGTGTTCTTAATTGCTGAGCTATCTCTCCAGGCCTGAGAGTTAGAGGGGTTTTTTTGGGGGGGGGGAGAGGAGGAGAGGGGTGCTGTTGAGATACATTTATTAATACTGTATTGTAAAAGGTGGTAAGTATACAGCAGTGATCCATGTTCCCATCTAACACAACTTGCTTAAGTTTAGCCGACACAATTCACCTTGAGTGGACTCTGGTGATGACCATGACGTGAGAGGACTGGAGCCTTCCCAAGCTTGCTTTCTCTCTCTCTCTCTCTCTCTCTCTCTCTCTCTCTCTCTCTCTCTCTCTCTCTCTCTCTCTCTCTCTCTCTCTTATCAACACTCCTGATTTTATAAACGAGTCATTAACCCCATTCCTACCCACATTTCTTGATAGACCTGGGTAGAGTAGGCTTTCATGGGGACCCAGACATTCTTAATAAGGTTTTGAAGCACTCAGTAGGACCAAGGCCACAGGAAACACCACACCGCACCACACACTGGGAAAGGTCACTGAGCCCTGACACTTAGATTTTCATAATCCTTCAGTGTTTTGCTTGTATGATTTAATCCAAGCCTGCCTTTCCTGAGTTGGCTTATTGAATCGTTTTCTTTGCAGTCACAGTCATAAACACCTAGAAGCCCCGTGATTCTACTATGATACCATACTCAGAGGAATACACGTTTTTCCCTTTAATGACAATTACGAAAATAAACCTTGATCTAATGGAAGTGCTATCCAAAATCTGCATGTAATTTATTAACAAAACACAAGCTTTCCCTCCTAGCTATGGGCACCAGACCAGCTGGATTCACTTTTCTCTGCCCTAAAGGGAATATCAGGACAAATTAGAGAAGCACTCGGTTAAGCTCTTGCCTTAGCTTCCTTGTGTAGCCTGGATTCTTCCCAGTGCACACCCATACACCTCCGTGTGCTGACTAGTGAGGGAACACTTTCTGAAAACTGTGGTTGAACAACTTTTTTTGGAAAGACTTATTTATTAATTAATTTTATTTTTACTTTATGTGTATGTATGGGTGCTTTATTTACAAGTATGTCTGCCTATCATGTGCATGCAGTGACTGTGGAGGCCAGTAGAGGGCATTGTAGATGATTGTTAGCCATCATGTGGATGCTGGGATTCAAACCAGAGAAGAGCAAGGAGTGCTCTTAACTGATGTGACAGCTCTCCAACCCTGATTGTGTGTGTGTGTGCACGTGCATGTGTGCAAACATTGTAAAACATTTTTATACTCACAGTAGATTACTCAATGTAGGCTCTCCATACAATCAAGACACATGGTAGACATGATATTTGTCAGTGCTGGCAAAACAGTTTTTTTTTTTTTTAAAAAGATTTAGTTATTTTTATCTTATGTGTATGTGTGTGACCTACTTGTCTGTGTGTGTGCCATGTGAATGCAGGTACCCAATGAATCAGAAGAGGGTGTCATTCCCCTGGAATTGTTCACCAGTATTGTGAACCATTTGATGTGAGTGCTGGAACCTGAACCTGCATCCCCTACAAGAGCAGCAAGTGCTCAGAGCTGCTGAGCCATCTCTCAAATCCCCATAACATGATTCATAGGATATTCTGTGTGTAGTCCTATGGCCAGAACCCAGGGCTTTGAACACGGTAGGCAAGAATTTATCATTGAGCTGCAATGCACCCTGAGTCCTTATGAAGTCATGGCAGCCACTGTATCACTGGCTATAGGAATTTTTCAGTCCTGTTTTTGGATGAGATTATATGTGAGCCACGGTTTAAGGTTTAACTATTTATTTATTTATTTATTTATTTATTTATTTATTTATTTATTTATTATGTATGCAATATTCTGTCTGTGTGTATGCCCGAAGGCCAGAAAAGGGCACCAGACACCATTACAGATGGTTGTGAGCCACCATGTGGTTGCTGGGAATTGAACTCAGGACCTTTGGAAGAGCAGGCAATGCTCTTAACCTCTGAGCTATCTCTCCAGCCCAGGTTTAACATTTTTTAAATTGTGGCAAAAGGAGCCTAACATAGAAGTCAGCATTTTACATTATTATATACACAATTCAGTAATGCTACGCTGGTGTGGGAGGGCCTTCTGTCTGTGTGTTGCTTTTATTGGTTAATGAATAAAGAACTGCTTTGAGCCTGTGGCAAGGGCAGAACAGGACTAGGTGGGAAAAGCAAGGCTGTTTGCTAGGAGGAAGAGGGTGGAGTCAGAGAGAAGCCATGGAGCTGCTGGAGATAGACACCAGTCAGAACTTTAGCTAGTAAGCCACAGCCATGTGGCGATACACAGATTAATACAAATAGGTTAAATTAATGTGTAAGAGTTAGCCAATAAGAAGCTAGAGCTAATGGGCCAAGCAGTGATTTAATGAATACAGTTTCTGTGTGATTATTTCGGGGCTAAATGGCCAGGAACCAATAAGTGGCCTCCTTACTACACTACACTCATTCATACTATTGTACAACAGATTTCCAAAATGTTGGCATAATGCAAAACAGAAGCTATAAACACATTTAAAGATTCTTCCTTTCTTCCCATAGCCACTCCCTGGTGTAATATTAAGTCGGGGGACTCATCCCAGCCCCTGAATCCCTGGCCCTGACACCCATCTTTGGAATGGGCAGCCCCTCCCCCTGGGAGTTGCCTTGATCCAGACTCCACCTCTGGGAAAGCCTGCCAAATGCTGACCCCTCCCCAGGGAGGGTCAAGACCACTCCCATAGGCTACTTAGGCTCGCACCGGAAAAAGGAACACATGGTTTCGGGTTTTGCATGTGTTCTTCCTCTCTGTCTTTTCCTGGCCATACTCCCAGCCACCCAAGAGTGCTGCATTCATTAAACATGGGCATTTTTAATTTGGTCTAATCTGGTCTGATTGGAGTTATTTTGTGTCAGCAGAGAGATTTTTCCTAACACCTGGTAGGTAACATTCTACCCTCTGTTTCTATGACTTTTATTACTTAAGATACTTCAGGTAAACGGAATCATGCAACATCTGTCTTTTTGTGCCTGGCTTGTTTCATTTAACATAATGATGTCAATGTTATGTGTCATAGTGTGTGGCAGGCATTCCTTTTCTTCTGAGTCTAGTATTCCATTGTTACATATACCTCATCTCTGCATTCGTCTGGTGATGCCACCTGCTGCCCCTTAGAGCTACTCTGCCTAGATTGTAGGTACCCTGAATCATAGGTGGGAGTTCTCATTAGAAGTTCTTGAGCAACTTCCATGCTATTTTCTTTAGAAAAGCACATAAGAACTTGTATTGATTGATTGATTGTGTGTGTGTGTGTGTGTGTGTGTGTGTGTGTGCGTGTATGTAGGAGTTCATACAGCACATGTGTGAAGGTCAGAGGACAACTTCTATGAGTTGGTTTTCTCTTTCCACCATGAGGGTTTTGGGTTTGAACTCAAGCTATCAGACATGGTCGCCAGCCCCTTTACCCCCTGAGTCATCTCACCAGCCCTCCACACTACTTTTTACATCACTTTCCATCTCATGAAAAATACACACAGTTTCCATTTCTCCACATCCTTCCCATCCTGATGTTTGGGATAGTGAGCATTCTGATGGGCTTGAGGTAGCAACAGACTGATATAAAGTGCCAGTTTCCCTTGAAGGGGCACGAGGCCCTCTGAGCCACCAGGAGGTGGAAACTTTGGTTTTAACAGTGAGCTGACTATTCACTGTACACATGTAATTTTGGTGTAGGCAAGTTCTGAGAACCTTAAAAGACATTTATAAATCTAAAGACAGGTCAGGATTACATTTGGAAGCCCCAGCAGCATGCAGGCTGCCTGGGAAATCCACAAAGGCATTTCCTTCTCAGTGTTCTGCTTCTGAGGACATTTTTGTTCAATAAAAATACAGATTTTCATCAGAAATATTTGAACATTCCTGAGACTATCGCCTAGAAATCATTTTTTTTGGAGAAAATTCTCCTGAGTGGATTATTTGACCTTGCCTCTTATTTGATAGTCACATAATTTTCAGTATTTTTATTTTACTGACATAGATTAAATTCTATTTAGTGACTGTGTCTTATGCTTTCCAACTTTAGCTCCAGCAATATTTCAGAAATATTGAGTCTTTTTTTGTGGATGTTTTCTGCCAAGACTAATTTTCCTGGCTTAGAAAATTTATAGTTGTAAATTTTTTTTATTTTTGTTTTGTTTTTCAAGACAGAATCTTACTATGTAGCTCTGGCTGCTCTAGAACTTGTTATGCAGACCACATTGGCCTTGAACTCACAGAGCTGCCTTCCTTTGCCTCCTGACTGCTGAGATTAAAGGCATGTGCCACTACACCCCTCCAGTTGTGAGTTTTGACAAGAATATTTGATTTTTCACCCAAGGTTTAGTGTTAGCAGCACATTTTTCATTGGGTAATTTTTGCCATTGTCTGTTTTATTTTGTCATCAATGCAAAGTATGGTAAGGAAAGGGCTAAATTGTGAATTTATTTTGTTTATTTATTATGATTTTGCAATATTAAGGACATCATCTATGTTCAGCCAGTGCTTTGTCCTGAGCCTACCGCCAGCCTCCTTTTTACTTTTTATTTTGAGATGGGGGGTCTCACTAAACTCTTCAGGCTAGATTTGGTCTCTAAATCCATCTGCTTCCCTCTTCACTGGGATTACAGGCCTACACTGCCAGGCCACTACAGGCCTATACCGTTGGGCTCAATTTACAGTGTGGCTTCTAAGATTCATGAATAAGCAACTTCAGTCTCTTTTTTGCTTTCCTGATAATGTCAAGCTTACCACATCATTCCAGTGAATTAAGCCATATACATCTCCTTCCCCTTGCTCCAGTGGCCTATACTTGATGCCAAAATGTCAACACCTTAGTATCTATTTTTCAAATGAAAAATAGCCTTAGCACGTCCTCAGGGGGGCATGGGTTTGTAGGGCTGAGTCATTGGTCTGCAAGTGAGACATTCCCAGTGTTTGTCCTGGGTATATCACCCAGTAACCTATGTCTGCAGTTTAATAATGCTTTCCTAAAGCCGATGTCACCGAACACCTGCGTTCTCTGGAGGTCTGCGTCAAAATTCCTATCCAAGAGGATGGTTTATTTGATCATGGCTTCGCTCCGTGATTCATTGCCTCGCGCCTCTCACCCATCCCTAGTCACCCTGGACTTCCTCACCGTCAGCCCCCCTGCTTGTGCTGGTGCTTCCATGACAGAAGCCGCTAAGCTTTCCTACCTGACTCTGAGCTTTGTTCCTGCTCAGGCTGCTCTTGTCTTACCCCGAACCTCCTCTCTGCTTAGGATTTTAGAGCACAACCCATTCCTGATCTGACTTATATCTGTCAGTTAGGGCTTGGAGTAACTTTCTTGCACACACACACACACACACACACACACACACACACACACACCATCAAGGCTAGGCGTTCAGTGGCTTTACCTTTCTACATCCATACCCTCCCCCCCCCCATCAGCCTTACTCTTAATGCTCTCTTGTTGGTTTAGATATGTTGAAGAATATTGCAAGATGGACCCCAAGGCCATCCTAGACAGGAAGTGGAGACAGGGCAGCTCGAAGGACTTCAGGGCTTTCATATCAGAATAGTCACAGAAATTTTATGAACCTTTCACGTCAGAGTAATTGAAGGGAAGCATATGAAATGGGCTGTTTACAAAGGTGTGGCTGTATGGAAGGGACTCACTCATATAGCACAGTGCAGAACAACTGGCTTCAGTTATAGCTCCTGGGCTGCAGAAGATGTGGGGAGGGGTTCATTACTAGAAGCTGGATGAAGACAATTCTACCAAGATGATGTATGTAAGACAGCCCATTGAGGAAGAACAGAGAGGCTCTTCCCAAGCCACTACCTCTGCCCTCCCCCAGCTGTCAGGGATCCCTAAGGGGCAGCATCCAGCTGGCAGTCCAGGAACAAGGGAGTCCATTGAATGAATCCACCCAGGTCAGTGTCCTCTGGCAGAGAGTAGGGTAGGAAGTGTGGCAAACAAGGCAGCATGGGCAGCTGAGTCCCCCTGCTCATGGGTAGCTTGGTAAAATCAGGTTGAGGGGAAAATGCAGAGCAGGGTTGAGGGAAGGGAACGCGACTTCCTGGAGGAACACACACTGGAGGAGAATGGGTTGGATGGCTCTGCCTTTGCCGGTTCCAGCTGCTGTTAGCGTGGAAGTCACACCCTCTCAATACTTGCTAGTTTTTGGAGCCACAACTCAGGTTCCGCTGTAGTTTTGGATCCATGGAGCTCTGGGTTGGGTTATTGATTCACTTTGCCGGTCTCTGGGAAGTCTTTTAGGGCTTGATTCCAGTGGGAACTTGGAAAGGTAGGATCAAAGTCCTGGGAATAATTTGGGTGAGGACAGGAGGTTTTAAGACCAGATGAGAGGACAGAAGAGGACAAAAGAAGAACAGGAGGGGAGAGACTGTGGCATGGGTCCTCAACTTGCCTCACTGAGGGGCAGATGCAGGCCGTGTGTGAGGATCAAGGTTATAGATAATGGGATGGGATGTGCTTTATCTGGAGTGATCCCGCCTCCACTGTCTGGAAAGCAGCCAAAGACTGAGACACTGCTGGGAACTTGGGTGAAGAATGCAAAGGATGGGACGGCGGCCACCTTCAGAGTCTCGCAGCTCAGTGTGACTACAAGCCATCAGCATTCTCTTTTGAATGTGATTACAGTACAGATGTCCAGTTTTTGCTTTAGTGGAGAGGGACATGGACACACACATGCATGCACACATGCACACACAGAGACAGACGGCAGACAGGCAGACAGGGGTAACAGGAGGAGCGAGCTGCTTGTCGTCCCGGCTGCTGGGCTGTCTTACACCCGAAATAACCACACAGAAATTGTATTAATTAAATCACTGCTTGGCCCATTATCTCTAGCCTTTTATTGGCTAATTCTTACATCTTGATGTAACCCATTTCTAATAATCTGTATGTCACCATGAGGTTGTGGCTTACTGGGAAAGATTCAGCATGTCTGACCTGGTGGCTCCATGGTGGCTCTTTGATTCTGCTTTCTTCCTCCTAGAACTCAGTTCTGTCTTCTCCGCCTACCTAAGTTCTACCCTTTCAGGCCAAGCAGTTTCTTTATTGATTAACCAATGAAAGCAACACATAAACAGAAGGACCTCCTACACTGGACGGGCATGTGGGGAGAACACTTGATGGTGTGACTTGCTTGCTGGCAGTGAGTTGGTTCTTGGTGGCCCCTTCAGACTAAACCAGGGTTTTGTGTTTGTGGGTGGGGAGGGGAGCCAATAGATTGAAGGGACAGAGTAGCCTGTGAGCAGAGCAAGAATTTAGAAACACAATTGTTAGAATCATGCTTTGCTTTCTGTCAGTGGCACGAAACTATGTACTTAACCTATTCTAGAAATATTAAAATCTAATCTGAAATCGTCAGTGGCCAGTGCTCTTTCTTTATAGCTGCTGGGTAATACCCAAAGGATGGGTGTAGACTAGTCATTGCTTATGAACGTCCATTCCAGAGAAGAAAGAAGAAGGGGAAAAGAAAAGAGAATAAAAATAGCCAATAAAAGCAAATGTTTCTAGAATGGGTTTTATTGGCAAATAATTCCCTGAGGGAAAAAGTCTTCTAGTACAGAGCCCACATTTCCCCCTTCCCTTCTTTTTCCCCCCATTTATTCACTATAAAAATCTGTTAATTTTATATTCAAAACAAAATATATTTGCTCTCCTGATTGCTCTATAATCATATAGGACTATGTATCATTTCCTCCGTATAATTTTGAGAATATTTTTGAAGATGGTGACATAGTCTGACTCTTTAAGAACAAAACAATTCAGTTCAGAAGTCGCTGAGTGACAGCAGTCTGGGTTCTGAAGTGATGCTGTTCGCCTCAGCACTTGTTGGAAATGTCATTAGGAAACCAACATATAGGGGGTTGCTATGGCAACCCGAACAGCAGAGTTTATAACATCACTGTAATTAATGTTATCCAAACGTTATTAATCTTTCAGCATCACTCATACTCTCGAAAGGAGCAGAAACCCTGGCTCTCCACGGAGTTTTCAACAGCCCAATCCAGCGCAGCTTCCCTTCTCGTATTATTTTTAAATGAATCCTTTTTTTCTGACTTTGCCATAGTAAAATTAGCTATTGTTTCCACTCCTGTACTCATTCATTTTGGCTTTTTTTTTGATAGAACTTGAAATAGAATGAGGAAAGTGGGATTACAGCTAAGACACAGAATGCCGTCCAAAGGGGGAAGGATTTATATATTTAAATGTGGAAACCCTGAGAAAAATATTAGAACATTTTGTGCACAGACTTTAGTATGAGCTCACATTTGCATGACACTTGTAATTTTAAAGCAGCCTTATATATATATATATATATATATATATATATATATATATATATATATATATGGCTATTAGCATAGCATTATTTAACACATGAGCCTGAGAAGCCAAGAGTGAGTGCTTTTTTGGAGGATAATGTCATCTGTAGTCATGATTCTTTTTTGGTTGTCACAACCACTTATAGGATAGATGTTATGACAAAATATACTTCAATAACACAACACCACCAACAAAAACAATCAGGTTTAAAAAAATAGACAAAGGACTTGAGCAGACATTTTACAGAGATGTGCAGATGGCTGTCAAACACGAAAAGATGCTGAACATCATTCATCGCTGGAGAAATGCAAATTCAAATTGCAACGAGATATTATATCACATCCCTTAGGGCAGCTACTGTTTAAAAACCAGAGAGAAAAAGTGTTGGCAGGGATGGGGAGAAATGGAAACATTTGTGCCCCGCTGATGGGCTTCTAAAATGGTACAGTCATAGAAAACAGTGTGGAGGTTTCACCTGGGCCAGCAATGCCACATGTGGGTGTAGATCCAAAATAATCCAAAACAGCATTTCAGAGAGATATTTCTACACCCGTGTTCATTCAGTGCTAGTCACAACAACCAAGAGTTGGAAGCGACCCAAATGTCCATCAACAGATGAATGCATAAGCGGAATGTGGCACACGCATGCATGGGGACGGCATTCGGCTTCAGTAAGAATAATCCTGCCTCGTGCTACAAATTGGAATCACGGGGATGTTATGTTAAGTGAAATGAGCCATTTGCAAAGGACAAGTGCTGTACTGTGTGATAGTGCACACATATTCTTAGTACTATTGGATTGTACACTTAAAGATCAATAAAATGGTAAACTTTGTCTCTCCCCTAACTTGATACTCTTTCCTTTAAAAAGTGAACCAAATCATCCCCCTTTAAGTGTGGGTTGAATTTAGCAGTCAGCTTCTAAACAGAGCAGTCAATAACTAAAAGACACCGTGCAAACTATTGCTGCTTTGCTCTGGTCTGTTGTCACTTGGTGGCGGATGGGGTGGGAAGTGGATGATCCAGCTCCAGCTAAGACTTCTTGGTTCACAACTTCATTGCAGTCTCCTGCGACACTCAGAGCAGAGGTTACCTACGTGACCTAACCCACAGAAACGGAGAATGAGAAAGGTTTACCACTGTTTAAAGCCACTAGGCTTGGGATAATTTAGCACACAGGACTAGATCACCAAGAGAAGCACTTCCTCATTGGAAGGTTCAGCGGTCCCTGGAGAATTGAGAAAGCTCCCCATATTCCCTTGCTGCTCCGAGGTTTTGGTGGTGTGCCCATGGTCCGTTCCAACCACCGACTCCAGCTCAGAATGAGATCTGTCTGTAGATTACCTGCATGTCTCGCCTGGCCTCACGGACTGTTTGGAAGCTGGCTGCTTTGCATCCGTTGGCTGCTGGGTTTCTTTGAGTTCCTTTATCATCTTTCTTCTTGTGGTGCCAAGACTATGAATGCCCATAGGGTGTTCTCATTGAAAATCCAATCACATACAAAACCAGCACATTCAGATCACGGAGGTCAGATCCCAGTACCACGCTACATTCGGAGAAAGTTTTTCTCACCTTTGCGAGGAAAGTGAGAGAGCACAATAGCAGTGCATCTGGGAAGCAGCCAAAGGCCAGCAAGAAGGGAATACTCAGCATCATCCAGACTAGAAGGCATGCGGATCCATTCAGGAGTCTCATTTGGGAGTAGCCTGGTTGGACTACATAAAATCTATTTTTCTCTGAAGTGTAGAATTTAAACTATACATTCTGAACAGTGACAAAATTTCACTAACCAAAGTGGGGAAATCTATAAGTATAATCTTTTTTTTTTTTTTTTTTGGTTTTTTCGAGACAGGGTTTCTCTGTAGCTTTGAAGCCTATCCTGGAACTAGCTCTTGTAGACCAGGCTGGTCTCGGACTCACAGAGATCCGCCTGCCTCTGCCTCCCGAGTGCTGGGATTAAAGGCGTGTGCCACCACCGCCCGGCTAAGTATAATCTTTTTTTTTAAGAGTCCCCTTAGGCCTTGCACTTGCCAAGCAACTACACCACCACCAGGCCATATCCCCAGCCCTCCAATATGATCTGTTGCTGTTTACAAATGCTCGTTCACTCACATGAAGTGAATTAACTAGCTTATATTTATGAATTGTTTTGGTGGAAAAAGAAATTTCCCATATGTGTATAAAATTAGGATTTATTTTTTAGAAAATTTGCAAATTGCATCATTAGAAAAAGGAAGTTGAAGTCTAAATTTATCAAGGTCATGAGAGCTTAGGCTACAAACCTAGACTTTTCCCACTCCTAACCTCCACGCTCATTTTCTACAACACTGGAGAATTAGAAACTTCATCCTAGGGATGCATACACTTCTGGTCCAGGGGATTTCAGGTCATAAGTCTTAACCCAGTGTTCTTGTACATGACTTTATGTATGTTGCTTTCCTACGTACACAAGTCATTTTGTGAAGCTCTTGAGATAAGAATCTGAATAAGGTCCTCATAGAGAATACATCATGCTATCGAGGAAACATGTGAAGTCATGAGTCAAGTCAGGTCCTTAGGTTTCAAGACAATGGTCTCAAAGTTTTTCTTTTCTTTATTTTTACTTACATGTATATGTGTACATCTGTGTGAGTGTATGCCACACATACGGGAGTGCCCAAAGAGGCCAGAAGAGCATCTTGGGGCTTCCCTATAACGAGCCACCCAGTGTAGGTGCTGGGGACCAAACTCTGATCTTCTGCAAGAGCAGCAAGTGCTGTGCTCTCACCCACTGAGCCATATATATCTCCAGCCCCAGGCCTCAAGCTTTAAAAGAGAAGGTAGCTTAAAAACATTTCCCCAGTAGATTGTCAATTTATTTAGGCAATAAGGCTATACAATAGCTGTACAGAAGAATGTCTCACCTTTGTTTGCACGTGAAGTTTTCTGAGCGCATTTAAACACAACAGCCCAGGGAACCCCTTTGTTCTGATGCTACTTATTTATTCTGGGCTGGTTGGGAATGAATCTGCCACTTCTCTGCAGACAGCATCAGCCTGCTACAGCCAGCATGCTGCAAGTGACGGGACAGATAATTGAGTGACAAAGGGGAGGGCCGAGGGGTTCTCACTCCAGGTACTCAAAGGCACCCTGCAAACTAGATGGCTTTTCTCAGTGAGTGTCCCTCCAACCTCCTGGTGTCCCTGTTGTGAGTCCTAGGGGAACAGCTCTTCTGTTATCCCTGGGTGTCATAGTATTCCTGAGATCTTCTCTAAAGATCTTCTCTAGCCCAAACTGTCTATCCATTGCTCTGAAAATAGGAAGCGATGTGTTTTTTTTTTCTTTTTAAGGAAAATTATGGTTTATTTCCAGTTGATGAAGGGAATCTGCTTACTACCAAAGAATGCCAGCTGGGAGAGAAGGAAAGACTGAATTAGTAAATGCCCATTTCGTACCTCCTAGTGACAAGTTGGACCTGTAGTCAGTTGCTGGGGAACAGTACTTTCTTAGCCTGTCAATGCAAAAGGAAACGTTGGCTTTCACAGTTGGCTATGGGGGCCACTGCTACCTTGTCTGTGAAAGTCTTTTATACTTTAATAGTGGGGAACCAGGGCTTGGGAGATGGCCCAGTTGGTAAATGCTCACTATGTAAATTTAAGGAATTGACTATGTCCCTGGCACATATGTTAAAAGCTAAGCATGGTGGCCGGGCGGTGGTGGTGCACGCCTTTAATCCCAGCACTCGGGAGGCAGAGGCAGGTGGATCTCTGTGAGTTCGAGGCCAGCCTGGTCTACAAGAGCTAGTTCCAGGACAGGCTCTAAAAAAGCTGCAGAGAAACCCTGTCTCGAAAAACAAAAACAAAAACAAAAACAAAAAAAAACAAAAAAAAAAAAAAAAGCTAAGCATGGTGGTTCAATCATGCAATCCAAACACCGGGGAAATGGAGACAGGGGGATACTTGGACCTTTCTGACCATCCAGTTTATTGTTCCCAGGTTTGATGAGAGCCCTTGTCTCAAAATTGATAATGTGGGGCTGGATAGATGAACCAACAGTGAAGAACATTTGCTTTTGTAGAGGACCTGAGATCAGTTCCCAGCACTTATGATGGGCAGTTCACAACCCCTTCAAACTTCAGTTCCAGGGGAGCTGATGTCCTCTTCTAGTATCTATGGAAATCTACACACACATGGCATACATACATTCATCCAGCACACACATGGAAACTTACACACACATGGTGCACATACATTCATCCAGGCACATACATGGAAACCTACACACACAGTGCACATACATTCATCCAGGCACACACATGGAAACTTACACACACGGTGCACATATATTCATCCAGGCGCACACATGGAAACCTACACACACAGTGCACATACATTCACCCAGGTACCCACATGGAAACCTACAAACACATGGTCCACACACATTCATTCAGGCACACACAT
This sequence comes from Arvicola amphibius, assembly GCF_903992535.2. Taxonomy (NCBI): domain Eukaryota; kingdom Metazoa; phylum Chordata; class Mammalia; order Rodentia; family Cricetidae; genus Arvicola; species Arvicola amphibius. Next base: position 41,304,031 of record NC_052049.1, on the reverse strand, counting down.
GGAAACCTACACACACGATGCACATACATTCATCCAGCACACACATAGAAACTTACACACACGATGCACATACATTCATCCAGCACACACATAGAAACTTACACACACGATGCACATATATTCATTCAGCACACACATGGAAACCTACACACACAGTGCACATATATTCATTCAGCACACACATGGAAACCTACACACACAGTGCACATATATTCATTCAGCACACACATTGAAACCTACACACACAGTGCACATATATTCATTCAGCACACACATGGAAACCTACACACACAGTGCACATATATTCATTCAGCACACACATGGAAACCTACACACACAGTGCACATATATTCATTCAGCACACACATGGAAACCTACACACACAGTGCACATATATTCATTCAGCACACACATTGAAACCTACACACACAGTGCACATATATTCATTCAGCACACACATTGAAACCTACACACACAGTGCACATATATTCATCCAGGCACACACAAAAAGACAAAAGGTGGATAGTGATGGATAAAGAAAACCAAATCCAATTTACGAGGGATTCAGGGAACAGAAACAAAAATTAAATGACACCAGTAAGAGATAGGCAAATCTACAAGATGGGTCAATCTGTAAAGCAAATGGCTGAATTTCTTCTAAGATGAATGTCATTAAAGTAAAAATCCTGGAGCTGGATGTGGTAGCACACACCTGTAAGCTCAATACTTGGCAGGTTGAAGTCGGAGGATCAGGAGTTCAAAGTTATCCTTGATTGTGTTTGAAGTTCAAGACCAGCCTGGGATACATGAAACCATCGTCTCAAATGAAACAAACACACTCCTCCCCACCAAAAAACCCCCAAAGAACCAAAAATGGGAAACAAAAACCCTCTCCTTTCCTAACACCATCTGGAAGGTTACCCTTTATCAAATGACATTAGAACTGACTGGCTCCTGGTTTTTTTTAAAAAAAAGTTCCATAAAACGGTTCTGATATATTTGACACAAATGAAGAAACTCAAAAAAGAATGGATTGGCCATTTTCATGGACTTATTTTGTTTTGTTGCTTCAATTATCAATTCACTGTCTGCAGCAGTGGATGGCACAATTTTCTCCCTGCAGTGCTAAACTTTGTCAATAGAGGGCACAAGAGGGACATCAAGGAGGAACAGGTTTCTGGTTTCAGAGGTCTGGCTCCCTTTTGCCTTAGCTGTCTGATCGGTGGGGTGCCCGTGGCTCTGGGGACTTCTAGTGGTGCACTGCCTCAGCTTCACGTCCAGAAGGCACACACGTGTGTTATCTTTGTCGTCCACACCTCACGACCACTGTTGTGTGACTCCCAACAGCGATGCTGCTTGCTCTGTTCCTGGTACCTACATTCCTCTTCTCAGGTCGTGGCTCTGGGGGCTCCAGGAGGGTTCGCTGAGGCGCATCGGCATCTGTAACCTTGGCCCTAGAAACAGTTAAGTTCAGCCCCTATTGGCTGCAGCCGAACTTTTCATACATTCCTTACAAGGGTTGAACCCAGTGCATTTGATCCTCTTTCCCAAGTCTATGGTTCCTCAGATTTCCTCCCAACACCCTCCCCACCTCTGGTGTACTCACTGAAGCTCTCTTTACATTCTCTTAGTTGACCTCTTTTTGTATTGAATTTGCTTTAGACGATGGTGTGCTTTCTGCCTGTCGATTGCATGAAGACAGACGTAGTCTGACATTGGTGCTGGGGTTATCTGAGAGATCCTCAGTTTTAGAAGATTTATGCTGAAAATCACCGACCTGTCTGGGTCCCCAGTGGGTGATATGTGTGGCTGAGGACTGGAGCTGAACTGCTCCCAGCAAACTTCGCTGGTTGTTCATCCTAATGTGCACCTAGCAGTAAGGCTCAACTGACCCTGCGTCAGTGAGTCCAACCATATCCTACAGCGAAGATGCAGAGGGAAAATCGAGCTCAGTGTGGCCTCACAGATCAGCATTGTAAGGACTGGCTTATGCTCTCAAGCTGAGACTTCACAGAATCACCCTCCATTTGAAAGCCTCCACTACTCAAATTACAAATGTTTTACTCAGACAAAAGGTGGCTTAAGGAAAACACGACATCAAAGCCCAACCTTGTTCCTTCCTTGACTCTCCTCCGTATTGAACCCTAGTCCCCGCTTGTTCTAGGACCGAAGGCCTGACTTCCTTCTGGCCTTCCCCAGTCTCAGAGAACCTTGTTAATGTAAACCGACTGTCTGATGTTTCAAACCTTTCATTCACTCTTTGCAATCATGCAGTAGATGACATTTCTTTGCCTCTTGGCTGCTATCCACCATAGAAATAAAAAGACTGGCTATCCCTTCCAGCATCCTTAAATTCAAGGTATGGGTTCTGCCAGCCAAATGCATCTGTACAGGACTTGGACTTGGAATGTGGCGCTGTGTAGAGGGAGAGCCACTAGGAAGACATTGGTGGTGGCAGTGATGGCCGAAGCATGGTTTGAGGAGCAGGTGGTGTAGCTGATGCCTATGGCAGTTCCAGCAATCTGGTCTCTGGTGTTTGGGATGGCAGTGTACAATACAATGTCCCTGGCTGAGACACTGACTTCTTTTCCTACCTTTCTCTCTCCCCCCTCCTGCTTCTCTCCTCCTCCCACTTTCCCTTTCTTCCATCGCTTGCTTCCCTTCTCCTGCTCTTCCTTCTCCCTGTTTTCTTCCTCTCCTCCTTTCTTTCTTAATTTTCTTCCCCTGTTCTTCATTCCCCACTCTCCCCTCCCCTGTTGCAGGGTGTGGGGGAGCCGCTTGTTCATCCGAGCCACCCGGCTAGCTTACACCCAAAATAACCACACAGAAACTGTTTGACCATTAGCTCTAATTTCTTATTGGCTAACTCTTACATAGTAGTTTAACCCATGTCCATTAATCTGTGTTTTGCCATGGGGCAGTGGCTTACCGGCAAGATTCTAATGGGTGACCATCTCAGGCGTCATCCATGGCTTCTCCCTGACTCGGCTTTCTTCCTCCCAGAATTCAGTTCTGTTTTCTTTGCCTACCTAAGTTCTGCCCTATCAGGGTCCCAGAGCAATTTCTTTATTAACCAATGAAAGCAACACAAAGACAGAAGGACATCCTACACCACTCCCCCACTTGCCTTCCTCTTTCCCCACTTCCTTCTCTTCTTTTCTCTCCTTCCCCTCTAGATCCATTTCTTGCTATCTCCTGTTCCTCCTCTTTCACCTCCACCATTTCTCCCTCCTCTTCTTCCTCTCCCAGAGCCTACCTCCATTTTCTCTCCCTTCTCTTCCTTCTCCTTTTTGGTCTCATTGTGCAACCAGACTGAACTAGAACTCATGATTCTCCTCATCTATCTTTAAGTGCTGGGATGACAGGCATGTCCTATCATGCCTGGCTAATATGTGAGATTGAGAACATTGATCTAGCAGTGTGACTTCCAAGTCAGATTTTCTGGACCTGCTGGAAAGGATGTGGCTCACCAATTACCTTTCAACAAATTTCAGTATTAATTGCTAAGTTGATTGGTGGCTATTGCAACTAAAAGTCCTTATTGATAGGAGCACTTGGTTTCCACTTTGTGATTATCACATCACATAAAGTCTCATCTCTTGAGGTTCTTTCCTCTTGTACTCTAGTGGTGGAGAGAGGTATTTCTTTATCACATGTTGTGTTAGTCAGGGAACAGAACTAGAGGAACAGAACTGATCAAATGAGATCTATAAATGGGATTTATTAGTGTAGTTTACAGGCTGTGGTCCAGCTAGTCCAACAATAGCTGTCTACCACCAAAGGAAAGCCCGAGAATCCAGTAGTTGTTCAGTCCATATGGCTGGTTATCTCAGCTGCTCTTTAGTGTACATGAGAATCCCAATGAAGCAGGCTCCAATGTGAGTGGAGAAATGAACTTGCCAGTGAGAATGAGGGCAAGCAGACAGAGAGAGCAAGAGCATCCTTCTTCCATGTCCTTTATATAGGCTGCCAGTAGAAGGGGAAGCCCACATTAGAGTTGCATCTCTCCACTCAAAAGATCTAGATTAAAAGTGGGTCTTCCCATTTCAAATGATTTAATTAAGAAAAATTCCTCACAGGTGTATCCGGCCCCTACGGTTTTTGTTAATTCCAGATGTAGTCAAGTTGACAACCAAGAATAGCCATCACTCACAGAGACCACAACCCATTCCCACCATTCCTTAGCGTTAGCTCTTTTGGCAGTATTCCCGTAAACTCATCCCTGCTCCCTCTGACTTGCAGAATCTCATCTGTATCCAGCCCTTGTTTTTATTCTCTGAAGTCTCTGTACTCACACAGATAACTTGCTGTTTTTCCCTCAGCTTCAGTGACCTTAGTTATGAAATGGCTTGGGGGTGAATTAAGAAGACATTGAGATGGGCTGAGCAGGGCTGCAGCTTGCTCGGAACCATAATGAGTCTATCTATAAGCTAATACTCCCCATTGGTGATGACATCATAACTCAAACCAAAGGAGCTAAGCTGGAGAGAGATGGCTGGAAGGGGAATTTAGAAAACTGATTGGCTATAAAAGATGGACAGGTTGACATTAGTGGCTGGGTTCATCATCAAGATCTAAGAGAGATGTGTTAATACATGCAACAACACTATACTGTAAAGGTGAAATAGATGCATTCTATTGCCTAACAATAGCATTTATTATTTGTTATACTTTGCAATTTTATTTTTAGCAACAAAATCCCTTTGAAACCTTCAAATGAAACTATATTATCTGGGGCAGAGGCAATTTCAAGAGCGTACTGCCTAGGAGTGAAGGAGAGAAGATAGACCAGCCGGTGGAAATGGAATGGATGCTGGTAGGGTAAATGGGGAGGCTACTTAGGTTCAAAGGCATAGTCTGTAGCGTGCATTCCTGGCAGGACCAGCCACCCTCAGGAACACAGCGCTACAATACTCCTCCTTGGACTCTTCCATTGTTCAGATCTACCCAGTTCTTTATCAAATCCAGAGCTTCCTGCTTCTCTAACACAATGTCCTTGCTACTGTTATCTCCCAGAGAGCCAGGTTGCATATTCTTTATCTTGATAATGACTTTGAATGTTTGATGACTCTTCTTTCTTTTTTATCCTTCTTTCTTTCTTTCTTTCTTTCTTTCTTTCTTTCTTTCTTTCTTTTCTCCCTTCTTTCTTTTTCTTTCTTTCTTTCCTTCCTCATTCCTTTCCTTTCCTTTCTTTCTTTAATCCTTTTTCCTTTTCTCTCTCTTCTTCTTTTTCTCCTTCCTTCCTTCCTTCCTTCCTTCCTTCCTTCCTTTCTTTTTTATCCAAGACAGGGTTTCTCTGTGTAGCCCTGGCAGGCAGTCCTGGAGTTCACTCTGTAGACTAGGCTGGCCTCGAACTTAGAGAGTTGCTATCTGGGCTTAAAGACCTGTACCACCCTACTGTTGCTTTCTTACTTTCTATTTGGTGCTGTGTGTGTGTGTGTGTGTGTGTGTGTGTGTGTGTGTTGTGTGTGTGTGTATGGGGGATGGAGGTAGGGACTAAAGAGTGGTTTATTTGCTTTCAATGTCAGAACTTGTCTAGAAATTGTCGACTGGAGCTTTTTTACATCTGCAGCTTTCTATCCCTTGTCTCCCGTGCTGACTCTCAGTATTTTTGAGTCACTCCTAATGTCTGTTAATATTCAGTTAGTATCAGTAATAACAATAGAAAAGTACTGTGTCCATGTTATGTTTGATTCTTCTCTTTAAGGCTTTTCCCTCCCTCTATGCACACAGTAGCACTCATATGTAGCATTGATAACTTATATTTTGATCTTTTAAAATAAAATAGTATCAAATTGTACAGTTTCTAATCTTAAGAATATCTTCCCAGAGAGCATCTTTCCACATCATTCCATGCTTTACATACTTTATTATTTATTGTATACATATATAATTTATTTTTCTAATTTTGTATTTAGACTGATTCTAATATTTTGCTACCTCAAATGATGCTCTGATAAGTAATCCTGTGCATACATCTTTTTGCACCTGTGTTTTTCTGTAGGAAAGTTTCCTAGTAGTGGAATTGCTGTTTTAGAGGATTTACATATTTTAAATGCTGATAGATGTTGCTAAATTGCCCTCCAAAAAAAAGTTACGGTGGCTTATACTGTTACCAGGTTTGAATGAGAATGGGTTCTACTCACCTGGGTTGGCAGTCCACCTTGGGGATTCCTAGCATTGGATTTTCATTGGTTCTCTGTTTTACTGCCTCATTAACAGTACCAGGCATTCCCTATTCCTCAGTTCCCTGTTTTATCCTGGGTGTATAGTCTCAGGGAGGGATTGTACCTGCTCTCTGTCATTCTCCTTGTGCTGACTTCTCTTCCTTATGTTTGCTGCTTCCCGAGAGTGGTGGTTCTCCTTCCTCATGCTGCGACTCTTTAGCACAGTTCCTAATATTGTGGTGACCCCAGTCCTCAAATTATTTTCATTGCGATTTCACGACTGTAATTTTGCTATTGTTAGAAATTGTAATGTAAATATCTGTGTTTTCTGGTGGTTGTAGGTGACCCCTGTGAAAGGGTCATTCAGCCACAAAAGGGTTCATGACCCACAGGTTGAAAACCACTGATTTAGAGATTGTTGCTACAGCTCCATTGGTGATGTTCACATCAGAGAAAAAAATAAAATGAAAGAGGTTGATGCTTCCTACATCCCTCTCTTGTCCCAGGAAAGCAAAACTTTCTTCAACACTTCCCAATAAATTTCTACATTTATCTTTTCAGTGATAACTGGATCTCGTAGTAGGGTTTTCTTGAATCAATATCTCTGTATGGAGCTGGAGAAGGAGAGCTGGGACTTGCTCTATCGCCCGGGGTATCTTTGATATCATAATCCTCTAGCCTCAGCTTCCTGAATATTGGGATCACAGGTGTATACCACCATTCAAGGCCATAGTCTTCCCTAGCTGCCAAAGGAAGATTAGAATATTCAGATGTCTAGCTAAGTGGAAAAAAATGGATATGCGCACTTGCATTGACTTGTTGTTTGAGCCTAGGCACAGTGCCACTCAGAATAAATAAAGGTTCTGTTATTATGGAATGAAGAATAGACATTGAGTAGTAACTCACAGTATTTGCCAACGGTAGATGTTTGCTCAATAGACATTTGTTGAATAGCGTTAGAATAAGGCCAGCAACCTGCCAGTAAGTACACTCTTCCGTGAGCGTAAACACTGATTTATGAGTTAATTATTCCAAGTCACAGTTTGTTTCTAAGTTACACATGCTGAGTAGCTGCATCCAGAATTCTGCTTTGTCCTGGCTGGGGCCAAACTGTGGCTGAGTAAAATTTTGTTCTCATTTGAATTCAAATTAATTTAGTCATCTCTCAGGGGCAGATGTTATGCATCAAATAAGTGACAGATTGCAGCATTAATTTAAAGAGTAAGTAAGATTTAGATTATAATATGATTACTCTTATTGAAGAAAAAAATCTAGCGTTGTTGGCCACTTATTTTCTGGATAAGTGAAAAAATAAGTGTCTACATGTGGTGTGTGTGTGTGTGTGTGTGTGTGTAGCATAGTATAGTGTGTGTGTTTAGAGGCTAGAGGTCAAATGCTTTCCTCTATAATTATTTTTTGGGAAAGGGTCTCTCACTGAATCTAGAGCTCATCAATTGGCAAGGCTGACTTGCTTGCAAGCCACAGGGCCCCAACTCTTCTCTTCAGTGTTGAGAATACAGGCCTGAGTTTCAAGAGCATGCACCCATTTTTATATGGGTACTGTGGTAAGGTGTTTACCAACTGAGCCATCTCCCCAGCCAACCCCTTACCCCATATAAAATACCTATTTTATATTATTTATTTATTGTGTGTACATGAATGTCATGTGTGTCGTGTGTGTGTGTGTGTGTGTGTGTGTACAAATGCCATGGTGCACGTGTGGGGGTCAGAGGGTGGTTTTCAGGAATTGGTTCTCTCCTCTCACCATATGGGTCTCTGGGGAATCAAACTCAAGTGACTGAATTTGTCAGGAGGAGCCTTTACCGGCAGAGCCATCTCAACTGGCTCCTAACTTATTTTCATGCCTTTTAATACACATTGCCAAAGGTGCTAAAAAGAAAAGACCATGGCAGTCACATAAATGTGCCTTACCATCCTTTACAGACAGAGCTAACCCAAGGTCTGATGAAGGTCACCCTGCTCCCAGCCAATGACCCAACATAACAGCAGTAATAAGACAGGACAATACCCAAGGGCCACGAGGTTTCTATGATGGCTGTCTCAGTCTGCAGGTCCTCTGTTCCTTGCTGAGTCTTCCTCTGGAGACACCTACGCCCCCTTGGGCTGGCGTTAGACTGTTAGTGGGGCAGCGATCCCCACTTTCTGGTCTTCTTCCATTTCCTCTCATGAGGACTCTTCTTCTCATAGCGTGCCTGTGTGTGCAGTCCAGTTCTAGCCTCTGTGTTTCTGAAGATCCACACAGACACAGTTTTGTTTGCTGGTCCTTCCCACCACAGTTTCCACCCGGGAGTGATGTGAATGAGGACTTGACAGCATTCAGTGGTTCAAACTATTGGCTACTTTGGAAGAGTTAGAACAGCTTTTTAATAATGTAGTTTCCCATTCTTGCCATGTGCTCTCAGTTGTTTAGATATTCACATCTGTGAATTGCTCTTGAGGAGTTCATGGGCATACAACTCTTTTTTTTTTTTGAGACCAGGGTCTCACTTCATAGCTCTGGTCAGCCTGTATGTAAACCAGGCTGGCCTCAAACTCAAAGAGGGCTGCCTGTCATTTTAAATCTATTTTTTTTGACAGTCTCACACATGCATACAACATTGTTTATTGGGGGCAGGGAGCATCCTTTAGCAGGTCTGGTTTCCAGAGCAATTGGTGACCTTCAGCAGCAGGCTGGTTTCCACAGGCAGGTGTATGCCGCAGTTGTTCAGGAGAGGGTTCTGTTGTGCCCACTCTGGGCTTCCTAACACTAAAAGACTTCTTCTTCTTGGTCAAGTAGGAAGAATCAGCCACGTGATCCGCACACACACAGTCTGTGGAAATTGGGGAGGCTGTCATTTGCAGATTTGTTTAAGGCACCAGGTCCCCTCTTCTCTCATCAAAGCTCAAATAAGTTACCATGGTCAAGGGGTTCCCAGTGAGAAGAGTTTCAGAAGTTGTTTCTGTTACATTTAAGGTTGAAAGTCATGCGGACCAAAGCATGAGGTTTGTCCGTTTTACTTAGTTTGGTCCAATGACTGAGGCTCCTTAGGCCTTAAGCACAGCCCGTGTTTCCATGCTCATTATGTGTTCTGCATTGTATTGTGCCAGAATTTGCTTGCCCAGATATGTAAACAATTGATGATGTGAATGTTGACTTAGTCTGATTTTCTGGAATTTACATTGACTGGAAGAATAGACTGTGGTTTCCTCAGACACCTAAGCTCTTCTCAAAACTGAAGACATGAAGCACCCCTTCACCATTTACTGAATTTAAAGACACCCCTGCAGTTATTTCAATTTTATTTCTGATTGTGTGTTTGAATGCGTATGGTACACACGTATGTGTGTGATATGTGTGTGTGTGTGTTGGGGGGTGGTCAAAGGAAAATTTGGCAGACTCAGGTCTCTGCTTCCAACTTTATATCCATTCCGGGATTGAACTTAGATTGTTGGGTTTTTGCAGCAAGCTCTCTTCCCTGCTAAACCGTCTCTGTGACCCCTAAAGCATCTTTTAAAAGGGCTTTTAAAGCAAGAAATGAAGCCCCACTTCCAAGAGGAAACAAAGCAAAACAGGACAAATCCAAACCCCAAATACCTTATCAGCTCGTGAGCAAGGACACACACATAAACCTCAGGAGAAAATCTTTGCACCAAAGACCTTTGTGTGTGAAATATTACACAATTCACTCTGAAGTCAAATGGTCCTTCCCTCCTGCTCCCCGAACTTCATTTAGTTTCAGGGTCATGAAAAGACACAGTTACTTGGCCTTGACTCTTCCCAATTTGGATATCCAAGCATCCTAAATCTCCATATCCAGCCCTAGTATTGTGCGATGAGTTAATAAGAAGAAAATACACCTGCTTTCTCAGCCTTCACGTCGCTAATAAAGCCCATATTTTAAAGCAGTTATGGAACTCTGCACAGAATCCAGGTTTAAAGGCAAATTGAATACATAAAGAACTAAGTCAGACAGCAAAGTTTAGTTACCTGAGAAACAACTACTAAATTTATCTCTTCCGTCAGGAACCAAAGATAAATACTTTGCAAGGCACACTCTACTTTCGCTTTCAATTTTACTTTAGGCCTTATTAAATAACACCATCAGCAGGAAATGTACATGTGTAAATTTAAAGCTATTCTGATCAGAGCACACTGTGATAACTTGGCTATGCACAAAAAAAATTCTCTCTTTTTTTTTTTTTTGCTACAAAAAATGAAGCTTATCTTCTTGTCAGTTTCAGGAAGGTGATTCAGGTCATGGATCTTTGCTGTTTTCTGTCTTGAGTAGAGGTAATAACGGTTGGCTGTGAGCGCCTTCACGACATGGCCGCCTGTGTGTCCCCCTCACACACCGGAGTCTTCCTCCAGTGACGGCAAGGGGATAGGTGGCCTGTGGAATCCTTTGTTTAGCCCTGACCCCTTCTCTTCCTTCTGCTTCCAGCTAGCTGTCATCTCCCTTGGGTCTCCTCTCTGTTTCTCTCAGTGTGCCTGTTTCAGTCAGGGCTGCTACGGCCGGGATGAAACGCCATGGCCGAAAGCCACTTAGGCAGGACAGGGTTTCTTCAGCTTACACTTCCACTTCACAGTCCGTCATCTGAAGGGCACCAGAGCCGGGACCTGGAGGCAGACACTGAAGCCGAAGCCGTGGAGGAATGCTGCTTGCTGGCTTGATCGCCATGGCTTTCTCAGCCTGCTTTCTGACACCACCCGGGAGCACCTGTCCCGGGGTGGCACTGCCTGCTCACAGTCGGCTGCGCACTCCCACGTCAATCATTCATTAAGAAAATGCCCCACAGGTTTACCCACAGGCCAGTCTGGCGAGGACGTTTTCTCAGTTGAGGTTCCTTCTCAACTGACTCTAGCTCATGTCAAGTTGACAAGACACTAAGCAGGACACTGCCCAACTACCTAGCCCTGCCACTGTCTGGGGACCAAGTTGCTGGACTCAGTCTTCAGCTGGTACGTCTTTTCTCTGAGGGTCTCAGATGTCATGATCTGTCACAGCTTCTCTGATGAGAGGATAAAAGAAATCAAGAAACCTGATGTTCTTTTGAACTCGGGTGCATTTAACTTTCTCTTTCATATACATACTGTGTCTCATGCGCAGCCTCAATGCGCCTTCACGCAGGTTTTTATTAGGGAAAGTGAATATAAATGCACAATGAAGGCTCGAGGCCCCTCCCTCTGCTCCTGGTCTAAGTGCTGTTCTCTGCATCTGACCAAGTTCCTGCTCCTCACCACATGGGTGGCATTTTCTTCTTTGGAGAATCATCCAAAAGCAAAAACAGTCATCTCAATCACTTGTCATTTGCACAGGCTGGGATCTGAGGCTGGTTGTTCTGAGTTACACCAGCTGGGCCAGCAACTGTGGCTGGCAGCCTGCACGAGCAGGATGTGTAGATTTGCCATCATAACATGGCTCACTTTTCCCCTCGCGCTGCTTTCTTAAACTTGGTTCAGTGGGGGAATAATCCTCCCACTTACCGTGGCTGCAGATCCCTAACCCAAGGTGTTTCTGTTCACCCTGAAATGGAACTTAGTCCCAGTGTAAATCCACAGCAGAAGAGCCCCTTCACAATGGGGGTGTTTAGGTTAGGGTTGTGAAAACTCAAGGCCTGCCCCATATATATATTTTTAATATGGTTTATTTTTTTTATATTTAAAAAGTTCCAGCTCACATACTGCGCATGTGCACGACACTCCGGTCATTTCCCCCTAGCGCCGCCGGGCCGCAGGTCTGCGTGGAGCCGCGATTGCGGGTTTCTGTCCGCAGCATGGGGTTTGTGAAAGTTGTCAAGAACAAGGCCTACTTCAAGAGATACCAAGTAAGATTCAGAAGGCGGTGAGAAGGTAAAACCGACTACTATGCTCGGAAGCGATTAGTGATCCAAGACAAAAATAAGTACAACACACCCAAATACAGGATGATAGTTCGTGTAACTAACAGAGACATCATCTGCCAGATTGCCTATGCCCGTATAGAGGGGGATATGATAGTCTGCGCCGCCTATGCACACGAACTGCCGAAATACGGTGTGAAAGTTGGCTTGACAAACTATGCTGCCGCCTATTGTACTGGCCTGCTGCTGGCCCGCAGGCTTCTCAACAGGTTTGGTATGGACAAGATCTATGAAGGCCAAGTGGAGGTGACCGGAGATGAATACAATGTGGAAGGCGTCGATGGTCAGCCTGGGGCCTTCACTTGCTATTTGGATGCTGGTCTTGCTCGAACTACAACTGGCAATAAAGTTTTCGGGGCCCTGAAGGGAGCTGTGGATGGAGGCTTGTCTATTCCTCATTGTACCAAACGATTCCCTGGTTATGATTCTGAGAGCAAGGAGTTCAATGCAGAGGTCCATCGCAAGCACATCCTGGGCCAGAACGTTGCAGACTACATGCGCTACCTGATGGAGGAAGATGAAGACGCTTACAAGAAGCAGTTCTCTCAGTACATAAAGAACAACGTTGCTCTAGACATGATGGAGGAGATGTATAAGAAAGCCCATGCTGCTATACGAGAGAATCCAGTCTATGAAAAGAAGCCCAAGAGAGAAGTGAAGAAGAGGTGGAACCGTCCCAAAATGTCTCTTGCCCAGAAGAAAGATCGGGTTGCTCTAAAGAAGGCAAGCTTCCTCAGAGCTCAGGAGCGGGCTGCTGACAGCTAAAGCAGTTTTCTATGAAGAGTTTTTCATAAAGATAATAAACTTATTGACCAAGTAGCCAAAAAAAAAAAAAGTTCCATCTCCTCCCCTCCTCCTCCCCCTTCCCTCCCCTCCCCTCCACCCATACCCCCCTCCCTCCCTCTCCAGGCCAAGGAGCCATCGGGGTTCCCTACTCTATGTTAAGACCAAGGTCTTCCCAACTTCCCCCAGGTCCAGGAAGGTGATCAACCAAGCTGAGCTGACTGAGAAGCCAAGGACAAAGGCGCTGGGCTTTGATTCTTCTGCATGGACGGGCTCTATGGGAGCCTTCTCAGCTTGGTTGATCACCTTCCTGCCCCATATTTTTATGGTAGAGGTGGGAATGGGTGGTCTTTTTACCCTCCGCATTGGTCCTAGCTCCCAATTCTCACTCAGGAAGTGAACTTCAGGAAGACCAGGCATAGCAAGCATCTTCCTTGGGTGGTGGCTCTTCGTGTGTGTGTGTTTGCATGTGTGTGGTGTGTTTGTGTGTGTTGTGTATGTGGGGTGTGTGTGTGTGTGTGTGTGTGTGTGTCTGTGTGTGGTTTCATTCATGTATTTGATACAGCTAGGGTTTCCCCAAATAACAGAACATGTGTCTATCACACATATGTGCACACATGTGTGGACAGGGAGGAGGAGGGGAGGGAAAAGGAGGGTTATTTTGAGGATTTGGCCCATGTCAATTGTGGAGAGACTTTGTAGCTCCAAAATATTATAGGTTAGGTAGTCAGGCTGAGACCTGCTTGGGGGATTGATCTTCTGGCCTCGTTCCTTTTTGTTGTAGGAAGGACAGATTTTTTCAAGTTGCAGATTCTTCTTGGTTCAATACTTGAGCATGTGAACTTCTGTCTCGGGGCTTGGCCTGAGTATCGGCTAGAAGGGGAACCAAAGTGCTCCTGTGAGTTACCATCTGAACCTGGTTACTCTGACCCATATCTTCTGTAGTTCCTCAGAACCGAGGACAGGTTTGAAGTGGCAGGTACTGAATTTGTGTGTGGGCTTATGAACCCTCCCACAGACCTGTGACCTCGTCAAAGGAGGAAGAAACACCATTCACATTTCATTACTAGCTGTTATAGATAGAACAGCGTCCTGCCCAAGTGTTGGGGACCAGCTTCAACAAGTTCCATTGCTAAAGAATTATCCACCCCTACCCAGAATAAGACGGAACACATAAAGAGGTGTTAAGTTCAAATGGAGCAATTAAGGTAGATTTTAAATTTATCTGACTGATGTCTTTATAATGAATAAGACACATGGACAAACTAAGGGACACTAGGGAAAGATCATGTGAACACACAATGAGAGGGAGCCATCTGTGTGTGTGTGTGTATGTGTGTGAGACAGAGAGAGAGAGAGAGAGAGAGAGAGAGAGAGAGGGAGAGGGAGAGGGAGAGGGAGAGGGAGAGAGAGAGAGAGAGAGAGAGAGAGAGAGAGAGAGAGAGAGAGAGAGAGAGAGAGAGAGAGACAGACAGAGAGAGGGAGAGAGAGACAGACAGAGAGAGGGAGAGAGAGACAGAGAGAGGCTGTGTCCCAGAGAGAAGCAAACCTTGGGCTTTTAGTAGTCTGCAATGTAGCCAGAGCAAACTAATACCCCGTATCTCAAAAGCCTCAGAAAATGATGAAAGGAGCAAATAAGGAAAGCAGGGACTCTCCTCCAGGAGGCCGGGTAGAGGAGAAGCTGTGATCAGGAACGATGCCCAGGGAAAACCGAGGGGAGTGTGTGCGTCTGTTTCTGGGGCCCATGGGAAGACTGCACTAACTCCCTTGTAGAGTTAATCTGGGAAGGAACAAGCTGCCCACAGACACTGAACTAATCCGTGACAAGGAGGCTAAGGACACACAGAAGGGAATGGATAGACTATTAATGAATAAATAAATTATTAGTATGATTTGTGGTGGAAGCTGGATAGCCACAGAAAAAAGGAGTGAAATTGAACCCTTATCTTATGCCATACACAAATGGCTCAAATGGAGCAAAGGCTTCATCAGAAGATCTGCAGTTGTGAAGCTCTTACAGAACAACACAGAGGACAAGCTACTTGACACTGATCTTGGCCATGTTCTTTGTTTTTAAGAGATGATGCCAAAGCATTGGCATTCAAAATAAAAATTTTAAAGTAATTCTATTCTGTCCGAAGATCTCAGGACCAGTGAGCCATGGTGTAATTCTCAGTTCTGGGAGAGAGGATGGGGCAAATGGAGGTGTGGGTCCTGGGATCCACAGGTTGTAGAACAGAAGGGTGTTCCAGCTCAGAGGTGTGTGTGTGTGTGTGTGTGTGTTTGTGTTTGTGTGTGTGTGCACATACACACAAGTGTGTGCTCAGCATACACACATATATACATACACACAGACAAACATAGACACACAGAGATACACACATGCAGAAGGGGAAAGGGTTGCTCTCTTCCCCCTGGGTGTGGTGAGAGTCTCTAGCTGATTGGGTGGTATCCACTGTCATTGAAGAGAGATCTTTGCAGTTCAGCCATCTGTATATGTTAGTCTTTCCTAGAAATAGTGTTTATTTGCTAGATTCATTAATCCAATCAACCTTGTACCTGAATTAATGATAACATGCAGTATCTCTGAGAGAAGGGTAATCTTAAAAATATAAAGAATTAATTCAAATGAATAGAAGAAAACCAAATAACATTAACAGTTAAGTAACTGGTAAAGGTGTCAATGGCCAGTCTTCTAAAGGAGACATACAGGTGGCCAGCAGTTTATGAAAGGACTCCCAGTATCACCAGCTATCAGGCAATTAAGAGTGACAACTGCCATGAGCTACCATATTGCACCAGTAGTGGTGTCTACTATCAGAAGTAGACAAAAGGGAGCCCGCGCTCACGGTTGATTGGAATATATAGTGAGACAGCCATTATAGAAAAACAGTATGGAGATTTCTCAAAAAATTCAAAAAGGGCTGCTTTGGATTCAGCTTTGTCACTTCTGAGTATGTGTCTGAGAAGGAAGTTTACTCAGCATTTCAGAGAGATGTTTGTACTCCACGATCATTGCAGTATCAGCCACAGTTCCCAAGGCATGGAGAAGAAGGGTCCATGCACAGATGAAAAGAGAGGAGAGGGCTCAGTCAGTAAACTCCTTGTCTTGAAAGCATGAGGGTTTGAGTTCAATCCCCAGCAATTCCGTATAAATTTAGGTGTGTCCTTGTAACCCAAATTGTAACACAGGAGGATCCCTTGGTGTCACTGGCCAGTCAGCCTAACCTAACTGATGAGCCCCGGGTCTGTATTTCAATAAATAAAGGGCATGACTCTCGGAGAGCAATACCCAGTGTTGACCTCTGGCCTCTATAGGCATAGACATGTACACAAGTGCATTTGGGCACACACATTCCTCCCTCCCAACAAACTGACAAAGAAGGAGACTTTAGCACACACACACACACACACACACACACACACACACAGAGAGAGAGAGAGAGAGACAGACAGAGACAGAGAGAGGGAGAGAGTGAGAGGGAGAGGGAGAGGGAGAGAGAGAGAGAGAGAGAGAGAGAGAGAGAGAGAGAGAGAGAGAGAATGAGAATATCATTCAATCCTTCCATTGGGACATCACAAATTAACTTAAAGGATAGGCTATTATGTGGAGTGAAATTACCCGGACACAGAGGATTAATATAGCACAATATCATTTCTATACAGAATCGTAAAATCTCAGACTTGGAGAAGCAGAGTAGAATGGTGGTTTCCAGGTACAGGGAGTGGGGAAATGCAGAAGTTCAAGTGTGTGATGAGTGAGTCCTGGCTATCTAATGCGCAGCACGTGACAGCAGTTAGGAACAGTGTGCTGAGTATACAAAGCCTTCTAAGGGAATGGATCCTAAGCTGTCACCACCCAAACATGTACAAGTGTACTCAAAATGGTAACAGTGTCATGTGATAGAGATGTTATCAACTTGATTGTGGGAAACACTACAAAGGTGATCCTCCTGTCTCAGTCTTTCACATTTGGGATTACAGTCATGAGTCATGAAGCCCCAAGCACACAGGCATATTTACAACCAACCACTACACTATCACAATGCACCTCACACACATTTTATTTTGTCAGATACATAGACCTCAAAAAGACTGAGGAAAAAAAAAACGCTACAAAAACAAAACCGATATTTCAAAAGGCCTAGTTGAGGGGTGGGGTGGGGTCCAATGGTAGAGTATTTATGTCATAAGCAAGGTCCTAGGTTTGATACCCAGAACCACAAAACCTCTGAAACAAAATAACCATGCAACCAAAGAAACATCCTGGAAGGGGGCAAATGACTCTTCCTGCGGTCCCATCCTGTAACACCCCCTCATTTATCCTTACAGGTCACCGCCAGTGTTTCTGATAGGACTTGGAGTACACTTCCTTTATCAGTTGTCGTTGGTAATGACAAGTGGACCAGACTGCAGGCTGGAATCCTATTTTACACCCATTATGGTTAAGTGGATTGTGCAAGCTAGTCTGAGAGTCTGACCACCGTGAGGCTATTTTGGGAAGAAGCATTTGACATTTCAAACATTTGGCTCATAGCTACATATGTGCTCAGATTCGAAGATGGTGGCCTGCATTAATATTTAGTCTGTAAATATCCAGGGCAAAACGTAAGACATTAATAACTTGCTATCGTAAGAACTGGAAGGAAAATGTGTAGTTTGATACTGAGGGAGACACGTCTTAGCGGCAACTTAATTTGCCAGAGAATACACATTTGTTTATGTTAGAAACTCTTGGTTCAAGTTGAATCTTACCATGCTGTTGAACAAGCGAGCGACACTATTCTGGGTGAAGAACAAGTGGTTGAACAAGCGAGCGACACTATTCTGGGTGAAGAACAAGTGGTTGAACAAGCGAGCGACACTATTCTGGGTGAAGAACAAGTGGGGATTGGAGCCCAGTGTACCTGGTCTACTCTGCCCACTTCACAGCCCCTGAAGAGAACTCCCCAGAACTACAAAGGCACATTTCAGTTGGCCTCTGGGCCTGTTTTGAACTTGCTTTGGTGACATGGTCAGGAGAGGTCCCTTGGGAGTAAGTAGTCCTTCTAGACAGCCATGACTCTCCCTCTGCCCTCCAGCATTTTGTTACCAGGAACACAGCCTCATGGCCATTCATTCGTCGAGTGTCTAGAGTCTTAACATATTTTGCCTCCCCCTTTTCTTTATTTATGGGAGCTGTGGCTTTGATTTTGATTTGAACTTGAAATGAATTTGCTCTCTTGGTTCTGCAAAAGCTGGAGGTTAAACTGCCTACCCCATTGAATATGTCTCAGATGCTGTTTGGTGGGAAGATAGGAGAGGACCAGATTTCCTTGAGCAAATAAAGTTAAAGGAAGGATCCTAGACCCTGGGTGAAGGATTTCCCCTGTCAGAATCTATACATTGTCACTGGTGAAGCTGACCAGCAAGGCCCCATGCTTGATGACTTGGTTTTCAGATGGATCCTGTGGCATCGATACAGTCTTGAGATTACGTGAAACAGACATTTGTCTCCTGTTAAGTTCATTCAGGACTTCAGATAATCTCAGCTGCTTTTCAGGTGGTCTTGGCCTTGGTGATAGGATTTTCTATATGTTTTCAGAACACCTACTTTTTGGAAGTAGACTGTCTTATCTACATTTTAACTGCTAACACCAGAGGAAATACTATCACAGTATTGGTGAGAAAGGTGGTGTCGATTTTGCCTGCTTGGAGCTGCTCTAATTTAGACACTGAAACCTTTTTTTGGTCTGTAGTCCAGACTCAGAATCAAGGAGAGCTGACAAGATTTTTTTTTCCTTCGCCAGCATCACAGGTGGAATAAGAATGCATTTAGACTTTGGTGGGACAAGTGTCTCCTTTGGTATTCTTCTTGCTAGATCCCCAAACCTGCCCCAGGTCTGGTTGGTATTCTGCATCGATCCCTGATTGTTATGCTAATTTTCAACCGAAGCCAGAGCCCTATTGATTGCCTGTCCAAAGAGGCCTTTCAAACCTTGACTATCCTTTCTTCACAGGTGACTAAAATCTCACTTCTGGCTGACAAACACCCTCCTGCCTCTTTCCAAAGTAACATTCTCCTGACCGCCCAGGAGCCAAACTTGTGTGGCTACATTCTAACTTGTGAGAATGACTTTTAAGTATCAAGTGTCTCTGGGACATGGCCATGTGAGCTCCTGGACATGCAGCCCATAACCAGGTTCCTTCTCCCACTCTGGCCTCTGTCGGTTGTTTTTTCTTCCTGAACGAGGCTATTCTTTAAGAATGTCACAGTGCCATAGTACTCCATTTCTGATATGTTCATGGTCAGATGGAGACACAAAAGCCAGCTTCATTCGCACTGGTGTAAAATGGGTCTACCTTTGTACAGTTTATACGTGTGTATGTATACTTCCTGGATGGAAATCCTTTTATTTTTCTAAGACAAGGATAATACCCAAAAGTCAGAGAATGAGAATGTTTTGTCTTCCACAAGTCACTCTTACAATGACTGTGTTGACTGACTATAGTAATGTGTTTCTCCCAGAGCTTTTCAGTGGGATGACACACACACACACACACACACACACACACACACGCACACACACACATGTTTAAAAGAGAAAGTGGATCACGCTTTTTGTATTCTGCTTTTCACTTGGGGATTTAGTACTGGACATCATCAGCCCTCATTTTAAACCTGGAGTCTTCTTGTTGGCTTGGCTTCAGAGTGGTCTATGATTTAAGTACGAAAGAATAATTCTTCCTCTTTTTATAGGCTTTTGGGGGGAGTATGTTGGTTAAATTATTTATAGTGATAGGTTCTACAGAAATAGATGCTCTTTATTGAGGCCATCAAAGCCCTCAGTGCTTTAATGATTCTGCTGATTAAGTGGAAAACACATGTAGGCACGTCAACCTGTCAAGCAAAGGAACACACTCTCTTTCCCTGATGTAAATGGATCACACCAAGGCCTGATCGCTCACTGCATTAGGCTATGGTCTCTCATGCTCTAAAGACCAGGTAGGTATTACTTTGTGCAGTTCTTATAGATTGTTGAACTTTAAGATGAAGAACCAAATTTTAAAACTGTCATAAATCTGAGTCTGGCTTTCAGGAGGCAAGAATGCTATTTTTAGTGTGTCTGGATTGCAGGCTTCCCCTTTGGTGGCTGCTGATGACTGCACAGTAAGAATGAAAAATGAAACTTGTGGAGATTGGATAGCCAAGGAGATTGAAAATAACACCCAGCTAGTGGAGCCTTTGGGTCACCAATGTGAATTCAGCTCAGCTCAGTGATGACTACAAATCGTTCCGTCTGGTGGCAGTGAGGCTTGTGGAAGACCCATTCTTCATCATTAGCTGTGTTAATTATACTGCTGGCTCGCCAAAGCCCAATTTGCCAGCTTTGGACTGTAATCCCCTCGAGGGCAAGGGCTGAGTCTGTGCCATGATTTTTTTTTTTTCTGTCTCCGTTAAACAAGTGTGGATTAGAGACATTTGGTTAGGGAGACAAAGGAGTGCTCTTTCCCGGGTGTGAACTTGTCACTAGCAAGCATTTCTGTGAAATATGAAAGGAACATTGCTTCCAGTTTGTTCTGGGTGGCCTTGGAAATGGTTTAATTCCACACAGTGACAAACAGCCTTCTTCCATGGTCCTGCCAGCAAACACAGTGAAAGACAGGCCCCACATTTCCTGTATTCTGACTTGCACATGTAACTGATGTCCAGTTCAATGCTCATTTATAATGATTTTCTCAATCCTTCCAGTTCCCTTTGATTATAATGTACTATTAGGGATTTTCATTTACTTTGCCTCTGTTAAACATTATTTTTCACAGATATGTGTTTCTTTTCTGAATGTGCCCTGTCTTTCCATGTAGAGGTAATTCTTTTCAAGGTTCAGGGCTTACACTTATATTTTTTGTTGTTGTAAATTTTCCATCTACTGATGGACATAATGGGGTGTCCTTTAGTTCCAACACTTGGGGTGCAGAGGCAGGCAGATCTCTGTGAGTTCAAGGCTAGCCTGGTCTACTTAATGAGTTCCAGTTCAATCAAGGCTACACATTGTGAGACCTGTCTCAGAAACAAAAACTTTGTTCTTTCCTGTGATGGTGTTGCAACCATAAGACCAATATTAATGGGTTTTCTTAATGATATTTTTGAAAAATTAAATAAAACATCTTATGTACAATTTTGCATAGTTTTTCCTCAACAGCTATTAGGTGGGCCACGATTCTTTTTTGAGTCTAAATTTCATGTTATTAGTGCCATGAAGACTGTGCCGTAATGATTTTTCCGGTTGAACACTGAACAACTCCACAGGGTTTGTTCACATCTATGACAGCTACCGTGAGTGCTCCTGATGGCTCTGACATATGGAGGCCGAAGAATAGGAGCATTGATGCTGAAAGATAAGATGTATGTTAGTAATTGCAACAGGCTAGATGGGGAAAAGCCACTAGGATGTCAATCTTAATACATTGTGTTGGGATCAAACCAAACATGATAGGCAGAATATTTTCATCAACTTATGCGTTCATTTCTTCTACCCCATTCTGCCTAACAGCTTTGGTGCTGTTACTACTGGGTTTTTCTTCTTCAAGAGTCAGTTTATTCCATGCTTAAATAAATAAAAAAATCCTTAAATTTTTACCCTTTCTAAATAGAGTTTGACTTTTGTCGGTGCAGCTCTTGGGGACCTTGCAATACAGAACCAGGAGGCTGTGTTGAGAACAGGGAGGACAAGGCCATGCAAAGTAATTTGGAGTCCTGATGGCTGGCCTTGAAGGGATGTTGGGAGGTTGAATCTGTGGAGCAGGGAAGGCTGGGGCAGAATTTAAAGGGGGATCAGATTGAGGGGTTCATGGGGTTCTGTGGAGAGTACACGTTAGATTCCCTCTGACCCTTGTGTGTCAGGACAGGACCGTTCTGCTTAGACTGCAAATGCGAGCAACTCCTAGGTCCCTGTGGTTCCAGAACCCAAATTCACATCTTGCTCATGGTCTAATGTGAGGCCGTGGTGAATTCCTGAGGGCAGTGACTTGGTGGCCCAGCTGCTTTGACTGTAGACTTTCCTTTTAGAAGAATGGCAGGGGAGGATCTTAGGAGTCTTTTTCTTGCTACCCATCGCATGGAGCTGCCTCACAGGCTTCCTGCTTTGGGGCCTGTCCTGGAACCAGCTCTTGTAGACCAGGCTGACCTTGAACTCACAGAGATCCTCTTGCCTCTGCCTCACAAGTATTGGGATTAAAGGTGTGAGCCACCACTGCCCAGCTGGACAGTCTCTTATAGGTGACACTTATATGTCACTGGGCCACAAAGTATGCTAGGATTTATTTTCCTTCAACAGAAAAGAACATAATGTAATTGTTTGTAGTAAAACTGCCGTAGAAGTGTATGAGAAGCACAATAAAGTAGCTGTAGTATTGTTTGATATTATGAGAGCTTTTGAAACTTTACCCCTGTCTCTCTTTCCTTTCAGTGAGAAAATATGCATAAATGCTCTTATTCCCATGACTTATTCAGAGGAAGTTTTAAATTTGGTTTTATTTCCTTTGCTTCCTTGATATTCACTTTATTAGGCATCTTAAGATGGCGAAAAGGTTACAAATTCCCTTTAGAGTTATTAAAAAGAAGCCTGTCTAGGATGACATAAATGTGATGGTCATTCATGATCCCTTGGAGCTTTATGGCTCTTCCAAGAAAATAAAACGTCTATGTCACAGGCCTGTTGGAGAAATGGAGCTGGAAAGATGTGCCTAATTGATATCTTAGCAAGGATAGAGGACAAAGGAATAGAAATACATCTTCTGATGGTACGGTTGCTTGAACCCAGGGTCTTCAATATGCAAG
This sequence comes from Arvicola amphibius, assembly GCF_903992535.2. Taxonomy (NCBI): domain Eukaryota; kingdom Metazoa; phylum Chordata; class Mammalia; order Rodentia; family Cricetidae; genus Arvicola; species Arvicola amphibius. The sequence continues at coordinate 41,281,360 of NC_052049.1, read as the reverse complement.
GCAAGTGTCCTTACTACTGAGATATGTCCCCAGATATACATTTTAAAAATAAAAGTAGGGTAGGTTAGGAAATGATTTTATGTCTTTCTGCAGTTTTCTCAAACAGGAACAGCTATATTTTTTAGGAGACTCATCTGATTACTTGCATCTTGACAAAAATCTCACCAACTTCAACAGGTGCACACACCATTGACAACAACAGCAGAATTCCAAAAAAAACCCCACAACCTTTGGCTGGCATGAATAAGATGCGATGGAATACTTCAGTGTGCAATTACATTTTCTGCATAATTAGTCATAAATTGAGCATCCAAACATAGATGCATATTTAATTAATTATGACTTATTTAAAAGCACTTGGGTGGTGACACTTTGTTCTTCATTTCCTGAAAATCAAATTACTGAAGTTTTCAGTTTAATCTAAAGTAATCTTCCTTGCATTATTTTTAAAATTCCACCCAAGACACAGGCTTGATTACAGCATAAGTAACTGAGGCAGTGTGGTAAATACCATGTCAGGGAGGGTGGGTAGGGATATAGCGAAAGGCATAAGATGGCAGAGAATTAGTAGGGCTCATTTTGAACCTGTAGAGGTAAGTTGAAATCTGGGTTGTCTGAGCTAGGGAATGGAAGACTTTACATGGTGATTTTGGTTGAATGGTCTTAACAGAGCACAACACAGAAATAGTGTAGATAAAACATCTAATACTTAATGATTAGTATTAATGGGAGATGAGCCTAGCATTAGTGTCCTCTAGAACATTCTCCTTTGAAACATACTGTCAACTAATTGTTTTTGTGGGGTTTAGAAGGTATGGTTTCCAGACTGTTCCCTTTCTAGCAGATCTTTTGTCATTACTGAAGTAGAGACATTTGTCCCCACTTCTGCATTTTCTGAAATGATAGATGACACTTTCAAGTAGCTACCTCTGCTGAAGGGGTTTTAGTTGCTGGCGCTGCCTCTCCTAGTTTGAACAACAGTCACAAAAGCTGAGATATTAGTATCTCTTATATTCCTCTTTCGGAGACTTCAGACAGGTGATCCTTAACCTTTCCTAGTTAGTATTCCCTAGTAGCATGGACATTAATTGATGTCTTTAGATATCTGAGACCATATTCCAGTTTTGTCCTCCTAAAGACAGTGATTCCTTATTTGTTAATCACAAATTCAAGTGAAATTTAATTCTAGAATATATCTTTTTCTGCCCTGATATAAAATATAAATGATAAACTATTGGGAAATATGCATTATTTCTATCCGATTCATCACTTAATGAATAAGATTATTCAGTAAGATGAGTGATAGACATCTAGGTCTACACATCTGTTTAGTGTCTAACAACTCACCATACCCTTTCCCTCTACTCTGTCTCTCCCTCCTCTCTCTTCCTCTCCCCCACTTTCTCTGTCGTAGACTTTTAAGTTTTCTGGGTTGTGGCCAATGTAGAGGAGGAGGCGCAGAGAATTTTCAGGCAACTATTAGGGAAGTTTTAGTAGTTCTAGCTTCTGACTAAAAGATGGTCAAGTCCCTCTGGTGATAGGGCCGGGACAAATGTCTTCTCCATTTTCCCTAGCTCATTGAACACAGTGAGATAAGGAGCAGATGTTCTGCATCAAGGCATCCTGGGTAGACACAATAGCTACTGCTTTCACCAGACTGTGTAATGCTTTTGGTCCATTCCTGAAATATTGCCCATCGTAGATTTGATGCTGCTCATACATATGTCCATGTGCACCCCTGTTTTCCCCCTTAGTTGTTTAAAAAAAACCAGGCAGAATGATATGACTATCATTAAGCACTTCGGATACTAGCATAGGACTTCTTTATTATAAATACGGGAAATAAAAACAATTAGAGGGAATGTTCCTTTATTTTCGCATGCTCTTGAACTGTGATCCAAGGAATTGGATTATTCTTAGTATCAAGTATATGCATTAATCAGGCTCATCCAGCCATTTTTTTGGTTTTAGAGTCATCCGATTTGTCCCACGATAGGCATAAGTTCAGCCTGGCAATGTGTCCCCCTCTACCCTGGTTCCGAGGAAAGAAACATGCAAATTGATTCTGTTTTGTAGTCACCTAGGTTGCAGGCAAAATTCTCATTCTCAACCACACTGTTCTGTTAGTGGCCAAGTTTCCCACCTTCAATTCTGGGGGACTTCACGGTGCTCAGGATTCTTGGATGATTATCTCCCACAGCTGGGTCAATTCCTGCAGGCCTCATCCACTCCCATTTCCATTCTTCAAGATGGAAAGTCCTCTGATCTTTTCCAGTTGGAGGGCTTGCACAAATCCCCTCTCCTTTGCAGTTTTCCTCACTCCCGATACTACTCTCCCCTAACCTGTCTTCCCTCTTCTCCGAAGCAGAAAGTGTTTTTATTGAACTTTTTCACTTCTTGGTCTGTCGTCTTTGAATTTTCTTTCCCTTTCTATTTTGGCTAGAAAAGGAAAATAAATGTCCCCGAGGACTGTTAAGAAAGCAGTGGCAAACAGAGAAACTGTGGCCAGATTAAGATTCTAAAGTAGAATCCTGTCACGCTGACACAATTTTGTTCAATTTTCTCTTGTCATTTTAAGGTGACCTAGAAGTAAGCTACCAATACTTCTCGCTTTAAATGCCTTCTTCCAGGCTGCTGAGATACCTCAGTGGATAAAGGTACGCGCTGCCATGCATGGCAGCCTGAAATTGATCCTTGGAACCCACATAGTGGAAGGAGAGAGCTGACTCTGCCATTGGTTCTCTGACCTCCACATGTATGCTGTGGTACACACATACCCTCTACATGTACAGAATAAATATATGTACATAAATGCTTTTCATGGCCACACAGTAGGTTACCACTTTCCTCAACTTAGCCTCTTCCAGTTTAGAAACTTCTGGAGAAAGTCTTTAGGCCTCTTGGAGGGTTGGAAACAGTCTTTGGTTCTTCCTTTGGGCTAGAAAGGACACTGCTCTTTGTTGCCCTTGGTTATCTGAAAGAATGGATGGATGATTATTCCACATGTTGCAGCTTATTGATTTTACTGGATCGAGTGTGAAAAGATAGTCCACCTCTTTGCTCTAAGCAGAACTCCCATATTACAGAGAACTTTCAAACTTCCGATGGGTAGAACCATTTCCAGGAGAAGCATGACAGGAGGAAGACTTCTGAGCCAGCTTCTGTGAGAGTACTAGCCTCAGACTTGCTCAATAGCCTCTCAGCAGGATGTACCTTAGCCCCAGGCTTGTGCATCTCCAAAGCTGGGATGGTGGATGCTTGAATTTGGACAAGGGCAGACTGGCACTGAGGTTTTCCTGTGATAATAAGAGTCCTTCACACACTGTTGATTCAAATCAAAGGGACCCACATCAGTTTTCACATCTCACTGGTTATTTTGTATATGGCCCTGCATGTTCATTTAGGCTCAAAATTGCACCCATATATTTCCTGCTTTCTGTGATCTCCCTTGCTTCATTTGTTCTTCTGAAATATTTCCAATTGTTTGGGTGCCCAATTGTTCGTGAAGTGGTCGTTCAGTTTGTGCTGAAAGGCCATTTTTTAAAAATGAAAAAAAGATTTATCATCATAATTATTATCATCATGTTATATGTTGATTTCAAAAGGATCCAACCATTGAGGTCCATTGAGACAGTAAATGGTTTCCGCATTCCCAAATCTTGAAATGCTCCCTTTTTCAAGCCTATTATTTTGTGGTTGATGAGGTCTTAGACAGTGAGTCGCAGCAAGAGGGCTTTGTATCAGATCAGCCTGGACCTGGGTAGCTTAGGGAGCACCTGTACTCAGAGAAAACCATTTCTCTAGTTCATACAACAAGCGGTATAGTATGTACTCTTTGCTAATGGTGGCATCAATCAAAATTGAGGAAGCCATTCTGGGCCTGGGGTCTGATGACAAATCTTTTTCAGACTCCTTGTATGTTTTCCTGATACCCTGCATTTCCTTTTACAGCAAACTGAGCTACTTAAGCCCCCTCCCTATCACAGAGAAACCGGTCAGATTCTCCCTGTTGATATGTAGGGTCTACGCTACTTCACTATTTGTCAGATCAATGGATGCTGAGCATGAGGGGAGGACCCAAGTGATGGTATTGACCTCAAACTGTCTAGCAGAATGCTGTTCTGGCAATGCTAGCAAACACCGCCTGTCTGCATAGCATTCTTGCAAATGGCAAGAAAATGAGTTCCCTGGGAAGATGAATTACAAACTCACCTTCTCCTCAGGGTAAATTCAGAGTCTCTGAGAGGCTAGGCTGAATTTTAACCATTTCGATTTCCCTCTATTAGGTTTCTTTGTTCAGTGTTCAAATGCACCTTTCATGGCTCCTGGCAAGATGGATATAAGAACCTAAGATGCAATAAGCAGATAGGAGCCCAGAGATTAGGGGAGGAAGAAAGGAACAGGAAAGAAGAAAGTGCTATTCCTTTCGGAACACTACTGGGTGCTGACAGATAGAAACTACAAGAGTCTCACAAATATGTCAAACAATGGGCAGAACTGTTTTCTTGTTTCATATAACTGGCTTAGAATGTCAGTTTCGGAGCTGAAAGGAGATATCCATTTCTTTCTCCTCGAGATATGTGTGACTGTCCTCCTAATTTTGCCCAGGAGTGAAAGATCATGGCTGTTGAACACAATTATATTCTTTATATAAAATTATTTAAAATAAATTTAAAAATTTAAAATATTTGCATGTATCATGTATTTTCTGTGTATGAGTGTTTTGCCTGCATGTATATCTATGCACCATGTGTGTGCCTGGTGCCCACAGAGGACAGAAGAGTACTGGATCCTCTGGGACTGGAGTTATAGACGATTGTGAGTCTCCAGGTGGGTGATGAGTTGAACCCAGGTCCTCTAGAAGAACAGCAGTACTCTTAACCACTGAGCTATTATGTCACCTCTCCAGATGTTATAATTACATTCTTTTTAAATAGCAAATGGCTTTTATGTTTAACATAACTATGTGTGTGCAAAACCCTAAACAGATTTGAGATTTTTTTCCCCCCATGTACTTGTGTTGACTAATCTTGGTTGTCAGCTTGATGACATGTGGAATCAACTAACACCCAAGCTGCTAGCCATCCCTGCAAGGTTTTATTAATCAGAAGAAGGAAGACCCATCCCGATCTGGGCCAGACCTTATGGTGGCCACCCACAAGAAAGCACATGAGAGAAGGAAGGGTTTTGCTCTTGTCTGCTTACCTTCACTCTCAATGGCAAGTTTGCCTGTCTTGTTTCTGTGGCCAGTATAATTCAACTTCTTCAGGATTTCAGTCAATCTCTGAGAATCCTCCCAGACTCCAGCACCAGATGGGGAGACACATCCCAGCCTCATAGATTGAACAAATACCAGACTCTCCACATTTCCATCAAGAGACAGCTATTGTTAGATTAGCAGATTCTATCCCGTAAGTCAGTTAAGTAAATCCCGTGTATACATTTATTCTCTCAGTTCTCTTCCTTTAGAAAACTTTAATAACACAATACTTAACACCAATAACACTTGATCTCTGTTTTCTCCTTTCTACAATTTCCGTACATTTTACACCCAGCTCAAGTTGTACCATCTCTTAAATCTTCCTCTGATTTCTCCAGTTCCACACAGACTTCCCGTCCACTCACCACGTACCCACTGTTCTCAAACCTTCCACATGTCAGGTTCCCAGTTTCCTAGGGACAGCACATCCTCAGAGGTATATCTCTGTACCTCTTGGGTCTTGCAGATACAAAGTAGCTGCAGAAACCTTGACTAGTGCTGAAATTAAGATCCTGAATCTTCAAGTTCTGATTACCAGCCACAATCGAGAAAGCAACATGTTGTGGAAAAGCCAAACTCACACCCAACACTAACATTTTCCCAGTCAGCTGCATCTCTGTGACGATTACAGGGAGAACTTCTGATATAAGTAGCAGGCTCAGTCACATTCGCAGGCAGCCCAAGTGGGGTTGTAATAGATAGTGGAAGAACCACAGGAGGATAGCAGGATAGTGAAGGAGGGAACGTCTGAGGCCTGGATCATTTGCCCGGAAGGGTGTGGCCAAATAGAAGAGCGATACCTCTGTGAGCACTTCAGAATTTGCATAGTAGAAGTCTAGTTAGGAATTTAGGGAATGATTTGTTAAGGGTGGCTAAACTTTCTCCACGATGGAAAGATTTGCTTTTAAATAAAAGGTTTGTCTGTTTTTCGCTATTTGGGGTAGAAGTATTCGCGAGTGCATTGCAGACTTTTAGGAGATGTATTTTAGATGATCCACTCACCCCACAAATAACTCACTTTCCCTTGGGAAAATTTACTTTGAGAAACAAATTATCCTAAAATTTCAAGATTTAAAAATAGCTAGCATTTATTATCTGCTTCTTTCTGAATCGGGGAATCTAGGCATGATTTAGTTGGGTGTTTTTAGGTCAAGGTCTTTCCTAAGATTGCATCCAAGTTATTGTGGGGTGGTGGTGAGGTTATAGCTGAAGTTTTACTTACGCAGTGGGTGGAGATCCACGGACCAAACCACTCGGCAGCTGATAGCCCCAGAGGCAGAAATTTTAGGGAGCATGTTGCTTCAGGTGGAAGTCAAAGTTTTTACAATCTAATCTCAGAAGTGGCACCCTCTTACTTCTTTTCATTTGGCTAATTAGAAGTGACTTCTGAAGTCTAGCCTACATTCAAAAGGCATTTTTACACAAGGACAAGATTTTGCCTCCCACAGACTCTCAGCGGCCATGCCTGTTCTGCTTGCCTCATGATTGGCTGACTGGAAAGAGTGGAGAAAAATCTCCCTACTAGAAATTCCAGGAAAGCTTCGAGAGATTTATCCAGCCTCTGCACACTTCTCGTCCTGAAATAGAAAACTTTTGCTCTCCCTATTTCCTGGAAAGGAAGCTGATCTTTGTAGAGAATGAAGCTGTGCAGACAGAACAGATGATGCAGGCAGAAAGCCTTCTTTGGCTTCTCACCTGCCCTTCTGCTTTTAGGTTTTAAGAATTATCTCTGTTGCCTTTTTAGAACATCTCTCGCAACTCCCCCATTCTCAGCTAAGCTCATGCTGGTTCAGATACTTGCATGGAATTCTTCCGTGGTATCATAAATGAAATATAATCAATAGGTTTGAAATTTCAACACTGCAGACATTAGCTTCATATTCATTTAGTGAGTGCGTGTTCTGTGCAAAGCAATGTCCTAGACAATGGGGAGATAATGAGGGAAGAGAGAGCTTATTATCATACATTCTAGCTCAGTCATTCTTCAAAATTTTTTTTAAATTATGTATATGTGTGTGCCTATGTGGGAGTGTGTGCACTTGAGAGCAGGCACTCACAGAAGCCAGAAGAGGGCATCAGCTCTCTTGGAGTTGGAGTTACAGGTAACTGTGAATCCCCTTATATACATGATTTTTTCTTGTGAATTTAGGTATGAAACAACCACTATGTGTATAAAGTATGAATTTGAAAGTCCAAATGAATGGCTTGGGCCTTTCATTTATGTGTTATGAGTGTCTGCTTGCATTTATGCATGATCACCATAGGAATGCCTGGTGCCAGAAGGGGTGGGAAGAGGGTGTTAGATCCCTTGGGATAGAATTATAGGTGGTTATTAGCTGTTAGAATATTATTTTCTAACCCCTCTTTGATGTTTGAAACATAGTCTCAAGACTCAGATCTTGCCTCAGATCCCTGAGTTCTAGAATTAGAGGTGTAACCCACTGTGACGAGCTCTAAAGATTTCTTTTATGTGAGAACTGCAGTACACCCTAGTTTATATGTTTGATAGCATTTTTGGCTACTTATGTATTTATCTATGACCTAGATATCTGGAAGGCATGCCAATGTTCATTACTTTGAGATAACTCTCCTTCTCAGTCAGAAGCTTTGAACTTATCAAAGTTCTTGTCAAAGTTCAAAATACTCAAAAGTCAGAGTCAGTGAGGTGGTTTGAGCTGGCTGATATCAAGCCTAGTGAATAGGAAGCTGAACTGCTGTCCATCACAGTGTCTTTTCCCCCTCTTCTCTGGGATGTAGTACACTTCCCTATCTCATTAACTTTTGACTTGACTGAAGAATTTGGTCAGCGAAATTTAAGTGAGTAAAAATGGAAGCAGAGGTTTGTCTTAGGATTGCCTTTGCTGTGGTAAAAACCATGACCAAAGGTAACTTGGGGGAAGAAATGGCTTATTTGACTTACATATCCTGAGTCACAGCCCATTGATGGACTCCCAAGCCAGTAACTCAAGGCAGGAACTGAAACAAAGACTTTGTTTGGGTTTCTATTGCTGTGACAAGATGCCATGACCAAAACAACTTGGGGAGGAAAGGGTTTATCTGGCTTACACTTCCACAGCACTGTGCATCACTGAAGGAAGTCAGGACAGGACCTCCAACAGGGCAGGAACTTGGAGGTAGGAACTGATGCACAGTCCATGATGGGGCGCACCTTACTGGTTGCTCCTCATGGCTTGCTCAGCCTGTTTTCTTACAGAACTCAGAACCAAGAGCCCAGGGATGGCATTACCCATAGTGGTCTGGGCCATCTCTCATCAATCACCAGTTAAGAAAAATTCCCTACAGGTCTGCCAACAGCCCAATCCCATGGAGACATTTTCTTAATTGAGGTTCCATCCTCTCAAATGACTTTAGTTTGGGTTAAGTTGACATAAAACCAACAGAAACCATGGAGGAATGCTGCTTACCTCATCCTGTTCAGTCTGTTTTCTTTTCTTTTTTTGTGGTTTATTTTAGCTCAGTTTTCTTTTCTTTTCTTTTTTTTAAAAGATAGATTGATTGATTATGTATACAGTGTTCTGCCTGCACACCAGAAGAGGGTACCAAATCTCGTTACAGATGGCTGTGAGCCACCAAGTTGTTGCTGGGAATTGAACTCAGGACCTTTGGAAGAACGGTTAATGCTCTTACCCTCTGAGCCATCTCTCCAGTCCCCAGTCTGTTTTCTCATACAGCTCAGGACCACCTGTTCAGCGGTGGCCCCACTCCCATCGTGCTGGGCCCTTCCACATCAACCATTAAGAAAATGTTTCAGTCTCGTCCACAGACCAGTCTGGTGGGAGTACTTTCTTGATCGAGAATCTCTCTTCTCAAATGATTCTGTTTGGATTGGTTGGTAAAATAATAACCAGGACAGACTTTAATTGAGTTTGTAAGGATTAGGGGATGGGGAGACCAAACTTTTTATTGTTTCTCAGCCTGGACCCCAGTTTGAAAGATGTAGAGCAGGCTTAAAAGCAGTCTTAATCTTGGTGCCCAATCATTCAACTCTCAGCCCAAAGCAAAGTTTCTATAGACAACCTGTAACTCACAAGGGAGAAAAAAAAATACAAGCTTGCTGTCACAAGCTGTTGAGTTTGTTATTATTCATTATTGTAGCAATAGCTGTCTGGTACATTCAATTTATGGGTGCCAAATAATGGAGTATTGTAGAAGACAGGACTAATGTGCCCCTCAAAAATGTCCATACCCAATTCTCGGAACCTACAGAACGTCACTTTAAATGATGGATGTGTCTTTGCAGAGATGACTAAGGATCTGGATGCAGCTGCTCTGGATTATCAGTCTGAGCCCAGTGTTCTTATGCTGGGGAGGCAGGTGAGGAAAGGAAGGAGATGTGATGGCGAAAACTGTTGTCTGGTACTTCCTGGCAGACTCTTCACCCCAGTTAGTGAGGGTACTTACAACCAAAGACAGGATTCCATCCATTCAAGCTTGGTGTACACATGAGTTTATTGGGGTTATTCATAGGAGCATGCATGACTCCAAGGGACTGTACCACCGAAGGACGCTCCTGGGAGGGTGGATGCCTCATGAAAAATTGCACTCTTAAAGAGTCTCTTATGCACTTAACAGGCAGCTGCACTATTGAGGAATCCCATTCCTATCAATTGTTATCTCTTTTATCATGTTGGGGAGGAGAGGGCGCTTGTAAGGATCTCAGAGAGCCTTAGAACCCTGCAAGCCCCATGACCTTATGATCCAGTGAGCCCCTGGGTTTCCTTCAGGAGGGAATGCAAATAGGCTAGGTCATTTACAGCTGGTCACAGCTGCTGTGATCCAAGACAGCAATGGTGATGTCCAACTTGGAGGAAATCGGCATGGAAAAAACAGAACCTGGAGTCATGGGATCAAAAGATCGAGGACAGTGGACAGCCGTAGAAGTTGTGAAAGGAGCTTCTAGGAGAAAATCAGCGTTGCTAACACCTTACATCAGTCCTATAAGATTTGCACTTCTGACCTCTCGAAATAAAAGACAATAAGTGTGCATTATAAGTCAGTAAGTTGTAATAATCTACTATAACAGCAATAAGAAATTAATACAAATTTATTATGATTAAACAGGTAATTACTATCTTTTCTGTTTGCTATAGAAAAATATTTATATTTACAATAATACATTATGACATTGCCCTACTAATATATTCAGAAAATGTATTTTCTAAAGTACACAAACTCATTTGTTATGGTGGAAAAATCAAGATGGTAGCATTACTTGAATATACATTACTAAGGAAAAATAAACATGCATTACAAAATACATCCTTTTAAACTGGGGATAACAGAACATGGATGAGGGTAGTAAAGGTCCAAGTGAATGGGATACCCAGGCACAACGGGACTGAAGCACACAGATCTCCAAGAGACTGCAGCAGAATGCATAGGGTCAGCACAGGCTTAGGCCAGATGTGGTCTTAGCACTGGAAGGGGGAAGTAGACATTCCAAAGCAACAAACAATATCCAGTTGACATATACCTGCAAAGGAAAAAATTAATTTTCTTCAACGGACTCTCACTGTGCATGTTAATCACACTTACAGGTAGGTCCCATGCCCAGCAGTAGATGGCTGTCTCTAAACAAACTCAGTGGTATTTTTGTAGGCTTTTTTTTGTCTCATATGGTTTTGTATGGGTATTTTTTTTTTGTCGTACTGGACTTTGCTTGTATATTATATTATGGTCTCCAGTTTTGTGTTTTTATGCCTTGTATGTATGTGTTTCTTGTATTTTTTTCTTTTCTTAATTTTTTTTATATGCCTGCCTCTTTTTTTAAAAATCTTTCTAAAAAGAGAGAGAAAGAAAGGGCATGGAGTTGGGTGGGTAGAGAAGTGGAGAGGATCTGGGTGGAGTTGGGGGGAGGGGCAACCAAGATCAAAATACATTGTATAGCAAAAATTATTTTCAATAATAGGTAAAAATATTTTATAACATATGTCGATGTACAGATTTTGAGTATTATAAACAACTAAAATTACATTAATAAAGAGTTGGTAGCTAGTTCCTCTCTTAAGGTTTTAAAAGTTTATATATTTGTTTACATATATACACACAGTATATATATATATATATATATATATATATATATGAAGATACAAATGAAATTTGGGATTAGTAAATTTTTACTAAAAACCTGAAATGGTAATTTGTAATTTTTGAACACACATGTAACTATGGGGCAGTTTCTCATCTTTGGGAGATTAAATAGTCCCACCTAGCTTTAACACTGATTGCTGTTTCTCTACAGTTATGTGTTTTAGATATACTTTATTGCTAAAAGTTCATGCATAAAAAACAGGAATACAGCACCATCAATTCCTACGTCCCATTGCCTAGCTCCAACTCATCCGCATGTCTATTACAAGGTCTGTTACTCAGTCTCCTCACAATGGGGATTATTTAAAAGCAAATGCCAAACATTGTCTTTTAAACACGGATTTCAGTCTGGGCTGTAAAATGATAGAGGATAAAGGAGTTTTTTACAAAGCCTAACCATGCTGAGAGCATCACACCTAATAAATCTAACAATGATTTTAAATATGTTCATAGAACCGGTTCAGACACTTTATAATCTGTATTTTTAATGAAACCCCACAGGAGGTTCCTGTCTTTTCTGCGAATCCCTGCTTTTAACATTGTTTTATAATGTCCTATTATGGAAGTACAAGAGAAGCTTTTTAAGGTTTGAAGTTGCTCAAACTCAGCTTATTCTTTGAACTGTTTGAACATCCACACAGAGTGCTTATAGACATTCATTGAATCAGTTGTTTATTGAACATTTAGCACATCTTATTGGAGGGTAGAGAGAAGGTGAGAGGCGTAGTGTTTGACTTCCAGAAGATTACAAAATGGAACAAAGAGAATGAAAAGGGAAGGAAGAGTAGCTTGATCCGGCGGGTGACTATGGGAACATCTTGGGTGGGGGTCATGATTCTGAATGTATACAGTGCCAAAGATTTGAGCAGCTCTGCCTTCTGGATTAGTGGATCCAGCTAGAAGGATCTGGAAGCCAGATGATAGAAAGACAATGTGTTAGAAATCCAGCCCGAAAGGGGGATAGGACTGAGATGTTCCAGTAAAGGAACAGGGTGCAGGGTAGCAAGGGCCAGCATCATGCCTTCACAGAAGTGGGGGAGTATGTGCAAATTCACACTAAACAGAGACATAATATGCAGATACTTGTGTATACTAGGTGTACATCTCTCTACGAAGGCAGAGAGTGACCTTAGCTTGGGTTGGAAGCATGGGTCACTCTAGGGTTCTTGACTAGAGACAGCACTGTGGACATAGGAGGCATTTCCTAGTTCCAGCTCTTACTAGATTTGATGACATGCGGTATTTCTGATCTATTACCCGATGTGATTTCAAGGTTTGACAGAGGTAACTCTAGTGGAGGACTCCTGCTTCATCTGTTCTCTCTGGTCACATGACTTCTAAGTCAAAGGAGCTGCTTGAGAACAGAATAGATAGGGCAGTGACACCCACGGGGAAATATTTTTGATGTGGGGCAGTCTTCCGACAAGTTCCTGGCCACTGAATCAAACGTGGGGTCATTTGGAAAAATACATGATCAGAATCCAGGACATCGAAATTAAAGACCTCATGGGACCCCCGTGCATTCTTTCCTAAATATCAAATGGAAATAATTACCAATCAAACACACCACCGAGATGAATAATGAAAAGCTAATAATTGTTTTCCTTCCCTTTTAAAGAAACACACCACACTCAGACGCCCATTTACAGATATTTTCAGTTAAAATGTCACATAATATTTGTTATATCAACAGGAGAATAGAAATTGAGTTGGCAGTGAAGCATTTGCAGTGACAACTGTTGCCTTGGAAACTGTAGTAAGCAATCATAATTACAATTAGCAAGTCTCCCACAAAGTGTACATAAATACTCGCATGCCAGAGATGAGTGCCACCCATCAGACAGCAGAGCATGCCGTGGGGCCGGCCTCTCTTTCTCGTTGACACATCCTTGTAGACATTAAAGTTCTAGCAAGAGACATTGCAGCGTCTGTGAACATAGGTGAATATATTTTCTTTATTTGCTGGTTTGGGGCACACGGCATAATGACATTTGACATACAGCAGATTACACGGATGGTTCGAGTGACCCTTAGCTGAAGTACAGCTGGTCTTGAATGAACTTTTAAACAAAGCCTGGTCTCAGACGAAAATGAGGCAATTGTACATAAAATAAATGATGCTGAGGTGCAATTAAGCGGCTGCTCTGGGGAAAAGCGTGGTGACAGAGAAGGAATGGAGACAGCGGGCAACTCAATCACTCTCTGCTCCTCCACTCCAGCTTCTTCATTATTACCTCGAAAGTTTTCCTTTGGATTCAGCCTGCACTGTCAAAGGGAAAGAAGTCACCGAATGAGTGAGGGATGGGCTTGCTCCTGTCTTGACCTCAGAAGTGTCCTGTCCTCTGAATTCTTTCACAAGCAAGGGAGAAAAGTCAGTTAAGTCAGGTGTGGGTTTGTGTTTCTTTATTTTCTTTAAGATTTATTTATTATGTTTACATGATAAATATTCTGCCTGCATGCCAGAAGAAGGTATACAGATATACAGAGCTCATTATAGATGGTTGTGAGCCATCATGTGGTTGCTGGGAATTGAACTCAGGACTTCTAGAGGAGCAGCCAGTGCTCTTAACCTCTGAACCATCTTTCCAGCCCCATGGGTGTGTGTTTCAAACAATGCTTTGAAGGTGAAGTTATCATCCTAGAAAAACCATTGCTATTTCTAGGGCTGTAGGGTATTCCCCAAGCTCCATTCTCTTATACACGGTGTAATTTCTTCGGTTCGGCTTGTCTGAGCATGCAGGCTGCCTGGTGCTTTCCAGATGAACAAGTGCTGTGGGGGGCTGCCATGAGGTGAGGGGCCTCCTTTGAGAGCAGAGGCCTTGACCCAAGCTTGCACGAAGTCTGTGAAAATAAGGAAAACAAATAGCCTTGGTGTAGACACAAAAATAATCAGAAGAAATCATACAATAGACTCTGTAAGGAAAGAGGGAAGAACCAGGAGTGGGGGATACCAGCACACTGCCCTCCCTTCTCTAGATAATGTCAAGTGCTGTCGGGTGCTTCCCCTGGAACCAGGCTTGCTCAGCATTAGAGGCCAGGTCAGATCAGGTCAGACCTGAGGGTTATGAACTCTTGTCTGCTATATGAATGATCTATACTTTAGATGGGGGTGGGGTATCTCCTGGAACAAAAGGCAGCAGCTATACTACTCTACTTCTTCAATTCCCTACCCCTGGCTCCTGCCCCAGAAACTAAAAGTGCCTGGAATCCTATAAGGGCTCAGTGGTCACAACCATGTCACAAAATGGATAGGCAGATTGTCTTAGGTTTCTCTCCTGATAATTTGATCGAGGTAGGAAGATAAACTTGTTTTAGTCAAAACTAAGATTTCATCTTTTTCTTGGTTTATTTTATTTTATTTTATTTGAGTCAGAGTCTCATGCTATAGCCCAGCTAGCCTGGAATTGTGTACTTTAGTTGGCCTTGAAATTGTAATACCCTCTTGCCTCAGCCTTTTGAGTGTTGCAATTACTGGTGTGAGCCATCTCAGTTGGCCATTACTTTTAGCGGCTCTGAAAGCATAATTCTTTATTGGGAGGCCAGCCCTGTGTAGGCCTTCTAGAGAGAGGAAAGAGGGATGTCAGGGCTTCAAACTAAAAAAAGAAAGAAAAAGGCCTGATAGTATGGTTGGGTAGCAGGACTTAGGGCACATGCTAGGGAAGCATACAGTGCTATTGTGATCCTTATGTGTTTAGTTAGTTTGTTTTGGTTTTCTTGATTTGACACAATCTAGGGTCACCTGGGAAGAGGGAACTTCAGCTGAGAAAATACCTTCCTAATTTTGATCTGTAGGCAAGGCTGTGGGCTTGATTAATGATTGATGTGGGAAGACTCAGCCCGTTATAGTGGTTCCACCCCTGGGCAGATGGTCCCTAGTTATTTAAGAAAGCCAACTGAGCAATCCATGGTAAGCAAGCCAGTAAGAAGAATCGCTCCACTGTTTTATGCTTGTTTTTAATTTTTTAATTCTTTAATAGTTTTTTTCATTTTACATATCAGGCACAGTTCCCCCTCCCACCCACCCTTTCACTTCTCCCCAACATCCCTCCCACTCAACCCCCATCCACTCCTCAGAGAAGGTAAGGCCTCCCTTGAGGAGTCAACAAAGTCTGCAATATCACATTGAGGCAGAGCCAAGGCCTTCCCCACTGCATCTATGCTGAGCAAGGTAACCCTCCATAGGCAATGGGTTCCAAAAAGCCAGTTCATGTACTGGGGATAAATCGTAGTCCCACTGTGACCCCACAGACTGCCCAAGCCATATTTTCCAGGGCAGCTTCATCTATGTTAGAGCTTCTAAGTATTGTCTTCACAGGGCACACTAGAGGAACAGAATGAATAGAATGCCCGTAAATTACAAATGGTGATTTAATGGATTGTGTAGTATAGTCCAGATAGGCCAAGAATAGAACAGTTGCTTAGTCCATGAAGTTGGACATCTCAGCAGTCCCATTCTGGCACATAAGACCTGGAAGATTCTTGGAGAGGGCTTCGGTCCACATTGACGTTAAAGAAGATGGGTTCTGATGTCAGCCGAAGATGACAGCAGTGGTAGCAGCAGCCGCCACGGCAGCGGCCACAGCAATGGTATAGATGCACTCGCCAGCAAGATGCAAAGGCAGGCAAGCAGCACTGCTGTTTCCTTTGACCTCTTTGTATCTGCTGGGATGCCCAAAGATGCCACCGACTGCAGCGGAGGGTTTTCTTTCCTCAGTTAATTCTTCCTGAAAGTGTCCTCATGGACCTCGTTCTTTAGAGGCTTGGCTCTTAGTTGATTCTAGATGCAAATCAATTTGATGATAAATATATTGAGGGCCTAGGTCAATCCCATGCAGGCTCCCTGATTGTCGGTTCAGTCTCTGTGAGCTCCTATGAGCCCAGGTCAGCTGATTTTGTGGGTTTTCTTGTGATGTTCTTGATACATGACTTGTGATCTCAACAACTTTTGGTTGTTGTTTCTGTTGTGACTCCCCTCTTTGTTCTAACAGACTAATAATAATTAATAATAATTAATCTAATAATAATTGTTCAGTCATATTTAAAAACAGGCAGCGAGTGGTTGGAAAGATGGTTCAGCAATTAAGGGCACTGACAACTCTTCCAGAGATCCCAGGTCCCATTTCTAGTATCCATACAGTGGCTTTAAATATCTGTAATTACTTGCAGAGTATCTGATGTCCTCTTTTGACATCCTTGGGTACCAGGCATTTATGTGGAGTGTAGACATATATGATGATAAAACACCCGTACACATAAATAAAATAGAAAGTTTAAAAACAAATGCTTTGTATTTCCTCTGTCTTCTCAAGAAGGTCTTCTGTTTGGTTATAAACAGGAAGGTTAGGTTACACTCCTAGTTGCCTTGCTTTGGGGTGAGTAGGTTTGAACTCCTTCTTAGGTGGAGCTCATATCTGTGGGCAAGAGTATCTAACCCAGAGTCTTTGCTTGTTACAAACCAAACTCTGTTCAGCTTCTATAAAGAGAAACTCTCTGGATTTATTGATGGGGATAAATGCTAGGCTGTATACAGCAGAGGACAAGAGGTGAGGGATATGGTATGCCTTATCACGCTGATGTCATGTGCAGATGTGCCAAGAATCCTCCAGACAACACAGCATTTTGCCATTTCCCCTTTTCTTGGAGCTAGCGAGCCAACATTCCACCTTCTGCAATGCCCTCAACCGTGCTTTGGGTTGTGTGGTCCCATGTCTTTGCTTCAACTACCATGACTCACATCCATGCTCCATTTAGCAGAAATGTTTTGAAACCTCTCATGCATCAATGCAATAGCTTGAAAGTTTGTATCTACCTCTCCCCAATTTTGAGCCTGTCTTGGTGCCACGTTTTGGCTTACCACAGTGTCTTTTCGTGTTACATCATATGTCCAATCACCAAGTCTCATGGATTGACTGGCTCAGACGTTCTCAACACCAGATGCATATTAGAATAACTTAGGCAGCTTTTAAAATGCCATGGTCTTGGCTCCATTTTGAAAGTAAAAGAATTATAATTTCTAAGAAGTTTGTTCTGGGCATTATTACTTAAAAACCTTATTTATTTTGGCAAAATTTAAAACTTATGGAAAAGTTGCAAGAGAGATACAAATATTCACTGATACCTGTAGAGGGTTGGTCAGGGCTTTCTTCATTCACTCTACCATTCTCTTTTCCCCACTGAATACTTGAGGGTAAATCCTTACCTTGGGATGTTCTTCAGTATCTGCATCTAAGAATAAGAGTTCATAAACACAGTACCAGTGCCAAAATCAGAAATGTAAGGTGGATACAACACAGTTTACTTCTGATCTTGGGATGATGCTGGGTTGCAATCCATACACACAAACCCAACACCCACACACATGCATACATGCATGTATACACACAAGCATCCACACACATACACATGTGAATATATTCACATTCACATATACCTACACATACTGTAAAACATTACACACACACACATATGTACACATACATTCACATACATACAAATGAACACACACATGCATACACACATGTACTCATATACACACACCCCTATTTGTCTGGAAAATCTTTGCCAATTCTTTTATGTTCATCCCACACACACCCTCACCCTTTTTTTCAGACAGAGTTTCTCTGTGTAATGGCCCTGGCTGTCCTGAAACTCACTCTGTAGACCAGGCTTGCCTCGAACTCACAGAGATCTGCCTGCCTCTCCCTCCGAGTGCAAGGATTAAAGGGGTGTGCCTGACTCTGTTTACCCTTTTTGAATTACTTTGTTTTTCATGTGTGTCTAGAATAGAACACACAGTTGGATCTTTTTTGTGTGAGTAAAATGGAAAATCTTTCAGCAGGTGAGTTATTCTGTATGTTTCTACTGATAAAAGTAACATGTCAGACTTACCTTATTCTATGTTTATGCCTATGCTATGTTTGCTGTGTTTCCTCACATATTTTCTCCTATTTCACTTTGAAATCCTATTTAAGATAATTTATATTTTTGTTTTAGAGCTTATCTTCATAGCTAAACTCTTAAAATGCTCTTATTCATATCTTTTCAATGGCTTCTATGAAAGCAAAACAGGTGATAACAGGTGAGTTGACTATAAAGTTGGAGCCCTTGTGCCTCATTTGGTGTAACCACACCCGCTCAGCTGTCTCTGCAGTCCTCTTTAAATACTGTACCCTCGTAATGTTGCAAAGGCTCCGCTGTGCATCATATTTTCCACACCAAATGACTTGTTTCGTTGTTTGAAACTTGGAACAGGTGAATGAATCTGGGTCCCAGCTTGGTCACTCATCACTTACCTGGCCTCTGCTAAGTAAGTTATGATGACACTAGTGCCAGACACAGCAGATGTTCAGTAACCATCCGCCAGCCCTCTTTATTTGTGGGGGAGGGGTTCTGGCATCCTTTTGCTTCTATCTGTCTATACTCCTTCAGGAGGGATCCACCATTCTGATCACCCCTACCAATCCTCACAGCCTTGTTGAAGTTTTAAAATTGATTTTTTTTTGTGTGTGTGTGGTCATTTGTTTGTGTTTTGAGACAGAGTTTTACTAAGTAGCCATACTGGCCTCGAACTCATAGAGATCTGCTTGCTTCTTTACCACCTCAGCGCTGGGGTCAAGTCATGTACACTGGTAAAAGCTTATCTTATTTTTAAATATATAAAGAACAAATTCTGGAAACACCTCTTGTCTCAGCTCTCCCAGGTTGCAGGAGGGCTGCAAACTGAAAGCCTCCAAGTTACTGGGCCCAGGAACACTATGCAGAGAAGCTGCTACAAGACCTAAGGTCAGAAGGAAACAGACACCTATAGAGAGGCTCCCACAAATGAAGATGTCTCCCCTGCTCTTTTCCTCTGATCTTAATCATATAACAGAAAGGCAATGAGGGTGCCTGGGAAATGTGACTTGGAGGTTCCCTGGGCTGGTAGTGCATGGCAGAAAAAGAGGGTGAATGCCCGACTGAGAGAAGCAGGAAAGTAACTGGCCCCTCTTGTAAATTCAGTAACTTCTCTCTGGACGTTCAGGGAGAGCCATGAACTGGCTCCAAGGTCACCAGCAAGAAATGACCGCCACCCCCTTTTTTTCCTTAACATCCATGATACTCTCTAATGCTTTTTTTACTGATGGTTTACTTGTGTTTTTTCCTCTTTGCTAAAGCATAAATAAAATTAACTACGTAGAAACAGAAACCCAAGGACAAGTGAAAGACAGTGAGCAGAGGAGCTGTCATGGAGGATTAAGCCATGGCATCCTTTCCTTTGATAACACGTGGCTTTGCTTTAACATCCCCAGACCTGGATTCCATCACCTATCCCCACTATGACCTGGCAAATTACGGTTTAACAAGCTTGTTACACTGAAAAGCATGGATTGTGTCTCATGCATCTCTGGACTTTGTATCACTGTATTGTCATGCAGTGAGCATTTCCTGTCTCATAGGATCTAACAATGATGCTTATTGAATGCTTATTAGTCACTTGGTTCTGCTGTGCCTACGGTAACTCCTCAGAGTAGCCATATAAAGTAATCTATCTTCTTGTTGGCTCCGTTTTACTACCTAGGATCTGAAACTGATGTTCAGAGGACAGAAATAGCTAGCCTAATGCCACCCAGCAAGTAGATGGCAGGCAGGGGCAGGCTGAGGAATGAATGTGAGCAGTCGGACCAAAATTTATACTGCCTTGCCTGCTACTGCCTCTTGTCCATGGACTAACAAAACGTACTCATTAATCGTCTGCCTACAAATTATAAGTGTTCTTCTCAGATGGATGACATTGGTGTTTCCAGTTTCCATGCATTTCTAAGCAAATGAATGTCAGCGATCTCCTCGGTGTTGACCAGGTGGATTGGGATGCCCCTTGGGGGTCAGCTCTTCTGCATTTTAAAGTTGACCCTGCCACCTACTTGATGTGTGGTCTTGAAGAAGTCACTTAACCTTTCCTGCTTCTCATCTCCAACTTCCATCATTGGGCATTTACATAAGATTTGTTGCCATAGTAATAGAAAATAATACTGACCTATCTCTCAGGAGTGTGCGCCATGGGGATTGACTAATTTACAGCTGTGAAGAGCTTTCAGCATTGGAACTGCTACACAACAGCGCAGTCGTAAAGAGAATTTAAAACTCCATCAGCTTGTGGAGCAGGCCGGCGTTTGATACCACATTATATGTTTAACTATTAGTATTACTATTCGTAATAAACCTTTATGAGGTACTTTAGGAGGTTGAAGTGTTTTTATGAGAGATAATTAGTTGTTCCAACCGGCTCTATGAGGTAGGTCAGTATTTTTATCATCCCTGTTTTAGAAATCATATTAAATTGGCACATGCATCATTAAGAAAGCCTTAAACTTCTTGATATTTGGAAACAACCTGTGAGTGGAGACAGTTCTCATATAGCTGTTCTGCCTAACATGCAGATCTTGGTAGGGCCACAGGGGAGGGAATTATGCTTCCAGTTCTCAGCTTACAACACTTGGCAGTTCTTTAATTATTTTGATGTTTCCATACTATGTGGAGTTTCTTGTGATATTCTTTTTGTGTATCAGTCTGGGCAACTAGGGAAAAAAAAGTCCACCCTAGATACTTCAAACAGCAGTGTTTGATGGGCTGGGTGTGGTGGTGCACACCTTTAACCCAGAACTCAGGAAGCAGAAGCTGGAGAATCTGTGAGCTCAAGATCAGTCTGGTTTATGTAGCAAGTTCTAGGAGAGTTAGGACTACATAAAGAGACCCCATCTCAACAAAAAGAAAGCAAAACACAAGTGTTTGTTGGGCTCACTGTAAGAGCCAGTGGGGAAAACGTGTTGGGGGAACTTTGAAACAGGAGAGGTCTGTCTGACATTGGTCCTAGGGTCAGTCCCAATTCCAGGAAGGCTGTCAGGTTATAGGGCCCAGGAACACTAAGCAGAGAAGCTGACCTAGAGTCAAGAGGAGGCAGACACCTGTAGAGTTGCTCCCACAAACCTGAAGCTGTCTCCCCTGCTCTCCTGCTCTGATCGTCCCTGAGTAATAGAAAGTGAGCAGTGAGGGTGCCTGGGAATGCGGCTTGGCGTTCCCCCGGGCTGGTTGCGCATGGCAGAAATGGAGGGAGGATGCCTGACTAAGAGAAGCAGGAAAGTTACAGGTCCCTCTTCTAAATTCACTAACTTCCCCCTGGATGTTCAGGGAAAGTCATGAACTGGCACTAAGGCCACCAGCAAAAGGTTGGCCTGCATTTCTAACTCATATCGCCAATGTCAAGGGTCATATGGGCACCAGACACCACCCTGGGTCTGAATTATGTACTTGGTTTATTGCCGGGGCTCAAGTGGCAGACGGTAAGAAAGTTCACCTTTACCTACCTTCTGAGATGGGGATCAAATTAAACCCCATCCATAGGAGGCTTGGGTCTTACAAAGGAGTTAGGGGAGTAGGGTTGGGCGAGAAGACTGCAGAGGCAGCATATGAGAAAATACGTTGTTGGCAAAGGGGAAAGCTGAACAACCCCAGCTTAGACCACGAAACTGGCTTATGTCCCTTGTACGGGCACCCCAGAATGTCTGAAAAAATCACCCATGGATCATTTTAATACCGAAGAGTCCACCCTGTATGGAGAGTTCAGATGTTTGTTAGACATGTAATACGTAAAGTTATATGTAGTCACGTGGGAACAGGTAGAGCATGTGCAGAAGAGAAGAAGCTCCAAGACCTTGCTTCTGAACAGTGATATAAAACCCCCATCCTCCGTGTAGCAGGTTGTCGGGTTTGAGTGTCAGCATCTCGCTCTGCTCCAGCCTGCTCTCCCTTTCCCACTCAGAAGTGTATTCTGTCTTCACAAACTTCTCTTGATTTCGCCGGTATTGTGTGTTTCTCTTCAACTCTTAGTTTGGGGACACAGGAACTCTGGTGGTGCCAAACCACCTCCCCCCCAGGTCACTAATACAAATAAAAGCTGGCCTTGCATTTTGTAAATAGGTTTTATAAATTTTCTAGAAGTATTTATGAAGATAAATCCAGGATTGAGATGAGATTTTCTTCTCTTCGAATCTAGTCAGAGCTTCTGATACTGAAACCGTGACTGAGGGTGGCTAAGAGGTTCAGTGGGTACATTTGCTTGGTACCAAGGCTGCTGACCTGAGTTTGATCGTGGGACCCCAATGGTGAAAGGAGAACCGGCTTCTATAAGTTGTTCTCTGACCTCCACATGCATGCCAAATATGCATGCCCAAGCACACATAGACCCACAGATACACACACACCACACACACACACACACACACACACACACACACACACACACACACACACACAGAGGGAGAGAAAGCGAGAGAGCAAGAGAGGATAAATAAGTACACGAATAAATGTAATTTAAAAAGACAAAGTTGAAAGTTGAGTGTGTCACATCCAGGTCCTCTTTCAGGTGCCAATTGCTATTCTTGCTGCGCTCACATGGGACTTCATAGACGATGTTACAGTGCTCCTTGCAGCCTGTAATTCATCCCGACTTGCTTCAGCTCTACAGCTCCTACTCTTTTTTTTTTTTTTTTTTTTTTTTTTTTTTTTTTTCGAGACAGGGTTTCTCTGTAGCTTTTTTAGAGCCTGTCCTGGAACTAGCTCTTGTAGACCAGGCTGGCCTTGAACTCACAGAGATCCGCCAGCCTCTGCCTCCTGAGTGCTGGGATTAAAGGTGTGCGCCACCACCGCCCGGCTACAGCTCCTACTCTTAAACAAGGATTTGACACATTGTTATCAATAACCTCATAGTATGGTAAGGGGGACTGATATATAACACAGGCTCACGAAATAGTTGATTAAAAGAAAAAAGGCACCCAGCTTCCTGACCTCCATTCTATGAGAGGATGTATTGGTGTGTAAAAAGTAACATACTGGCCGGGTAAACTGAGGCAAGTTATTTTTTTTTCTTGGTCTTCTTTACTATGTTAGGCGTGTTTGCCCTGTTCTGTCTGGAATGTGAGCTGGAGGGCTGGAGCAGCGTCAGCTGTGCTGATGTGTGTGTGTGTGTGTGTGTTTTTGTTTTTGTTTTTCGAGACAGGGTTTCTCTGCAGCTTTAGAGCCTGTCCTGGAGCTAGCTCTTGTAGACCAGGCTGGTCTCGAACTTACAGAGATCCTCCTGCCTCTGCCTCCCGAGTGCTGGGATTAAAGGTGTGCGCCACCACCGCCCGGTCTGTGCTGATGTGTTTTAAATGTTGGCTAACACGTCCAGGTAACATGGGTCAACTTGCCCAGTACTGCCAAGTTGCCCTGATACTCCTGGATGATGCTGAAACACAGGCCGGGCGAATGCTGAGAAATCCTTATGCGGAAACAGGCGTCTGCAGTAGCCCACTCTCAGTCATTCTGCGAAGCCACGAGTTTAGTTCCACTCTTTCCCCTGGAGACAGTGCAGTCCCTGTGGCCTGCTGTTTCCCCAAGTAAAGGCCTTATCATTTGTACCGTGCAAAGAAAGCCCATGTCAGATCCCCTCCCCCAAACTACCGCCCTTCATCAATCTCCGTGGCTGTAGAGCCCTGCGGAGGAAGACAATATCCAAATTGCTTTCCGTCAAATAACTTATCCCAGACAGCGGCAGCAAATCTAAAGCGGAGGTTTAGTGACAGGAGCTTTGGCAGGTGAGGCGCCCTCTGCAGGGATTCTTGCACCGTTTTTGATCTGTTTGTTTAAAGCTGCTGCGAGATGGTTGTCATCTTTGGAAGCGTTTCCTCATGAGTAAAGCCAAGATCTAAGCTACAGACAAATCCTCCCTTTGACTCAGCTGGGTTAACGAGGGCTTCGCTTGGCCCCTCCCTTCCCATGGGATCCAGACATAATCAGAGGCAGATTTCCAACAAGGCTGGGTGAGAGAATCTCTTTAGGCAGTATCCAGAGTGCAGAGTCCACTCCCCAGCCTGGATGGATATGCTAGACCATGCCTGACCTCAGTGAGTGTCCTTCGGGCTAGTGGTGCTTATGCGATCCGGAAGAGAATCATATTTTCTGGTTTCCTGGTTTCCGCTTTCCTGGCAGTAAACATTATATATGGGTGGTTTTTCTTAGGCAGAGACTGAGTCTGCACATAGCTCGACTAGAACTAGGCTGGAGAAATAACAGCCCATTAGGCCCATATCCTCAGTAATTCATGGCCTAGAAAGAAGCTGCAGGAGAGACCACTTGAATTTCCTCTCTCAATGCCACTGATATGTGTTTCAAAAACACTTTGCTCGTAAATAACACAAGTCTACAAAGTTAGTGTGCTAACCAAAAGGCAACTATCCACAAAGGAAGTATTTCTGTTTAAATTTAATTGATTAAAATTAGCGTTCTTTTCTTTTGATGGCTTCATTCTTGTTTACTGGGAAAACTTGCACAGCAAAACACATACTGTGTGTGTACCTGGGCATTGCTATTCTCCCTGGCAAATACTCTTTACGCAGCGCCTGGATACATATTTGCCTCGGAGACCAGAACCACTCTGAAGGAGCTGCTCAGCGCTCCCAAGGAAAGGCGATCTTGGCTTGACAAGAGTGGTGTTTGTTTATAAAGTCACCTTTCAGAACAGTCCTAGGGATGTGCGCCGGCTGCTGGAGCAGCTATACTTGCGGATCACAGTGGAACACTCTGTGCTGCAGAACACTCTGTGCTCCGAAAGTGGTCTTGTCCAACCATGGTGCTGGCTCCCCTTTCGCTTCTGATTTTAGGCACAGAGGAGGGAGCATAAGGCAGGACAGGATGGAATTGATTGTTTGGAATTGAAATTGAAAAAAGAATCGATATATAGACAGGTTTTTTAAAAAATGTTGCTCTAATCTCTTTGTTGCTTTTTCTTCTGAAAGAGAGAGAAATTCTTCAGGGAGTTCATAGCATGCCGGAGATGCTAAGAAATGCGTGCTGTAGGCACGAGGTCACTTTAGATAAAATGTCTAATGTACCTTGAAGCCTCAATTGCGCCTCCAGTTTAAACTCAAAACAACACGCATTCTTTTTACAAATGTGATGCTTGTTCATTGTAGGAAATAAAAGTAAACCAGAAGAGAAAATAAATATTGCCTTTAATGGTAGTACTCAGCAGTAATTTAAAATCTCATTAGCATGTTATTAATTGAATACAATAAGAGTTTCACTAAGAATTATCACATGTGCAGAAAACACCCTCTTATTATTCTTTCTTGTCCTTTTTTCTCCTTCCCCGTCACCCACTTCTCTTTCTGAATAGAAGCATTTTTTTGTTTTGTTTTGAGATAGTGCATCATGTAGCCCAGTCTGATCTCAAACTCACTATGCAGTAGAGCAATATATTGAACCAATCCTTCTTGCATCTTTACCCTCCCCAGAGTGGGGGTTACAGGTATCTCATCATGCCTAGCTAGAAGTAATTTTTTAAAAAATTGTTTTAAAATTTTTATTTTATTTAGGGCCTCTCTCTCTCCCTCCCTCTCTCTCTCTCTCTCTCTCTCTCTCTCTCTCTCTCTCTCTCTCTCTCTCTCTCTCTCTCTCTCTCCTCTCTCTTTCCCCCCCACGTCACAGTAGTTAGCCTCTTTATGTATGTTCCGGGATGAAACTCAGGTCCTCTGGCAAGTGCTTTTACACACTGAGCTATCTCGCTAACTTTTAATGTATCTTCTAGCCATAATTTACAATGTAGCATGTTAGTATAAGCCTTTTATGGACTCCCCTTGATTTATTTGTATTGTAGTGAATGTGTGTTTCTATGCTCTATGCTATGTGTTATTATATGGGTAACTTTACAGAATTTCAGTGTGAGTTACTGGTGCTTCTAGGTTCTTGTGGGGGGGGGCATGCATATGTGAGTAAGCAAATGCATGCACATGTGTGTGCACAGGCCCTGTGGAGGCCAGGGGTGGACACCGAATGTTCAGGGTCTACCTCAGTTGCTTTGCACCTTCTATTGTGGCTGGATCTCTTGACAGATCCAGGTTTGCTTCAGTGAGCTTCCTAGCTAACTTGCTGCAGAGATTTAGGTCCCAGCCCTCTGTGTTCTGGGATGGGACTCAGGCTGCCAAGTCCATCTAGGTTTCAAGGACCTGGACTCTAGCTCTCTAGCTTGCACGACAAATGCTTTCCCGGTTGAGCCAGCTCTCTCGTGTCTCCTGCTGCCCCCTCTGAGCCTTTAGATATAGGTTCTTGTGATATAACCTAGGCTGGCCTTGGACTTGTCGTCCTTCTGGCTTAGAGTTCCTAACTGCTAGGGTTTAGAGGCATTCGCCACCACAGAAGGCCAGTTTTCTAAATCGTATTGTTATGGTAAGTGTCCTGGAGGTAAATTCAATTTTTCTTTAAGATAAATAAATGGTTAGAAATTAAGTGGTTAAATGAAGGGCTTTGCTGACGGTGCAGCCTTTTCATATATACCATCACCATCACACTGCCGTTTGTAAGAGCGATGTTTACTTTGTTACCAGAAACGTCACAGTAAACAACTCCCGTGTAGTCACCACATTAGGGCTTTAAAGATCTCTTCAGCTCTATGGGAAAACTAAGTAACACTAACAAGAACTTGTGCCTGTTAGAGACTAAATGGTGTCCCTCTCTCAACTCATTTGCTGATGCGCTTACCCCTCGTGAGACCAAGTTTGGAGAATGGGCTTTAAAGAGGCAGATATGGTTAAATGAGGTCAGGAGAGAAAAACCTTTATTTATTTATTTATTTATTTATTTATTTATTTATTTATTTATTTGAGGTTCAGTGTTTATTTTCAAGGAAATAATAGTCTTTGGACTATTGCAGTGTTTCTACTATTCCTGTATAATTGCACCTTTTCTCTACTTGATTTCTTTTTCAATTTTTTTAATTCTTCTCTCATATCTTATATCCTGACTGCAGTTTTCCCTTCCTCCTCCCAGTCCCTCTTCCAGGTCCACTCCTCCTCTGTTTCCCTTCAGAAAGGGCAGGCCTCCCAGGGATAACAACCGAGCATGGCATAACAAGTTACAATGAGACTAGGCAAAACCCTCATATTTAGGCTGGAGGAAGCAACCCAGCATAAGGAATAGGGTTCCAAAAGCAGGCAAAGCCCCTGCTGCCACTGTTAGGGGTTCCACAAGGCCAAGCTACACAACCATAATATATATGCAGTGTGTCTAGTATAACCCATGAAGGATTCCTGGTTGTCTGTTCAATCTCTGTGAGCCCTATAAGCCAAGATTAGTTGATTCTGTGCATTTTCTTGTGGTGTCCTTGACTCTTCTGGCTCCTGCAATCCTTCCTTCCCCTCTTCTGAGGGATTCTCCGAGTTCTGCCTGATGTTTGGCTGTGGGTCTCTGTATCTGTTTCCATCAGTTGCTGGATTAAGCCTCTCTGATGATGGTTATGCTAGGCTCCTGTCTACGAGTAAAGCAGAATATCATTAGGGATCATTTCATTGGCCTTTCTCTCTCTCTCTCTCTCTCTCTCTCTCTCTCTCTCTCTCTCTCTCTCTCTCTCTCTCTCTCCTCCTCCTCCTCCTCCTCCTCCTCCTCCTCCTCCTCCTTCTCCTCATTCTTTTCTTTTCTTTTTTGCTGGTTGGGTTTGGTTTTATCCTGGGTCTGGTACAGAAATTAGTGGAATGCCCAACCAATGACTGGTCCAGTTTGAGGCCCATGCCACAAAGGGACCCCAACCCTGACACTACCAGGAAGCCAGGGATCTTAATTCTTCATCCGGTAGGACTGCTCTTCTTAGAAGAAAAGACACCTGCTTGCTCTCCTGCATGATCACCTGGGAAAGGTCATGTGAGGATGCAGAAAGTGGCTATTTGGGAACCAGGAGGTGTGGCCTTACCAGATGTTAAAGCTGCCAGCGCTGTGAGAAAGCAACTCTGTATTGTTATAAGCTGCCCAGTCCACGCTGTGTAACTTGTTATGGCAGCCTGGACAGACTAATGGAGTGCCTTTGAGATTCTTAGCAAAACTCAGGCATTCAGCATGTCCAGAGGCTATAGCAGGGGATATTTAAAAAGGCACAAAAGTAATAGTCTGAAAATGCTGACTTGGGACCCTGTGAAAACACAGACGGAAACAGAACTCTGAGCCAGTGGGGCTGCAAGCAAGGTAGGCGTAGGAAGCAACTCAGCTGCCACAAGCTGGGAGCCAGGTGGGCATTTGTGTTTACTATTTATTTTTAATACAGCTGAAAGGGCTCCTGCTTACATAGCAGCCTAGCTGGAGGCCTTTTCTTTTTATGTCTACCTGATTGTCAAACTCCCTTTGTCTAAATTTTTATATATGGGAAAAATAAGGTGAGGGACAAACCATTCAAACACTATGTGTGTGTGTGTGTGTGTGTGTGTGTGTGTGTGTGTGTGTGTGTGGTGTGTATGATAGCATGACTTCCATATTTTACTAGCAAATTCCCTTATGTACCAATTGTGTATAAGCTAACAGAGTTGTTTTTTTTTTTTTTTTTTTTAAAGCTTTTATAGCAGAGCTGGTTGTCAGCTGTTTGGTGACCTCAGTTTTCTTTACATAACTCAGACAGGTTAGACAAGATTGGTGAGTTTTAAAATTTGTGCAAAGAGTCGTCTCTAGGGCTGTATGGGGTTAGGGCCTGTTTATTTCATTTGAGTCTATTATTATTGTTATTATTATTATTTTGAGATAGGATCTTACTATGGAACCTTGACTGGTCTGGAACTTGGTATGTAGGCCAAAATGACCCAGAACTTACAGAGATCTGCCTGCTTCTGCTTCCTGAGTGCCATCAGGGTGTTGTAAATATTGATCCTTAAAATTTGGCATTTCTTGGTACAACAGAACAGCTCCAGTTTCTGCTATATGTGGTTTTACTCCGAGGTTTGTTATGACCTGCATGTGTTTTCCCCAACTTCATATTTTGAAATCCTAACCTTCAAGGTGATGCTCTCAGGATGCAGGGCTCTCATGGGGTACCTGTGTTAGATGTCGGGTCCCTAGGAACAGAATTGCAAGCTGTAAGGAAAAGAAAATATCAGATAACTCTCTTGCTGCCTTTCTGAGAAGGATGGCTTATTTCTGGGGAGAAAGCCCTTATTAGAACCCAACCTGGCGGCCCCAAGCTTCTAGCCTTGAGAATGTGAGAAATGACTTTTTGTAGTTCTGAAGCCAGTCAGCCTATTACATATGTTAGAACATTGGATTATAGCTAGGTCTTCACCTGGAAGGCCTGAAAACCTCAGATTGGGCCAGTATAAAGCACACCCCTCTAATTCTATGATCTTGAAAATTGGTTTATTACTTGGGTGGGCCACTGTATTCTTTATGTTCTTTGCTGCACACATTTCTGCCCTACAGCTCACTCTACATGAATGTATCTTCACATGCATGTCATAGGTTTGACATTCCGAGACTTCCAAGGGTTACTCATCTTGATACAGGCAAAGTTCATTCTCAGTTCTTCTAGCTCCAAACATATCCATCCCCCCCATTCCTGTGAGAAAATCCATAGAGAAAATAATTTCTGAAGGCATAAATTGAAATGTGTATTGCTACATGAGGTTTTTAGTTTTTTTTACAAGCTAATTTATAAGATTGCTCTCCTATATTCTTGTTATTTCTGTTTATTTTACTAAAATTATGTCTTTTGACGATCAAGTCTGAAATAGCCCTTCCTATGAAATCAATGAGTTTGAACTGAAGGCTTTCTTTTATTGTTTAGGTGTAAAATATTCTCCATGGATTAGTGTGCTTAAATACTTGGTCCCTAGCTGTTGATACTGTTTTGGGAGGTTGTAGGACCTCTGAGATATAGGGCCTACGAGGCAGATGTAGGCCGCTGGGGGTGGGCCTTGAGGATTGAACCCACCTCTATTCTGGGGAAATCTCTACTTCCTGGTCCCCAGAGAGAGAACAGGTTCATCTCAAGCTCTTGCTGCCACAGATGGAGCTGTGAGTCACTGCATCTTCCCCACTATGATGGACTGGATCCCTTGAACCACAGCCTCCAAATAAACCTCACCTCCCACAAGCTGTTTACACCAGGCATTCTGTCACGGTGACAGGCGAAGTGACAACTGCAGCAACATCTTAGCAATCTCAGATAAACAGAACTCTTCGGATCGGCGTACCCCAGACGCAGGCGCTGAAGGGAAGGGTCTCGTGAGATGGTCCTTCTCGTAGGACCTGGTACACATTTTCTCTTCCCAGAATTCTCACCACCTTCTTTTCCTAAGTTTCTAACATCTTCATTTTCAGAAACCAATTAGGCCTTTTGTCTCCTCAACGTTCATCTCAAGAAAGGGAAGTTTTGTGGGCTGTCAAAGGATCCACTTTGCCATAATCATTTAAACAGACCCCTTTCCAGTTGCTACTTTCCCCTCACATGAATTGAATAGGAAGACCCTGTCTAGTTTGGAGGACTGATGAACTAACAAAAACTGGCTATCTTTAACCTCTCGGTACTGATTGTACCTAGATGCAAGTCTTGTATGCTGCATACACACATACACACACACGCATCCATACATAAGCAGCATACAAATATATATTTAAACAGACCAATATATAATTATATATGTAATATATAATATAATATAATATATATGGGACTACAGGACCCACAGTTGCTAGCTGTGGGCAACCCAAACTGCCTATTCCCTGCTTACCACCCCAGGTGCACAGCGGTTGTCAGTCAGTTACTCTCATATCACATCTGTAGAGAAAAGACTGTATAGTTTGCTCACACAGCTGGTTTAGGGGAGCTGGGATCAGTCCTCACATCTTCTAGCTCCTAAACTAGTTATCTTTCCCCTCGAACAGTGGTTCCCAACCTTGCAAAAGCTGTGACCCTTTAAAACAGTTTCTCATGTTGTGGTGACCTCCACAACCATAAAATTATTTCTTTGGCACTTCATAACTGTAATTTTGCTGCTGCTATGCGTTGTAATGTAAATATCTGATATGCAGATGGTCTTAGGTGACCCCGGTGGAAGGGTCATTTGACCCCCAAATTAAACACTGCTGCCCTATTTGGTAGGTTACAAGTTAGTGACTTCATGCTCCTTTTAAAAGTTTTCAGAAATGGGAAAAATTCCGGTAAACCTTTTTTTTCCAAAATAAAAAATGTTGATTATTTTGCCATCTCAAAAGACAATTTTTGCTGATGTTAAAGTCCTCCAGAGTCACTAGTAAAGGGAGTTTATGCTCAGCCCTGCTTTCTAGTCCACAGCCCTCTTCTCAGGACTTTGTCCACAAGTCCAGGAGTGGCTGCTGATCACCAAGTCCCAGCATATGCCAGCTTAGAAAACAGATGAGCCTAGGTCAGGCGGAGCAAATGGTCTGTTCTGGAAATTGTGAATGAGAATGAATAGTTGATTCAATTTTATGGTTCATTTGAACAGAGGACAATTAAGCTCTGGGGATGTAGCCACCATGCTTGGCTATTTAAATATTAAAAAGGAACTGGAGAAAGAAACACAAAGCATGGCCAAGCAAGGAGAGGGCAAGACCACACAGAGCAGGTGCACACACACTAAGCAGACCGCCAGAACGGCTGCCTGGGCTGCTACCTGTGGCTTAGTTCTGGCTCAAGGGCAGACCAGTCCCTTGGATCATAATGAGACAATCCACGGTTCCCTTCAATACACCGCTGATTTCATGTAAATGATGTTAAAGAGTCTCTCATTAAAACAACTCAGACTTGGATGTTCAGGGAACAACTTTCTTGAATTATTTGCTCTAAGCATTTCTGTCATGGACTGGGAATAGAAAGCATTCTACCCCTGCCAGTGCGCTAGCCCCACCCACGCTGAGCTGCCTGCTTCTTTAGGTATTCACACCTGCCCAGCTGCACGGTGCAGGCTGTATTTCTCCGCTCTGCCAGCTCCACCTTTCTCTTCACTCTGTGGCTCCCCAAGAGCCACACGCAGGCTGGCACTTGAGCGCTCTGTCCTCACTGACACCCATTTCTCCTCTGCTTGGTGCTGAGCATGCCCACCTCCTTTCTTATGCAGTACACCGACACTCATTGTTTGCTAATGACTAGTTGGCAGGCAGAGAGAAGTGGCAGCCAGCCTGGCCTTCTGACTGGAAAGAAGCGTGTTTTTTAGAGAATGAAAACATGATTTGGTAAGAAGCACGTTCCAGCACTGAATATTTCTCTTTCAGAGTCCCGCTGGGCTCCCTCTGTCTCCGAGTGTCTGCACTTTCCGTTGTCACTTCCTCCCGCCTCCTTCCCAGATGGAGACTGGCAGGGCCATTGTATTTGGGGTTGGGGCTCCTGCACGGCAGGTGTAGGCTCTAGGGGAGAAACTAATATCATCTCTAGGAAGCAAAATGAAGAGCAGTTATAATGGAAGAAAATAATGGACTGTTATTTGGGAACCTTTGACACCTCTTAGGTTTTTCGAGAAAAAGGCAATAATTTGCGAGAAGATACCAGGTTCTCTGATAGCCAGAAATAAGTGTCCTAAGCCTGCATAATGAAATTGCCTCACAAACTTAGTATTTGTATTAGAGAAGACAGACTCTGATACCATTTCTCTTTACCTTCTTGCAATCCATCTTGTTCCTCTAGAGCCATAAGAGCAGGACTTCTGCAAGCAGCCCTGTGAGGGTAGGTTGACCTTGTTCGTCCCTCACTGAAGGAGGTAGTGTTGCAAATGTTGACAATAATGTTTATTACTCATTTTATAATTCACATTCTACCAAGATGATTTTTAAAAAAATCTCCTAAAACAGCAACAACAGCAACAAAAGCCAACAACCAAAAACCAAGCCACTGGATCTATGAGACGGTCTAAATGCTTCTCTGCCAGAAGAGGGCGCTGCACCATGACTCCCCTTTCCCCCCTTTTAAAAAAATGCACAATATCCCTAGGAAAGCAAATGACTTTTAATAGCCATACTGTTTTCTATGCGTCCATAACAACACAACAGCAAAAAAGTTCATCTGTTGAAGACAATCAAAAGACGTATTAGTAAATGCAAGTCAGGCACTGGCACAGAACATGGGTCAATGTGGGGGTTCAAATTGCTTTTGGTGACTATATTTCTTATGCTGCTTTCTCTGGTTCCAAATAAGGTGACAAAAAGAAAAAAAAGAAAAAAGAGAAAGGCACAAGGGCCTCTTGCTCACGAGGAGCAGTGGGTAATATATTTGTTTGTATTATAGGATTGCAGTTTTACTAGAAGGAGCACTTGACATTTTGATGAGAGCCTCGAGGGAGAAAAGGTACTAACTTCAGAACTTAGTTTTAATTATACTAAGGAGGTTACATTATTCAGAGGCATCCCACTGGTAAGGTACAACATTTCCTGAAACAGTTTAGTGGAAAATGCCACATTAATCAGTTCAATATTTCACTCAGAAGGCTTAATGATGGGAGAAGTTTAAAGTACCGTAGCATTTGATAATGTAGAAGCGGGGTGGGGGGGAAGAGTGTTCACTCGAGGAAAGGCTGGAATAGCTGTTAGTCCCTCTTGTGTCTTTCTCTATTAAAAGCTGCCTGGCTGTGTTGGCTGTTAAGGAGGGATCAACACACGAAACCCCTGTGCTGAAAAACAACCTCGCAAAGGCGACACTCACCCAGTGAGAAGCAAGCTATGTGTGCAAGCAGCAACCTCCGTCCAGCTGTACTGGTCCACCCAGGCAGACCACTTCTTCCCCTCTTTGGTCCAGCCTAGTGGCATGCAGCAATTTCCTTCCACCATAGCCAGATAGACAGGTAGTCTTTGTAACTGCACAGACTTGCACATAAAAGAGAGGTGGGCAAAATATGATGACTGAGTAACTTCCCATTCTTTCCCCCAACTTACTTTCCAATGACCATTTCTGCTCTACAAAATCTGGATGAAAATCTGCTTTGAAAGACAGGAAACTTTGTGTTTACTCTATAGATTTTTGCCTGAAAGGGCAAATTGAGATGCTGACAAGACTGGGTGGTGAGGAAGACTGAAAATTCAATCCAGGTATTACATGCAAATAAACCTATCTTAGTCAAAGTAGAGGAACAAGATTTTAAAAAACTAATCAAGATTAATTATCCTCATGGTATGGTAGCCTAAACAACGCATCGCAAACCACAGTATGGTCATAGAGGCCTCGCGCCATTCAGTGAGGTGTTGGCACTGTGCTTCAGATAAAGTTTTGTTCCTTAAAAGCTTGGGCCCAAGGTGTTTGTGTTAAAAGATAGAGACCCTTATCTTAGTTAGGGTTCCAAGGGCTGCAGTGAAACACCGTGATCAAAACAAGTTGGGGAGGAAAGGAACTATTCAGCTTACTTTTCCACATCATCCGAGAAAGTCAGGACAGGAACTCAAGCAGGGCAGGAACCTGGAGGCAGGAACTGATGCAGAGGCCATGAAGGGGTGCTGCCTATTGGCTTGCTCCTCATGACTTGTTCAATCTGTTTTCTTATAGAACCTAGGGCTACCAGCCCAGGTGTGGCACTGCCCACAATAGGCTGAGCCTTCCCTCTTCAATCACGAATTAAGAAAATGCCCTACAGCCAGATATTGTGGAGACAATTTCTCCAAAGGTTCCATCTTTTAGGTTGACTCTGGTTTGTGTCAAGTTGACATAAAACTAGCCAGGACAACTCTTAAGAGGCGGGGCCTAGAGGGAGGTGATTTCATCATGACTGTTTTCCTGAGGGGATTAATTATATCTTACAGGAATAGATGCGAGCCAAAGAGAGTAGATTATTATAAAAGAGTAACCCTGGTGTCTCCTCACTCCTCTGCGTTCTCTCTTTCCTAGTGTCTTCCCCATGTGACACCACCCACCATGTTAATATAGCCACAGGGTCTTCACCAGATGCTGACGCCATACTGGTTGGATATTCTAGTGACCAGCATCTAAACCAAAATAACTTTAAAAATTCAGAATATACACATATATATCCTCCTAGGCAGGCTTCTCCACTGAAGAATCTAACCTTGATGTGTTCTAAAGTGGCTTTCTTCCCCACTTTCCCTCATGCAGGAATCCCTAACCCTTTATGTAGTATTAGCCCATTCTTGCTTTTTTTTTCTTGACTTGTTTTTGACACTACATTAAAAATCATATCAAATATGAGTCTTCTCTTAAGGTATATGGCAGCTCATGGGATTCTGACAACATCCCAAAGAAACACAGTGTGTATGATTTTACCTTTCAGGTTACTCTCTCATGCCATGATGTCAGGGCTAATACACAGGTCACATGATGGAGGGAGACTTAAGCAGGGACGTTCTCTCTCCCCACCAGGGCTCCCACAGTCTTGATGGTCTCGGAAAGTCACAGCCATGTGCTTTATTTATATCACCTGAAGTCCCGTGCTATGCTTGGGGTGAGATCCTCCTAATGGACCGAATGGCTCCTCACTGGTTCCCTTCTTGAAAGTCCTCCTGGAGCCTGGCCATCAACACAGCAAGGATGCTACAACTCAAGGCTTAGCCTCTGTCTTCTCATTTCTAATATTGTTTTAGGATTCCAGGCACTGTTCCACTCTTTGAATGTGTTTGATTATATCCTTGAACCATTACCAAAATAGGTTTGAGAACCTCATAACCATACCCAGATCTCAAGAAAAGGAAGCAAGTGTGGAATATAGTATTATAAGGAAACTGGAATATGAATATTTAATCACCTAGTTACAGATGGTTAGGCTGCGGCCACACTGACCTGAAGGAGTATTCTTTAACTCATAAGACTCAGCTGGACTTTGCACAGAGTAGAATGTAGTCTGCTTTGTGGCTTTCAAATAGTTGACTTCTTATCTAATAAGGGCCCTAGTGGAAGGAGAAAGTAATGGGCACATTCCTCAGGCAGAAGAGGGTGTGAGTTTGGAGTCTGTAATTGTACTCCCCAAGCTCCTGTTTTATAAGTACCTCTTAAGCCTCTCCGACTTGCTACTGACTTTGACATGGCCTGTGCTGGCTGTAGGCTGCTGGCCTGACATTCTCCTATTCTGGTCATCTCTTTTATCTCTTCACTATCTCATGAGGTGGTTTTATGATCACTAAAGCTTGCTATCTGAATCTTTTATTTCTAATTTTATTGTGTGTGTATGTGTGTTTATGTGAGTGTTGGTGTTGTCCACAGTGGCCAGAGATGTTGTGTGTTGTATATCCCTGGGACTGGAATTACTCACAGTTGTAAGCTACCTGATGTTGGCCCTGGGAACTGAACTTGAATCATTGGGAAATCAGTACATTCTCTCAGCCACTAAGCCCCATTGTTATATTACTCTTACTAGGTGGTATCCATCTATTCTTAAAAATTGGAGACTGAAGTGATGGCTCAGCAGGTAAGACTACTTGCTGATCTTCCCAAGGACCCGAATTCCAGAGGATCCAAATTTGGTTCTGACCACCCCCATCTCCAAGTCTGGCTCCAGGGGATTTGATGTCTTCTCCTGGCTTCCATGGGTACCTACACATACCTGTCATATCCTCACACAGAAACACCCACATACATGTAAATAAAAATAGAAAAGAATAATTAAAAACATTTTAAAAACTGAAGCTGTGCAAACTTTTAGATTGCAAGGAATTTCCCCATGACTTTGAACTTTAAAACTTTGATTTGAGTCACATGATGTACATTAACTATATATGGCTCTGTATTTTCTATCTTTTCCTGCATATTCCAGCTTATTCTATTGTTTTGGTCTTTCTGACCCATATACCTGTCTATTGTTAGTAATATGAATGAAGCCATAACTACTTTTTTTTGGCAGAGAAAGTGGTTATTTATTTAGTGGTTATGGAGGGGAGAGGAAATGGGGAAAAAAGGAGAAGGGGGAAGAGCAAAGAAAGAGGCAGAGAGAGAGAGAGAGAGAGAGAGAGAGAGAGAGAGAGAGAGAAAGAGAAACAGAGAGGGGGGAAGGAAGAGGAGAGGAGAAGCTACTTCTTCAGGAGAGAGACAGAAAAGGACCATAACTACTTTTAGGAGTCATCCGTGAACATGAAAATAATTAAAGTTATGTTTAAAGTAAATTCTGCCAACTTGTATGCGAGAGCATGCTGCACTCATGACAGCCTCTAATGTTCCTTTGATACAAAGCCACTGAACAACTGCCACCATTATTTTTGCTAAAGTTTTCAAAATTACAAAACCAGAAAATGCTATAGCTACAGCACTTAACCTCATTGCATTTGAGAATTATTCAGAAATATTTAGAGCTGCAACTCAAGCTATGCCCTCAGAGTCCTTTATTGGTTTAGTCTGGTGCATGAATGACCTTCTCACGACAGGAAAGAGACCTGAACACATGCTAATTCTGAATAGTGTTTGTCTGTGGTGTGGGTGCATGTTATCTTTAGTGAGCTTCACATGAAAAAGTTCTTAAAAGATGTCATTGGATGTATTTATTTGGGTTTGCTGTTTCAGAGAGGAGCTGTTCACCTCATGACAGTCAGGAAACTGCTGCACAAGAGAGGAGCTGAGCATGCCTCCTAACATTAAAATGCATGGCCTCTGGCCCTGTGACAACTTTTAACATTTAGGTGCCACCTACTATGACTTTAATAACCTCACAAAACAGCATCAAAAGCTGGACTTCAAGGGATCAAAACTGAATGTGTGATTTCCCTCTGTATGCTATGAATACCATTGGTTAATAAAGAACCTGTTTTGGGCCTATTGCAGCACAGAGTAGGGCAAGGTGGGAATTCCAAGCAGACAGATGTAGAAAGAGAGTAGGTGGAGTCAGTGAGAAGCCGTGTAGCCGCCACAAGAGACAGATGCTGAATGAAACTTTACCAGAAGGCCACAACCACATGGCAATACACAGATCAATAGAAATGGGTTAATTTAAGATGTTAGAGCTAGCTAGAAATACGTTAGAGTCATGGCCAAGCAGTGTTGCAGTTAATATAATTTCAGTGTGATTATTTTGGGTCCGGATGGCTGGGAAATGAATAAGCAGCCTCTGTTTACATGGGGGACATTTCATATTAGAATCATAACACAGATCTTCTGAGAGCTATTTACAAAATGTCATTTGTCTCAAAGTGAATGTTAATATGCAATTTCTAGAACATGAGTTTAAAAGAGTATTGAAAGTAAGAAAAAAGATGATTTAAAAAACAAAACAGAATCCAATGCCTTTTATTTGAAATATGAAATTTTCTATTTGTCATCTTGATTTTTTGTTTGTTTTTTTGCTTGTTTATTTTTCTGAGACAGGGTTTCACTGTAGCATTGGAGTCTGTACTGAAAATTGCTCTGTAAACCATGCTGGCCTCAAACTCACAGAGATTTGCCTGCCTCTGTCTCCCAAATGCTGGGATTAAAGGTATATATCAACTCCACCCAGTTCATCTTTTACTTTATGACAGTAGTCCTAATGGAGGCTTACATTTTATTTAGAAAATGGATTTTTTTCAGTATGAAGAGTCTACCGAAATCTAAACACAAATGCACATATCTGTCTGTCTGTCTGTCTGTCTATCTATCTATCTATCTATCTATCTATCTATCTATCTATCTATCTATCTATCTCTACGTATCTAGTGTTCCAGAATTTGCATGTTTGGAACCAAGAATGATTCCATTCTTGAAGAAATGCTTCTACAAGGAATTTAACAATGATAATAGAACTGGAAATGACTTGTGGGGTGATGGCTGAACATGAATTGGAATTCTCTCCAATGGAAAATGAGCAGTTCATGAAAATGAGTTCTGTATTTCTGTCTTGAAACACATACATTATATAGTTTGGGCAATCTCAATAACAGGGATTGCTCTACCATTTTGTGTTAGAAGAGAATGTTTTGCATGCGCACGTGTGTGTGTGTGTGTGTGTGTGTGTACATGTAAAGCTGAAATGATAAGGAATTCTCCAAACTGCTAACTATATTTTTTGGTTTTTGGAAGTGTGATAAAACAGAGGGGTAATGAAGGGCTTTCTTTCACTGTATTGGTGCATCACTTCACAATTTATTTTTAACATACATGTATCACATATGTAATTAGAAAGCATAAGGAACCTAGAGTTTGGCTAGGAATCCAGGTATCTCTGCTCCTCCAGGGGATGTGTTGCAGGTGTTGCCTCAGCTTCCACATGTGCTGGAGATCCAAACTCAGGTCTTCATGTTTGTGCAGACAGGGTCTAACCAACTGGGCCATCTCCACAGCCCCCGTATTACTGTAAATGGAAAAATTATGGGTGTATTTACTTGATGTGATTTTTTTCCCCTGTGTTGTAGATTAGACTCAGGGCCTTGCCCATGCTACATTCATAGCTCTATAGTTGTAGTTTAATGTAGAAACATTGATTTCATGATTATGAAAACAGCCAGGAATATGTTATATTAGTTAACACCTCTGCCATTTTATTTGTTCTTTTTTGTGGTTAGATCATGAAAGAATTTTGTAATTTTGAAATGTGCAATGCTCTGTATTAACCATGCTGACAGTGCCACAGATGGAAAGAAAAACCAGAAACCAGAATTGCTCCTTTCATCTAAATGTGGCTTTTTGCTTTTCACCACCATCTCCTCCTTCTCCTCCTGTCCACCCCAACCTGGATACTTCACCTTCTGCTCTTTGCTTGCACTGTCTGTTTTAAATTGCCCTTTGCTTTGATAGCATTTCTCTAATGCAAAGGTAAAAACACAGACAGGAGCCAGACTCCTTGAGTTTGGATCTTGGCTTTACATATGAGCAGTGTGGCCTCAGACAGAATGCTTAACGCCTGTGTGCCACAGTTTCTTTTTTTCTAATATAATTTTTGTCTTGAATCTTTGGGCATTTCATATCAGGTACCCCAATCCCACTCATTTCCCAGTTCTTCCATATCTGCCCTCACCCTTGTAACTCCCTCCCAAGAAAAAAGAATGAAATAAAAATTAGGAACAAAACCATTTCACCGACCCCCTTGGGCAATAACCTGCTCCCCAATCAACCACAGCCTTCTGGACATGTACCATCTTTCCTGCCTCTCCATCACATGTCCATTCGTTGCAGTGGCATTGGAAGTTTTGGGGTATCACGTGGTGTACCAATTTGCCCACACAACTTTGCTTGCAAATATTCATGGCAATGAGCCAGTAGTCTAATTCAAGGCCTCTGGCTTCTGCTACACCCTCAATTCTGGACTCTCATGGAGCCTCCGCTCGTATATCCTGCTGTGGCCCTGAGTCGTTCAGATCCCGTGACTGCGTATCTGGAGGTCTACACATACTTCCTCAGCACATAGATGGGGTAGATGTTGGGGTGGGCCAGCTCGAAGCGCAGGATCTGGGCCTGGATGGCCGCTGAGTTGGTCTGGCTGCCAGCTCTCCTGCACCCATGCCACCAGAGCCAGTTCTCCCCCACCACCCTGGCAAGGCAAGAGTACAACTCTCTCGCCCCTATGCCATCAGGGTCTAGTGCATCTGCACCATCCTGGTGAGGGGCAGGGGCGTCACAGCTTCTTTATCTGTAGATTTCCTGATCCATCGAAGAGTAATACTTGTTTCTTATGGTTGTTAAGACAATTAAATGAATAATATTGTCAAGAACTTAGCATATGGGATATGGTAAATGAAAGACTGAAAAAAAGAAGTTTAAAATAATCCTTGGATACGTGTAAATTTGAGCCTGGATTATATGAGGACCCCCCCCCCCCAAAAAAAAACCCAGCAAAAATATACTATACAATTAAAAGAATTAAAGACAAAGTGTCTCACAACCACCATATGAATGATGTCCAATCCATTAATCTTTTTTAATGGTGAGATGGAAAAATAAAGGTAGCTGTGTTTCTTAGATTCTCTTCCCAAGCTAGCAAAAGAAAACCAAACACAGCTTTTATAATTTCCAGGTAATTGGAAATCTTCTAATTCAAGCAGGTGATCACGATTCTCAAGAAATAGGCTCTGGGCCTACAGAGATCTGGACTCAATAGCAAGTAGGAAGCAGATCCCAAAGACAGCCTGCTCTTAGCAATGTGCTTGGGTTTCTGGGGCTTGGGACAGGGAGACCCTGAAATTTGGTGCTAAATTAGGGTTGTCGATGCGGCTATTGGCCTTGAGACGTCTCTCTCACAAGG
This sequence comes from Arvicola amphibius, assembly GCF_903992535.2. NCBI lineage: Eukaryota > Metazoa > Chordata > Mammalia > Rodentia > Cricetidae > Arvicola > Arvicola amphibius. The sequence continues at coordinate 41,240,083 of NC_052049.1, read as the reverse complement.
CATAGTCTCTGTTTTTCTATTTCAACCTACTTGTCTCCCCCTCCTCCCCCTCCCCTTCCCCTCCCCTTCCCTCCCCCCCTCCTCTTCCTTCTCCTCCAAGTTTCCCTCTTCCAATCCTATTTCATGCTGCTGCCATGCGTCACATTCTCTGCATGATGGTTTTAGTGTCTTTAGGGCGTTAAAATCTATATGGCACTGTGTGGACCAGGAGAAAAATCTCAAGACTTCTCGCTGGAACTCCTTCCAGCCTCTCCCCGTTGATGTCTGCAGTTTCATTTTCCTCTAGTTGTCCCCACGGTGCAAACTGACAGGCATCAGCCTTTGCAAAGAGATGCTGACCCACCACCTTCTCGTAGGGGGCAGAACAGTTCTTGGGGACAAAATTTAGCCCCTCTTAACACAGGGAAGAACTGAAGGAAAAAAACCCACAATGTCTAAACCCTCCCTTTAAGTTTGCCGCTGTCATTGCTTCTGCTGTTATTGGTAGGAAAATCCCAGAGAGGAGAGAAAGCGCAGTGCCTGTGTGAACAAGGTAAAGCCATGAGCATGGAGTTTGTAATCCCCGTGCCCCAGGGAGTTCTTCAACAGAACACGAGCCATAAAATGTAAAACAGCATCATCAATAACTGCACTTTTATGATCATAAATGCAGCAAGTAAGTAGCCCTGCCTTCTCAGCCTCTTGCTGGATGCCCCAGATGCAGCGAGCCGGTGGTGTGCTCTTTCCTTCTTTCCTTTCTCTTTATTGCTCATCTTGCATTCTATAGCATGCTCGTCTGCAATTGCCATAAGCAAATCATTTAGCCCATAGGAATAATGCTGGGAAGGTGATGTCAGAGCAAACCTATCTGCAGCTGTAAAGACCAGCCATGCACAAACACCCAGAGGAAAGCGCTTACAAATACCAAGTGCTATATCAATAGCAAGTACTGCTGCTAATTAATTGATAATAACAACACATTCACAAAAGCCCAGAGCAGGAAGGGAACTAACTGGGTTTCAGCACACGAGGCAAAAATGCAGCAGCCCTGCAGAAACTGGAGAGCTGGTGTTTTGAGCCTCATCCACACAGCAGGAAGCACACCAAAGAGCAGACACACTGATTTCACCTGCAATGAAGGGCAAGTTTTAGGGAAGTGACAGGTTTGGCTGGGTATACTAACAACCTGTGGGCATTAAAAATATCATTTAAGATTATGTAGCAGGTTCATCGCAGTGGAGGACCCAGAGACTGTGGGTCTGGAGACACCAGCTACTGAACATTAAGAGATGGTTTTCTTCCTTCATGTGTTTTTGTCCATGTTAGACCCCCTAAAACATAGTCGAGCACAGCAGCAACCTGTGTGACGTCCAGGGGTGAGGAAATGTAGTTTGGAAAATGACTGTGCCTGAATGCTGTCTCTATTAGTTACTGGTTGGACCTCTGGAAAACTATTACTTCCTTAGGCCTCAACCTTTTTCTGTGAAGTGCCTGTCATAGGATTATATGTGAGACTTAAATGAAGGTAAGAAGCCTCAGGAAGCATTCATTACATATTACCTACATCTGCTTCCCTGCTTAGAGATTCTGAGAAACGAAGTGCCCCAAATAACACAACCTACCTTACAAAGTTAGAGACCTGAAATAAAACCACATTTCTTCAGATTCTGATTATATGGCCCGAGTCATTGTGCCCATCAGAATGTGCTACTTTCAGGATCCATCCTCCCGTGATAAGCTGCAAGAGCCGGGTGTTAGAAGATGTCACTTGCTGCTAGAGCCAGAAGTCGGGGATGCCCTGGGACCGTGAGAGTTGGTAGAACTGCCCTTGTCCAATGGCATATCTGTGGCTAGTGCAACAAGCTACAAACTCAATGGACTTGAGAATTCCAAGTCCATACTGAGGACCATGCTTTCAGTATATAAACTGTTAGGGGCACACCCAAGGGAGACAATAGCAGTGCCCTTTTGTAAGTCCTCATTTACTACCTGGGAGCTATCATCATTCTTGAGAGGTCAGTAGGACAAAACCTGAATGGTGGCTGATGCCATCAGCCCGCTTAGTCACCCTGCTAGGTTGACTCTTTGAGGTCCAAGGAAAGATGCACCTCCACCTCTTAGTCTTCATTGGCCAGAAACATTTCACATCAAGGTTGAGAGGTCTGATTATATGGGATTGCATTTGTTTTAAAATTCACCCACCCCTTGCTTCTCCAGAATCCCAGTCTCTTTAATCTTTCAACTGCACATTGGTTCAGTCTCTTTCTGTTCCCCATGCTAATTTTCTTTCAGTAGCCACATTGTCTTTGCCTCTGAACCTTGATCAAGGATGCTGTGGCACATTTCAGTGGCTTTTAATTTCCTAGAGGAAGGCTGGGGGGGGGGGTCGTCTCATCCTGTTGAAATCTGAATGTTTGTGTCAAAATTCACAAATTCAAGTCTGGGAGGCAATCAGGCCATGGATAAGATTAATGATTACATCAGTCCACTTTCTGATGAGTGGCATAGGGGGGATCATGGTGAGAGTATCTCAGAGTGGGAGACCATCGCGAGACAGGAAGCCAGAGAACAAGGTGCGCTAATCTTGCCTTTCCACAACAGCCCACTCTCTTGAGAACTAACACAGTATATGAGGACCACATTAATCCCTTTCAAGGGTAATTGTTCTCAGTGACCTAATTACCAAGATTAAGTTTTTACCTATTTTGATTATGCTTTTTTTTTACATCACCGTACTGGGGACCATGCTTTCAGTATATAAACTCTTAGGGGCACACCCAAGTGGAACAATAGCAGTGCCCTCAAAAAAGGCCGCACTTACTATCTGCCCCTTATCTCCATGTGAAGACATAGTAAAAAGACATTCTACATACCAGAAAATGGGGTCATCAGATTCTCAACCTTTCAGGGACTTGATCTTAGATTTTTCAGCCTTCAAACTCGAGAGGAATAAAAAATCTATTGTTTATGAGTCATCTCATTGATAGAATTTTACTATGCCAACCTGAAAGAATGCTTTTCCTTAAGGAAGCCCATTGTCTCATACATATCTGTCTACTTCCCCTTACCTTGGAATGCCAGTGGGAGACACACACACACACACGCACACGCACACGCACACGCACACGCACACACACACACACACACACACACGTGCACGCGCGCGCGCAAAGTTCTGGCTTACTAGATGGCTGGCTTACAGTCTTTTCTGACTGATGGTTGTTTTATAGATAAGCAGGAGTGGGGGATTGCCCTGAGAACTGTCAGGGGAGCGCTGGGTAGAATGACTGAGCAGCGCGCATCATTTCCTGGCGACCTTTAGTCGATGGTGCATTTGAGCAACTCTGCCTGTTCAAGAGAAGGTAGAGAGGAAAGACATTTTTCAGGAAGAGGAAACATCTTCATCTGTGATAAATATTTGCTGAGCACTTTGCCAGTGTTTTCAATCTATATTCACATGGTTGGAATATTTTGAATGTCTCTCAATTAGGAGAGTTTACATGCACAGTGATGGTATGTGCATGCATACACACACACACACACACACACACACACACACACACGATTTAGTCCTTCTTGGACAGTTCCATTTCCTCAAACTATTTGTGTTCTTGTGTAATTAGGTGTTGTTACATAGCATTCTGTGCCCCCCCCCCCAAAACTTACTATGTTGAAACAGCTGTTTTTTTTAATCTCTCATCACTTTGTGGGTTGACTACACTCAGTGTAGAGTTCCTACTCTACATAAATTCCGCTGGAACTGCTGTCACCTGAGGGACCCATTGGGCTGCACTGCCCCAGATTTTCACTCGCCTGACTGGTGGTTGGCACTGTTGGTAGGCTGGGAGTTCACCTGGTTGTCTATCAGAATGTCTTGGTTTTCCTCCATGTTGGTCTCTCCGTGGGGCTTGGGCTCCTCACAGCATGGTGCTCAAGGTTCAAGAAACAATCAGGGAAACAAGTCTCAGTGCAGAAGTACTTATGATATAATATCTACACTATGCAGATCATCTACAAATCTCTGCCTGTTATGCTTGCCGAAGTCTCAATAGCTCAAAGGCATTCACACAGCCAAAGCTCTGAGTGTAAGCAGGGACCATACGAAGGTACAAAGGAATACAGTGGCTTTGTTTACCAAAGTCCACCAAGGTGGCATTCAACTATGGTTAAAACGCTCTAACTTCTGAGTGGGCCCTTGGAGGATTTTGGAGTTAGATGACGCTTTCCATTTGGTTTGTTTGCTTTACAAATACAGAGGCTCAAAGCGATCCACTTGCCCAACTTGCCAACTCAGAGATGGTGTGTTTGTGCTAAGAACTCCTTTGAGCCGTGCCCTGTGTCCTCACAGAGCTCACTGGGCAAAGGCAGGCTGAGATTAAGCTCCCCAGTCCCCAGCACCACACTTTAACCATGACATTTCACTACAGCTCCGTAGTTAATTGTGTAATGACTGCTTTAAAGGTAGTCTCCGATTCTAGCTCATAACACAGTAGCTGTATTCTAATATACCTTTACGGTACATTGCAGTCTCTCAGTAATCAGTGTATGTGTATGTGTGTGCCTCACATCCTCTCTCCTTTATAATGCTTGGTGTGTTTTATTAGTTGAAACAATAATAGAAATTTAGAGTTACTTGAATTTTTGCTTTTGTGATATATTTTTGTTTGTGTCTACTACTTACACGGAGCCAAAGTCCTTTGTCAGGTATATGGCCTCTGATCATAACACTGCTCCTATAGGAGAATGTAATTTGTGTCCCAGTGATCCACAAGATGACAGTCTCTGGGAAGGTGCTGTCCTATGATAAAAAGCAAGCAGAGACTACATTATCTGGACCGCCTTGCAACTGCCTAGCACAGTAGGGCCACCATTTTTAAGAAGTCCTAATCTTTTTTGTTGATATGTGATGTCTCTAATAGGACTCAACCACTGGTTTCCCTGAGATAGTGCGTGCGTGTGTGTGTGTGTGGGGGGGGGTAAGAGACAGACAGAAAGGGGGGTGTCTGTTTTCCATGCACAGTCTTCCTGTTGGTTACTCCTGTCTGTTTAGTATTCCTTACTTTGATTCTTCCTTTCCAGGCATGAAATGGCAACTGCAAGCGGGGTGTGGTGGCTCCCTTCTCTAAGCTTTGCACAAGGAATGGAGGCAAAAGGATGAGAAGTTCAAGGTTAACTTCAGTGGCATACTGAGTTTGAAGTCAGCCTGGGCTACATGAGACTTTCAAAAACAAAACCCAAAGAGATGGCAAGTATAAAACCCAACAGCTTATCATCGAGGGGGCTTTGTAGGTGCGCTTCCAGAGGAAAAGGCAGTCTCTGGGTAGTTCTGAGGACTTCCGGAGGAAGTAATGTGTCAGCTGGGAGCTGGGGAATGAGGAAAAGAATTCTTCGGTGAAATCCCATCTCCCATGAAGACTAAGCAGGGGCCACAGGAACTAGTGTGAGTGAGAACGTGGACACAGGGACACAAAGCTCAGTCTGGGTGCTGTGAACAGTCTGTGTTGAAGAGAGATGGAGGGAAATTGGTGAGGAGGCAGGAAGAGCCAAGACCTGAGACAGAGCTACAGTCAGGTACCAGATTGCAACACTTATACACGTCCTATAAAGGAGTGGGAGCTTCACCCTTTAGGGTGGGATAGCATTGAAGGGAACTTCCGACAACCTACCTGGTGTCAGGTTTCTTCTTTGAGGACAATCCCTGTGACTGTTGGAGATTTAGAAGAGATCAAAATTGGCAGGAATCTCAAAGAGAGATTTGGTGCTCTGGCCAGCAGAGGGCAGTGGGAAGATGTTAGTGATCTGTGAGGCTAGAGACTCAATGGGGGACCCTGGGAGTGTTTATGGGACTTCCAAGTTAAGATCTACAAAGAACAATAGATATTGACTTCTAGAGCTTCAGAGGGAGGTGTGGGGCTGGAAAGTTGAACCATCATCACGTAGATGGAACCAGCAACCATGAGAAGATGAGACAGCTCAGCAGAGTAAGAGGACAGGGCATAGAAAAAGTGCCAGAGACAGCTTTCCTCAGGGCCCAGTCCTTCCTCCTGTGAGACAGCTGTCCTCACAGTTCCACTCAGGGATAATGTGTGATGACTTCCACTTAGCCTGTGTTTGTGAGGACAGGTACTTTGCTATCCATCCTTCTGCTACAACGGGAAAATATCAGAGTTAACCTAACTGACAAGAGGGCTCATGGTTTCAGACCATTGTCACTTAGTCCTTTGCCCGGTGCCCATGAAGGCACAGTGCTTTATGGTGGAAGTGCATGGTAGAGGGAATCTGCTTACCTCACACTTGGCTTGGCATAAAAATAGAGAGGAAGGCTTGGGGTCTCAATGTTACCTTTAAGGGCGTGTCATTTTTCACTAGACCTCATCCCCTATTAGCCCTATAGATTGGGAATGAAGCATGTGGGTCCTTCCAGGGATATACAACTTAAACAGGTTTCGGATTAGGTAGTAGAATATTTTAAATCTAAAACGTGCTAACCAAAAGCTGAGGCACTAGGCTGCATGGGCGTTCTGGTATTGACTTTTGGTGTTTCTAGGCTGCTGCTCTGTTTCTACTTGGTCCAAAACGTAGCCTACTTTGTGTTCCTGGTTAAAAAACAAATGCTCCATGAGAAGAAAGGGATAGAAGAGGAAATTAAAACAGAGATCTCTCATGTCTCTGAACTTCAGATAATAGAGATGAATCCTGCTGGGATCTAGATGACAGGGTTTTTAGGACAATTTTGGTCTTGTTTCTCAGCTCCTACAGGTTTTCTGCAGGACTGGAGCGCTCCTGAAGTCAGACCTTTAGTGTGATTTCCCAATCTTGAGTTCAGGGCAGAGCACACGAGATTTCCAAGCACGCAGGGCTGAAGGAGACCCACGTCTTCCTTCCACCTTAGTTGTGCTGGTTTACTTTACCATAGTAAAGAATTTTCTAGTCTGCAATAAAACCAGGTATTTCTCGGAGATTAGATTATAAAATCAGTGTGTATGGCAAAATCTATGTAAGAAATGGACCTTGAAAACGACTTGGAGGAGAGGCACATTTTGATGGAGCTATGTATTTAGCAAACCTAACAAAGCTCGCCCACTGACCCTTCCAATTCAGAAAAGACTACCAGGGCTGGGTGATAATCTCAGTTAGTAGAGTTTTGTCTAGCATGCAGGAAGCCCTGAGTTCAGTCCTGAGGACTGTACAAACCATGTGGTGGTGAGCATCTATAACATCAGTCCTCGGGAGGTGGGCAGAGGAGGATGGGAAGTTCTGAAAGAACCACTATTTCCCCAGCAGAACCAGAGGAGTAGCATCCTGTGTCCAGGATTATTTTCACTCAGAATCTGTTCATTGGGGAAGGTGTAGGTACTGAAGACCGTGGCCGTGCAGCAGAACCTTTCCCTACCTGCTTCTGGGTCAAAAATGGCTTACACATTAACCAGTTTCTCACACTTTTTCTGCTTCTGGCTCTTCTTTGTCCTCCCTTCTCCAGAAGTGTGCAGGCGGAGTGCTGGGATTTTATGCAAACCTGGTACGATGGACTCAGCTATTTCGCAGAACAGTCTGGTTTCTCATTGTCAAACGTGTTACAGTTCTAGTAGCAGTATGTTTAGATCTGTCTTTGTAGGACCAACAGCTCATTAAGATGTTTGCTTTTTTTTTCTCAAATCAGAAAAGCAGCACAACTTTATAGGGAAATGTCAGTGGATAGAGGGATGGGAAATCTGTGGACAACTCTGAAGCAAGATCCCTTCCCCTCTCCAGCTTTGACCCGGAGGAATTTGACATAGAAGGTGAATTCTTGTGCATTAGAGGCCCTTTGGACCTCAAGCATGTATCAGGACTCCTGTGACCTTAACTGTATTGTGTTATGTGCTGGCACTGTTGTAAGACTAAAGCTGTATTAAGATGTTTACAGCAAACCTGGGAGGCTCATAATGATAAACTATTGTTAAGAATTATAGCAATCATTTCCATTTTACAGATTAGGAAATAGAAGCATAAAGAGGTTAAACAATTTGCTTTGTGTCACACAGCTAATCAGTAGCAGAAGTGGGATTCAAGATCCAAAGGCAGGATGCTGAAGTCTGGGCATCTCTTCCCCGAGTTTCTCACCTCCCATTTGGTACTTAGGTGTGACTTGTTTCATATTGGCTTTTTTTTTTGTGGATATACTTGGTTTGTTGCCTCTTCAATCTGTATTTCCATAGCACAAAGAATTGTGCCTTGGATCAGATAGGGACTCAACATATATTTTCTGACTGATCAAATGACAAAAACCAAAATATTGAGCATTACAATGACATGATTTTGTGAAAAAAATTTGAGCTTATCGAAAGGCTGCTTGTCACTTGCCATGAACACAATAACAACACCTGAAATGCCAAACATGGTGGTACATGCCTATAATCTTAGCTCTTGGGAGGCTGAGGTAGGTCAACCAGTTCACAGCCATCTTGGGCTACCTAGTAGTAAGACCTTGTCTCTAAAAACAAGCAAATAAGACATCAGTTGAATATGACTTACTTTTCAAGATGGATTAGAGCAGATCTTATGCCTATTATTTTACAGCTGGAGAAACTGAGACACACACACAAAGAAACGGCCTTGCTTCCAGCAAGGTTTAGACCCAGGACTCCTAATTTCTCGTTCCATAACACCATCCTTTGGATTTTTCAGTCTCAATCATATAGAGGTTGCTGGTCTGGCTCTGAGTTTTTCCATTAATGAAACTGTTTGTGCTTTGGTGTGCATAGACACAAATTGCAATGTTGCAGATTGAGGTGGGTCAGGTTAGGGCAGGACATAAGCCACTCATCATACTTTGGGCTGCCAGTCAGCCAATAGGACGACACCCTCACAATGAGCATGGAGACAGGTTGAAATCAAAGCCAGGTAGTCAATACTATTTTCATTCGCCAATGACAGTCAAGTGCTGGGGAATAGGTAATTGCTGGAAATCATTTCACACACACACACACACACACACACACACACACACACACACACAAAGAGAGAGAGAGAGAGAGAGAGAGAGAGAGAGAGAGAGAGAGAGAGAGAGAGAGAGAGAGAGAGAGAGAGAGAGAGAGAGAGAGAGAGAGAGAGACTGTGAAGGAGACAAACATGGGGAGATTTCCAGGATGCAAATCAGATCGTTTTTAATTTGGAGGGAAAAGATACAGAGTGGCAATATTTGCTCTAACTGACTTGAATTTAAATCCCAGCCAGGATTCAGGGTGGCTGGCCTTGCTGGGAGCTCCCTTTGTTTATAATGTAGGTTTCTGTCCTTTATGAAGCAGATGCTTATACAAGCATTACCACTGTTGACAATAATACTGTAACATTTGCCTTCCATCCCTTTGTTGCTTGGGGAACATGTTGGGTTTCGGCACATTTAGCTTTGCCATTTACTTCACAAATCGCAGCTGTGGAGTGTGCTGCAACTAAGTCGATTTTAGTGAGAACGAAATGGAATGATAATAATAATAAAAATCTCCAAAAGAAATCTTTCCAGTAATCATAGGTTTGAAATAAGTGTGTGTGTGTGTGTGTGTGTGTGTGTGTGTGTGTGTGTGTGTGCATGCTCTAAACAACTTGGTTTCAGTACAATGATGCTTCAGTAAGATTCTTCCTGCAAATTTAATTCAAGCGGGAAGGCTCTGCTGTTATTAAACACAATGGCAGTTTGTACATCTCCACATCATTATGCCGCTTCTCATTATGGAAATTCATTTGCTGCCGCTTTGTATGGATATCAAATAAAAATCACTCTCGCTCCTGGCAAGTGACTGCCATTACAGAGACACTCTGGGAGCCCAGCTAAGCAGTGCTTGGTGTCATAGCAAACACAATTAGCAAAATGGCATCCAGAGTGGCTTTATGGAGTTGCCCTGTGGTGAATCTCTGTGTATTCCATTTAGCAAGGCTGGAGGTTAGTAGGCTTTGCCATGTGTCTTCTCTAGCCTCCTCTCTGTACCATTTTCTATTCAAGAGCCACAGCATGAGGACTTTGTGCAAATGCTTTCTCCTCTTGCCTTTTATTTTTTTTATGATGGGCTTTCCGTTGGCGCTCGCTGGGCTCTGAGAGTCAAGGGTTATTTGGTCCATATAGGAGCTTAGGTTTCTCTAAAGAGGGGTCAGGAAGAGGGTCACCAAATGTCCGCTCTGATCTCTGTCCTTTGTGCGTTTCCCCTTTTCATTCCCCTCTATTGGTATTTGTCAGTAATTATAGGGATAGGGTTTGCTGCACAGTTAAGAAATCTAAAAGGTCACTATTAATTCCCTCTGTACAAAAAGGAAAACAAGTTTGTATTTTTCTACATAGAAGAATTTGAGTGTGTGTGTGTGTGTGTGTGTGTGTGTGTGTGTCTTAGTAGAGGTAGGGGAATCAGAGATTAGAGTCCATAGTATCTCTTTGAAATAAAAGACATAGGCACGGTCCATGGCTGCGGAGCCGTGATGGGCAGCTGAACTTGTCTGGAGCAGCTCTTTTGCATGCACGTGCAGCCTGCTCTTTAGAGCTCATTCCATTGCACACATGGTGTTAGCTAATTTTCTCACCACGTCCACCAAACACCCGACAAAAGGAACTTAAGGATGGAAGGGAAGCAGGGTTCACGTCGGCTTGAAGTTTGAGGGCACAGTCTGTGTTGGTGGGGAAGACCCAGCGGTGGGAGCTTGAGCAATGTCAGATGACTTCCACAGGGAGGAAGTGGAGAGTGAGGGATGCTGGGGCTCAGCTCACTTTCTTTTTATGGAGTTCAGGACCCCTAAGCCAGGGAAAGTTGCTGCCCACAAATAGGGCAAGTCTTCCTGCCTCAGTCTATCCTGTTTGGATAATGGTCCACAGCCATCCCCAGAGCTTCCCCCCCCCCCCCACGGTGAATCTTGATCTTGTCAAATAAGCAAGATTAACCATCACACTTACTCATGGGATAGAGTGTGATATACTCGTGTGTGTGTGTGTGTGTGTGTGTGTGTGTATTGTATAATGATCAAATAAGAGTTTTCATACACATTACCTCAAATATTTATCACATCCTTGCAGCAAGAACCTCCAAGGCCCACTCCTCTGGTTATGTTAAACTATGTAATATATATTGCTAACTATACTCACCCGATTATGCAGAAGAACTCCAGCACATATTCACCTACCTAACTACACCTTGACCAACCTTCCGCTATCCCACTGACCCTCTGACCTTCCCAAGTTTCTGGCAAACATTATTTTTATGAGATAAGCTCTTTGAGGGATAGATGGATAGGTAGATAGACAGAGAACATAAAGTTGGGTGGGTATGGCGGTGGGAACGTTTGGGAAAAAATATTTTTTGAAGGGAGGGGGGAAAATTCAAAATACATTGTGTAAAATTTTTGAATGAAAAAAATAACACATTACAAGAAAAAGCACCGCAAAAACAAATAAAAATACCAAAACAAACCCTAAAAGATATGTTGGGGACAGGAGAACTATTTCTGACATGCCTGTGGTGATCGATAGATTTTCTCTGCAAGCTTCTGCTCTTGGCTTGCCCTCTGAGGCCCTCTGAGAGCACAGAGCTGTAACACTGTAGTTTCCTAGCCTGGTATCCCGAGATCTGCTGAGGATTTAGAACAGGGGCAACTAAGTCTCCATTGTACATTTTTGCCACTGAAGGTCCCTTTCCTGTTCAAAGTGTTGTTCCCCCAGGACAAATAAAGCTACTCTTGATTTTTTTTTTTAAAGACACGTGGCTTGGTTTGCGTCTTATAGAAGAAGCAGGGCTTTATTCATCTGATAAACATATATACTATTTTTGGCTGGTCTAGCTAGGCACGAGCAAGCAAGGGTGTCTTTCTTCTAGTTTGCACAAAGGCATGGAATGTGCAGGGCATGGGAAGGTCAGAAGAGTGTGTGAGCCAGAATCCTGCCTCAACAGGGTGTGCTATAGTCCTTTCTCCATCAAACTTCTGCCAGCACCACCCAAATCAACGTAAATCAAACCGTGATGGGACATAGATGGTGCTTTCTTGAAGGACCATGCCAAACAAGACGCTAGCTCAGTGTGGGCGGAGGAGAGATGCTAATGTAATCTGTATTTGTATCACATGTTGGAGGCGTCCAGAGACTAGATCTCCAGATGTACCCTCTTTCTTCCCTTTCAGGTAGCATTCCCTTTGAGATTCCCCAGGCCACTGACCCACTGTACACAGAAGGCTTTTCAATCCCTTGTCCCCAGACACCTCATGTCCCTTAAAATTGAAAGCCTCTGGCTTCAGTTGGATGCACATGATGTATCCCTTCCTTATTTGGCCATTTCAGCTACGCAGAGCAGGGGTGTAGGGTACTGCCCCTGAATTGAGAATGCTCTTGTTCCAGTTCATTCTTCCTGTGAAGCAAGCGCTCTTTTCCTAACTCTCCCAATAATCCAACCCAATATTCCAGTTCTGAGATTGTTCTTTTTGATGTCCATACAAGTTATTCTTAGATGAAGAAGGCATCTTTTTCTTGATAACAAGACTTTGACCTTTTCCATTTCAAAGCCATAACCCCTGACATTATTGTGCTGAGGACCATTTGACGCTTTCATGGCTTATTTAACAAGGTCCACCGAACTATCTATAAACAGCTTCCTAGTCCCTTCCAACATTACCAGTACTGGTCATATTATTCATTATCTCAAATCTACCCTGCCTCCAATAGAAGGTTGATGAAGGTTCTAGCTTTATTAACTCATGCTGTCATTGATTTCGATTCTGACCCTAGTATGTAAATGCAAATTAACAATTGGACTGGTATACAACAGGAATGTGCTTATTCTTGACATTCTCTTATCATCACTGGTAGGAAAACCTTTGAAACATGAGTGCCGTCAATGGGGAGGGGGCTGGTGAGAGAAGTTCTGGCAACGCAACTCTTAGGGTCTAAAGCAGTGGTTCTCAACATGTGGGTTGCAATCCCTCTGGGGGGGTCTCATCTCAGATATTTATATTGCAATTCACAACAGTAGGAAAATTGCAGTAAAAATAATTTTATTATTTGGGGTTACCACAACATCAGGAACCATATTAAAGGGTCAATGCATTAGGAAGATTGAGAGCCACTGGTCTAAAATGAGAGGGGCACAAGAGCTCTCTGGTCCCTGGCTCTCTTCTCACCTCTCATCCCATTCCTTTCCTCTCTGTTCTCTTTTCTTTCTCTTTCCTCTTTCCCTGTTCTCTGTTCTTGCCTTTTTCTTCTCTCAGTATCAGCACTAAACCCCCAAAAGCCAAGTGAGAACTGGGTCCACAGCCTTCAAAATGGTCTTTAGATGAGACCATCAGATGGGAAGGGTCCATGGGAAGAAGAGGATGGAAGGGAAGGAAACTTCTGGCAGCACTCAGAAGGGAAATGCTCCTGTGCTCTTTCAAACCCAGCCTGAGACTGACTTCTTATCTGTCCATATAAAGAAGCGTGCCGGTTAGGTTTCTGTCAACATGACATTAGTTAGGGTCATACAGGAAGAGGAACCCCAAGTGAGAAAATGCCTCCATCAGACTGACTTATAGGCCAGTCTATGAGAGCGTTTTCTTGATTATTGATAGATGCAGGAGAACTCATCTTGCTGGGAGTGATGTCACCCCAGGCAGGGGATCCTGGATTATATAAAAGTAAGCCAGGGCTAGCAAGCCTTTAAGCAGCTTTCTTCCATAGTCCTCATCTCTGCTCCTATTTGAGTTCCTGCCATGACATCCTTCAGCAAAGGGCAGTAATCAGGACATGTAAGCCAAATAAACCCTTCCCTCAACACACTCCCTTTGTTTGTGGTCTTCATAACAACAACAGAAAGGAAACTAGAACAGGAGGGCAGGTGTGGTGCATCTAGGTCCTGCCATGTACAATCCATTTTGTCCTGAGCTGATGGGAAATTATGTTTTATTCTGCCCCGTAACTTTTCCTCTTCAAGTGGAAACACTCACCAAACCCTCACCTCACATCACCTCTTCATGTTAATTCTTCGACGGTAATCATCTGTCTTACTATGACACTTTCCATGGATGACCAGAATGTGAGAGCAGAACCTGACTGTGGGTGCTGTTGTGAGAAACAGAGGCAGAGGCTGTGAAGAGTGAGGGAGGGAGGGATAAAGGCCAACATGCATGTGTTGTGCGTGGGAGATTGTTGCAGTGAGCAGTAGCCTTCCGGAGTACCTTCTAGAACTTTCCATGTACAGGATAACTGATGGGACATTTATCCACCAGCTCCTGTTTCCAAATGACTGAAGGTTTTCTTCAGAGACATCAACTCCAGGCTCACATAAACACCAGAGGCATTAGAGGAAAACCTGAATAAGAAAGAAGAAAGGAGAAAGATGTGCAGCTTGCTGGAGTGGGATGCTGAGTTGGGATGCTGCTAAGGGTAAGGCAAGCCTGGTCTCCTGCAGAAATAGCCACTGCACCACAGTGGGAACAGTCCACACCAGTGGGAGCCATCTAACCCAGTGGGAATAATCTAATCCATTGAGAAAAGTCCACCTGGGGGAAGGGTCCGTTTATGTAGGAACTGTTCAACACAGTGGAAACTATGTACCCCACTGGGAGTAGCATATGCCACTAGGAACCATTCACCCACAGTGAGACCTGTCCATCACAGTTGTGCCTAAAATCAGGCATGGGATAAGGCAAGGCAGCTTAGAGTTGTAATTGCCTCTACTATGTAGTTAGCAGTGGAGGTAAGAAGTGACTATTACCGGTTGTCCTTCATCTACCTAAAATACATTATTTGGAGTGATAAAGGAGATATATAGTTGGTCTTTATTTTACCTTCTGCTTTCTCATCCCAAGGTCTCCTAATCCATTCCTTATGGTTCCACATAAGTTGTGTTCCAATATCCATTAGCACATTTTACTTTTTATGAGTCTCCTTAATATACTTCCTAGAAAAGACAAACAAAATGCAAACATCTTAAAAAGGAGAGCCCTGTTTTGTGTTTCCTGTCAACTCAACAAAAGTTAGAGTCAATTATCTGAAAAGAGGAAACCACAACTGAGAAAGCCCTCTGTGATGTTGGCCTATGAAAAAGCTTAAGGGGACATTTTCTTAATTAGTGGTTGATATGGGAGGGCTCAACCCATTGTGGGCGGGGCCATCTCTAGGCAGGTAGCCCTGGATGGTATAAGAAAATAGGCTGAAAATCAAAACAACTTTAAGATAACATCTTACATCTGTCAGAATGATTAAGATCAATAACACAAGTGACAGCTCATGTGTTGGGGAGGATGTGGAGCAAGGGGAACGCCCCTCCATTGCTGGTCAGAGTACCAACTTGTACAGCCACTTGGGAAATCAATATTGTGGTTCCTCAGAAAATTGGGAATCAATTTACCTCAAGACCCAGCTATACCACTCTTGATTATATACCCAAAGACTTCTGACCCCACCACAAGGACACTTGCTTAATTATGTTCATTGTGGCTATATTCATAATAGCCAGAAACTGGAAACAACTTAGATGTTCTTCAACTGAAGAATGGATAAAGACAATGTGGTACATTTACACAGTGGAGTGTTACTTAGCTATTTTAAGAAAAGAACATCGTGAAATTTGCAGGCAAATGGTTGGAACTAGCAAAAAATTCATTTTGAGTGAGGTAATTTAGACACAGAAAGAAAAACATGGTATGTACTCTCTTATAAGTGGACATTAGCTCTAAAGGATAATTATGCTACAATCCACGGACCCAGAGAGGCTAAGAAACAAGGGTGGGGGGGGGTCAAGTGGGGACATGTGGAGCTCCTTGGGAAGGGGAAAAGAAGAGATTTCATGGGTGGACTGGGAGGCAGGTGGAAATGGGAACAGGAGTGATCAGGTTGTCGGGGGTGGGGATGGAGGGCAAAAGTACTGGGAGAAATGACTGGAATTGAGGGACATTTCAAGGGTGATGTGGGAACCTACTGCAATGGAAACTCTTAGGAACCTGTGAGGACCCTAGCAAAGACTCCTAGTAATGTGGGGGGGTACAGAGCACGAGCCAGCAGTCTTCTGCATCCAGGCAAAGCTTGCAGTGGTGAGACTGGGCCATCAATCCACTCACAAACCCTTTGACCTACAGTTTGTCCTGCCTATGAGATGTGCTGGGAGAATGGAGGACAGAACTTGTGGGAGTGGCTAACCAAAGACTGGTCCAACTTGAGGACCATGGCATGGGAGGGAGCCCATGCCCAATACTGCCTGGATGGCCAGGAATCAGAGGCTGGATAGCCTAGAGACCTAGGACAGAACCAAACACAACTGACAAACAAACAAATAAACAAATAGGCAATAAGATAATTTCTAATGATATTCTGCTATATTTGTAAACTGGAATCGAGCATAATTGCTACCAGAGAGGCTTCACCCAGAAACTGATAGGATCAGATGCAGAAACCCACAGCAAAACTTTAGGTGGAGCTCAGAGAATCCTGTAGAAGATGGGGAGGGAGAATTTCAGAAGCCAGAGGGGTCAAGAACATCACAAGAACACAGCCTACAGAATCAACCAAGCAGGGTTCATGGGACCTCACAGAGAGTGAACTGACAATCAGGGTCTGAGTTAGGTCCTCTGCATATATGTTAGGGTTATGTAGCTTTTTGTGGGACTCCCGAGAGTGGGAGTGGGGCCTGTCTCTGACTCTTTCACCTCCTTTTGGGACCTGATTCCTCTTATTGGGTTGCCTTGTTCAGTCTTGATATGAGGGTTTGTGACTAGTCTTCTTGTAACTAATTATGCCCTGTTCAGTTGACAACCCTGGGAGGCCTGCTCTTTTCTGAAGGGAAGTAAAAGAGAGTGGATCTGGGGCAGAGGGGAGGTTAGGAGAAGGGCTGGGAGGAGTGGAGGGAGGGGAAACTGTGGTTGGAACTTAATACATGAGAAAAGAATAAAAAATAAAAAGAAAAGAAAAATAGGCTGAGCTAGCGATGGAGGAACAAACCAGTAAGCAGCACTCACTCGTTCATGGTCTCTGCATCAGCTCCCACCTCCAGGTTCTTGTGTGAGCTCCTTTGCTGACTTCCTTTAATGCCAGACTGGGATGTGGAACTATAAGATGAAATAAGCCATTTCCTCCTCAAGTCACTTTTGGTCATGGTGTTTTATCACAGCAAAGACACCTAGCTGAGATCGGGAGTCAATTTGTAAATACGTGTAAACATAGTCACCACGTATGAAGGGTTGAGTTTACAGGTATGACGAGGGGGTGGAGGCGGACACTCAGCTGTCCTGGGAAGCTGAGGACAGCGTAATGGAGGTACGAGTGAGAAATGAATCCTGAATTATCACAGATCAAAGACACAGGAAACAGTTTATGAACGCCCTGGAGAAGGAAAGGGGCAATAAGTTAAAAGAGATAACTAGCATTTTGTCCAATAAAAATATCGAGGTTAAAAAAGAGATTAAAGGGCTTTTGTCTGCTATTTTTTTCTAATTTCTAACTATAGCACTTGGTAGTGTGAGGCTATTTGGTACCAGAGGCAGGATTTCCCTATCATACGAATAAAGTTGTCTAGAAGATGGTGCTGAGCACCAAGTGAGTGGTCTTCAATGGAGACCATAATGTAGAGATTGTGACCTACAACTCGCATGGTAGAGATACTGGTGCAGAATAAGGGCTGCTTAGTTTTTGGTTATTTTTAAAAAAAATGTTCTATTAATTCCAAGAAAAGTCAAATTCCCATAAGTCAGTCTTCTGAAAAAAATAGTTTAACAAGAATTTAAGTTTTCAAGGACATAGGAAAAGTACCTATAAGACCCTTCCTATTTCTCCATTCCTGCCGTGTTTTCAACGGCCTCTTCTTATTTCTGCCTGTGCGCTACTTCAGTCCGTAGCTAGCTCCTTCTATTTGGACTACTCCCCCTAATACCTATTTCTCACGTATCTTTTAAAGAAGTCTTTCTAAAAAGAATATTGGCTCACAATACTTCTGTGGTGTCCATTGTCAACCTGCTTGGATCAGGAAATAACTGTATATCTGGTTAAATAGAATTTCTTCATGCGTCTGAGCATGTGGCTGCTTCCTTCTTGGTAGAGGAGGAACAGAGAGGCTCATGAAACTACCAAGGAAGCTAAAAGATCTCCTAAGAATGATAAGAGCCATGAGCCCTCCTTTCCCAGAGTTACAGAAACAATAGACAACCGCAGAGTGGGTAGCGACTCTTTGCTAGAGGTAATGTCAGGGAACTCCACAGATGCGGTGTTTGTGAGTAGCCACCCGTGCTGGGGGGTGGGAATTGTGATGTCACATCTGACAGAGTCACCCACAAATCTTTAAATAACCCCTCACCTCCATTCTTGTAAGTAACTACAATGAATTTCTTGGCTTACCAAGCCAGACTTGGTTGAATTCATTTCTTTGGTATGTCGTTGGTCTGTCCCTGTCTGGGTTGAGTAGACGTTTGTCTTCCCAGGAAAAGTTATGCAGAGGCCTGTGAAGGTGTCTCTGCTAGAGATTGTCATTTGTTCAATACACAGAGCAAAGGCAGATTGTTCTTTCAATTGTTCTTCCCATTGTTCTATTTAGGTCTCACCCATTCTTTGAGGGTCTGAATAGAACAAAATGGTGTAAGATAGGAGGGTTCAATTTCTCTTTTTCAGGCTGCTTGAACTGAACTTTGATCTGCCCTTGGCATTCCTGGTTCCATGACGTGTAGACCAGACTAGACTCAACAGCATTGGTCCCAGGCTCTTAGGCTGTTAGATTGCACCACAGGTGTCCTTTGAAGGACTCCGACTAAAAAAAAAATAATAATCTTTCTTACTTATGAAAAAAAATCACTCAAGCTCTCTCAAAGTCATTTTAAAGATTAATTACAGACTCTTGAGCACAAAATAAAATTCCTTAGACCACAAAGGCAGGATGAGTCCCTTTGTATATTTTCAAACCCAATGCGTTGTCTGTTAAGTGGTAGCACTTAGAAAAGTTTTATTCTAAGCCCTTGACATACATCTCCAAGGTGACTTTAACTCCACAATGTGGCTCTTTTAGAGAAACAACTTGATTATCCAGTTCATTTACAGTTGGAAAATAAAATTTCTGTGATAATTGTGGCAGAGGAAAAGAGTTGGAAGGTCGCACAAGGACTTTCCAGTACCTCTGCCAAAAGACTTTCTATATAGACCACGGGCTAGAGCTAGGCAATATGGCTCGAACATAGTTACAAGGGAATCTGGAGAATCCTATCTTCTCCTGCACTCAGGAGCAAAGGAAGTGGGAACTGTTGCTGTTATAACGCTACATAGGGAGGAAAGGCTGGTTTGGCTCATGGTTTTTAGATTTCGGTTTATCGTGTCTGAGAAGGCATGATAACAGAGCATCTCAGTCCAAGTCAATGGGAGCGAGAGGTAGCTGTCATGGCAGTAGACAGGGTGTAGAGAATGGGACTGGAAGTGGGGGTGGGCAATAACCCTCAACATCCTACTCATAGTGACCCTTTGCACTCAGAGCTTACTAAGTCCCACAGAACAGTGCTAGTAACTAGAGACCAGGTGTTCAGACACGTGGGTGTGTATGTAGCTGGGGGGGGGAGAAGGCATTTCAGATCTAAAGACAGCAGGGACTAGCTAGCTAGAGATAGCTGGGAATGAGCCACCTGGTGTCTGAGAGATGTGCTGTCTGCATTCTAGCAGCCATCTCTAAGCCGTGGAGATTTCATTTTTACTTTGAGTGGATTGACGCATATCTGAAGTGGACTGACAGATAGCTACTCTTAGTCATGCTTGGAAAAGAATGGCAGGTCTTGAACTTTGAGAAGGAAGCTGCTGTTTTCAGTCTCTGGACCAGAAGATCAGGAACTCATGACCATAGGGTGGAGAGTCCAGGGGTTCTTATCAAAAGTGGTAGACGGAGGAAGACAGGAGAATGGATTCCACCACTCCGCCATTATGTCGGGTGTCACTGGAGAGCCAGGCAGGGACTCTGAAGCCAGGACAGATGTTTTGAGTGCCAGAGAAGACACAGCAATGGGGTATTATAAAGGTCACACTTTCACTATATTGGGCCAACCCTACGGGCTGGCCTTGGCTATGCCTTTAAGACAATCAGGGAAATAGGAGAGTCTGCATTTTTATCAGATCTGTACAGAGTGAGGAGTTTGGGGAGGAACTGTTGAGATGGAACAAGGGGGCATGAAAGTTCTGTAATTGTAGATTTGGAAAGAAGAGCAATAAAACAGACAAATGAAATCCAAGAAGGACTCGTGAAACTTGAATGTCCAAGAAATCAGCCTGGGCAAAACATACAGAAAGTTCTGACTTGTTTTTCATTTACAGCATCTCAGAGCCCAAAGTAATGATGGTGAGGGTATGAGAAAAAAAATATGACCTTATTTTGTAACCTTAGTGGATGAAACAGGACACATATGTTACCAATATAGTCAATGTTCAAAGAATATTTCAAGCCTGTGCTGATTTATATTAGCCAGGACTTTTCTCAATTGATAATAGAAATTATTCTTAGCAAGAGAGATAGAAAAACACTCTGCAAGAAAAGTTAGCATTTGTTATTGACAAATAGCAACCACAATGGTAAGGACTGCGACCAACTTACCAAGGCAATCACAGACACTGTGGGCTTATTTGTTCTTGATATTTTCGGGACACACACTCCTCTTATTTTAATCTTTTGTTTTGGCTTTAAAATTATCCATCTCATTCTATGTCAGCCTTAGTTGCTGAATTCATCAGACTTGAAAGTCTATAGGCTTGGGTAACAGTGTCATTCGGTGTGTTTGATATCTGCAGCTCGGCCTCAGTAATCTATTTGCAAAATTGTCCAATTTGAAAGTGACACATTTGATTCTCTTGATTTTGCTTTTTCTAGCACAGTAAAATCTGAAGGAATTTGAGTGCCGAGCGAGCACTAGTCACCGAGGAGAAAGGACAATAAGGGGATTCGCATAGTACTCAGAAGGAAACCAGTGTGTGTCATTAGTGGTGGGATTTAGAAATGAGTCCCCTGAAGTTCAACTTCCCCAAACAAAAGGCAATGACTTCTGAGGAGAATAAAACCCTTCACGATCTCTTTTTATGTTAGCTAGTTAATTTAGATTTTCAATGTTTTAACATAATTTGTTCCAATTATTTAAAGAGTGCCAATGTCATTGAAGAAAATTCGAAAATTACAGCTAATATAAAAAATAGCTAAACAAAAGGAAAACTGATTACCTATAATTCTGCTGCCACTGAGAACTATTATTCATGTTTGATATAATTCCTTCCATTAATTTTTCAGTGTGAGTACAAATTATTGTTATTATTTTTTAAAGGAAGTAATTTGCGCATGTAACAGAAATTCCTTTTTAAGAAATTTTAAATTCTGTTTTTGGATGATTTCACACACATATACACAATGTATCTGACCACATCCACTTTCAGGTCCCCCTCTTGCTAACCTCAGATCTTCCAACATGTTCCCCTCCCGCTGTCACATCCTCTTCTTTGTAAAAATTAACCCAGAGTCCAATTAGTAACACCTGCATGTGCCTGGGGGTGGGGCCATCCTTGGGAACAGGAACAGCCCACCACACCCTGGAAGGAGGAAACCCACTCTGCCTTCTCAATCAGACATCTGTTGCCAGTACCTCCTCAGTAAGGGCTGGGGTCTAATGAGTCCCTCCCTATCCAGGCTGGAGTGTCGACTTGCTCCAGCTTATGAGTGTGTTGTGCAGGTTCTACAGTTGCTAATAATAATTCCTGTTTAGGAGGCTGATTGTAGATTGGAGTTCCACTAGCTTTTGCTGGATGCTCATGGACTCTTTCCTGGGAAACCTAATGAAGGCCTAGCCTACAAGCGTTCATTACAACATCCGAAATCTGAGCAGATAAATAGTTGGGTTAGAGGATGGAGTAGCTATAGTGCCCAGGAGACTAATGGAAGGAGATGTTAGTCTAGGAGAAAGGAAGGAAAAAGGCAAGTGGGGATGATTGTAAAGTGAGAAATTAGGTGCCCTGTTAGCTACTGTTTCTTTGCTGTGATAAAATACACAGCAGTGGTGACTTAAGGGAGAAGGGGCTCATTTCACAGTTTCGGAGTCTTAGCACACCGTGGTAGAAAAAGCATGGTGGTGAGAACAGCTTAGTTCATGTTGGTGGGAGCTTGCTGTGGAGGTTTGTTTATTTGACAGAAAGCAGAAAAATCCTGTTGGAACCAGAATCAGGTTTCAACTTAAGTCCTGCTCCTAGTGATCTACTTCCTCTGGCCATATCATGTGTCCCTAAAGGCTCCACAGCTCAGGCACCACTAGTCAGGTGCTGATTGTTTAAAACACAAGCCTAGGAAAACATTTCACATTCAAACCTAACAAGTGGGTAGGTCCAGCCAGCCAGACCCTTCCCCTTTGTCCACCCCTGAGTCACAAAGGCGGAGGATTCTTTTCTGATCTGGAAATTGAAAAAAATTTTTAAAGAGTTAACGTTTTAACTTAGATTTGTTTCTTGAAAGGAAGAACTATTTTCTTTGAGGGGTCTTCATGCACTCAAGAAGTACAGAAGGTGACAGGCATTAGGAGGCAAATTTTGGAGGCAAAATTTCTAATCTTGGGCTTTCAGTAGTTTTACCATTTTATTTGCCTCCAAAATTATTGTTTTCATTTATACATTTTAAAAACAATTGTTTTTCTTGCAATCCATAAGTGGGAATTAAATGAATTCATGGTACATATCATGTTTTGAAATATATACACATTGTGTTATGACTAAATCAAACTAATTAACAAAGGTATTATCTCATACACTCACATTTTATGGTAAGAACACTTAAAACCTACTTTGGGCCTTTTCATATAAATAATGTAACTACCAGTAGTTACACTTATTTATTTTATTTTATATACTAATCCCAGTTCCCTCTTCCTCCCCTCCTGCTCCCTTACCTTCCCCTCATCCCACCCCATATACTCCTTTCTTGTATCTAAAATTTTATATTTTTCCCTACCTCTGCCCCTACCAACGTTCTGATTACTCCACTCTCTATGAGTTTGACTTTTAAAAATGCCACATGTAAGTGAGACAGTTTTCCTTCTATGAGATCTCTTTTTGCAA
This sequence comes from Arvicola amphibius, assembly GCF_903992535.2. Classification (NCBI taxonomy): domain Eukaryota; kingdom Metazoa; phylum Chordata; class Mammalia; order Rodentia; family Cricetidae; genus Arvicola; species Arvicola amphibius. Next base: position 41,217,084 of record NC_052049.1, on the reverse strand, counting down.
ATTAATACCTTGTAAAACTCAGAGCTCAGAATTACGTAGTTTTTTTTAGGTGGTTCATGAAACCTAGGATGATTTTTGACTAGTGGCTAGAAGTTTTATGAAAATGAGTTCAGCTGCCAAATCCTGCCACTGTGCACAGTGACCTTGGGCAAGTCTCTTAGTGTCTTTGAGCTTCAGTGTCCTCCTGCGTACCCCAGGAGAAGGGGTTCCAACAGTGCGTAGAGTTACAGAGATGATGGGTATGAAATTGATATGAAAAGTGGTTAACCAAGCAAAGGCATTACTGTAAACACAATAAATGAGTTTATTTCCTTATAGCTGCCTACTGGGCTGGCTGGAGAGAATGGGGATTTGAACATACTATGAGTTCTAGTAAACCAACCCTTTAAAATGCTGAGTTCTTAGTACATGAACATTAGGCACTGGAACAAAAACTGTGAATTCTTATATTAGATGATCCAAGAAACTGTTTCTTTCAAAACATTCAAAAATATTTTCATATGAGAGGTTTTATTTTTCATCTCTAGCCCCAAACTATGAAGATGTTTTGAGATTACACTCGAATGAGAATGTATAGAATTTTTTCATGTTGCAAACCAACGATAAACAAGGATGTGTGTACTTGCCATCGCAGGGGATTTGGGGAAACTTAGGTGGTCGTCCTGTGTTGTCTCTTACAGGAAGAGCTACCCCAGCAAGGCGGAGGTGGCCTACAGAAATTGGGGTGTTTTCTTGGCTTGCCATCTTTGTATCTGATTGTCTCTTTCCCGGGGCACAGCCCATGCAGAAGCTAGCTAGCTCTAGGTTTTTCTTTAGCAGAGCTCTTCTGACCCACCCCACCCAAGTCCTAGGTGTAGAGGCATCGTCTGTGTTCTTTACAACCGCTCTCTCTCTAGTCACTTTCCGCATTTATGGAGGTAAACAGCGGGAAGGTGGCCAGATAATGTAAACTGTTTATACGCCGTACTATAAACATTTATAAAGTGCTTTTAGCTAAAAGGAATCTTCTCTCCCCAGAGCCCCAGGTACTTCTCAGTTCTGAGAAAAATGTAGTTCGGCCAGCTTGATTAGAACTAAGAGATAAATATTCTGGGTAGTTTCCTGCAGCCCTATTCCCACTCCTCCAGAAGCTAGGCTGAGACCAGATGCTCTGTGTAACTTGCATTAATCACGAATGCCATATAACACAACCTATAAAGTCTACAAATAACTTTGTAGACTGACCCAGAACGCCTTTGACCTGACCAAGGCCAGTGGATTTCTCTGCCACTAGTTAAAGGATGCTTGCTGACTTGCATATTCTGCATTGACAGCACGAAGGCTGTGTCCATAGAGTTCTGCATGCTGTCACCTGTACATCTCCTTTCTTAGGGTCTGCGAAACCCATGAAGGCAAGGATTACACCGGTGTCCTCTGAGCCCAGTCATCGGTCATGAGGGAGATGCTCACAGGTTTTGTTGGATGAAAGAAAAGCGATGGTCCTTAAAATCTAAGCCCAGATAATTAGAAAAGGCTCTCTCTTTAAATTAAGGAATTCTCAGCTATCAGTGTATTATCATTTCTCAGTCACTTCCGCACAAAGGGGAAAGGTCTGTCTGTCTGTCTGTCTTGCTCAGAAGAGTGAGCCTAGATTTTCTAATGCCATCCGGGGGGGGGGGGGTGGGGGGGGAGCAGAACAAAAATTCTTTCAATGCTGGGATTATTCATTTGGTTTACGGTCTTCTGAATTTGTATACAAACTTATGGGCCAGGCAGTGTTTTAAAAGAATACAGTTTCCGTGTAATTATTTCGGGTGTAAAGCTAGCCGTTGGCCGGGTGGAGGGACGCAGCCCCGCCGCTTCACACTACACAAACTGTCTTGTGTTTCTTAAAGAAAGGTTTCCTCTGAAATCCCGTTCTCAGCCTTCTTACTCTCGCACAAGCGTCTTCTTAAAGTGGGTTAGAAGATTCTTTTAGAAAGTCACAGGTAGAGAAGTCCTGAATGTGCCCCAGAGAATGGCTTCCTTCCCACTGCACTCTGCTACCTTCTCTGTGGTGGGAATGTTGTGTTTGTTAATGATGTTTTGTCCGGTGAGTAAATCGACTTTCTCCATATTCGACAATACAGATTCTGGCTTGCTTGCCTGACCTACACCTTTTTATTCCTTTTATTCCTTTTTATCAAGTTCTCTGCCTCAAACCAAGAGTTAAAACTCTGGATGTTAGCACAGAGCTTGCCCTATGTAATGTAGAAGGAAGCGGCGGGGCTGTGTCCCGCCACCCGGCCGCCGGCTAGCTTTACACCCTAAATAATTACTCAGAAACTGTATTCTTTTAAAACACTGCCTGGCCCATAGTTTCAGCCTCTTATTGGCTAATTCTCACATCTTCCTTTAACCCATATTTAGTAATCTGTGTAGCACCACAAGGTGTGGCTTACCAGGAGAGATCTTAACCTGCGTCCATCTCGGAGAGGAGAAGCATGGAGACTCACTATGGTGAAATGCCTGAAGCGTCTCCCCAACTCTGCTTCCTTGTTCCCACAATTCTGTTCTGTCTACTCCGCCTACCTAATTTTCTGTCTCTTAAAGGGCCAAGGCAGTATCTTTATTAATAATGAAAGTAACACATAGACACTCCTCCATCAATGTAAGGCTTGGTTTCCTCACATAGAACAGCAAGGGTTTTCACTCCTAGTATACTTTTCTTTTTCTTTTTTTTCTTTTTCTTTTTTTTTTTTTTGCTCAGGAGTTTTTGTGTGTTCATTTATTTGTTCATTCATCACATGCTTATGTGTTTTAGTAGTGAATAAGACAAACGTGTTTCTATTCTCATGGAGAAAATATCCCAGGGAAATATTTAGAACAGAAAAACAGACTGTACAATGGGATGGGTGGAGTTCAAACAGAAGTGATGCAGTAGGAAGTGATTGTGTGGTTAGTTTAGGTGAATCAGCACAAAATGCTAGAGAGAATGGAAAGGAGGGAGAAAGGGGAAGAAGGAGAGAGAGAGAGAGAGAGAGAGAGAGAGAGAGAGAGAGAGAGAGAGAGAACTGGCAAAGGAAGTAGCTAGAACCAAGTGCCATTAGATTAGGCAGGGCCTGGCCTGCTGTGTCTGATGTCTGAGCAGAGCCGGTACAGCTATGGACTGGAGAGTAGCTATGATTTTGTCAGTTAGTGTAAGGTGCTGGGGTTGGGATGGAGTTTAAATACAGAGGGTAACGTCTTAAGCAGGAACCGAGATAATCTGAAATGCTTTATAAAAGGTTACTCTGGCTCTTGTGTGGAGACTGAATTGCAAGGGGGCTAAGTGTGAAATCAGGCCATTAGGAAGCTGCTGTCACCTAAGCCTCTCGACAATGACAGCTTACAGTAAGGAGTGGAGATGCAGGAAAGGGCTTAAGTGTGGACATGTGTGCAAAGCCCCCGGCGGATGGGAAACACCTGGTGAACTTCACGTATATCCACGATTCTCACTTGCTTGGACAAATGCAACTAAACTTGGTCAGCATAACATTGGTTCTGTGGACATGATGGAGTTCAGGGCGAACTAGGTAGGATGAGCCACGTGTCGCGTGCATCTGGAGAGTGAATTACTGTTCTTTTTCAGTACTGCCACAGTGGACACAGTGTCTTCCACGCTGCTCTCGATTGCATTTTGAAGGGAAATTTGTCACTTAACTGCTTTCAAGACGCATTGCTTTGTTGTTTTGTCACGAAGGAAGTCTGATTACCTTCAAATGACAGATGGGAGAGAGTGCGTTCTACGGTGTGCCGAAGACCTGATATATTGTAGTGCTCTGGAATTTATTATGAACAAGGAGTGGGGAAAATTAGGGAGTTAATATCCAGGAGGAAAACAAAACTTGAAAAAGAAGACACAGGTAGATTCAAATATTTATAGATACATGCCATACAGCCTGATATCAGACACGCCGAATGAAGAGTTAATGTCCTGAAAGTACCTCTCAGTTATCAAACTCTGGAGCTCAGAATCAGGCAACACTAAGAGGAGTGGCATCACACATATATGGTTTAGGAGTTACTGATAGGAGCAGGTGCTCGGGGTGGGGGGTTGGGGTGGTGGGGACAGGGACAGGGACAGGGACTCTTTTCTTCCCGTTCCCCTTTGTGGAAGCTTCTTTGGCTCCACCCTCAAGCAAAAAGCACATCTGTGGAGCCTGATCAAGCCTCATCAGGCCGGATCCTGTTCATGAGCCAAACTGTAGGGAGACCTAGACATCTTAAATGACAGACATGCATACATCACTGCAATCCTTTAAGGACATGCTGATCTCCTCAAATGTTCGAATTCACCGGGTAAGGTTGGCTTTTCAGCTAAGTGACCCGTCACTTTAGAGGAATCCCTGTAATGAATGAGGATGTAGCAACATATACTGGGAAAACACTGGGTTCTAAGTGATAATGTTCTGTTAGACCAGAGGGAGTTTGTTTTCAAAACATGGGCACCAATGTTCTCTAAGTGCCATAGCTTCTAGGTATGCCGAAGCAATTATTCAGGTTTCCCAAGTATATTGCAGTGCAGCAATCATTTTGGCAGGGAATTTTTCTTTTTCTGTTTTCAAAATTTCTATTTTCTTTATTCCTTTCCTTTTGCTAAAAAATAAAGTCAGGTAATGCCCTAGTCATGGTTTCTACTGCTGTAATGAAACACCATGACCAAAAGCAAGTTGGAGAGGGAAGCGTTATTTGGCTTACACTCCCACATCACTGTTCATTGCTGAAGGAAGTTTGAACAGGAACTCAATCAAACAGAGCGGGAACCTAGAGGCAGGAGCTGATGATGCAGAGGCCATGGAGGGTGCTGATTACTGACTTGCTGCCCATAGCTTGCTCAGCCTGCTTTCTGATAAAAGCCAGGACCACCAGCCCAGGGATGACCTCACCCACAATGGGCTGAGCCTCTCCTATTAATCACTAATTGAGGAAATGTCCTCCAAACTTACCTATAGTACAAACTTATGGAGGTGTTTCTCAACTGATGCTCTCTCCTCTCCAGTGACTCTGGCTTGTATCAAGTTGACGTAAAACTACCCAGCACAGATGATGAACATGAAAACTTTTGTCTATAAGGAGTGTAATAGCCAGCTATGGCATTAGGATGTATCTTCTTTTTTCCTTTATTTTTCAGTGTGTGGACAAACCTGGGGTCTAACCATATGTCAGACTGCTCCTCTATCACTGTCCTACCTTCCAATTCTGAAGTAGATTTCTTTTTCCCTTTTGGTAAGGCATATTATCACTAAGTTTCCCCAGCTGGCTAAGAACGCCCTCTATCACCCAGCCATGTTTCCACTCACTACTTTCTCACATCAGCCTACCCCCAATCCCAGTAGATAGATTATTGGGCATGTACCACTATGCCCAGGAAGATGTATCTTTTAAATACATGAAGCAAAATGATTTAAGATATAAGCAATATCCAGTATTCTCCAACTGTATCTGGCGAATTACTAAGTACTCAAGCTACTGTTTGGAAGGACTTTTAGATGTAATGGTTGCTGTATGACCTGCTCAGATCTGCTTACAACTCACACAAAACCTATTCTGCCTCACGGCCCGCCACATCTCATTACATTGATACAAGAGAATCCAGAGAAGGAGCTTACCCTCCCTATCCCCAAGATGTAACTGGTATTGCCGTCTTCCTCCAACTCTTTTTAAGATGTCTCCATCCTTCCCCAGCACCTTGGTGCTGGTGGGATAAGCCAGGATTTATACCTGTGGATCTGACTTCCTGGCCACCCTGCTTTGGTTAGGTTGTTTGCTGAAATTCTCCATCAGCTTCTATTATCACGAGTGGAAGCACCAAGCGACATATGGGAACCTCTCCACACAGGCACACTGCTGGTGTCCCTAAGGGGAATCATCACTCCAGCTTCCCATGATGATCAGGAAAACATCTCCTTCCTTATAATTGTTTATCCTCAAGCGTGATGAGCTTTGAGTAACCAGTTGGCAGTAACGGCTTCCGTTTCAGTGGGACTCTCTTCCATACTTCCTGATGGAAGGGCAACCCATCCAGGAGCTAGGGCACCTCAACTGCACAACCCAAAGCTTCCAGGAATGTCCTATCCACCGTCCACAGAGTACACATGGCCTAGGATAACTATAAATGAGGTCCAACACTTTTTTTTTTGTAACTTGATTGTGCATCTTTGAACAGGAACTCTGTAGCTGGCAAAGTCTTGTCGCATTGTCAAGAAGCTGAGCACACCGGGTAACTACAGGGATGGAAAGAAAAGAATGCAAAGTAGTCAGTGAGTTGTTGGGCATGGTGACGACAGAAGTCATTTCCTCCACATCTCATCTCTGGTCCTACTTGCTCCTGGGGCTGGCTACCAGGCAGCAGCAGCTGCTTCTTGTCTGTGGACTGCATCTCCATTGTTTGTTTAATGCCTCTCCTCCATCATTCCATCAGAGCCACTGCCTCTGGGAGAGGGGTCTGTGCCGGGCACACAGTTCTCACTGCTGTACATCCTCATGTCGCACACCCTTCACTCTCAACTGTGTCCTTTCATCCAAGGTGATGCTGTGAAGCTGACCATGAGCTCTGAAAGTCTTCACAGAGTTGGGAGGGAAGGCGAGCATGTAAAGAGTAGGTTTTATTTTCCACTAAGGACAAATCTCTGTTTCTTCCAGAGTGGAATGCCTCGAGACCCTGAGCGTGGCACTGACCTCTGTGACTCTACCTAAGGTGTGGGTCCATTTCCAATTTATTATTTTGGTTTGGAAGCAAACTTCCAGGGCTTGGTGTCATCCTTTTCTAGCATAACTCTTGTTCATTTTGTTGTGAAGCCAATGTGAGGATCTTCTGGTAGGTAAATCTATAGCAATTATATAGGATCGAGGAGAGTGGTCCTTCATGGAGCCATTGATCCATGAGACCTACTGTAAAGTTGACTTAACACTCCATTTACTATCTGCATTAGTTAGCTTTGTGTTACCATAATGAGGTGCCTCAGATAATTAACTGAGGGGAAAGTTAATTTACTTCACTGTTTGGAGGATCTAGTCCGTGACCAGGTATCCTATTACTTTGGAACTAATATGGCAAGAGTGTATGGTGTTAAACCATTTACTTCATGATCATGAAGAAGAAGAAAGGGGAAGAAGATGAGCTCAGCGCCCTCTAATCCTCTTTGAGGACATGCCTCCTGTCTCACGGGTTGTGGTTGAAGTGCAAAATGTCCTGAAAGGATGTTAAAGGCTTAGTTTCACCTGGTAGCACCATTGAGAAAGGATTGCATCATGAGCATTATAACTTCATCAATGGATTAAACCACTGGAATGTTTATTTTAACTAGACTATAGGATGGAACTTGGTATGAGGAGATGGGTCATAGGGGCACCTGCCTTTGGTGTGTTTTTGTTCCTGCCCCCTTTTATCTGCTTCCTAGAGGCCGGAAGTTGAACAGCTCTGCTTTGCTGTTCCCTCCCCACCAGGGGTTCCTGCCTTCTCATAAACCCATAGCATTGTAGTGAGCTGACCAAGGGCTGAAGCCTCCGAAGGCTTGAATCAAAATAAGTTTTTCTTCCCAGTAGAGTAGTCTGTCACAGTAATGAGGAGAGAACTAACCTGCTACTTGGCTAGCATCCAACAGGCCTAGGGTTTAACAGGGACACCGATCCAAAATATACCCACTTGGGTTCCTAGCACCCCAACTTTAATGCCCTTTGGTGTGGGAGTCAGTTCAGATCCTGTCTTCGGCACCACTGTAGGCATCCTCCCTCAGAGGACACCATTGGGTGTTTTATTTTTCCTAGTGTGGAGTTGCTTGCTACAGGACCTATGGGTGGACCCCCTTAGGGAAGACCTGAACTGTACTTATTACGCATGCTTGCCGTAGTTCTTCAGGATCTTCCTCGGGGAAGAACTTGTCTAATCCTTAACTGATGGACTCCGGGTCATAGAAATGATTCATGATTGACATTTAGATGTAGAAATTAATTTTACACTTTAAGAGCTGACAAGAGGCTCTCTTTGCCTGGTGTGGATATGTTCCTTGTTGCATAAGCCAAGATCCCTTTAGCCAGCCATTTGTCTGCTCTGCCTCCAGGAATAAACACTCTGCCAGATGTTAGCATAGGCTGCTGTGGGTCATGCCATGCTAGTTTCACTGGGACTGTACTCATTTTCCCATATGACATCCATCTTGAATTTGGTCACCGTGCTGCTACCTGGCCTCTTTTCCCCACACCATGTAAGCCTCAGTAACCAGGCATTCCAGTTCAACACAAAGGTCCTTTATCATCATTTTGACTTGCATGGCCTGCAGAACAGCCACCAAGCTCCACGGCTTGGTGGCTGTACCTTCTTCCTACTAACACTGGGGAGTATTTATGTGGGGACCTGGACTCTGTTGCCTTCATGTTCCCCTCCAGCATCTACAAATCATAAAAACACATTTGCGATTATACTGGCATCAAAGTGAATGTGACCATTGACTCTAAATGTTCATTTATTATTTTCTCAATTTAGAAGGAATGAAAATGCTTTTCACAAACTACTAAAGCATTGTACCTGTTCTGCCCAAAGGATAGGCCTTTGGAGTGCTGCTCCAGTGTTCTCTTTGTAGACCCCATGATAGGAATGTTCTGTGGATCTTCCCATTAAGTAGAGTCTGGATCTATCTAACTTGTCTACTATAATCTCCTCACTCTTGTCCCCCAAACCTTGTGATGCTTTCTTTTTGAAAAGGCAATTTTGTCTCTCTTTAGTTGGAGCACATTATATTTAAGCTTAGAGGCACAGCAAGACCCATGGTATATTCACAGGGTGCTCTTCATCTGGTTCTGAAGTCACGCCTCTCTCATGCTTCTGTACCCACTTCTAGTAGGCTTCCCACTCTCTCTTGCATGTGGTCTCTGCCCTAGGTGGTCGTGCAGTCCTCTTGCTGAGTATATTTCTTTTCTTGGCGAGCAGCCCAATTTCTTGGCTGGAGCTGTGTGACCATCATTGGTAGCTAGGGCTGTGTGACTGTCATTGATGGCTGGGTCTGTGTGACCCTCATCATTGATGGCTGGGACTGTGTGACCATCATTGTTCCAGAAGCAAGAAGAGGGAGGCAGGAGCTCGGGGGCACAGCAAATTCCTGTCTCAAGGCTCACTCCATCAAGGATGTGTGATGGTTAATTCTGGTTGTGAGCTTGATTGGCTTAAAAACGCCCATAGCACTGGGGAAGTGCACATTTGGGTGTAACTTTGAGAGTGTTCCAAAGGGGATTACCTGAGGAAGACCCATCCTGAATGGGTGGGATTCAGGAAAGGGTCAAAAGAGGGAGAAAGGAGAAAGCTAGCTGAGTCCTAGTTCTCATCTCACTCTGCTCTGACTACGGAGGCAACGTGACCACCAGGCCACACTCCCACCTCCATGCCTTCCCTGCCATGAGTACTCTGCCCCTTCAAACTATGACAAACCAACCCCTCCATTTCGTAGGTTATTTTTTTGTCAGATATTTTCTTACAACCACAGGAGCAGTAAGTAGCTCATCTATTGTCTCAATGAATTGTTCTCAATTTCCATTTTTTTAAAAAGCTTCTACAGGTATCAGCAACTATGGTCATGGTCACTATTCTTTGCTAAGTTATGAATGCTCTGTTTCTTGTTGTAATTAGCTGAAAGCATGCTTTTCTATGGTCACGAGTCTACAGGACACCATTTCCGAAGGGGTAGTTGTTGATGTATATTTACTGCCCATGTAAGTTGGAAGGTACCTGGGGAAGAGATGAGTTGAACTGTGGTTGAGATCACTGCCAGTCAATTAAAGAGCTTTCCCTAAATGGTGCTAGGGGGAAAAGATGTCTGACCCCATGTTGCTATTTCTCCCTGCATGCTCATTCTAAATGTTCTTATTTGGATGCTTTCTGTTTTTTTTTTTTTTGATTAGGTTTATTGTTCATAACTATTTTCACAATTGATAAGCTTTTGAAGTTTGTATGGAAATGTTTATAATATACAATTTTCCTTCTTTTTCAGTTTGTTTTTGTGGTGCTTAGATTTGAACCCAAGGCTCACACATCTAGACAAAAGCTCTCTCATTGAGCTACCCTATTGGTCAAGTGAATAAATAGTGTGTTTCTGCCTTTACCACTTGGATTCCAATGATGAGAGAAGTGCATTTGTGTGGCTTTGTGTTTCTGAGGATGGATGCTTTAACATAACTATCCTAAGACACTGGAGATTGGATGAACGTTCTACAAAGTATTTGTTTTGTTGTTGCCTTGTGGAACTAATTAAACACATGGATGGACAAATAAGTCAAACTGGGATGCTCCTCTAATTCATCCAAGAAACCTCAAGGGAATAAAAGCTGTCTCTACTGATATCTTAATTGCTATGAATCATCCTGGCTTTCCTAGATCTCAATAAATAATAACCTGTGAGTAGTACACGTTTTTGAAATGTATTACTTGTAGTGACCCAGAATTTATTATTTTTCTATTGGCAGAGGAACTCACGCTCCCATATTTCACATACCCCTACATGTAGATCTATCCTGTCGGTGTAGAAACAATAAGAAATGCTGATATTAAGCACCTAAGGTGCAGTCAAAATGCCCTTTATATCCTTTTACAGAGATTGGCTACAGTGGGATACGTGAATGTATTTTCTCTTGAGAAAATGGGACCAATGTAAAGATATAAAAGGTCATCTATGTAGTTCCTTCCTTCAATTATCTTTGGGGGATTGTGTGGGTGAAAATTGCTTCCTAAGTCAGGAAGTTCCAGATATTGGTATGGTTACATAGAAATCTTTAACTCAGAAATAGGCCTACATTTACAGAAGTTCCAGGTGCCAATATGATTATATTGAAGTCTTAATACAGAAACTGGCCTCCATTTATTAAGGTGCAACGGTTACTTTTCTTTTGGGCAATTTGTCTCAAGCCAGTTATTTAACTTTGCTAAGCCTCGGTTTCCTCATATATAAAATGAGTAAAATAGTAGAAACGTTGTTCCCGGAGTGATCATAGAAAGAGAGGAACTGATATCTGTAAGCTAAAATACTACCTTCCTTGGGGGCATCTGGTCTTATCTTCCCCATTATTGGCATGGTCACCATGGTCATCACCTTTACCAATCTGTATGTGATATGCAGTCTCCTAGGAGAAGAAGCTGGGCTTAAATACAACTTCAGTAATTTGTGTTCCCCAATTTTATTTCTAAAGAAGTAAAGAAATTCAATAACTGTTAGAATTTTCCACTAACTTCCCTCAATACTTTTCCTGACAGTATTTTTGGAGAAAGATGTCACGTGTTGAATGGCATTTCCCCAAAAGATGCTCTGAAGTCCTAACCACTCGTTTCTCAGGATGTGATCTTATTGGGGAATAACCCTGTTGTTGAGGTGATTATTAAAATGACATCATATTGGAGTAGGGGCTTCCGACCCAGCCTGACTGGAGAGCTTATGGAGAGGGTGAGACTTGGGCACAAGCATGCTCAAAGATGGTGTTGGATAGAAGACACAAGGGCAAATCAGCTACTCAGTGACAAGAATCTACATGTCCACACCACAGATGCCCAGAATCCCTGGCAAACACCAGAGCTAAAGAGACACGGAGGGTGCCTTCCCATGGGTTTCAAGACCATAACCCTGGCCCTGTTCTGATTCCAGACTTCTAGCTTCCAAACCTCACAGTCATAAATCCCCCTCGTAAGATGCTCAGTTTGTGGCACCTGGTTGCAGCGGCCATAGGCAAATGATACAGAAGGGAATGGAAAGATACCACTGGGAGTAGCAAATTGGATTCTGACTCAACCAGTCAGATCCCTGAAGGGAGAGGAAGCTGAAATTCTGCAAACCAGACACATTGTGTCTTAAGGTTTTGATCACCAATCAATTTTCTTCTCCTGGTGTACTAGTATCTTCATTCTATGGAAAGATTGTGTGATTTTATGGACACATTCTTCGCAGACATTTGCATGAATCTCGTATCTTACACTTCTCTTCTTTTCCTTTTTTCCTCCCTCCTTCCCTCCTTCCTCCCTTTCCTCCCTCTCTTTCTCTCCCCTTCCTTCCTGTTTCCTCCTTGTCTTCTTTCTTGGAGGCAGAGTGGAAGGCAAACAGACAACACTGTTTAAAACATTCCAGATCCCAAGTGTGCCTTTCTCTGTGCTTAGGTGGAGAGAAGATGGGGTGTCTGCTCATTTCTCCCTCATGATTCTTTCCTCAACCACCTAACATTGATACCATTTGATTATTTCCAGAGCAAACATAGCCTTTCTCTGTGCTGTAGGTACTGACCATAGCCCACCCTCTGCATATTTATACAACTTAAAATTGCCTATATCCGAAAACAGACATTGGGCACATCTCCCTTCCCGGAGTCCGTCTAATCCTCTCACATACGCATGCTCAGATCCGGCAGTGGGCCCAAGCAAGGTTTGTTTTCAGATAATTTCTCCCCATTGGTGACCTGGAAATTCTTTCCAGAATTACCAATAAGATCTGTTTTCATCTTAGACAAATGACCACACAATCAAATAAAAAAATTACACAAATACCTAACCCGTGATGAGGAAAAGATGCAAAGTTCATAAAACCATCCTTAACTCATTAGCTCATATTGTTTGGATTTGTGTTCACAATGTCTCAGTCATGGTAGGATGATCAGGTTCTGTTCAAATCAGCAGGCAGGCTTAGAGGGGGTAGTTTTCGTGTTTTAGTAATACATTATTCAGACAATTTAGAGTAAGCTTGGCAATTCTTCTCATCACTAAAAAATGGGTGGTCACTCACCCTCCTCACTCCATAGTGGTATTTGACAATATTTACAAAGCACAAATATAACCTTAAAAATACAGAGTGTGCAAGTTCCGAGGTCCCAACCTCGGGCATGAAAAAGAGCGCGTGATCAGCCTCCGGGAGCGTCCTGTTCTGTATGTTTCTCAAGCCGCAGCTTTAGTTCCTTCGGTTCCTTGATTAAATCTTGATTAAAATCAGGGCAGCAGTTGTTGAATGGGAAGCGGTCCTCGTCCTCCTCGCTCTGTTGTAGGTAACATCACTTGATTGCTTCAGACAGTTAAAGGTGCCTTGGTAGTAAAAGGACAGCAAGATTAATGGGCAGTCATTTCCATAGTAACAGCAAAGCACTCTGGGAAACCGAGCCACTTGGGAGCTGGAGTTACACATGCCAGAATTTCAGCTCCCATGGCAACCGTGGAGTGTGGGGTGGAGACGAGCACTCTTTGAAACTTAGCAAAGGTCCCCTTGCCGAAGACAATGTATAATCAGAGTTGTCAATCTATTTTAAAACTCGAAGTTAAAATAAATCAAATTTGAGGCCACAAGCTGATGCAAAACATTTAAAATACACTGTACAGCCAACTGAAAATTTCTGAAGCATAAGCACAAATAGTTTAAGAACTATCCAATTGTGACAACTTGTTAGTTTAAAAAAATCCAATTACCCAGATTTTTGTCCCAGAGTAGTTGCAGAAAATTACACAATTAGAGCAATTTTTTTCCTCAGCTGCTCCACTATAGAAAACGAAAGTAATTATACAAAAATAGTGTAAAGTACTGTTCACAACTGCAAGTTTCCGCTTTGCTTTCCTTAGAAGAAATTCTGTTTTTCTTCTAGATAATCATCTCACCAAAAAGTTGGAGAGAACCAGCAGCGAAGAGAAGGGGGGAGGAGAGAGAGAGAGAGAGAGAGAGAGAGAGAGAGAGAGAGAGAGAGAGAGAGAGAGAGAGAGAGAGAGAGAGAGAGAGAGAGAACAACAGCTAAAAGAAAAATCGAGAACAAAGCAAAAGGTAAGAGGAATCCTAAATGACTTATGAGAAGCCAAAAAGAATTCCGAAAAAACTAAGAACTCACCATCGCAATTATACAGGAGTAAGAGAAGTCTGGCACAGAAAGGATTCCCCCAATGTTATTAGTGCCAGAGTTGATGGTTTTGAAGGTCTCTTTCACTCTGTATAAAATCAGAACCCGCTTAGGAAGTCAGCACCCACTTAGCACAAGACATTCTTTTCCCTTTAGACCACTTCTACACAGATGTCAGATAGAAGTCTGGGGGTTATCTGGTGACAGTTTGTAGGTAGTGGTTAATTACTAATAGAGCCTATTATAGCAAATCTGTATGTGTAGACACACACTTTATTAAGAATGCTTTTGCCAGAAGAATTTACTGAGATGCATTGTATGTGCACAAGGAATAGGGAAACCGGTAATAGTGGTCTGGTCCAGTTCCTGTCCTGGTTGCCAATCATACCCAGGAGGCTGTGGATGCTAAAGTATCCTTTAGGCATGTGATGACTCTTGCCCACTTTCTCAGAGAAGAGCAAAGTCTGTTTGTGAAGGCTCAGCTCAACATTTGTGTTGAAAATAAGATTTCTTATAAGAAGTATTTATGGAGTTCTCCAATGTGCACCAGAAAACATTGAGGTCTGGCCCTTTTGGCCTGCAACCTAGCCAGCATTATTGTCTCATGACCAATTTCCCGCCTATAGCAGACTGACCCATGAGTAGGCACCTTTGGGCTTGGCTGGGCAAAGTCTTCTCCAGGATTGTGGAATCTGGGATTCTGTGAACTGATCTGGTTCATCACCTGCCTTAAGCTGTGAATTTCAAAGTTTAGACGTTGTTAGTGGCCATGACTTTTGGCCCTAGGCTAAACCTTCTAGAGAAAAGAACAAAGGCAGAGAGAAGCAGACAAGAGATGCAGGCCGGCTGTAGGGATGCTTAGCCCCCCCACCGTCCGTGTTCTGTGGCTTGGGTGTACCCTTCCAGGAAGCTCTCCTCCACAGCCTTTGTTTGTTTGTTTGTTTGGTTACCCTAGCTCAAGCTCCACATTCCTCTTACAACTAGGTAATGTGATTAATACAGCAGCCATACACAGGAAAGGGGGTGAGGAGCCACTACAACCTTGAAGTCATTAGAAGTATTGCCAGCAACTGCATCAAATAGGATCGGAACACAGCAGCTTCCCTCACCTCCCTGCAGAGGACGAGGGGGATCCAAATCCAGGAGAGTTGCCTGTTGGGCGGCATGGCTAGGCTGCTTCTTTCAGATTGCATGCAATTTAGACGCACGCAGGTAATAATTGCTGGAGGGAGTGGGAAAGGGAGACAGAGACAGACAGAGAGAGAGAAAATCAGAGAGAGATGGGGCGGGGTAGATGAAGGGGATGCTGATTCGAAATAATTCCCTTGATCCAAAGAACTCCAGTCTCCAGATGCTTCAGAGACAGATGAAAATAGACTCTCATCAAGACGTATTACTGGCAAACTCAGAGCACTGAGGGTACGGAGGGCCTCTTAGACATCTCCATGCGGGAGGAGGAGAAGTGGGTCACGTACAAAGTACCAGCAATCAGAATTTCTCTTGATGTCTCAATAGCAACTCAACTGGGATAATGCCTTCAGTGTTATTTCCGATCCAGAATTCTATCTCTAAAGCAGTTGCCAATCAAACAGAAATGGAAAAATATATTTTTGGCAGGTCTTATCTCGACAGCATCCCTTCCATACATACTTCCTAAGGGAGCAATTGAGGAAGGTGTTCCACTCAGAGAGAGTGGAACCAAGACAGAAGGACACAGGGGTGGGAGGGGGTAGTGAGAAAAGGCAATAGCTTTGCAGGAATGAAGGGTGTGGGGTCCCAGAATACCAGCTGGCTCAGTTTTGGGGGCCACTAGTTCATACTGAAGCAACTTCAAAAACTTGTGGCTGCGGACATAGAACTAAGCTCATGAATAGATGGTGGGAGCAGGAACAGCCCTTTCAGCATCACGAGGTAGTCCTCTAGATAGTAACAGAGACCTCGAGCTTCTGTAGCAAATGCCTACTGTTAGCTTCCAGACTTCTCATTATCAGAGAAATGGAAGCCCCGTTCTGAAGCCACCTTGGCCCTGTCTTTCCTATTAGGTACTGAATGTATTCATGTACCGCCCATGCGCAGCATTATCAGAGGTGAGCGTGGTTGATGATTGCATTTCTCAGATCTTTCCCTGAATTCTGGCTCCTGTGGGAGAAAAGGAAATGAAAGTGCAATACTGATCACCACAAGATAAAAAGAGAATATGTAGAGTCCAAGCAGGAAGGAGAAAGTGGGACCAGGCATTAAACACAGTGGGTAAATTCTTCCCTTCAAACACACGGATCAAGACAGAATAGTATTTGAATAGAAAAGGCAAGATAAACATGAATACACATGAGTAAACATGAATATGAACACACAGCCTCAAGCAACCAAAAAATAGCCATGCAAGCATACATTAAGGGAATTTAAGAGTAAGTGAGCTGGGTAAAATGAATTAATTCCTTCGTGTCTTTTAAGGTGCTTCTGTCAACCCTAAGAAACCCCATTAGTCAGTAACAGAGCCTTCCCCTGTTGGTCTTTTATCCATATCTTTCAGTTTGGTTATCCTTATAATCAAAGGCTTAACAAATAGGGGATTTCAAAGAATTTGGCTAGAATCCTCATACTTGGAGTTTCTTCCTTCATTTGACTCAGAATCTCCTTCCTGGCCACTTACTGTTATCTCCACCCCTCCCGCCAACCCCTGTACCAAGCACTGTCACCTGTCACTGTAACCAAATACCTGAGAGAACATCTTAAGGAGGGAAGATTAGTTTTGGCTTTTGGCTTCAGGGGGTTTGGCGTAGCATAATAGACAGGGTGTGGTGGGGGATACGTCTCACATCAAGGGAGAGCAAGAAACCAAGAGATCTGGGCAGAATCCAGTAAGCTCTCCCCAACCATGCTTCTTCTCCTAAAGGCTCCATTGCATCCCCAATGTAGTACAACCAGCTGGGGAACAAGCATTCAAATGAGTCTATGTGAACACTACATATTCAAATGGTAATGTGCCCTTCTGAAGGTTTTCAAAGCTTTCAAAGTTGTCCTCCTGACACGCAAGTTCATTTCTCTTGACTGGAATCCGCCATCATACTTGGGTTTTGATGCTTTGTGGTTTGAATGAAAATGGCCCTCATTGTCTCACAGGGAGTGGCACTATTAGGAGGGGTGGCCTTGTAGGAATAGCAGTGGCCTTGTTGGAGGATGTGTGTCACTGGGAATGAGCTTTGAGGATTCAAATGCTCAAGTCAGAGCCAGTGTCTGTCTCTTTCCTTTCTGCTGCCTGCCAGTTGAGATGTAGAACTCTCAGCTTCCTCTCTAGCACCACGTCTCCTTGCATGCTGCCGTGTTTTGCACCGTGATGACAGTGGACTAAACCTCTGAAACTGTAAGCAAGCCCCAATTAAATGCTTTCTTTTGTAAGAGTTGCTGTGGTCATGGTGTCTCTTCACAGCCATAGAAGATTAAGACAGATGACAATTCTAAATCTGGTTCTAGATCTTTACCTAGAGTCAGACTATGGGCATGTGCCAACAGATACACACAGGCCACTCCTTGCCTGTTCTGTGCAAGCTAAACACAGTGGAATTTTCTATTGTGACTAAAAGGAACATTCCTGAAAGGAACATCTGTACAGTACATTCATGAAAGGAACATCTGTACACATCTGTACAGTACAAGTCAGAATTCTAATGGACAAGGTACTGACCTATAGATTTTCCATTTAATGGACAAAAGCAAATTTTCAGCTGGTTAACTTATTTAAAATATATTAGTGTATATACCTACCTATCTTTGTAAAGTCTACTTACATGTGTGAAACACCTGGCCTTTGGGCTAAAAGCTCATATCGTTTTATTAGCTACTTCCCAATAGGTTTCCACTCCGTACCGGTTTACTGTCCTACCATCAGTGTGGGAAGGTTCTAATTCAGAGGCTCTCAACCTTCCTAATGCTATGACCCCTTAATACAGTTCCTTATTTGTGGTGACACCCCCACCATAAAATTATTTTCATTGCTACTTCATAATTGTAATTTTGCTACTGTTATGAATTGTAACGTATATAACTGTATTTTCCAATGGTCTTAGGTGACCCCTGTGCAAGGGTCTTTCGACCCCCAGTAAGGTCACAATCTACAGGTTGAGAACCATTGTTCTAACTGCTCCACATCCTCACCATAATTAGAACTATCACTGAGGTTTGTGTTGGCATGTTTGTTTGTGTGTTGGCTGTGCTTGCAGACTGTGTTTTAGTACTTGTGGTAAATGTGGGGTAGTCTCAGTCGAAAGTTGTAATTATGTCAAACACCTTTTTCCTTATGATAGGCAGCCCGTCTTTCATATGCTAATTAGTTATTAAGACTTGCCTATTCCTGTCTCCTCCCTGATACTACTGGGTTATTTCCTTTTCTACTTTCATCTCAGAAGTTCTTCTCCTGGTCTAGAAATGACCTGTTATTGTGTAGGCGCCATGCAGTTCTGTTCTATGGTTTTCCTTTCCATGGTTTTATTTGTTGTTGCCTCTGCTTTGCTTATGCGCAGTGCTAGAGATCAAGCCCAGAGCCTAATGCATGCTGGGTAGGTAGCCCACACTGAGCTTCACCCTCAGGCCCATTTCCGTGTTGCTGTTGTTCTTTGGAGAGGTATCATTGCATTAGTGTTCATTGTTCATTTGTTTATCCAGATACCATCTCACTATGTAGTATAGCCTGGCCTTGAATATGTGATCCTTCTGCCTCCGCCTCCCAGGAGCTGGGACCAGGGGCCTGCAGCACCACTCAGAGCAGCAATGCCTTGTGATTCATGGTGCTTTGTAACGAACAGTTGCTCTTAGTTTCTCTATATTTTTAATTTTTTTCTTTATCCTTGAAATTTTCTTACATGTATAAAATAAAAAAATCATATCGAATCTATTCTTTCCACATATCTCTTCCCCCCTTCCCAACTTTATAGTTTCTTTTTTAATAGCCTACTCAGTCCTTTTATTGATGTCCATATGTGCATGGATGTTGGGACCATGTACTGGAGCATGGGAAACCTACTAGTGGCCACACCCTCAACAAACAATGATTCTTCCTCCCCGGTGGGTATCAACTGTCACCAGCTCCTTGGTACTTACACAGTGGAGCACGTCCCCATGAATATCAGGACTTGGGCTAGGAAGCTCTTAATTTTAGTGAAATGTGACTTATTATTTTTTCTTTTGTGGTACTGTATTTTGTCCTAAAACATTTCTTTGCATAATTCCTAAAGCTCTGGAGAAATTCTGTTTGCCATTTGTTTCTTAATGTAAACTGTTTAGCAAAGTTTCTCAAAGCCTTTGAAGTCTGATTTAAAAACACTCACACCATTGTATGCTAAATTATCTTGCTTCCCCTCCAACTGTTTTAGCCGTTACTCTCCAATCTATGAACCACCTCCAATTTATTGATATTTTATTAGTATGGGGGGAGTGAAGAATGGATATTGGGTGGGCAATCAGTGGTCCCTGCCACCTGTATTTTCTTGTCTGCATTTTCCTTGGGATGAGGTTTAGGGTCAAATGGATGAATCTGTAGCTGTAAGGGGTTAGGCATTGCCAAGAGAGTAGGGAATTAGTGAGTGGTACTTTCCCATTCTAAACAGTGTCCAAGGTGTAGCTCAGGCTGGCCTTGAATTTATAATCCTCCTGCCTTAGCCTTCCCAGTGAGTGCTAGGAATCACTGCCCTGTTCCACTAACAGCCGGTGAGCGAAGCTTTTGTGGAAATCTTTAATTCTCACCACTGTGGAGGAACTTATGTTGTCCTAAGACTGGCTTCTTGGAAGGTGAGGTTGACAATTTATGGGTCCTGAAATCTTTTATCATGGGGCAGATGAATCTGTTGCTTCAACTCTGAGGTTGAGAGTCACCTGGAAAAGTCTTGTGGGGAGGAAAAAGAATGGCTCTTTCCAGCTAATTCTGCTTTATAGAGCCAAATGTGCCTCGTACCCGCAGGTTACTCTTAGCAAAGTTAGAATAAAAACTTCATGAGAAAAATCCCAGTATCAAAAGAAACATTAAACTAGGTCTCAATCACTACCGGTAACCTTTGTCTGGTTAGTTTTCAGAAGGCTGTGCTATGACACCGTTTCTGGGGACAGGGATTGCAGTGGAATCTTCCCTCTCCCCAGGTACCCGGATTCCTCAGGGAATCTGCTGTATTCCCACGCTGAACTCTATTGCAGACTGCATTTTATGTGGGCTGCAAGTCCAGACCTTTAGGATCTACCATCCACAGTCTTTCTCTGGTACTCAACACATCTCTGCCCATCATTTTGGATGGTGTCATCTGAATATCCCTGGAGCTGGAATCTCTGCATCTGTGGGAAGGATAGCACCTGCCTCGCCTCAAGGCTGGGAAATCCATCATGCAACCAGCAAGCTGAGCAGGAAGATTCTTCCTGTGGGGCTTTGCTTAGCTTCTTGAGACCTCCACCTCAAAGTTCAGGGATTTATAGAATGCAATCAGCTTATGCACATAGCTCCTTTCTGCTACTGTGATTCTAAGCCTCCAGGCAGGTTTGGGTACGGGAGTCCCAGTGTAAGCCACTGTACTTACTGGAATGACCTTCACTATGGGCAACCAGAACCTATTGGCATTTCTATTGTCTCTCTTTCCCTCAATATAGATTCTCCCAAGGAGTTCATTTTCCCGGTTTCCATTGGTACAACTCAAACATACATCTGCGTAACTCTGACTTGCAAGGTGGGACACAGTCAAGTCTCCTATAAGCCAGGAGACAGAAATAGATATTCCTATCATATTTTAAAATTTAAAATATCACCAGAAAGTGATTTTTTAAAAAAAATCATGTAAGATCATTTTGTTTCAAGACTAATTTTTGATCATTTGAGCACCTGTGAAGAAATATTGAGACTGAATGGTTTATAGACAACAGAAATTTATCTCTTATAGTTACAGAGGACGGGAAGACCAACATCAAGACACCAGCAGATTGGGTGCCTGGTGAGGATTCATTCTCTGCGACATAAAGGACACCTTCTGGTGTGATGAGAGGAGTGACTGTGTTTCCTCATGCTTCTTTTTTAAGACCAATGATTCCACGTCGTGAGAGTTCTGCCTCATTATCTAGTCACCCCTCAAAGAGATCACCTCGTAGAACCATCCCCGGGAGTGACACTTTTAGTAGATGAATTTAAGGGGGTGCTGGCACAAACGTCAAGCCCACTGCCATGTTTTCAGTAAGAGTCAGCTTCTATCTAATGAGTCTGAGGCATAAAACATGCGCTGCTCGCAAGTCTAGATCCCGGAAAGACATAGCTCCCTTTGATTGCTCCAACTGCATGTCCGTGCGTGTTGGTAGCAGTAGATATGTATTCCAATGTGATGGCAACTGATGATTCGGAGTGCTTGGAAAGAAGAACAATAGGAGGGGAATAACTATAATTTGAGGATTTTAAAAGGCTAAATGCGAATGAAATATTACCCCAATTCCTGAAAGAAATATGAAGGTGTGGGGGGAGATGACTTTAGTGTCATGTAGACAAGGGGGATTCTCCCATATGGCCATTATAGCACTGCTCACACAAGAGGAAGAAAGTCATACTTGATTTACTGTCCAGCTATATGCACCCTTTAAATCGCTTTGGCTCATTAAGGGCCGTGCACAACCTGTTATGTATTTAGAGAAACTTATTGATATAACTTGGGTGGGCAATAGCCTTTTCTTTTGATGTTCAGCTATCTGTTTGTAACAGTGGTCACACCGTCCTACGGTCAGCTGAGAAGAGATCATGTGGTCACACCACCCTGCAGCCAGCTAGGTAGAGATCAGGTAGTCACACCACCTTACAGCCAGCTGAATAGAGATCAGGTGGTCACACCACCCTGCAGCATGCTGAGTATTGATCAGTAGTCACACCTCCCTGCAGCCAGCTGAGTAGAGATCAGCTAGTCACACCACCCTGCAGCCAGCTGAGTAGAGATCAGCCAGTCACACCACCCTGCAGCCGGCTGAGTACTAGTGTGTTTGTTTTTTTCCCCTTATTTGTGATTGCTAAGATCTGTTTCCATCTCCAGGGACCCAACACATCATTCTTGGGCTCCCTTCATAATCACGAAGTGCATGGTCGTCCTAAGCATGGCTTTGTTGTTGGCAGACATCATCTTTGCCTCCCAATCCCTTTTCCCCCTCTGTTACTCTAAGGAGAAAGCTTCTAGTTCAGAAGAGAACTCCATAAGAGAGGATATAGAAAAGTAGATTAGCAAGAAGCTTCTGGGCCCCAAGTAACTGCCCTCCACTTAAAAGACTGTGTGACTTCAGAGCTCGCCTCTCACACATGGCCTTTCAGGTAAAGATTAGGCTCTGTTAGAATATCCCGAAGTGGTTACTGGAGACACTTGTGAAGTCAAGACACAAAGAGCCATTCTGTTCTCAGAAATGCGTCCATTTATGCTACGGCGAGTCTCACACTTCGGTGCCGAATCTCCTGCGCTCTACCCTGCTGATTTCAATCTGGCGGGACCACACATGTCTTTGTGCTCTGCACCGCACATGTGCATATGGAGCCTGCTAAATATAAGTGCTTCTTGGCAGGATCCCTTTTCCTCTTCCTTTGTTTCTGAAAATGTAGCAAAGAAAATGTGTAATGTGCGCCCTCTCCAAAACGAGACTTTCAGCGAGTGGGATTGTCTCCACAAGCCACACGCCCCTCATATTATTTTGGCACTGGAGGCAGCAGGGTCTGTCCACTGTCTTATCTGGTCAAACTTGGGTATATTCTCTCTTTAACTGGCAGTCAGATCAATATCTGCATTATCCATGCACTTGACTAAGTTTCCACAGTCTGGTTCTCCCTCTATTCAGGGACTAGTCAGGATAGGCTGTGCTATGCCACAGTAACAAACAACTCAAAGCTTAAAGGACAGACAGTATGTCTGTGTTTCCTATTCCTGCTGTATGTCCTCTGGTCAGGGCATTGGCTCATCATAGTAATCCGGGTCAGACTCATGGAGGCTTTGCTTCAACAGACATGTTGAATTGGGGGTGTGATAAATGGCCCTCTGGCAGTGAGAGTATCCCCTAGAAATACCAGAATTACTTCTGCTTTCTACTCATTGGACAGAATAGGCCCAAGCCACGCCCAGTTTCAGAGAACAGAGGAGACAGAGAAGAGGATTCTGTTACTAGCATCAGTGATGACCACGCCTGCCAGAAATATGGGCAGACAGAGTAATGCTAGCGGATGTAGGCATGGTAGTGATCAGACACCCAGTACTTTCTCTAGGTGCACTAATGCAGCTGTTGAGGAAGAGAGCGAGAATCCACAGAGTCCCAGAGATTCCTTACCTACTAATAACAGAGGAGCTGTCTTGAAATAAGATGTAGAGTTTTGAAGAAGTGCCACAGCATGAGGACACTGGGTTAGGGACAGTAAGGCCAAGAACATGGATATCCAGGTTCTTTCAGTCCCTGGAGCCAGGCAGAGCTCACACCCCGTGTGAGGTCCAGAGCGAAGCCAATATGAAGACCAGCAGAAGGCTTCGGGAACGGTCGGTCCATGAGCGGAGGACCTGCCTGCCTGCGCTTTCTGCTAAGCTTCACAGGGTCCTGCAGACTCTGCTCAGGCAGGACGGCAGAGCCTGCTGTGACTGCTTTCGCGGTGGCGGGGACCTCAGCAAAGCTGCGATGGAAGGGAATTGGGCATGTCAGATCATCAGGACTGGGGCATGTCCCAGAGCCACTTAGCAGGTGAAGAATCGTGGCCGTGTCTGCGCTGACTGGGAAGGCCTCACACTTCCGTGCTGATTGCGCTGAGCAGGGCCGAATCAGAAGTGGGATTTCCAGTCTGCAGGGCAGTGGAGGCCTTTGCCAAGTAAGGCTGATCACAGCAGGCAGGGCCTGCTGAGGAGGCATGCTGCTTCTCACCCCCTGCCCCTGACAGGTGACCACTGTATCGGCGGAGGAGAGCTAAAGAGAAGAGCAGCCAGGCTCTCTGGAGAAACCAAGGTGAGGTAACGAGACAGGTTCAGCTGTCCACGGTGCCTGATGCGACCTGCAGTTCAGCAGTTTTTAGCAGGATTCTGCTAATGAATGTGGACCGTGGGCCGGCAGCTCTGTTTCCTCTGGCATTAACATTTTCTTGCTTTATTTTAATGAGGAAAATGAAATTCTTCTCAGTTTCTTATCATCGCACCCGGATGGGGAGGGGATGACATTTAACAACAAGGCTTTGAAAAAAAATATTAAGCATTATACAAATATGAAGAATTGTTGCTGTTATTATTCTGATGGAGGGCGCACACAGCCTTGACTTAGCCTTAATATTGAGGGGATATTGGAGGGATTAGGAGGGACTCTATAACCATTGGGTAGTTACTTGGAATAGCCTTCCTAGAAAGGCCCAGCTAATCTGTCCATATTAAATCCATTTTAAGAAGCTAAATACCCAAACTCTGTGTCAATACACTGCCAAAGCAGACATAGATCATAAAACTTGATCACTTCTCATCAGATGCCACATGCTCATAAATTGTAAAGCATGTCAGGTTATTAACTCCAATTTGCAGCTGTAATTTGATGATCTTCTGGGTAAAACGAAGAAATGGTTTTGAATAAGAGTACTAGCCCCAAGTTCCTCAAGACAGGGATGCAGTCAAAATAAAACAGGCAGAGGGAGGGCTGACTTGATGTGATGGAGTTGGAGGGGAAGCAAGGCAATTGAAGATGCTGTGAGTGGATTTAAATCAGACCTCGGAGGCTTTGAGAAACTCTGTTAAAAGTCTAATTAATGTGGAGGAGTGGAGCGGGGAAGTATGGGGCTTCATGCTCCCTGTGATTTTTTTCTTCTGTCTTCCTTTTCTAGTATTCTGTTCTTCCACTTCCTAAGAGTGTTAACTCTGGAGTAAGAGTCTCTACTCTGCCCCATTGCATATTGGAAATATAATAATGTATTTTCTGGTTCAAGCAAGTGCTCATAGTTAAGATTTTGCCTTGAGTCTCAGAAGAGACGTTGGACTTTTGAAATATGTTGAAATTGTTAAAACTATGGAGAAAAATTAGTCTGAATGAATCCTGCATTATGAGATGACTGCTAGCCTATGGGGGACAGGGACGGGTGTGAATGTAAAATGTCCCCCATAGGCTCATGGGTTTGTCTTCAGCTAGTGCAGTAGTTTTGGGAGGTTGTAGAATGCTTAAGAAATGAGGTGTAGCTGCAGAAAGGGACTCATTGGAGAGGTGAACTTTATGGTTGACAGTGAGACATTTCTTCTGGACCAAGCTTCCAGTCCAAGCTCTCTGTTTCCCAATCCACCAAGACATGATAAGGGATGCCAGAAGTTCCTGGTGCTATTGGCAGAGTTTCAGCTGCCACATTTCTTCAACATGGTGGACGGTGTCCCCTTAGACTGTGAGCCCAAACAAACCTTTCCTTCCTTAGCTGTCAGGTACTTGGTTATAGCAGTGTAGAAGCAACTAATGCAGGTGGTTTCTAGGCAGCATGCTTGGGTAGTTAGCTGTCATCCATAGTAATACTAGGAGTGGCTAGTTAGTAGTTAATGGTGGGTAGTTAGTTAGTGGTTACAGTCTCACTGTTGCTCATTGGTGCCATCATTTCAGTGTTTTAGCTACCTTGGTGATCCTTTATTTACCTCTATTTTCTCTGCTTTTTCCTCAAGCAGTATGCAAGACTTCAGGCCCCCCAAAAAAAGAAAGGATCGTGGACATTTTATGTAACTCTGTATTGACCCTTCTGGAACACTCCCATGCCCCGATGTACATGATTGCTACAAGAGTGAATTGATACATTATGAAGCTACTTGAGCTGCACAAGTCCACAGTAAGTAGTAAACGTTGATGGGGGACTGATGTGTTGAGTGCCTTAATAAGGAGTAATCTTTAAACCTGGAGGAATGAACTGTTTCAGGCAGGAGAATACCTTCTCTCTAGGTAGGGGGACTATCAGTTTTGCTCACCTGACTGTAAACCTATTCTAAGTAATAGCAAGCGCAACTATGGTTGCTAGTTGTTGATCAATTATTATGGATCAAATGTGTGACAGAACAGCACCTGAGTTTATGTAATCGGTCATCACACCAAGTACTTGAATATTGGCTCACTCTCTCTCCAGGATTAAAGCCCAGGCTGGCCTCATACTGTCTATGTAGCGGAGGCTGTCCTTGACCTCCTGATCTTCCTGCCTCTACCTCTGACATACTGGGATAACAGGCATGTACCTCTTCATTCAGTCATCTTTATTTTATAAACAAGGACATTGATTGTAGGGAAAGTCAGATTCTGTCATGTGCCATAATGTTTTGGTCAACACTGGACTGGACTGCACATAAGAAGGTTGTCCCATAAATTTGTGTCACTTAGTGACATTGCAGTCATTGTTGTTTAAGAGCCTTCTATAGTATGGGCACAATGATGACATTGCCTTGTCTAAGTGATCCATTGTTCTATTTACCCAGAGTCACATAGTAAGTTGGGGCTTTAAAGAACCACACTGTGACTGAATCTGAATTGGTATTCTTTCTATATTACTGGTAAGCTTAATTTTCCATCATTGGGACTTAGATATTGTTCAAAAAAGCACACCTTTCATTTAAGCCATTTGAGATCGCAGATGGAATCCCAAGTATTCTGATTCTACAATCATTATCATCACCAGCAACTACCATCTGATGAGTGTTCATTACAAGCAAGGCACTGAGTTCTAAAAGAAGCAGGTGTTCGCCGAGACCTCATAACTCACTGAGGTCTGGGAAACTGGGTTCCATGAAATTTCTTCCACTACTGTGAATGCTAGATATTAAGTGTACACCAGTTTCATTTAGGAAAATTCAGAAAACTAGAAGCCAATTCTTTTCTGGACCGTGTCACGATGGTGTGGTTACTGTAGGCTGTGCTCCTTGCAGTCAACGCATCCGACCTGTGCCTGAACACAGTACTGAAACTTGGCCACAATAACACAAAGGCATTATTGACGTACCCGAATTAGTTCAGAGATGGGAGAACTTGATGAATCACGGCAGTTAAACAAGGTTTCCTGGTGGAAATCGCACCTGAGCTGTGTCTGCAAAATGAGCAGGCCCCGGATAAACATGGAAGGCGACAGTGAGGATAAGAATGTAAGAATAACAGATGACAGGAAGTAGCCACATTCGCTAGGCAATTTCTTATGCTGGCCACTTAATTTTGACAGCAGGCTTGGGCATTTTTTTATGCTCCACATTACCCCTGAGATTAAACATGTAAACTTTTATATGCTTTATGCATAAAATGGAGGTAATATTTTCTCAGTCTGTGGCACTCACAATTGTAGGAAATTGGAGGCTTAATGCTAAGACTAGCTGGATCAGAAGATGGACTAGAATTCTCCCTAATAAGAAGGAATAACACATTACTAGAAAGAGAAACAAAGATTATTTTCCTTAACTTAAAATTGTTACCAGAATGTAGCATTATACTTTATGATTTAAAAAGCAAAGCTGTCTGTCTCGGATTGTTACTAAAATATTAGCACTTTCTTTTTAAAGTGATTGCCTGTAGCCTCCTTTGTGCTGTGTCTAGAGAGGGAAAGGGGCCGACCTGGAGTGCCTTACGAGATACTCCAAGGTACTGATCATGGGTAAAGTTATCCTGAGTCGTCCAGGGCAGTTGTTTGATTCCAGCGTTTGTGATCGCTTGTTCTGTGGAATACGAATCTCGTGGCACGTTTCACCTGACACGATGTTCAGTCAATCCGAGGGATACCCTTCACTTGTAAACTCTCAATGACAGCAACCCCAGCCCAGGCTTGAGCAAGTCCTTTCCAGAGAACTCATTCTCAACTCTGCTTACCCCAGTGATGCCTGAAGTTATTGGGTTATTAAATAATCCTTAGGCTGGTGAAGTTTCCCCTGTTTTACTCCCTAAGATCGCTATTACACACAAGAAGCAATCTAATGGATGGAAACCACACTGACTATATTGATGGAGACATTTTCAGAAACTGATTAATAAATGTTACCTTAAAAATCATGAAAGGGAGAGCCAGTCAGTTCAGAGACAATGGCTGCTGGAAGAAGCCTGATTGGTATTTTAAGAACCTACATTATTTGAGAAAGACCCTGTGGAGTTGGGATTATACCTCAGAGTTTGGAGCCTCCCCTAGCTGCTGTTTATATATTTATATATTTATCACATCCTTGAAGGCAAAGCTTCCTGGCTAACACTGTTATCTCAGGAGCTCTGAGGTAGAACAACAGGGGGCAGGGGTTTAGATGGTGAATCTGCCTGTCAGTTGTTGGTACTGCTGAGTGGTCTATGATGAGGCTGGCCATGTGGGAAGATACTAAAGACAGGAGACTGCTGGTAGAACTAATCTCTGCTACTTGCGATGAAGGATCATGGATGGAGCAAGGAGACAGAGCAGCCAGGGAGACATCAGAAGACATAAGTCCCCAATCCTTTTCTAACATCTCCCATTGGCAAGAGTTGTGAAAGGAGAATTGGGGCTTGCAGGGTCCTTGCTCCCATATAGAAATGTGCAGCTAAAAGATAATAAATAAATAAATAATATATATGCAAATTATATATGTTTATATGACAGCTTAATTATTCTCACAATTATTCCTTTAGGGACCCAGGATCCATAGCCACCCTTCTAGATTATACTTGAACTCCTGTAGAGTTCAATAGTAACAATATTCAGTATATTCTTCTCTAAAAAATTCAAATATCCTTCTTATGTGCAAAGATGCTTGTATTATTCTTCCTAAAAGAGACACCCAGAGCCTTGATACACTGCATCCATTTTGGGGAAATGTTAGTTAATCCTCCTCCAAATTCAGTCACAGCCCATCTGACGATCTTTTTAACCAACATCTAAATTGTTAAAGTATCCACACCGCCCACAATTCGTGTAAAGTAATAAATAGCAAGCAATACATTTGCTTAGAAACATTTGAGAATTTGTTAGGAAGTATTATAACCTTTAACTACCCAGTTCACCTGTATGTAAACTTGGATATCAAGCATGAATTGAAGCTGTGTAGGTAGCTGGAATGTGACCAATTTTCCAGGCTAGAGATCCTACTTTGAGAGTTCCAACAGGTCAGTTCTAGCCACTTTGCAAATGCCAACAAAATAGTGAAAAGGAAAGAGAGATTTTAATTAATGTGGCTGTGTTGGGAAGATGAGGCATTCCAGTCCACCCTGGGGAAACTGACATAATCCCTCTGTTTACTGATCAGCAAGGATGGCTGGACAGGCAGAGGAGTGAGCGATTTGCGATCAAAGAGTTTTGGCCAGATTGTGATCTGGTTGATTGTTATCTTAGGCCTGTTTCTGAAGGGTAGTTAGCTCCAGGAAGTCCTTATCACTTAGGGGACAATCTGGTTTCCATTAGGACTGTCATGCTTGGGACACAGCTCCAGATCCCATCACAGGACAGTTGTTCCCATTCAGGAGAGTGGTTTCATTGTGATCTGTCCTTTAGGCTGTGCTGTCCCTGAACTCCAAGGTGACTGCAGATTTTGAGTGTCTGGAGACACTTAAGCATCCTATTAGGTGTCTGGAAGAAGATGTTGTAAAAGCTGACTTGAAATACCTTAGTCATCCTTGTCTTTGTGTCTTTGGCCTTGTGGGATGGGAAATGTTGCTAAACTGAGGGCCAGTCAGCCTTGTATCACCAGTTATTAGAGGAAAATCCCCTCTGTGAATAACATACCTGAGTTCGGAACTGAGCTGAATCTGACTATATAGCGAAGACACGTGAAGTGAAGACAGAGGTCTAGGTTCTAACCTTCTTTCAGGGAGTCCAAGTGAAGAGTCAGCACTTTCCAGAAAATGCAGCTTCTAAGTCACCGCTACAAGCACACCAAGTATTTGTAAGGCCACCCCCCCCCAACCAAATCACAACTGTTTTAGATAGAAATTACTGACTATTGACAGACTGTATTTAAAATGCAGTATCTGTCTGAATTCCTTACAGTTCACCTCCAAGTCACAAATTTCCCTGGAGGGCATTATAGATCCAGAGAAATCTCAGTGGCAGACTCTGCAAAATGCAGAAGAAAAAATGTTGCTCCCTTGCTAGAGAACTATAGGAAGGACCACCGCCACCAGGGTAGGCGCCACATGGAAAGCTGCAAACTTCGGCGACCACATTAGCTTTTTTTAAAAAAAGGATGGCCTTCCCAAGACAGCCATGGTCACCACAGCATTCCAGCTTCTTGGGGAAAAGAAAAAAACAAATGCCCTAATTTGTCTGGAGGCCAGAAATACAGGGAATGAGGAATAAACAACCAGAGATCCTTGAACTTAGTTTCTGCTGTGTAAAGAGGAGACTCCACCCACCGTGGAGAGTAATTAGCATCTTAATGAACCATAGCTGAGTGTGTAGACCTGCCTCTGATCTCAGCGCAATCTTTATGTGTCTGTCCTCGGTACATAGATGATAGATCCCTATCATAGCACATGTATAGTCTTTGGGGCTTGGACGATGCCTTTTGGAGACAGACAGCTTTCAGCCGTCATCAGTTTATCGCATTGATTTTCTCTTGAAGACTCCAACAGCAATGGCTTTTGGTCTTTTCAGCTACAAGTAGGTGTGGTCTATAAAACAGAAACAACCACCACTGCAACTGGTCAGGCCTCTAACGCAGTGATTTATCTAAAAGACTGTCTCTGTATTGTAAGCCCATAAAACATATGAAGGAGCGTGTAGCAATAGAGGGACAAGGATGCTAACATAAAGCTCATATTGTTCTCCTCTTTTCCCCTAGCTAGGGGAGTCATGGTCTGAGTTCAGAAGCCTTTGTACTTGAGGGGTCAGTTGCCCTGATCTTTACTGGCTAAATTAAGACTTACTGAGGACCCAGTTGGAGCGACCACTTGGGGTTGCTCATTTCAGGGGTAATCTGGAGGAAGCCATCTTGCAACACCCTGCTTACTTCAGAGGGGATGGAGGGAGTCTTGTGGTAAACAGATGCTGTGGCAGGTATTATTTCTGTCCTTTCTAGATGTGTCACACGCATCCCAGGATAGCTGGCAATAACACACCTTTAGAGAAGACAGCGCCCTGGTATAGCAACATCAAAAGACTGGATGTTCCTGGTAGACTCTGGAATGGTGGATACCTATCTAACAGTACTTGAGACTGAAATTTGAGGTTCAAGAGTTAAATTAATCTGAGTTAGGGAGGGAGTACTTAACACACTGTTTGCACATAGTAGGTGCTTGATAAGAACAGATGGGTCTTATTTAGGGATGATTTGACTTATAATTCTTTCCTTTTGAGATGGTCTAGAAATTTGTTTTCCTATTTTGAACTTCTGTCTTTGCTTGAGCTGGTGATTCATGGTAGGTTGGGCAGGTGCAGGGGAGCAGATAGTCAACATTCTACTGTGTAGTGAGTTGCCAACATTTTTATGGATATAGCCAATCAATAAGTTACCTTAAATATTCAGTACTAGTTTTAAATAGGCTTTGCTTTATATGGCTTTGACCCACTGTAGACGAATGCAAGTGTTTGAAGATAGGATACACAATGATGCTTAATAGGTTAATAATTTCCTACTGAGAATGTATTTTTAGGGACATAATGCCATTCTAAGCCTCAGGTTAAAGAAACATCTGCTTTTCTAATCCAGGGCACAGAGGTTGACCATGCTAAAATGACCAGAGCTTTTAGAAGCTGAATAATCCAGAATATGGCAACTGGTGATCCTTCAGTCCTTCAGATGCCCTATCCACACTGGAGCCCATTTAATGACTATGGTCCAAATCCACCCAGTTCTAGGACTGCTAGGAACTTGCATCCGCATAGGGTTGGTGGCCAGGTGAAGCTGGCCATAGCTGGCTGAGCATCTGGATTTGAACAGGAGCTCTACGTCACCAGTTCTTTCCAGCTTTTCTACCCGATTGCCCACTGTGAG
Source organism: Arvicola amphibius (assembly GCF_903992535.2). Taxonomy (NCBI): domain Eukaryota; kingdom Metazoa; phylum Chordata; class Mammalia; order Rodentia; family Cricetidae; genus Arvicola; species Arvicola amphibius. Next base: position 41,185,363 of record NC_052049.1, on the reverse strand, counting down.
TTCTCCATCCATCACCTATCCATTTTTACAGCCACCGTGGCAAAGTGATTGCTTTTTCTCATATGCTTTTTAAAAACCTTGTTGGGGTTTCGGTATGGCTGATTGAACTAGTGGGAGAATTGGTGCACTGCTTCTTTTGAAGTTATGTGGTCCTATATGGACTTATGAATCCCTTTGGCATGTTTCACCAAGAGAACTTCCTATAGAAAGTGAAGTGCTCGCCTGCTAATGAGTCTCTGTTCATCTCCTCTCAATGTGGCTGTTAAATTGCCAGTGTCTTGAGCACATACTCTGTGCCTGGCCATGTGCTGGGTTGAAAGGCAGTGATGAACAGGACAAAGTCCTTGCTTTGGTGTGGAGGATACTGGCAACAAGCTGCTCTGTGTAGCGGTGTGTTTTATGACCTGAATCGATAGGGTGAGGTGACAAAGAGTGGCTGTTAGGAACGGGCATGACTCTTGGAGATGACCAGGAAGGCATTCACATGGAGCTGACATTTGGGTGAGTCCAAGAGCATAAGGAGGAGCCAGGCATGGCAGAAAGCACTAGACTTCTGGCTGTGGGGCTGGAGGAGTCTCAAGCAGATGCAGAAGTTCTGGGGAGAAAACCCAATCCTGCGGATGCTGTCTGCAAATGCATGAAAAGCTGGGATAAGCAAAGGTCAGGAAGCAAGCTTTGGTCGCCTGCATACACCGGCTGGAGTGACTGGCAGTTCTCAGTGACAGATGTGCCATTAGCACCAGGTCTGTAGGCTGGAGACTGGGTGATTTTCCTGAAATTTCTCCCCATAGTCAAATTTTTCCTGAACTAAAAATAACAAACTGGCAATATACCCACATGTGTTCTTCTGTAGCATCCAAGGACACTATTAGGGTGTGATGGATAATATTATGAACTGTCTCAGTTCTGTGATGGGTTGTGACATAAAAGTGAAGTAAGAGTCATCCTGGTGAAGTGCTTAGTGGAGGGAACAGTATTTCTAGTGTGACTCTCAAGTTACATTTCCCCCTTGTTTTCTGTTCTATCCACCCCCCCCCCATGCACAGCAAACAGCATTCTCTTTGAATAGACGAGGACCTCTCTTGGTCCGTTGTCATGTGAAAGGGAGGGCTGGAGAGGAAGGGGTATGGACAGCTGTTTTCTCAACCTTGGCGTGCGGCTAGAATAAGGGCACACAATGGATCTGAAGTGTTGCTGGTGGGGTTCCTTGATGTCCCTTCAGTTTAGCCTTGGTTCTATATACACAATGCAGGCACTCCAGAGAGCGCTGCCTCAAACACCTTGACTCAGATTCAAGGCTATGGTACGCTCTGAACCACAATGTTTTCACACACAGTATTCCCTGCTCGAATACAGACACACAGACTTAATTACGGAAAACAAAAGAAGTTTAGCATTTTCTTACCATCATTCCTCAGCATGGAAGTGCCAAGTTAGTGCTTGTTTAGATTGTATTGTGTTAGAATGGTTTATTTTAAGAGCCAATGTTTAATTCTCTAGTTGAGTTTTAGAAAAAAAAAACCATTAAGTATGTTTTGACTTAAAATTAAGACAGAATTTCCACTAATTTCTGAGATGACCCTGAACATGCTTCTGTTACTTTATACTCTATATTATTCACACAAAGTATGCTCTCTGAATTGGTATTTATAACATCTAAGTATTTGTCGGTCAACTCTGAAAAATGTTGAAGATGCCCTGACCTGTATGTAAAGCACTCAAGTGAGATTAGGTAAAAATAAACACATCCATCCTATGGTCCTTGTAAACATACTCTTATCTTTAGTAAACGGTAAAATTATATGTGCCAAAAAAGTATTTTAAAACACGTTTATTTATTTATGATTTATTATCACAAAATGTTTGATTTGTTTTCCTGTTTTATATACCTAGGGTCACATAAAAATTTCTTGGGTGAAACAGGGTCACGAGTAGAAAAAAGTTAAAGAAGTCCTGACTCAGAGAACTGTGCCAAATGGTAGACTCTTCCCCTCCTTACTTATGGAGATTCATGTCTGTTCTACCTGTAAGAAGGCTATAGCTATATTTTTTTTCTGGTCTATTTGCTAAGGGTAGCTTCCGGTTGAACGCACTAAAGGCTGGATAGCTGCCATGCTGCTCTTGCCCCTAAATCTAACACCAAAACTTTTGCAGCTTTTGCTCGGTTGGTGAGAAGTTCCCAGAAACCTGGGAAGAAAGAGACTGTTTCTGTGTTTGCTCAGCCCATCCCACCGGTGCCCAAGGCAGCGTAGAACCTGGCTCAACATTGCAGAGGTTGCTCGCTGGTATGGCACTCACATAGACTGAACTTTGGTGCCCTCGGAATCTTAAACCCTTCTAAGTTGGAATTTGAAATTTCACATTCATTTTTTTAAAAAGTACTCCATGAATTTTGTAACATTTTAGATTGGGGTCTCTTCCTGCATACAGTATGGCTGCTCTAAGCAGTCAACAGGATCCCAGTTCAATGAAGACACATAGGTATCCAGAGGAAGAGGGGGCTCCAGACATATACAAGGATTTGCAAGATTGAGGGCAGGTGTCCAGGAGATTTTTATCATTGGGTCTTTTAAAAAGTGAACAGAAAAGTATAGCACCAGCTGAGAACTGTGGAGTCCTGAGTGCTGAGTGGCATTGTCAACAAGCTGGTGTCTTCCTTACTTTCTCTCTCTCTCTCTCTCTCTCTCTCTCTCTCTCTCTCTCTCTCTCTCTCTCTCTCTCTCTCTGTCTCTCTCTCTCTCTCTTACTCACTCTCTCTCTCTCTCACACACACAATTTCTTTTTCTTTAATAAACTGAGAATTGCCCCCACCCACTTCATGTATTCTTATTAAACAGTAGAATCCTCTAATAAAGCCATGGTGCACCTAACGCACCTATGAAAGTAAACATTGGCACTGACCTTAAGCCACCATATATTACAGACTCTATTTCCACAATAATAACTTTTATGGGTCAAGAGCCCAACCCCAAATCTCATATTGGATCGAGTTGTCATTTCTTTTAGTTTTTTCAACTTGAGGCAGTTTTGTAGTCTTTCTTTGCCTGGCAAGGCCTTGTTATTTTTGAAACATCTAAGCTAGCTTCTCTGTAAAGTGTCCCTAAATTTGCTTTTGTCTGATATCTCCTCAAGACTGCATTTGCATAATGAGCTTTTTTTTTTTTTCTTGAGTAGCGACACAGGAGAGCCAGGGCGTTCATTACTTTGATTTGCTCCATTGTTGGGTATGTTAACACTTATACTAGGTTAAGATGCTATTTCCTAGTTCTGCCTTTGGCTTTCTGTTGTGCATAAGTGTTTTGTGGGTGTAGACATTCTAACCCTCATCTCAGTTTCACTTAAACATTCAGGGATGAGTCCTTTGTAAGTCAATCACTACTTTTCTGGCTACCAAACAACCGAATAGTTCTAAATCTATTACCCCTCCTGTGCTTACTTACTAGTTACCAATCTCTCACAGACTTTGTCCTTACTCCGTTGTTTTTAGGCATATGTATTTATTTGTATTTGTATAGACCTCTAGACTCCTAGTTTGTTTGATGTGTCATAATCCAGCATTATTGTTACTTATTGCAATGCTTATTTTTTCTTATACTTGAGTCACAGGGAGCTTCTTCAGTTTGACACCTGTGTAGTTTCATCAGGCCCTTATCATTCGATGAGAACGTACATTCAGATACATGATGTTCTGGGATTCTTTTATGTTTTTCTTGTTTCAATCTTCTAGAACTGAAATCTGCATTTTTCCCCATTACTCCTGGCTTCTTTCGATAAAAATAAAATGGTGTTTGCAAACCAAGAGGTGGGGGCGAGTGCTCATTGTTAACACAGTTGTTTAACTGTGTTAGTGATTATAGCTCAATAGACAGAGTCACATAATAGACAAGTAAACATATGTGTGTGTGCACATGAGTGCACACATACACACACATTAGTTATTTCTATAATTTCTAATCTATAGATTTAATTCAGATAGGCATCTCCAACTGCAATCTGATAGTCTTCCTGTTTTCCATATTCAAAGCTGCTTCCAGACCACATGTACCCTCTCACCCTTGAAGGTGGCATGATGCTTACATACCTTTCCCCACAGGCATTTGCTACTCTAGTGCCCCCTATTGTCCAAGCCTGAATTCCTAACAGCCTCTACTGGATGAAAGATCTTCACCCACTGAAGCATTCAGTAGTTTTCGTCAGTTCCAGTGGTGTTTCCTCCGAGAACAGAGATGTCTGTCACTCTTTCCTACCCCATACATGCTGGATATAGCTTTATAACTATCTGACCAAGGGAAATCCCTCACTCTCAGTGGTATGATGACACAGGCTGCCCAGGCACTAAACAGAGCAAGGGCTCCACTAAGTTATGGGAATCCTCTCAGCATGTCATTATGGGGTCTGCTGTTGACTTGGGAAAGGAGAGTCAACAGATCATGGCTGAATAACCGGGAGAGAGAAGCAGAAGTGGTCTTATGTACAGATTCTCTCTTGCCTATCAGAATGTGTGATATAGGTGACCACACTTTAAGGCTGCTTTACTCACTGACTTCCAGCTGACCTTGACCAAGGGGAGATGCAGAGATCAGCTTGGAGAGCAGGTGGAGGGAGCCGTGCTTTGGGTGGCTTCTCCATGAATGGTTATTTCTTCTCTAGGAGCGGTGTTTGTGTGCAATCTGATGATGATGATGATGATGGTGGTGGCATTCTCTCCTTCTTCCTCCATCTTGGCAACCCCAAGACTGGTGACAGTGGCCCTCTCCCCTGTTTCTAACTTCTTCACTCTTTCTTTTTCCATCCTTAGTTATTCGATCACCCACTCAAACAATTGCCAAAGTTAAATTTCCATTGATTTAAAGACCTAAGAGACTTCAGTGTTTTCCTAACTTAACCCTGAAAATGGACCAAGAAGCTGGTTTTCCTTAATGAACCCAAGAGCCTGGAGATATTGTGGCCAATTCTCTCCCATTTTGATGAGCCCTATATAAGAACGAAACCAACACAAAAGAAATCAAGCCAGAAGATAAAGAAGCAGATCCTGGTGACTTTGGACAAGCCCTTGGTCAACCTCTATCTGATACAAGATGGCTTTGGGCCTTCACTTACTAGAACCAAGAAAAGGACTCTTTGTTTCAGTGTTAACTGTTGTCTCTGTGTATAGGGGTCTTGACTGTCAAATCAATTACAAATCATAGACCATGACGTCTTTGATTCATGCAAGTGACTTGGGCTCTTCTCATGTTTCCCAGCAGGACTCGTCTCCTCGTGTGCTTTACTTTTTTGCTTCCTCAACAGAGGAGGTTTTCTTACAGTTTCTCCCTTTCATTGGCCTTTCTGTCTTTTCCTGTGTGAGTCCCCTTTCCTTTGTGATCTGCCACATCCCGACAGGGGCTCATATATCCACTACATCAGTGGAAGGGACAAAATAAAAAATTTATGTCATCCGCATGACAGACCTGAAAAACTAGCCTCTCATTTAAATATTGCAGAAAATTGAGTTATATGCTACACAAGTGACAGGAGAATGGGGCTCTTAATCTATGTGAAAGGAAATTGGATTCAAGTTGTTTTATCTCTTGCAGATGTTCAACGTTATTTTTGTCAGCTAGTAGTTAAGTTGAAGAGAGACATCTTTCTCAGAATAGAAACATGAAATAATAATGTCCTCAAGCATCATCTCATCATGTTAAGCCACAAGATGGATGAGATCCTTCTGTGAAAAGATGCAAATGGTACTAGGCTTGAAGTATTTGTTGGGAGTGGAGAGAAGCTGAAGTTTTGCTCTGCAGTATACTCCTTCTGTGTGAAGATGAAGAATAACAGAGACTCTTTTCTCTGGGTCGTTACTTTCTTAAGAGGTTTACTTGGCGGATGAATCATTCAGGAAAGATGTGAGTTCAAATGTCCCTAGGCAGGAAATTGGTCATAGTATAATTTGGACTTAATGTCCTCAGAGACCACATCTCTGGGCTATTGCTGTGACTTGCCTGAGCTTACACTTAACATGAGGTACAAAGACTTTTTAGAGTGACTTTGTCTTGGGAATCCCTAGGTTCTGGTTTTTCTTTTTTTTTAATACCCTTGTCATTAAGTGCACTGGCTTCTCTTATCTGAAACAGGTCCATTTTTCATCCTTACTGCTTGTTAATGATCTGACCTAAATCCCAAAGTACCTCCTCTTCTTCCCCCTCAGCCTCTAGTCCAACTCATCCCAGGCACTTACTTATCTTAGTGGCCTCAGATCTCTTAGAATTATGAGTAGATGCACTTCTTGAGACATGGCACTTGGTAGACTAGAAGGATATTAGAGGACACCTTTGTGTATGCGTATGGAGGCTCCTCCTAGAAAAGTACATGACTGCCTCAGTTTCCCTACCTGACACTGTCATGCATAAATGAGGAATGGAATTGTAAGAATCCTAATGAACTTGGCCACAGCAGTGTTGCCCCAGTGGAGGGTGGTAGATTCTGCTTCCTCCATCCGCTGCCCCCACAGCTGGTTTCAGACAGCCAGGCATAGATCAGGGCCAATGTCTCCAGGCCTCAGACCTTGCTCGCCCACCTTGTTGCCAGTTTCTATCCATCTTCTTGGGTTGATGTGTTAACATGACACACATCTGATGACTGCTCTGACATGTTACTCAGAACATGAGACTTCCCCTGGACCTCACACAGGCATTGGAACAGAAATTTTACCTGAATGAAATCCAATCCACATCATACTGATGTCCACTCTTCAAGATCACATTTCTAAGGGTTAGTATAGCTATTACTTAGAATATGTATTAGAAATACCCTTTATTTATCAATTTTTTAAGATAGTCTCACTAGGTAGTCCAGGCTAGCCTCCTGCTTCAGCCCTCTAAATGCTGGGATTACAGGCATGTACCACCACACCCAGCTATAAGTGTCATATTAGATATAGTAATATTTGCTTATTATTTCATCTGTATTATTTAAAGATTTTATTAAAGGGTTTATATTTATTATTTAATTCAACCTCATGGGGAAGGTATTAATTTGGTGAGCATCGAGATGCAGAAAGCAACTCTGGGGTTGATTCCTATCTGATCACAGAGATACAGATTCTAATTCAAGTCTTTTGATGTTATAACTTGTGCTTCAGCCAAGATATCCAGACTCCCTATGCAGTGGGCATGTGAGTTAAAACTTTATGTAATAATTCATACTAAAAGGCAGTTTTACAATTAAATGCCTGTGAAGGGTTTCTATCTTACGTATAGATAGGAGTGCACCAGGAGTGGTAACAGGAACAGCAGTATCAACAAACAAACAAACAAATAAATAAAACAAATTGTATTTAAATCCCGCTGTACAGAGGAAGAAGTATAACACACCCCACTTGGGGGAGAGACCACCTCATGTATTCCCAAAGGGTTGTTCCTTTTCATTTATCTTTTTCTTTTGCTGTGCTGGAAATGGAACCCAGTAGCTTCCCCGCAATATGTTCCTACTATTTTCACAGTCTGTTCTGAGGGCATGCATGCTGACACTTTATATAAATTATCTGCTGTTTTATATAAGGTTTCCTCATAGCTGAGCATGGCCCAAAGCAAGGAATAAAGCATTGATCATTTATTTGGGAACTCAGGGAAGCAAAAGTCAAGACACAGTACATGTGCAGAGATGTGAAGCCCCAGTCCTTGTCTTCATGATGAGCAGAGCCTGGCAGTCTACTCAGCAGGTGTACTGTAAGAGTCGGTGTGGTTTTTCTAGAAAGACTGGGTGGAGAAGCCATGCCTCATGCTAACTGATGAGAGAACAGAACACAAGGCAAATTGTTTCCCACATCTTTCCAGTCCTCCCCATCTTAACCACTGAGCTCTGTCTCCAGCTCTTTAGTTCCCCTTTTCTATTGACCAAAACGTCAATGATTGAGAGCGAATCCCCTGGTACACTCTTAGTTGCCAGAATGTGAGGTTTCCGGGCCTCGTTCCACTTCTTTCAAATCTGGAAATGGCAGGACACCTGAACAACTCCAAGCCAAGGCTGGTGGGCCAAATTGGCAGACATGGCGGAGGAGGGAAGAGCTTTTCTGAAAGCAGGTCCTTGGGTGGTGCCCTGGGATAGCTATGTGATCTGGAGTGGGGGTGGGGGGTGTGGGGGGGTCGGAGGGGTGGTGGTGTCTATGGACCAGGGGGTATCAGAAGAAGTGTGATTTGTGCCCGTGTATCTGTTTGTGTTGTCCAAGGGCCCTAAGAGGTGAGAGTTAGCCATTCCCAACGGAAGAAACAGGCTAATCTGTTCAACATCCCAGAGCAAGCTCTGGTCAAATCAGGGTCTCACTCCAAAGCAGTCTGTTTTCAAGTCCTGTCCTCTGATGTGCTCACAGGGTCCTCTGGACGCTTTAATTTCAGTGAAAAAATGAACGGGATTCAGTGAGAGTGAACACATGTTTCTTGTAGAAAAATGTAAACTATAAAACAATCATCACCAATCTGTGGATCCAGAAATGACTTAAAAGAATATCCTCAAACCAGGCGGGATGGCACAGATCTTTATTCCTAGCACTTAGGAGGTAGAGACAGAAAGGTCATCACAAGTTTGAGGCTAGCCTGGTCTATAGAATGAATTCTAGGCTAGCCAGGGCTGCATATTGAAACCCCATTAAAAATAATCTTTTAAACATGGTATCTTTTTGTTTCTCTGTTGACAAGATAATGCACATTTGCAGCGTGTTATGTTGCCATTGCTCAAAGGTCTTGTGCTTGACTGTTGGAGGAAGGGGCCAATGTTAATTCTTATGGTTAAAAGTACCTAGGTACCTGCCCATATCTCAGTACTCGAGAGGCTGAAGCAGGAGAATTGCCATAAGTTCAAAGTTAGCCTGAGCAAGACCATGTACCTTAAAACAAACACAACCTAAAAGCAAAATACCCGGACCTGGTCTGTGTAGCATACCTCAGAAACATTAGCTCACGATCCAGTCTTCCAGGGGAGAGGGCACATTCCTACACTGGGAAGATGATAAACAAACCATTTAATCTCATAAGGATACTAATGGCAGGCCTCCTGGTGAACAAAATGTTTTCTGCTAGCAGGAGAGTCCTTATCCGTGGAATGCTTTTAGCAGAGTGTACTTTGGTGTCTAGGATTCCTTAGGTAAACAAAGCTGGAGTCCGCTGGTTTATGAGACCAAGCTCTCTGGAAAATGTCCTGTAAATGATGTAAATCTCTGAGTATAAAGCAGAGATCTTTTGCATGCTTCCTGAACTCCAGCGACTTCTGGACAAGTAGGTGGCCACACCATTCTGGAGAAAACGCATGTATTTTCTCAGGCCAGAGACTCTCTGCTGTAGGGTGGGGGAAGACTCAGGGGGTCTTGATGCATCTCAAGCTCCTGTATCCACTTTTCCTTATTATGGGGATCGTCTACATCATAGGAGAGCTTGGATCAGGCTCACGGTCTCCAATGGGTGTGTCTTACCTGACACAATTTGGTCTTTATCATGTCTTTTGCTACCTCAATTTATAGTCATTTATTTATTGATAACATTTTAATTATCCAGTATTTTATAATTTGAAGTACAATTGTGAAACATAACCCTGACCCAATCATTGTGTACGTCCTGTCCTTTCTTTTGAGTGATCCCGAAGAGGACTGGTCTTCTGAACTGTTTCAGTAGCCACTAGAGGGAAACCTCTGAAAGATTTTGTTTACTGCCCTTTCTCTTATTCTTGCTACTACAGGAAGAGAGGGAATACAGGAGAAAGAGGAGGAAAGAGAGGAACAAGTGAAAGGAAATGGAGAATTCTTTACAGTCCCTGTCACCAGGCCTTCTGTGCGCTCTCCTCTTCCGTCACTCTCTGGGACCACCATTCCCTGTCACAACCCTTATTTTCAGTTCTTGATCTAGAGACCTGAGTCCTATCCCAAGCTCCTGGCCCTCTGGAAGATGTAACTAAGAATTCCCTCCTTTCTTTCCAGTAATTAACTTCTCCCTCAACTACTGAGGACTGTCCAACAGCCTGCTGTTTCATTGGAGAGCTACCTTCCAACCTTTCTGAGCTGGACCTGCTGACTCTCTGGAGTATAAGGGGTGCTTAACCCAGGGTTCAGAGACAGTGTGTACAAAAATCACATCTATATTCATTAATCCCTAATCAAAATCTATCACTTCTTTTCATTTTAAATGTGAACAGAAAGCAGCCCAGTGCTTTTTAAGAGGATGTGTGACTTTTCCACCAATAGAAATAATTTTGTTATAAATATCTTAAAATATTATTCTCAGTTATATTTGTGAGCATGTGAGGTCAGTGGACAACTTGTGAAAATCTGTTCCTTCCTTTCACCATGTAGGTTACCGGGATCAAATTCAGATCATCAGGTTTGTGGCAAGTGCCTTTACCTACTGAGCCATCTCATTGGGCCCAACTATTTTTTTTTTTTTTTTGGTTTTTTGAGACAGGGTTTCCCTGTAGTTTCTAGAGGCTGTCCTGGAACTAACTCTTGTAGACCAGGCTGGCCTTGAACTCAGAGATCTGCCTGCCTCTGCCTCCCGAGTGCTGGGATTAAAGGCGTGCGCCACCACCGCCCAGCTTGGGCCCAACTATTTAGAAACTTTAATAGTCCATAGACCTGCTATTAAGCTTATTTGTGGATATGTAAATGTACTATTTAATATACTACTAAAGAAGCATGGCAAATACATTTTAAAAATATTTTAGTTATTAACATTTTAAAAAAACTTGGTTTTCTTTGGTATTCCAAGTCCTTTTATTATTTATTTAAATACATTATTATAAGAAGGAGTTTGTAGCTTTTGCCAAATTGGTGAATGGCACAGGAAGGGTCTAAAAACCTTAGAGGTAACATGCTTTATAAGCATGAATTACCTGATACTTAATGGCCATTTGGAGACTGGTGTGGCTCCTGTCTTTAGAGATTAACATAATAGTGTCACTAGGTGCATAAATAAGGTATGTTCAAGCAAGCATTGATATAGGCTGCTATACAGGGGCAATAACATGCTCAGGAGATCACAGACAGAATTACTCACAGCTTGAAGATTCAAGAGGTAGTAGCATTGAGAGGTTCCCAGCCTAGTTTAAAGCACTTTGAAGTGTATGAAGAGGTGCAGCCAGCGTTATGAGAAGTTTATGGTCAATCTACCATCTGCTCTGTTGGAAGAAACACATTGAAGTAAGTTATAGTGGTTCTTAGTTGCTGTTTACTAAAACCTTGGGAAGAACTTCTTTGCTGTGGTGGTTTGAATGAGAATGCCCTTATCTTTATGTATTCGAATATTTGGTTGCCCTTTGGTGGAACTGTTGGGAAGGATTAGGAGGTGTGGCCTTGTTGGAGGAGATGCGTCGATGGGGACAGGATCTGAGCTTTCAAAAGCCCATTCCAGTCCCAGTGTCTCTTGGCCTCCATGCTTGTAGACTGAGACCTGAGCTCTCAGCCACTGCTCCAATGATAGGCTTCCCTGTCTGCTGCCATGCTCCCCACTGTGATGGTTAGAGATCCTAATCCCTCTCAAATTATAAATTCCACCAAGCTCTTTCTTTTCTTAACTGCCTTGGTCATGGTGTCTTCATAGCAATAGAAAAGTTGCTAAGACATCGAGTAATATGTTTTCCCTAGACTTTACTAAGGATGCTAGCTTGTGTGTCTAGCCATATTCTTTTGTATAGGAGTAGCCTTTGTTGCAGTAGATAACAGCCTAGGGATGAGTTGGGCTGAGTTCTCACGTTTGCTCAGGTTATTACTAACTCAAAGTGTTGAGCGTGACAATTTTCACCCTGACCACATTGCTTTGAGAACTGCCTTTTAGAAAACTGTGAATGTCCAACGAGAAAAAATTCATCCAGTCTATCAGAGATTTCACTAGTTGTGAGAAAGCTGTACACACTCCCATTACACTGCATTGTCAAAGGAGAAAACCAACCACAAGATCCATGAGACGCATGTGGCCATCCCTTTGTCTACCCCCGAGTTCTCTAATGTGTCTTTCTAGAAAGGATCAACTGATTATACATCCAGATTCTGGCAAACTGAGGGAAAATAAGATGCAGAAGATATAAAGGGAGACTGGGGACTCTGAACTGAGGCCGCCAATATAGAACAACAAGATGCAGACTACAGAGGGTCCTTGTGGGGCTGTCTTCTAAGTCAGCTCCTTCGTCTATGAACCTCATGCTCAGTGGCTGGAGCTGTACTGCTCACTGACAGGAATGTCAGGACATGTACATTCTTTTACTCTGATTTTATACTTCTTAATTATGAGAGGAGGGAGAGGGGACTAAAAATTCAGGTAAGAAGTCAGTTTTAAAACTAGCAGACAGAAACTGAGAAAATGAGTTGAAGGGAAAGGGCAAAGGAAAACCAGGGTGGTAGGGTAATGAGAGCAAGCTGGGAGATGAGACCGGTCAGTATGCATTATATGTACATGTGAAATTGTCGAAGAAGATTTTAATTAAAGCTATTTTGAAATAAAACAACAAAATAAACAATTCAGTTTTATCTGTTACTGAGAAATGTGGGGGCTGGGGAGGCACCGCTAGTGACAGAAGCACTTGTTTTTATTCTCTTCTGGTCTCTGTACCTTGCCTTCTCGAGCACTGGCCCCAAACTCCAGTTCTCAGTATTCCAACCTTTAAAAACTTCAATGGATTCTTTAAACTCTACCTTGAGGGAAAAGTCCCAGAGGTGAGGTAGGGAAGAGAGTAATGTTCAGCTGGCGTGTTTGTGGACCTAAACCACAGTGAGAAGTGCTGAAAGGCAAAGGAAATAAAGGTTTTATGTGAGTATGTGATGCACACAGCATTTTTCTAGCAAACTCACACATGAATTTTAGTAGTACACTAGCAAGACATCCACAGGTGACCAGTAAACAGAATGAATCCTGTTGATAGGTTGCATACCGATAATGGTGATGATGCTGACTAATAAGAGGAGAATGGGTAAGAGAGAAATGCCTTCTAAAGAGTGGGTGCAAGCCACACCACAGGAAGAATTTCCTAGAGAATTAGAGAATAGATTTCCATTCAGTTTTGTGAAGTTTCCCATAGCAAAAATTAAAGTCAGAGAAAAATATTTCTGAGAAGCAATAGAAAAGTCTGGAGAAAGATGAAAAGGTAATAGAAAAGGATGGGGTATGAGCATAGAGAAATAGAAGGAAACCCGGTTCAGAAATAGTAAACGTGACCAACAACACAACTATGTGTACAGGGGCGGGTTTGACAATATCACTCAAAATGAAATTGGAAAAAAAAGGCATAAAAAGATTACAGCAAAGCACTGGATTCAGAAGAAAAATAAAAGAGAACAAAGAAATACAATCTCAGTGTTATTTTTGAGGGAGAGAATGAAGCAGAAATGATTTCAATAATAAAAGGCATCCACTTCTTGATCAATCTCCCTGTGCTAAAATCCCAGCTCAGCATATGGAAGAGTAACTGTGGAATTCAAGGAAGACTGACAACACGTTCAACAACAAAGCCCTCTCTTGAGAAAGATACTAAACATGAAATAAAGAAGAGTTTGTATGGGCATGAAGAAAACAAATTAAATCACAGATTCAGGAAAGTATGGCTGTCTTCGTCTTTCTTTGCAACAGTGTTCAAATGCCAAATAAAATGGAAAAAATACTGGCAAAACTTTTAAGGCAATGAAGTGTTGATAAATAATTGATTGTCCCTGCAAAGTCAAGTCTAAAGGCAACAGATAATGTTCATAATGAGAGTACTTGCATGATACAGGTATAGGAATTCCTGGGGAACAAAATCCAATGGATCAAGACCTGCTTTAAAATAAATGTAATCAGTTTATTAAATGGTTTGAGCTTTATACAGACAGACCTAAAATCCCCCCCCCCCCACCACATTCTCCAATACAGTCTTCACACTTTTGCAGGAAAGCCTTCCTTTTTAAATCTTTTAACTACAGATTGTCTTGATCCTACCACTTTTTCAATAAATTCAAACATCTAAAATGCAGTGAAGAGCCTATCCTGTATACGTCAGCTCACTAGTTACTGTAGTGAAATACCCAAGATAAGAGACAAAGTTTATTCAGATTCATTTTGGGGAGTTCCAGTCTATTACTGGGTGCATTCATTGCCTTTAAGCCTTTGAAGTAGAGAATGTCATATTAGAAGGATGTGGCATAAGAGAAATATCTATTTTGTGGTGGGGCAATGAAAGAGGGGAAAGTGAAGGGGCTGAGGTCCCAGAGTCGCTTAGGAGGCAAGCTCCCAATGACTTAAAATCTCCCACCAAACCCTACTTCTTAAAGGTTCTGTCGTGTCCCAGTAGACAAACTGGGGACTAAGCTTTGACACCTGACCTTTGGGTAAGACATATCTTAACCCTTACTTGCTCTCCGATATAAACTTAGTGCTCTATGCCAAAAATTCTTTTCTTTTGCCCTCAACTTTCTCATAGATTCTCTTTTCTGAGTTCCTTCTCTGGCCTGGAGAGATGGGAAAAGTGGGACAAGTTCTACTTAGGTGGTGCCAATTGATAACTTTGTGGTTATTATCTCAGACCCATTCTCTGTGATTGTAGTGAAATGTTAGCATTCTCAATAGGTGTATGTGAATTCTTTTGGCATCCTTCAAAGTCCTCTTTCTGGCCAGAGAGCAAGCCATGTTAGAAAAGAAATATCATTCCTAACTCCAGCTCAGCTCTCAACTCTGGCGATCGATTCCAATGAACATTCTGAAGTCTTCTAGAATGTTGTTGCTGAAATCCTCTTGCTTGGAAGCAGCCTGTCCCTTAGGCTACAGCGAAGTTATCACACCGTGGCTATCCTGTGGGCACTTGACATTGTGGGAGACCAGAATATACCTCCCTAAAATATGAAGATTTTCTTAACCTAAAGCAGTTAAGGAGAAGCAGAGAACTAGCTCTTCTATGTCCACCCAAGACAATAAATTCCCCTTTACTGAAGATAACCCTCAGCAGCACAGAGGTGGCACCTGAGGGATCTACAAACAAACCTTACTCCATTTGTTTTTTTTTCCTAAACATTTATCTTCTTGTAGACTCTTGCCTTTGGAAGCTGGAACCACTTCCCCTTTGTCTTGTTGTTTCTCTGGAAATTTATTACTGTTTGTTGAAGATGCTGTAAAAGCTGAAGTTTTCAGCCACTGTCTTGAGTGTGTTTCGTGAATCCTTCTCCCATGCGATGTGACTGCACACATAAATAGGCATGTTTGGTCTTCCTCCTGCTCATCTGTCTTGTATTATAGAAGTTTGTCCCAGCTATGGATTTCTGAAGATTGAGGAGAAATCACATTTCTTCTCCCCACGAAGAAACTCATACATCTTAACGTTGACATATCTGGAATATGGGTTGCTTACTATCTCCTGAACTCTCTTGTTTTATTTTATAGACCTTGTTATTTCAACCTCAGTTAGACCCAGGGCACAATCTTAGCTAGTCCAGGCAGGTTCTAACAACAAGCAGTCCATAGGCAGTTGTAAAATAATTCAACTGTATAGTCAAAAATGATCATTGCAATCTATTGCCTTTTTTTCTGCCCTTCATTCTATTTCCCAAAGTTTTAATGATTCTTAACTGAGGTGGTTTTTACCCTATTTCTCTCCAGGGAACACATGGCTATATTTGGAGACATTGTGGTTGTCACACTGAGGGAAGTGCGGTCTTCTACTGGTACCTAGTGAGCTGAGGCCATGAATGATGCTTAGGGAGGGAAGAGGAAGGAGGAGGGGAGGAGATGGAAATTTTTAATAAAAAAATGAGGAAAACAAAACAATAAATAAATAAATAAATAAACCAATGAAAGAAAAAAAAACTGACAAAGTGATTAATAATCCCCCAAAGGACAATGAAGATTAAAGTGAACAAATCAGAAAAAGCATCTGAATGAATCAGAAGTCAGAGAACCATTACCTAAAGTTAAGCAGAAACTCCTGATACCAAAGTTGTCATTGGTTCTTCTCAAGTTCTGCAGACTGAGCATGCCCATGGACACATATTGACTCCTCTCCAAGGTAAGTTCTTGGTCATGAGAAGTCTTCCTTTAGCATCAAAGAGTTCAGAAGACCCTGATACTTTCCTTGGAAGTACAATCCTCCCTCCTTTTGAGTGTGTGTGTGTGTGTGTGTGTGTGTGTGTGTGTATCTATACATATATAGATACTTTGTTTAACTGGATTTTCAGCTAGTTACTGGTGAGTGCTCACACACAAGTAAACATAAACTCTTGTCAATATCTTGTTGTCTCTTTTCAGGCTCCTTACTATTCATCCATTGGAATCTCTGTGGGCAGAGGAAATTTTTTTCTTCTCTACACTTTTAGTACACTGAGCAAAAAGGCATGTTTTAAATATTAAAATATGCCAACTGATAATAAAATCAGCCTAGTCAAAAAGAAGGGCAATTATATTTATTTGGGGCTAATTAGGATTGCAATCTGGAGAAATGCAGATTCCAATAGATGGGAAAAGGTATTCTGTGTTTTTACAAAATGGTAGCTGTATGTATAGCTTTGAACTGCCAAGGACCTTGGGTATTACAACATTTGTTAGTAAGGAATTAGGATTGGTGCTAATAAAAGTTAATTTGTGTTTCAATAAGAGATTGACTGTAGTCTCAGCAGTTGAACAGTTTAGGGGCGTGGTCTATCACATGGAATGTCACAAAAGGTCTACAACATGGTCCATTACATGGAATGTCATCATGAGTCTACAACATGGTCCATTACATGGAATGTCATCATGAGTCTACAACATGGTCCATTACACGGAATGTCATCATAGGACTACAACATGGTCTATTACGTGGCATGTCATCATAGGTCTGCAACGTGGTCTATTACAGGGAATGTCATCATAGGTCTACAAAGTGATGTTTTAGAAGACCCAGACTGAAGCTTGTATGTCAGTCCAGTCCAAAGACTCAGTTGGGCATGTGTCTGAGATCTGATTCAGCAATGTCCCCCAGCCCCTACTCCATTCTGAGTGCTCTAAATCTGTGTGACTCCATTTTTATTTTCTTCATTGACAAACTATTTGTTGGGGAGGGTAGTTTTTCTGCAGTTCAGTAATTTATCAACATTATTATAAGATTTTTATTGTTCTTAGAGTAAAATAAAGTAAAATGGAAAAGCTTAAGAACTCATAGGCTTTATGATTCTGGTTTTATAGATTTTTCGCTATTTTTTATCTATACATGTATGCATAAGGATGTTTGAATAATAAATGGTGGATATTTGTGGGTAGTCAAATTTGGAGTGATTTTCTTCTTATTTTTTGCCTCTGCTCCCAGCACTACTTAAAGCCTACTTTTTGTAATGATGAATATAATGTTTATAAAAGCGGTGGATTTGTTCCTTGCTAAGAGAAAAGCAACTGCAACAACAACCTTTTCAATGGTTCTTTCTACACAGTTCAGGAGAAAATTCTAGCTTATTTCCTCTGTTCCTTTGTCTGTCTAAAAATAAAAATGATACAAATCCCAGTCACCAATTCCAACAATATACATGTCCCCATGGTTTGGGAATGTCTTGGAGGCTGCCAGCAGTCACCTTCCTGGGCTGATGGCTTCGACATCAGTCTTTTGATTCTTGTTTCCCTTCATCTTTGGGAGTGGAAACACACCAAAAGATAACGCCTCTGCGTGTTCCTTCTCCAGTCTCCTGCTATTCAGGTGAGGGTCTGTTTGTGTCCCAGGAATTGTCTCATTTTCTGCTTTATTTTGCCAGCACGGATCTATCATTTTCACATACAGCGTAGCCGCCGAGGATGGGGGCGGGGGTTGGAAGCGGCCTTTCCCCCACAGAAAGAGCGCTTTCATCTGCACTTCTTTTATTTGCCCAAAAGTTGCAAAAAAAATTTATATTATGTCTAACAATTCGACGGAGTTCACGAAACAATGGCTCTCTCCTACTCCCAAAAGCAGTAAACGAAGAAAAGAAAAAGAAAAGGAACTAAGTCTCTCTCTCTCTCTCTTTTATGGGCACCAAAGCTGAGCATGTGTGCTCTATTTGGAGAATGCAAATGCCTCCAGCAGCCTTTCTTCCACTAGTTCTCAGCAAGTGGCCATTTAGGCTTAATTGCTCCTCACAGTGTAGTCCAATTAAGAATGGGCAGCAGTGGGGTAAGGGCTATTTGTTAATCCATAAAAGGTAAGAGAGGCAGGGCTTGTTTGGCCGGCGGTTTTTATTCACACATTTGGGTGAAAATCTAAACAGCTGGAACTCTTTGTAAGTGATGTGCGTGTGTATTTACCTTGTTGGTTGTGGGAAAGATAAGTGTACAAATGTATTTTATGGAAAAACCAAAAACCAGACCAAACCAAAACAAAAACCCTGAAGACCAAAACCCTCAAACATCTAAACCTTTCTGCCAATACAAAGGAAAGTGCTGTGAAGGCATTGCTGAGAGCTACCCAAGCATGCTGCTTGAAATCTTGGCGGTGGGGAGTGGCTCAGAGCTCACTGAGGGCGGGGGGGAGGGTGGGAGGGGGGACACGACTCTGAACCAAGGGTGTTTTTGCAGTGTGAAGACAGTTTTTGCTCCTTGGAGAGTAATTTCTTTATCAAAGTGTCAAACTCGATGAGAACATGTCATTACAGGCTCTTGTTGTTTAGCATTCTTTTTGGATAGTTTTGACTTTTTTTTTAAAAAAAAACTTACTTTCTGTACATCATTAGCATGCGTACAGGAGAACTGCCACTCTACACTGGAGACAAACTCAACGACAAATGAGGGTGTGGAGCTGGGACTCCTTTGAGTCAATGCTAGTGGGCAAACAGGAAGAAAAATACTCACTGCCTCACTGTTAAGCATTTTCAGTTAGCACAGGACAGTCCACATGGGAGGTAGAACCTAGCAGTCAGCCCCTCTAAGGAACAGGGCTTCCTGCAGCCCTGCAAAGGAGAAGGTGAGAAGAGGCTGTGTTTTAACTACTGGTGAACCCCCAGGGGCACATGCCAACCAGGACAGACATTTGGGAAGGTAGGAAAAGAATGTTTGACTCCCATGGCAACAAAGAATTTTGCTCACAGACATATACTTCTTTGCATTCCCAGAGTAAAGCAAGACTGGATGTTCCATGTCTGTGATTTACATGTTTGTCAGGCTTTGAAGACAAGGAGAGCCATAGGTCCATATTTCTTCTTCTTTACTCCCCAATTTTCCTCTTTTCTAATCTCCAGTTTCCTGGGGGATTCTGCTCCACTGTGATACCATGTCTGCCTTTTTTGTCACATAAACAAAGCAAAGGGGGACACAACCTGGCTCATTACCTAGGCCTCTGGGCCATTTGTTTGTGCTTAATCACCCTGGCTCAGACTAGAACTTTTTTTTCCAAAATGAAAATCACTGTCCCTACTTGCCCTTTCTTTTTGTTTTTATTCTATTGTAGATTGTAACCCCAAACTCTGGCAAGTGAGACATTTGTTACTTTCAGAACTCTCCCTACCATCAAATGAGCAACCATCTGCCAGAAAATGCAGCCACCACCTCTAGGGCTGTGCCCATGCTGGCTACTGGCTTCGGGTAATGATATTTACCCAGCTCATTGAAATGTCATACTTAGGACTGAGCCCTATAAATTATTATTGTGCTCGTGTTATATTGTACAGATAAAGGTCAGATCAAAGCTCAGATTTATTCATACCCATGATGCATTTCTGGGGGTGGGTAGAAAAACTACAGGGTTTTCAATTTCAGTACAAGACACTGGGCTTTTTAAAAAATAAAATAAAAGAAACAATGACAGAACCAGTAGTTCTTGGTTTAGATAAAATTAAAGGAGAGATTGCCTCACCTAAAGATCTAGAAACATCATCTTTAGTTTTGTGGTCCTTTCTTGACATCCCTTTAATAATGCCTAGACAAGCAAAAAGGCCAGAAGCAAGTTCATGAAGACCAGAGGAACTGCTGTGCACTGCTCATGTGCACTAATCAGGTAATCAATCCTCCTGTCTCAGGAGCAGGGTGGCCCTCCTCTTCCCTACAGGAGGTCCCAGTGATTGGAAACTCCATCTGATGGAGCTGAGAGTCTTGGTGCTCAGGTAATCAAAGCACACAACTGGTATACCGAACTTCAAATTTCCAAAGGCAAGCTTGCTCAGTGATTCTAGAGCCCACGGCCCTCAAGCAAAGGAGGCTGGCAGCTCAAGGAGGAGGGGCACTGAAGGATCCCCTGGAGGGATGAAGGTGGTTCTCCAGGGTGGGCTGGAGATCCATGCTGTGAGTTTTAGAACATATTCGCCCTGTGTGCTTGCTGTGCCAGCTCCCTGTATATACCATAGGCTGTTAGTTGTTAGGGTAACAGCTCTTACCAGCACTTAGTAAAAAGTCTCAAACCGTCTATATCAAATGTTTTTTTTTTTTCCATCAAATTTAGCTTTCGAGCTTCGAAAGAATCTACCATGATCAACCCCTATTTTTCTCGCTCACTTATCATCCTTTCAAGGATTAGCTCCACCCAGAGAGTGACTTTTGAAGGGCTTAGTCCTCTGAACGCTTTGAACGGGAACTGCTGGATAATCTACTTGTCTCCCTCGCCTCTGTGAGTCATCCTCTTTTTCTTTTCTCTTCTTCATTCACATCTCAGTGCTTTCATTTTGGCACTTTCCTTCTTCCTGGTTCTTTCAGTGTTTTCATGTTTATTAACTCATTCATAAAAATCATCACTGTGAAGAGCCCACTACCTCTGTGCCAGCAGCGCCCTGGACAGGGTAAGGAAGGGATATTGACATTGCATACTATTTGATTTGCTGTTCTTTGTCATTTTATAAAAGTAAGAAGGAAAAAATAATCAAAATGTAGTAATAAAATATCAGACTAATTGAGGAACAATAAATACATGCTTATTCCATATTATTATATCCATAATCGAGTTTTTCCTTCATTTTCCTGTTTATTTTTAAACTTCCTGCTCAACCTTCCTCATATTTACAGGGGGTAAATGGAAACTTATTTCTATGTAATTATTTCTATGGTCCTACCATTTTAAGAACATCATCGTGTTTGGATATAATAATTGTTCCTGCTAACAGGTTCTCTGAATGGAACATGCTGTCCTAAGAGGAAACACTGCCAACTGTAGGAAATATAGACGGCTCACCACTGGCAGAAGTCAGGCGTAGGCATCTAGATTTGACTCTTCTCTCTCCCAGTGTGGCTCCCTTCTTTCTCTCTCTTCTTCCCTCTCCCCCTCTGCATATTTTCTATTTTCCTATACGGTGAAGGTTTTTGAGTCACCGGTAAGTATACAGTCCTTTTCAAGAGGCATAAACAGCAAGATGGAGCCATGGCAATATCCTCAGTGTCTATATACTGTACCATGATGCTTTGTTTCCAGCCGTCTTTCTTCCATGCTGCCAACAAGCGTTTCCCTGGGAGTGTGTGTGTGTGTGTGTGTGTGTGTGTGTGTGTGTGTGTTGGGGGTGATTTTAAGGCAGCCCTCTAGCACTTGGGATAGTTATAGTTGAGTGAACAAAACAAATCAAGATCTTTGCTCTCTTGGGTCTTCAATTCTAGTGAGAACAAACAGCCGATAAGGAATCAGGTAAGTTGGCTGGTTTCTTTGAGTTAGCTGATTAAAAGACGGGTGCAACCGTACAACAGAAAGCAAGAGAGAGGCAGGGAAGGAAGTTTTGTGGAGGTGCTGCCATTTTAAAACAAACATCACAAAGTTCCCAGAGAGGGTGATTTTGGAGAGAATCCTTCCTCATCTCCATCCAACCTAGGCGGACAGAAATGTCAAGAGCGCAGGAGCGCCATCTGCCTCACTGTGGATTATCCTCTCCTAGTGTGAGAGGTCAACCCTGATTGGTGGACAGAGCTGCTAAGAGAAGGGAAGGGCTGGAACTTTGCTCTGTTTTCTTCTTGTGTGTGGGAAAATACCCAGGTAGAGGTGAGTTATGCCGAAAAAGAGAGATTAGAGATTTTTAGAACATTCCAAGAGAGGTGACTGCTTGTTTCTCAGGATCAGATGCAGCCCTTTTGCTGGGCAGCCACTGTGTGGTACCCAAATAAAACCAGACGCTGAATTTAAAGAAGCCTGTGCAAAAGCATTTTGCCGTTCCATGAAACACTGTCTATCCACTTGAGGCTTAGGTCTTGGGTCTGTGTTTCGGACTCAGTGTATATGAGTAGAATTATTTTGCTTTTTATTTTATATTTACTTTTTATTTTATTTTATATTATTTCATTTTTCTAATGAAAGATACTATATTTATAGGAAGAAATGTCCAACTTTTGTTGTTTTTCAAAGATATTTGCTTATGATTGTGGCCTTCTTTGGATATTTAGTTATTTTAAAAATCAGTTTATTATTTTCCAAACCATGAAGCAACAGTTCTGGATTGTGATAGTTAGAGAAAGGCTCTTAAAATTGTTTGGTCGTTCCTCGCATGTCTAATGGAGACTGACTAGTTAATTCCGTTCTTTGAGGGAACTTAGAGTCTGATAAGTAACATGTCCGATTTGATTATGGAAAAGCAAACCATGAATGTGTCCCCAAAGAATAAGTATATCTTTGGGAAATGAAAAGAATCTCCTGAATTTTCATCCTGTCACACATTAAATTGAGAACCATTTAGATGAGACCACATGATCATACCCAACGCAGTGCCCAAGTCTGATGTTTTAGAACAGCGCATCTCCTCCTTCCTAGAACCTGGATGCAAGAGTAGCTGCTGCTGTCTGATAAAGTTTCCTGTGGTTTGGCTTAGGGAGCGAGTGGGGCTTCCGTGGAATTTAAAGCAGGCTGGTGGTAACCGCAGAATAGCAATCCATCTTCCAGGGACAGGCTGGGGATCAAAATGCTCACTGGAGGGAAATACGGCGTTGTATTTGCCTTTGCAGCCGAGGGGGTAAGAGTGGGGCTTGTGGGTACACAGGGTGGACAGACATTCTTGGTCAAGAAAAAAGGAGATTTGGTGCTAAAAGATTTGAGCTCATGCTCAGTTTTCCAAGCCTTGAATGTGGGAGAGATGGAGAGGCAGGAACCATGTGGGTCTTATTCTTTCTCCTATAGTTCATATTTGGGTTTTCAGAAACAAGCCCTACTTTTTAGGTTGTACCTAGTGGGTTTTTTTTTCAGTCTCTTCTCTTCTCTTCTCTTCTCTTCTCTTCTCTTCTCTTCTCTTCTCTTCTCTTCTCTTCTCTTCTCTTCTCTTCTCTCCTCTCCTCTCCTCTCCTCTCCTCTCCTCTCCTCTCCTCTCCTCTCCTCTCCTCTCCTCTCCTCTCCTCTCCTCTCCTCTCCTCTCCCCCCTCTCCCCTCCTCTCCCCTCCCCTCCCCTCCCCTCCCTTTCCCTCCCCTCTCCCTTTTGAGACAGAATTTTTCTCTGTAGCTTTGGAGCCTGTCCTGGAACTCACTCTGTAGACCAACCTGACCTCGAACTCACAGAGATTCTCCTGTCTCTGCTTCCTGAGTGCTAGGATTAAAAGCATGTACCACCACAGCCTGGCTTCCCAGTGTTTTCTAGAGTTGTTCTGTCCTCTGAGTCAGAACTCCTGTTCTCTCTCCCTCCTTTGCCAAGAAGCTTTGGTCCAGGCACACAATGTCCTGCATCTCTCTCACCTGAAGAAGAAGCGTGATGGTGAGGCTGTTTGTCTCTAAGGAGTCAGCAGCTGAGGATGCTGTGCATCTTAGCAGAAAGAGACTTACTGGCACCCAGATTCTAATCTTGTTTAACACATGGAGACCCAAAGAAAGACTGGGGAAGACCGCACCATTTATTCAGAAAAGTTTGAAGACTTATGGGGGTTAAAGAGCAAGCACAATATACTGCCCTTATTTGAGGCAGGCACAGCTTCTATACTCTAAAGACAGCTTTGATTCAAAATCATTAAAGGGACAAAGAACAATTTCAAGTCTTTACTTTTTGTGATGGACATGATAAAAACTGGAATGAGAAAAACTTAGAGAACGTTCTGGGCTACAACATACTACTTTTGACCAGAATGGTCTCCGCCTTTCAAATTTAACCTAGCGTGTCACGGTGCATCATGTAAGACTTGGTGTGAGTGAAAAGCAAATTCACTTATGTATCTATCTTACTTCTCACAATAGTGCTTCTTAGGTAGGCTGAGATGGTCTAGATGGTTTTTAATCTCCTTTTTCAAAAGGAATTATGTTGCAGTCAATGTGGATTATCTGAGGCTGGTGGTCAAGGAAGTAGGTTATTCAGCCCAGTTGCTCAGAGACGTCTCCTGACTTCTTGCTTTCAAAGGCTGTGCTGTTCGTTGGCACCTTCACCAGAGACAGCGCAGAGATGATGGGGAAGGAGGTTCCGCAGTCCTGTGGGTCGGTCTGAGTGTAAGGTTTGGAGCTGGAAAGCCTATCTCCCTCCACATTCAGCTGTGTCCTTCAGTCTACCGATGTGAAATATCCTTTTAGCTCTTCGCGTCTGGTTTCTGGTCTGTAAAACGGCATGATATCAGCATGCTTCTTACAGAACTGCTCTGAGGATAAAGGGGGAAGGGATCTGCAAGGACCCTAAAGCAAGGCAGGGGTGCAGCAGGCAGGCTGGATAAGCAAGTGCTTGCAAGCCACTCAGGTGGGCTCAGTGCTGGTGGCACATCCCCTTTATAGAACTGATGCTCTTATGGCAGCCACACACCTACCCTGCAGGGTCCCCCTTCTGCAGAGTCCCTAGACAGAGAAACATGGATTCTTTTCTCTCCTCCTGAGTGTGATCTATTTGATGGTGATTTTCCCCCACTTACCTATGTTTAAATTTAAACCTGTCTATTTGTATTAATAAAGTGTTATTAACACTAATCACTATCAAATGCAATGGTGTGCTAGGCGAGAGAGTCAGCAAACACTGTATACTCCTCTGGCATGTGGAAGATGGTGACCCATATTCCTGAGGGTGCCAACTCAAAAAAACATTAAAAACATAGAAAAAACAAAAGGCAAAAGCCAGGCAGCAGTGGCACACGCCTTTAATCCCCGCTCTCGGGAGGCAGAACAGGCAGATCTCTGTGAGTCTGAGGCCAGTCTGGTCTACAGAGCGAGTTCCAGGACACCTAGGTCTATTACACAGAGAAAGCCTGCCTCGAAAAACAAAACAAACATACAAACAAACAAGCCAAACAAACAAAAACAACAGCAAAAACCCATTAAAAACATGGTGAAGAACAGCAGTGATTTTCTATGATCATGTTTGAGTGGGTGGACTGGGCTTAGGAGTGTGGTTCATTAAAATTAAATCTGCTACTGAATGCGTGGGTGTGCTCTCGTCTCTGCGTCCTATCTCCATGTGGTCCCTCACCTTGAGCATTCTGACTTAAGCATCTACGTAGCAAGGCTATATATATATATATATATATATATATATATATATATGCCATCAAGGTGGCAGAAGCTGGAGTGGCATAACTCTTAAGGACTAGGTCTGGCTTTCAATAGTGGAGTTCCCACCTGCAGATGGAAGCAATTGACAGCCTTCCTTGAAGATGAGGGACTTGTTTGGTGAACTACAGACCTTGTATTGGCCTGAACAATTTTCTTTATGCCTCTTCTTTTTCCTTGCATCTGACAAGGGGAATCATCTATTACTCCTGCCTCACGGGGGATAAGGCCAGTCAAACTCTCCAGAGGCAACCTAGGTCAAGGTTGGGGAACCACCTCATGATACCATTTAATTCCATTTGCCTCATCCCGTTTCCTGTCTACACAGAGTCTATAAAGATATTCAAGCAGGATTATACAATGGGAAAGGCGGAGTTTGCCCTGGAGAGAACTCAGCTCAGAGGTTTCTACGAACAAGTAGATGTCTTTACTCCTTCCACAAAGGTAAAGGTTGGCACCACTAATGGAGGCGTGGAGAGTTTCCAGTGCTTCTCTCAACTCTGCCAGACTCCTAAGTCCTTGTTGTGTTTCTACCAAGGGTTTCTCTGGCACCATTCTGAAGTTTCTGGGGATAAGGACCAGTGAGCACGAGTGACCTATGCAAACAGAGGAAGCCCACCCAGCAGGGCAGCCTAGCTTCAGGGGAAGGCAGAATAGAAAGTAATAGATTTACATTAGGAGTGTGTGTGTGTGTGTGGGGGGGTGAGAAGTGGACAGGGAACAGCCCTCTTTAGGGCTTGTAAGGATGGAGTTAACCCTGAAGAGACATGTGTGTGAAGTCAAGCAGAGGGTTAAGAAAGGGTCTTGGGGAATAAGCCAGGGTGTACATGCTTATTATTGTGATTAGAGTATGTTCATTTCCTTCTCCCTATTCTCACTCATAGTACTCACCCTTTCCTCTAAAATTTGAATATGTATTTCAAGAGTGCAGGTCCGAAAGGGCACGACATCCTTTTCTGAGCACTCAACTAAATCTGTTTGGCTTGGAGTCCTTAGGAACTTGACCAACTAGTGACTGAGCCAGAGGGAAGGACTAGATCTCTTGCTTCCCATTCCAGTATCATTTTCTCACTACAATTGCCCCCCCTTTTGGGAAAGGAACTAGAAAGATTATGTCTCCAGAAAGACAAAGGTGTACCCCAGGAGCTAGTCTGGATACTACTTCAGTTTCTTCATTTAAATAAATCAAGAATATAGTTTTGCTCTCTTCTGGCTGTTATGAGATTTGCTGATATAGTGTATATGGCTCTTTAGATAAAGGCATAATGTAAAACAAAATTGAATTAATAAGATATTACTAATATTAATCAATGTGAAACGCAGTCGTATGCTTGTGAGGAAGTCACAATAAACACTGTAAATTCCTCTGGGATGTGCAAGACCAGACACTTTCCAATGTGTCTTGCTAAACACTTAGCCTAGAAATGGTCCCCAAAGTACAGTAAAACATGCAGCTCTAATGTTGGTGTTAGATGGGAATTATGGCTTGGAAAATTCCAGCATTCTTTTCAATCATAAAAAGAGCGAGAGATGTTAAATTTCATGTAATTACCCAGTTGGAATGGAAGCTATATCACACTCTGCGCTATGTCTGACTGCTTACAAAGGTCAGGGTTCCTATAGTCCTTGTGTGTAGACCATATATGAATCAAACTTCCTAATGTGTTTGACAGATGGGAAATAGCTCATTTGGATCTGAATGTCCAGTCTTTGGTTCATATAACCTAATAACATGGGCTTATTACTTTAGTATTTTCTATAGATCTATAATAAAGACTCCAAGTTTCAAGGATAGCAATCACAGAACTGTTATTATTTTTTTCCAATTTGGTTCCAAAGAGCAAATAGCTATGGCATTCTCTCATTAAATGAAGAGAATACTACTATGCTGTTTTTGTTTCTGCAAAATGAGGCACTGAGTTGCATCAGAGTTAAGCAACTTCTTTGAGTTCACAGAAGCCGTGGGTAGAGCTGGGATTCAAGCCATTCCTCCCGGCTTGCCCCAGACATTCAGGAGTACAGAAATGCCTCTCAGAATTCAGTTTTGGCCCAGCACAACCCTCAAGCCACCCTCTTCTTCTTCATGCTGCTTTTCTTGTCTGTTACTTGATGTTCATCAGAAACAACCAGTGCCAACTTGGGCCATGTGATACTTTTCCTTGGGGGAAACCCAGGCAAGTCACCGAGATGAGCAATGCCAAAGCCAGACAGACCCAGACAGATCACTCGTGACCAGTGGCCCCAGACATCTGTATTCAACTAAACGCACAGCCTTAGAAATGCAAGGAAACTGCATAGCCTCAAGAGACTGTCCAGTTTCTCAACCCCAAAGAGTCACACTAAAAAGCATTGGATTTTAGTTCATTCTGATCGTGTACCAAAGCATCTCAGGAAGAGAGGGCATGTCATGGTCCCCACGGCTCCTTGCATTTCAGTTCCCACCTTTCTCCTGCTGACCTCGCTCTGCTCTCCTCTTTCGTATTCAGTTTTCCTCTTGGCTCGTGCTTTCAACCTCGCTAGGCCTTCGGTGTCATACGCTCCTCTCATTTCTACCTTTGCTCCCCATGACTGACTTCACCCACCATGAAAATGCCACCAATGACAAAATCAGGATCAGCCGCCCAGACCTGCGGCCTTGCTATCCCCACGCGGCTACGCTTGTGTCTCGTTTTGTCCTCAAGCAGGACACATCGTCATTTGCTTTAATCCCCCATTTTCCTCACCAAGCCTCCACTTCTGCTTCAGATTTTATTTCTATTGCCTATCAAAAATAAAGGCCATCACCATCCCTTTGGATTGAGAGCCAAAAAATAGGGGCCGATCTTAACCCTTCTCCCTCGAGCACTCACCATATGGCAAACTATCTGTTTCCCAGAGATAGCTCACGTCTGCCCAACCATGACTCGTCTTTCCTGATAGCATCTTAGTGCATCGTTTTGCACTTCACCTATTCCAACCATCCTCATACACCCAGGCCCCTTCACTGCCATTCACCAAGTCATTGGCTAGAACAGCGAATAACCAGGAGATAAACTGTCGGGTGTTGACTCAACCAATTGCAAAGATTTACTTGTTCACTCTGGTGCAGAATGAATAAAGGGTAATTGGTTGTCTTGAGCAAGCGATGGGATGTTTTGAGATGGAACTTTTCACGCCCTTTGGCATCTAAGCACCTTCTTTTTTTTTTAAATATTTATTTATTACATATACAGTGTTCTGCTTACATGTATACTTGCAGGCCAGAAGAGGGCACCAGATCTCATTGCAGATGGTTGTGAGCCACCATGTGGTTGCTGGGAATTGAACTCAGGACCTTTGGAAGAGCAGGCAATGCTCTTAACCACTGAGCCATCTCTCCAGCCCAGCACCTTCTTTTTTTATTTTCTTATTTGACATATTGTTTGGAAGTTTCCCATGTCACGATTCCTACAAGCCAAACAGATGAGACTAACCCAATGTCTCAGCTTCCAGTGGAGCTAGGACACACTCATGTTAGCCCAAACTTGCAACCAGTGCACCTTTTCTGAGCTTTAAATTTGAAAAAAAAAAAAAAGGTAACAAGATAAGAAAAAAGCATTCTGGTGAGGAAGACAGGAAAATGGTGATATTCTTAGGAGCGGATTTGACAACAGCCTTAATGCTAAGTACTGTCAGGTGCTGAGCAGAGAGCTGTGCTGGGCAGGGCAGGGGTAGGGGATGGGGAGGGCCTGATCATCTCACTTGGGCATCATTTATGGCTACATGGTCTCCAGGCCTGGTTTCTGACCTTCCTGGGGATGGTTTAACAGTTCCCAACATCCCTTCATCAATTTTCTCTCTGTTTTAAGAAGTTAGGATGACTCTTCCTGAGCTTGAATGATGTGCACTTCCTCCCCTTTGCAGTCACAGTCAGAACAGCCTTCGATGGGAAGCGCTCTTTGATGCTCAGGTTACACGGAACTCCTTGCTCTAGCTTTTCCTCCCCTAAGGTATATCACACAGTACAAGCGTCTTAAATGACTGTCTTCTCTGTCGATTTCTAAGCTGTCCACAGCTTGAGCGTGTCTGCTTTGTTCTTTTCTGTATCTGGTATCACACACAGCATGGAGGAATTGCTTGGCAGATGTTGACTTGAATCAAATTATTGACATCGAAGTGATCTCTACTTAAGAAGAAATGCAAAGGTAAGCTGGGGGTCAATGTGGAGATTATTATTTTTGTTAGTCTTGCTTCAGACTCTTGAAGATGCTGTTTCTTTGAAATTTCCACCTTCAAAACCAAAAGATGATAAGTTAGACACGTGTAGTTCATTCACCTCCTTCTAAGGCTTGACTGAGTAGCAATACGAGCATATAAACTCACAGGGTTCAAGATGAATCCCTGGATCTAGACAATGGATATACATATGTTTATGACAAGTGAACTCATATCATGAACAGTGCACGCATGTGTGTGTTTGTTTTTTTCAGAAATAGTCATCTTCTATCTCCACAACACAGCGCTATCGAGCAAAGAAGTGAAGTGATTTCTGAGGTGAAGTATAGGCAGTAGTGGGCTGGTAAATGCTTTGTAACAATCTCTCTAAAAAGAAATAGGAAGGAGAAGAGGGAGATGGAGAGAAAAAGTGGGGGGTTAGAGGAGATAGATTTTTAGGTTTATTTATTTTAGTTTACACGTATGAGTGTTTTGTCTTCATGAACGTCTGTGTATTACAAATGAACTGGTGCTTGAGGAAGTCAGGAGAGAGCATTGAATTCCTTGGAACTGGAACTGTGGACAGTTGTAAATCAGCATGTGGGTGCTGGGAACAAGTGTTCTCAATCTCAGATGTATCTCTCCAGCTTCATGGAGAGATTTTGAAGGGAAAGAAAGAAATCTTTCATGTATAGCAGTTGCTGCTTTTTGTGGTGGAAATATACCACCATGGCCTATTTGGAACTAGCAACATGACAACCTTGAAGGAAGGGTTGGAAGGAAATGAGCCTCTTAGGGGCCAATAAAATGGGTTCTGGTACTTTGAATAAGCAGAGTGGAGACAGAAGAGTTGGTCCTCACAGGTAACTGTCCCTCAGTTAGTGCAAAGACCCTAAAGTTAAATAATCAAAGGAGAGATGGGGGAGAAGAGGGAGGACGAAGGAGAGGCAGGCAGAGCTATTTAGTCTTGGGCGACTAAACAGTTTCAGAACCATGGAACCCCAAACATCTAGGAATGAATTAAGAACAGTAAAAGGAACTTCTTAAGGACATTTATATGCGATTTTACTTTTTGGTACTTTTGTGTATAGGCATGTGTGTATATTTGTATAAAATTTTTAACTACTTGAAAAATGATGAGAACTGTCTAAAGCAATAATAATCAAAATTCATTTTGAGAGCTTATGGTACACTAAGTCAAGGTACACAGGAAGAAATATGTACTACGAGAGTGCAGTTTGAAGGCAGACTTTGATGACTTAAAAATGTATATTATAATTTTTAGATAAACCACTAAAATACAATCAGGAAGAGAGAGGTATTATATATCTATACTATAATATAGCATAAGTGCTAGCTATGACTCTATAGCATAAGTCAATAAGAGATTAAATGAATACGAAAGAATCAATTCATCGCAAAGTAGCCAGAAATGGATAGAGGAGCAAAATATAAATGTCACAAATATTTTAAAAATGGAAGACTTTTACCCAATCATTTTAATGATCAGATTAAATGTAAATGTGTTAAACTCTTCCACTAGAATAAAAAAAATTAAAAAGTGTAATGCCTCAGTGATAGGAGCTGCACTTCAAGTGCTTAATAGCCACACACGACTAATGGCTACCACGCCAGACAGTACAAATGCAAACTCTTCTGTCATCACGGAAAATCCTGTTACACAGCACTTTGTAGAGAGCAGCTAACTCAAAATGATGCGGGACGTGGGGACTCTGCAGGATTAGAGTTCTTTAATGAGGATATATAGGTGCCAGGCCGCATACGTGAACAAATACTTTAAGATAATGTGAATGTTTAGGAAAAACAGAGAGCTCATCAGGGAAGTAAATGTAGCCATAGCATACCAAACTCTGCTGTAAATAGTGTCTGCGTGGGCAAAATTGTTGGAGCAGTGGTTCCTGGTCTGCTCTAAATTGGTGGGTAGCTATTATTGGGAACTGTGGCTGGGAAGAGGAGACATGAGCCATGGTGACTGGAAAGAACTAAGCTTCATCTACTGAAGCTGGGATTGCTATTTGTTATCAACCCAGAGATATCTAATTATTAAAAAACTGATGCATGTTCTATCTGGGTAATAATCGTGAAGACAATCACAGAATCTAATTGTTACCCATGCCATTGTTCTTTGGTCATGGCGTTTAAGGAACTAATGAGCCTCCTGATAGTTCACAGAGGCCCCATTCCATAGCGAAACCTGACATATGTGTTATATAGCATGTGTTAGAAGAAAAGGAAAAACATGAGAAATAAGGAGTACGAGGAAATGCTTCCCAAAGTAAGATGGAGGACCAACTAACATAGAGAGTGCATGCTGGGGCTTTCGTATATGGAGAAGAAAGAGGGCAGGAAGTTGCTGTGTGACCAGGGGTCACATGGTTCTTAAGGCAGACCACAAGCCCCATCCACAGCCTGCCTTTTCCTACACATAACAACAGAACTTGCACAAGCACACACAGCCTGCCACATACAAATGTGGGTGAGGCAGACGCTCTGTAATGACTTCTAAAGGGCCATGGGACTCCCAGCCCAGAGCGGCTGAGCGTGAGCCTTCCCTCAGCTCCATAGCCAGCTTACATCTCCTGAATTGTCTCCCTTAATAACCTGTCTCTCTTTCTGTTACTGTTTGTCCTTAGTCTGGCATATTTAGTCTGGGATACTAGAACCTGGAAACTTCACTCGTTCCTCCCAGAACTCAGATCCTCACCTGTAACATTATTATTGTGTAAGTGGCCTAGAAAGGCATTTAAAGTTAGCTTTTATTTCCCCTTCCTACCTGGCTTCTATACTCCTTTAGGAGGTTTCCGAACATTGGGCAGAGGCACCCTACCAGTAGCAGTACCCTGGCGATCTTTCTATACCCTGTCCAGGAACCTTCACACACGAGGGGCTACTATTATCACCCTCTTCAGGGCTCCCTTGCTTTTTTTTTCTTCCTCCTGCCTATGCTAACACGTTGCAAAATTGTTCCCAATCCTACATCTTGAGTCCCAAGCCACTGGGCAGAACACTACACCGGGCAGTTAACAGAATTGTCTGCTCAGGTGGCGAGATGCCACACCAGACGGCTTTATACCCTGATCAAGAGCTCAGGTGAGGCCCCAGGAAAGATTCAAGCTTGCAGACATGACATCGCACACTGGTTGAGGTCACAGGCTTAACCTCTCCCGCAACTAATATTGCTGACCTCTGAACACAGCCTGTGTAGACTGGTTCTCCCCTCTGCCTCCTCATCACTCCCTGTTGAATGGAGATTAAAGTTCAGTTTTACTGCAGAGGAAACTGTTGGCTAGAAGGTTAAGCCAATTGTTTCAGCTGATAGGAGCAGGACAAAGGACAAGAGGATTACACCGCTTCTCCCTTTCCTGCACATAGACAAGCTAGGCTTCCACTGGCCGTCTAGCAGTGTCTGAGGCTGTGTGATTTCATAGGAGAGAGGGAACTCAGTCTCATCAATGTATTTTGCAAGCTGACTTCCCCTATAGCTGGGTAATGGAAGCAATCGCCGTGGGGAAGCGGTATTTCATAAAACTGTACTACAGGTTGTGAGGAAGGAAACTGGTTGTCTCTACTCATCTTAGTGAGTAGGAAAGACAGATTCAGAATGGCAAATCACTGACAGCCTACAGGTATCTTCCGAAGAATTGTGTCTTAATTAGGATAACGGAAAGTTTCTGGAAGCTGGAACTTCGTTCCTTTCTTGCCCGGAGATGCCACTGTCCACTCTGTGACCTGAACCATGAGCATGGAAATCATTGTAGACCCTGCAGTCTCATGTGCCATTCTTACCTTTCTTTCCTCACCAGCCTCCTTCATCCTTCATCCAGCCTGCTCACATGAATTCTAAGAGAGCTTGAAAATCTTTCCAGAGATCCAGGGCTATAAAAATGCACGTTAGGGTCACACTGGCTGGGGTGGAAGCCAGCTCTGCCTCTTGTGACTACAAGGCCATGTCCAGAAGTGCAATGAAGGGTCCCCCAACCCACATCAGCATTGGCATGCCACACTTAATCTGCTCCCAATAGACAGTCTCCAAAGAACCTTTTGCTTTTCCATTTAAGCGTTAAACATGGTGCTGAAACCACTCCTTTGATTATGCTCTTTATAGAATCTTAAATCCCACTGGCAATGAACAAGGGGTAAAGTTGAGGAGGAAAAGCACGAGGAAAGTGGTAGGTGGTCTCACTTCTCCATCTCTGCTCTCGTTTTTGCCAAGTGTGATGTCACACATCTGTAATTCTAGCATTTACAAAGTTGAAGCAGGATGATCGTGGGCCTGATGCTAGTTTGCACAACATAGTGAGACTCTGTCTTGACAAAAACAAAACAAAACAACCCATAAGCAACATCCCCCAGTGAATAGGAGCTCCCGTTGTTAAACATTAAGAATGCCAACTTCTGCGTGCCGTCTCATTTACATTGCCTGGATTATTCTTAGTATAATAAAGCAGAATCTTCATTATTGCTCGAAATCTATTGTCTAGGCATATGACATTAGCATATATCTCCTTTCGTATTAGTGAAATGAGACACTTCTTCAGCTTCTGCTATATTATTTAATTTCCTTAGAAAACCATTAAAAGACAGAGAATATCCTTTGGCGTACTGTGAAAATGACTTAACTCTTTCCACTCTCTCTTTCCACTATTAAATAGAAGTTACACTGTCTTCCCTTATCCAGCCCTCTTCTTTAGGGGAGATATAAAATCCCACTAAAAAAATTGTATCGATCCATTGATTATCAGTAATACTTCTCCCCCCCCCCGCCCCAGTTTTGAGGATTGAACCTAGGGCCTCACACAGGTGAAATAAGCATCCTACGATGGACTTTATCCACAGCCCTCCCTGTCTGTGTGCCTAGAGAGGAGACCTGTTGCTTCTTCAGTGCAGTCTGTGTGCTTTCTGGAGTTCCGATTTGTTTTCTTGGCTTAGTCAAAACCTGCGTCACTTTTGCTTTCAGACCCAAGCTGTACCAGAAATCACAGCGACATTTTTACATGCCACCCAAGCATCCCATCTTACTGCACAGTAAGGGATGAAAATACAGATTGCAAGGGCTGGAAATACAGATTTTCTCCTTGGACAGTTAGAGCAAGAGAGACTCATTTTCATATTTCACTCCAAGGGCCACGAACAATAGAAACACCTCTGTAGAGAGTGTGGGTCTGGGACTATGAAACTTTTAGCCTTTGTTTTGAATGACTAAGACACCAAATATGCCCTTGTCTTTTGTCTGATTCAGTGGGCCAGGGAGATCTTTTTCCCTGGTACAATGAGCAGC
Source organism: Arvicola amphibius (assembly GCF_903992535.2). Taxonomy (NCBI): domain Eukaryota; kingdom Metazoa; phylum Chordata; class Mammalia; order Rodentia; family Cricetidae; genus Arvicola; species Arvicola amphibius. The sequence continues at coordinate 41,150,586 of NC_052049.1, read as the reverse complement.
GTGGTGAAGGCTGGGCGAGGAGGTTCAGATAAGGGCATTGGCCTTTCCATGACTAGCTAGGAAACTCTAGGCAAATCTCTTCATTGTATCAATATGGGTTTGCTCATCGTTAAGATAGAATTGGGTTTAACCTTCATATGTACCATGGTAATTATCACTAGATCGTCTACTGAGGAGTCTCTGAACACAAATGGCAGAGCCCATTTTTTTGTTCCAGGCTGTTGGATGCTCTTTCAGCTGCACATAGGGGTCTAGGCACTGGGACAGGGACACAAGGATGTAAGCAGGTGTTAATAAGAATGGAGCGGGTGGTTAAAAGGACACTTTAGAAATCAGAGGCAAACTTGACCAATTTTGAAGATTCATCCAAGGCTTCTTCGGGCCACAGAAGTTGCAGGTATGCATTAAATAGCCTAAAAGCATTGGTCCTGATTAGGATTAGACCCTGAGCCCTCTTCTTGCTCACCGTGCACACACTTTCCCTGGACAATTAGTCCATACTCCTCTTGCTTTTTGTCGTTTCCTTTTTATTAGTAGTTCATTAATTAGTTTTTGAGACAGGATCTCATTGGGTAGCCCAGGCTGGCCTCAAACTCATAATCTTTCTGTCTCAGCCTCCTGAGAGACGAGAGTAGAGATATGTTACCATGCCTGGTCATACTCATTTTATTTTATTTTTGTTCACTCATTTCTGTCCTTTCTTCTGACTTCCAGAAGACAGACACTGTTTCTTGTCAGCTTTTAGCACAGTTCCTGATCAGAATGGGCATGGGGTACGTATTTATACAGGAGCAACCAACACAAACACACAGCCGGCCTACAAGGGCAGCTTCACCTTTCAAAGACTACCTTCTTATAGCCCCTGTCCCGTAGTACCACCAAGGAGCGCATTCTTTCAGAGATCTCTTGTATGTGTGGGCCACAGCAAACTGCTCACCGGCTCAGGAAGATAAATATTAGAACAAGTATTTTGTTTTCAGTGGCTTCACTTGCCAGTAATACACCAGTCATGGAGAAAGCCTTGCAGTGTGATGTGTCCTGCAAGACTGGAGAGAATATATGTATTTCTGTGACCTGATTTCTTACACTAAATAATATTTGAGCCAGCTTGTGTCATGATTTTCTTTTATAGGTGAAAATGCCACATAATGCGAGTTAAGGCAACGGGAAACACTATTTCATTGCCCGGCCCCATAATCTATTAAGCCTGAGATATTTTTCAGGGAATTGCCTTAAATCCTTTGGTGGTTTAAAATAGCTTCAGAAGGATTAGTGGCTTAGAGGTAATTGTTATTGCTAATATTTTATTTGAAATGTCCTGCTCAGCAAAGGTAATGTGACATTTTGCTCACTGGAAATGCTGTCTTTCTAGGAGAAAGGATGAGTCCAAAGGTCAGCGCCCAGGAGGGAGAGGAAGGGAAGGGCTTGTGTGAGACAAAGGACAAGGCCTTGAAGTGAGGAGACCAGGACAAGTCAGCTGAGTTAGAGCCACTTTCCTGTAGACCTTAGGGACATAGAATTTTAATTGTACTGGAATTGCGAGATTAATCTCGACAGTTAATCAGCTCTAAAGAGATGTCTAAGTTTTACTTTTAAAACAAAAATTTGGTAAGGAGAATGAGCAATACTGTGGTCTTTTGTGTGTGTGTGTGTGTGTGTGTGTTTGCGTTTCCCCTCGCGGAGGGGAAATGTTGGTGTTCTTCAGAGCCCATCTTTGGCTCTCTGTAATGGATCTCAAATGGAGATTGCTTCAGAAATCCCTTGAGGGCAGCTGTTGCAGAAAACAGATTCCCTGGGCTCTACTTCCAAGAACTCTGATTCAGTAGTTCTGAGATAGCACCACAACTCTGTGTTTTAACCAAGAGTGTCAGACATTTCTACACGGGGATTTCCTGGACCCGCAGACTCCCATTGTCTAGCTTGTCCATCATACTATGTCTTCCTAATATCTATCTCTACCACAAAGGCATCTGACTTATGGATCCCTGTATCAAAATGATAGTCAAAATGTCGATGAGTTGAACACCTAAAAGATACTTCAGTCAGCCCTCCTTGCCCACTGGGTTTCCAGTGGTCACAGCCGCATCATACTGAGCCCTTCCTCATTTGAACCTCCACAACAGCTCAGTACAGAGTCTCTTGGCATGGGTTCTCAGTCTGCTCTCAGACAGACTGAAGGAGACAGAAAGACCCTTTCAAAATGTGTGCTTGAGAGTGGTACCCTTCCCATACAGACACATCAGTGACTTCCCATTATCTTCAAAGTTAGGATCCCAAACTTTCCCTTGGCTCCCTTGAGTGACCATTTGCCGGCTTGCCTCACAGTGCTTTCTATCACTGTGTTTGAGCTACACCTTCTTGACCTCTAGAGAACTTTTACACTTGATTCCTGCATGGTATGACATTTAGCTCTGAACCAGTATTTACTTCATTCCTTTCCTTTATTCCAGTGAGCATCTTACATCAGATGACACCTTAAATTCTGTCCTCATAATCTGCTCCCTACCTAACTCTAGTTCCCTTATAATTCACCCTCTGAACATAGGGTGTATTGTAGTTACTTTCCTAAATGCTCTATATGAATGCTTGTCTTTCTCTCAGCCTGAAGGCCCACAAAAGAGCAGTTAGGAGTTCTTTATCTCCTAATGGTAGCCAAAGTGTCTCTTCCAGGGCTTATTGCATGGGAGAACTCAATAAATGCTCATTGAATGGATGCCTACAGGCTGAATGAATGTGTATTGTATAGAATTATCTCATTTTAACAGAGATCACAGACAGGAAAATCACAGTAGGACTAGCAGAGACAGAAACTGGGGATGTCTGGCAGGTAATTTGGGTTGCTAAGGTCATTAGCTAGCTAATTAAGGCAGGTAGGACAACATAATTATAACTTCTAAGCCCAACCTTTAAATGTACCCAAACTTTGTACTTAGGTATATAATTTTAAGCTTGAGTTGATTTTTCAGTGACAGATAGTTAAGACTTTTTGAAAAATAATAGTGATCCTGATTAATAAATTATTAGATTTCACTCAAATTAAGAATATTTAGAATAATAAATGCTTTTTCGATTAAATAGAGTCTCATATTAAGTGTCATCTTGCTGGACCACTTCCCTCCAAGCTTCTGAACACAGCCTACTGTGGAGATCTACAGGGCTCGTGCACACCCCCCAGTTGTCTGCTCAACTTTGACACTCGCTCTGGAGAGAGGCTGCAAGTGTACTGAGCTGCTGGCACCTTCTGAATATGCAATCACTGGATGCATTTGTTAACTCGGTTGGCACTTTGGGTCCATCCAGCCTCTATCATGGGGGTCTGTGATTTGCTTGTTACATCTTTATGGTGTTTTCCTCAAGAGACTCCAGAGAGTTTTTTTAAATGTCATCCACAAACTGGAGAGATGAAAGAGATCAGTTCAGAAATGCCTCCTAAATCAAGGCCCAAGAGAGAATAGGTAGAGAGAGTAACCAAAGGTGCAGGCCATGTCCGCAAGGTAAAAAATCACACGCAGTGTTAACTCAGTTATAGCGTGTGTTCAAAGCCTGAATGCTTTGGATTCTGATTCTGATATTGCAAGACTCAACCTAAAGGACACAAGTAATTCTTTCAACATGTCTGCAGCACGAAAAAAGAATCATCTCAGTCTGCAAGTATCCAGAGGTTTGGAAGAGTGCCTGGCTTCTTGTCTCAGCATCCATGAGACCAGTCCATTTGCAAAGAATGAGGAAAAACTTGCACCCAACATTGCTGTGTGCATGTGTCATCACTGCATTAGAGACTTTCACAAAGACTTAAGATGACAAACTGTTCAATCGGTATGTATACACTGAAATTCTCTGAAGAATCAGGCAAACACAGGAATAAAGGGAGACTGACACTCAGTATTCAGTAAAAAAAATGACAAGAAAGCTTCCCATTGACAACCTCTACTTACACGCCATAGGGCTTCAAGTACTTTTGTGTTCCACTCACAAGAAAGATCAAACAGAGCACAAATGTTAAAGATTATCTATACTGTGAATACATAGGCCCAACCCATCAGGGAAAAGAAATTTTTAGGAAACAGTGACCACATATAATTTGAAAGCCTGAAGAAATATGAAATCTTCTCAGAGAGATAAAATAAAATATTGTATCTATGAAACAAGAATAGCATGACCCCCAAATAAAGAAAGCATCAAAAACAAAAAGAATTCCTGAAATGAAAACAGCAACAACAAATGAGAGTAGAAATAAAAAAAACTAATCAGGAGGCTAAGAAATAAAATTAAGTCTCCTACAGACACTTGTAAAAATAAATATGAGGAAGGCAGGAGATATGTGCTAAGACCAGATAAACAATTTAAGCAGACCTATAATGCCTAAGTAAATCGAACCAGTAATTAAATATCTTCCAACCAAAACAAACAGACAAACAAAGCCTAGGGGAAGATGGCTTCAGCACAGAATTCTACCATAATTTCAAAGAAGAATGAATACCAATACTCTTCAAATTGATCTGCATAATAGAAACAGAAGGAATAGGGCCAAATTCTTTTTATGAGGCCACAGTTACCTGGTGTGGGAAGTCCTTCTATATACGTGTTACTTTCATTGATTAATGAATAAAAAACTGCTTTGGCCTGTAATAGGGCAGAATAGAACTAGGCAGGAAAACTAAACTGAATGCTGGGAAAAAGTAGGTAGAATCAATGAGTAGCCATGTAGCCACCACCAGAGACAGACTCACCAGAACCTTGCTGGTAAGCCACAACCACTTGGTGATACACAGCTTATTAGAAATATGTTAATTTAAGATATGAGTTAGCCAGAAATATGCTTAAGCGATTGGCCAAACAGTATTGCAAATAATATAGTTTCTGTGTAATTATTCAGGTCTAAGTGACTGAGAACAAACAAACAGCCTCCCACAACAAATTGGCACACCAACGTGGGGCTGACTAAATCTACATAAAACCTGAGAAAGCTTGGAAAGGAATCGTAGACACAAAAGAACAGAGTTATGCATGGCTCTCTGGTAGCAGTATTTTCTCAAGTAGGCTCTGTTTGCTAGAAGCAAGCAGAAGCATGATTCCTTTAAGAGAGGTCTTTCTGATTTAGCAGTAGCAGAAAAAAAGCCACATGGTTTCAAAATGGTGGCATGAACTCTGGCTCTTTCAGGAGACCAAACATTTAAATTGGGTTTGTGAGCAGCATGTTACAAACTACTTAATTGCATAACATAGACCTACTGCATACTTGAAACTGGAGTAGTGTACATGACTCTCAAAAGTGGTAAACATGCCTTTGCCATGTTGGACTGGGTGGAGCCAAAAGGCAAAGCAACCTTAGTCCTTGCCACACATGCTTAGCATTTAAAAAAATGATGCTCTTGGTCAAAAAATAATTGCAAATATGTAATAAGGACAGATTCAGACCAATCTCCCTCATGAGCATTGATGTAAAAATACTGAATAAAATACTGGCAAATGGAATACAAGAGCACATCAAAAAATTATCCACATGATCAAGTAGGCTTAACACAAGAGGTACAGGAATAGTTCAACATGTGAAAAATCTGTCAATATAATCCACCATATAAACAAACTGAAAGAAAACATCACATGATAATCTCATTAAATGCTGAAAAAGCCTTTGACAAAAATCCAACACCCCTTCATGATAAATGTTCTGGAGCTATTAGGGATACAAGAAACATACCTAAACATAATAAAGGAAACATACAGCAAGCCAACAGTCAACATCAAATTAAATGGAAAGAAATTCTAGGCAATTCCATTAAAATCAGGGACAAGACAAGTCTGTTCACTCTTTCTATATCTATTCAATATAGTACTCAAAGTTCTAGTAGAGCAATAAGGTAACAAAAGGAGATAAAAAGGATACAAATTTAAAAAGAGGAGGTCAAGATTTCACTATTTACAGATTATATGATAGTATACATAAGTGACACCAAAAGTTCTAGTAGGGAACTCCTAGAGCTGATAAATACCTTCAGTAATATGGCTGGACATAAGATTAACTAAAAAAAAAGTATCCCTTCTATATACAAATGATAAATGGGCAGAGAAAGAAATCAGAGAAATAATACCCTTTCCAATAGCCACAAATAATACAAAATGTCTTGGGATAACTCTAACCAAACAAATGAAAGACCTCTATAATAAGAGTTTTAAGTCTTTGAAGAAAAAATTGGGGAAGAGACCAGAAAATGGAAAGCTCTCCCATGCTCTTGGATTAGTAGGATTAGCATAGTAAAAATGGCAATCTTACCAAAAGCAGTCTACAGATTCAATGCAATCCTTATCAAAATCCTAACAATTCTTCACAGATCTCAAAAGAACAATACTCAATTTCATATGGAAAAACAAAAAATCGAGGATAGTTAAAACAATTCTGTACAATAAAGGAACTTCCAGAGGCATCACCATGCCTGAATTCAAGATCTACTATAGAGCTATAGTAATAAAACCAGCTTGGTATTGGCATAAAAACAAACATATGGATCAATGGAATTGAATCAAAGACCCTGACATAAATCCATATACCTATTAATACCTGATTCTTGGCAAAGAAACCAAAAATATACTATGGAAAAAAAGAAAGCATCATCAACAAATGGTGCTGGTGTAACTGGCTGACAGAAGGAAAAAGAATGCAAATAGATCCATATCTATCACACTGCACAAAACTCAAGTCCAAGTGGATCAAAGACCTCAACATGAATCTGGTTACACTAAAGCTGATAAGAGGAGAAAGTGGGAAGTAGCCTTGAATGCACTGGGACAGGAGACTACTTCCTAAATATAACACCAGTAGCACAGTCACTGAGATTGGCTTTTAATAAATGCCCCCCCCCAAAAAAATGAAAAGTCTCTGTAAGGCAAAAGACACTGTCAATAAGACAAAATGGCAGCTTACAAAATTGGAAAAGATATTCACCAACCCCCATCTGACAGAGGACTGACATCCAAAATATACAAAGAACTCAAGAAACTAGATACCAACAAACCAAATATTCCAATGAAAAATGGGGTATAGATTTAAACAGAGAATTCTCAACAGAAGAATCACAAATGACTGAGATACACTTAAGGAATTGTTCAATATCTTTAGTTATCAGGGAAATGCAAATCAAAAGAACTCTAAGATACCAGAGTTCTTATACCTGACAGAATACTTAAGATCAAAATTGCTAATGACAGCCTATGTTGGAGAGGATATGGAGTAAGGAGAACACTCCTCCATTGCTGGTGGGAGTAAAAACTTGTACAGCCACTTTGGAAATCAATATGGGAGTTTCTCAGAAAATTAGGAATCAATCTACCTCAAGATCCAGCAATACCACTCTTGGGAATACCCAAAGGATGCTCAATCATACCACAAGGACACTTGATCAACTGTGTTCATAGTAGCATTATTTGTAATAGCTGGAACCTGGAAACAACCTGGATGCCCCTCAACTGAAGAATGGATAAAGAAAATGTGGTACATCTGCACAATGGAATATTACTCGGTTGTAAAAAAAAAACAATGACATGATGAAATTTGCAGGCAAATGGATGGAACTAGAAAAAAAATCATCCTGAGTGAGGTAACCTAGATACAGAAAGACAAACATGGTATGTACTCACTCATAAAAGGATATTAGATGTAAAGCAAAAAAACATCCAGACTGCAATCCACAGCCCCAGAGAAACTAGATAACAAGAAAGACCCTACGAGAGATATATAGATCACCCTGGGAAGATGAAATAGATGAGATCTCCTGGGTAAATTGGGACTGGGGGTCTAGAAGGGAGAGCATGGGAGGATGGGAACATGAGGGATCAGTATGGTCAAGTTGGAGTTAGGACAGAGGGATAGAGTGGTGAAAGACATATCTTGATAGAGGGGGCCATTGTTGGTTTATGGAGAAATGTGGTGCCAAAGAAACTCTCAGGAACTCACAAAGATGACCCCTGTTAAGACTCCTAGCAATTGTGAAGAGGGTGCCTGAACTGGCCTTTCCCTGTAATCAGATTGGTGACTACCCAAATTGTCATCATAGAGCCTTCATTCAGTAACTGATGCAGAGATCTAAAGTCAAGCACTGGGCCTAATTACAGGAGTCCAGTTGAAGAGAGAGAGGAGAGATTATATGATCCAGAGGCATCAAGATCATGACAGGGAAACTCACAGAGACAGCTGACCTGAGCTTGTGGTTGCTCACAGACTCTGGACTGATAGCTAGGGGGTTGTCATGGGAATGAACAAGGCCCGCTGCATGTAGGTGACAGTTATATATCTTGGTCTCCTTGTAGGACCCTTGTCAGTGGGACCAAGACCTGTCCCTGATGTGTTAGAATCTGATTCCTTGGAACCTATTCCCTATTGTGGGATGCCTTGTCCGGTTTTGATGCAAGGGGGAGGCTCTTGGTCCTGCCTTAACTCGATTTTGCCATGCTTTGTTGACTCCCATAGGAGGCCTTATTACTTCTGAATGAAGATGAAGGAGGAGTGGAGTAGGGGGTAAAAGAGAGGTGGAGGGGAGGGGACTGGAGGAGAGGATGGAGGTAAAACTGTGGTTGGTATATAAAATACAAAAAAAGAAAAAAAGACTAACACCCAACTTCGCAATGGAAACTCTGAAAGCCAGAAGGGCTTGGACAGATGTTCTACAAACTCTAAGAGATCACAGATGCTAGACTGCTATACTCATCAAAACTTTCAATCACAATATATAGAGAAAATAAGAAATTCCATGATAAAAACAAAATTTAAGTGGTACCTACCTTTAAATTTTGCTCTATGGAAGGGGCTAGAAGGAAAATGTCAACCTGACGAAGTAAACCACACCCAAGAAAACACATGGAATAAATAATTTCAGAACAGCACATCAAAAAGGGGAAAATACACACACACCACAACAATGAAACAACAGGAATCAAAAAATTGCTCATTGATAACTCTCAATACCAAATGCTCTCAATTCCTTAATGAAAAGACACAGACTGTGGTAGTTTGAAAGAAAATGGCCCTAAAAGGAGTGGCACTATTAGGAGGTGTGGCCTTATTGGAGGACTTGTTTCACTGTGGGGGTAGGCTTTGAGGTCTCCTATGCTCAGTCTACACACAGTGTCACCATTCATGTCACTTTGCCTGTGGGTTAAGATATAGGACTCTGAGCTCCTTCTCCAGCATTATATCTGCCTGCAGGCATCCATGTCACACCATGATGATAATAGACTTAACCTCTGAAACTGTAAGTCACCCTATTAAATGTGTTCTTTTATTAGAGTTGCTATAGTCATGGTGTCTCTTCACAGCAATTGATACCCTAACTGAGACACAGACTAACACATTAAATTAAAAAACAACCAGGATCCATCCTTCTGATGTATCCAAGAAATACACGATAGCATCAAGGATGGATATCACTTCAAATTAAAAGGATGGAAAGAGATATTTCAAGCAAATAGACCTAAGTCGCAAGCTGGTGTAGCCATTTTAATATCAGAAAATAAACTTCAAACCAAAACTAATCAGAAGGGATAAAGATACTACATACTCATTGAAGGAAAATATCTACCGAGAGGAACTCAAGGGTACCCAAATTCCTAAAAGGAAAGCTACTACAGCTAAAATATTAACCCTCACAGAGTGATAGTGGGTGACTTCAAATACCCTATTCTCACCAATAGTCAGGTTATCCATACAAAAACTAAACAGGAAAATACTGGAGCTAACCAATGTCATAAACCAAAGAGACTATATTTACAGAATATTTCACCCAAACTCAGAAACTCATGGAACTTTCTTCAAAACTGAGTGCATACTTGGACAAAAAGCAAATTTCAACAGATATAAGATAATTAAAATAATATCCTGATTCCTATCTGAGCACTATATCAACAACAACAGAAACAACAGAAAACTTACAAACTCATGGAAACCGAGCAACTTACTACTGAATTAAATATGAGTAAAGGCAGAAATTAAAAGAGGAATTAAAAACTTCTTTAACTGAATGAAAATGAAAACAAAATATACCCAAACTTATGAGACACAATAACAGCAGTTCTAAGAGAAAAGTTTATAATACTAAGTGCCTAATTAAAAAAGGGGGGAAGAGATTTCATATTAGTAACTTAATGGAATACAACAAAAAGAAGGAATCATACCCAAAAGAAGTAGATGGAAAGAAGTAATCATACTGAGGGATGAAATTAATGAAATACAAATAAAAATGAATACAGATAAATAAAAATAAATAAAATAAAAAAGTTGGTTCTTTGAGAAAATCAGTCAGATTTGCAAAGCCTTACCCAAATTAAAAGGTAGAGAGAGAAGACCCAAATTAACAAAATTAGAGATGAAAGAGGGGATATAACAATAGACACTGAGGAAATCCAGAGAATCATAAGAACAGACTTTAAAACCTATACTCTACCAAATTGGAAAATCTAAAATAAATGGGTAATTTTTTGATATATACCACCTCCCAATGTTAAATCAAGAACAGATAAGCAATTTAAACAGACCTGTAACCTCTAGTGAAATAGAAGCAGTAATCCAACCAAAAAAACCCCAGGGATAGATGATTTTAGCACAGAATTCTACCAGATTTTCAAGGAAGAATTAATGACAATATTCCTCAAATTATTCCACAAAATAGAAGCAGGAGGAGCATTGTCCAATTCTTTTTTATGAGGCCCCAGTTTCTTTGATACCTAAATTACATAAAATCCCAAGAAAGAAAGGAAATTACAGACCATTTTCCCTTATGAACTAAAGTGCAAAAATTCACATTAAATCCTTGCAAATGAAATCCAAGAACACAACAGAAAGATCAGTCTCCATGATGAAGTAGATTCAAGTAGAGATGCAGGGATAGTTCAACATTTGTGACTCAGTAGATAATTCACCCTATAAACAGACTGACAGGCAAAAACTACATTTGGTGCAGAAAGAGCTTTTGGCAAAATTCAACCTCTTCATGATGAAAATCCTAAAGAGAGTAGAAATACAAAACACACTTCAACATAATAAAGGCAATTTACAGCAAACTCATAACCAGCATCAATTTAAATGATGAGGAACCAAAGAAATGAAGAAGGACAATTAAAAGAAATCCCACACTAGCTCAGAATTGAGTATAGTAGAGGGCTATATATTTAGGAGTAGACTCACAGATCACAATCCTCTGCTCGATAGGGGAACAGCAACCAAATCCAACAGCTAGGAAAGAGGCCGGACATGTGCTTTTCATCAGCATATATAGCATAAGAGGCCACACCCAAGTGGGCGGGTAACTTAAAGACTACTGATGGTAGGAATTTCTACAACACCTCTCCCTTTTGTTTAAATAAGGAAGTTCTAAGCTTAATATAAAGTTATTTACAATAAAAACAAATATTAGGTATAAAAATTAGAATTACAACCAGCATAAACAATATCAAGAAAGAAACGTAGTAAATGTTTCAATAACTATTCTATCCTAATGAGTTTAAGTCTTGTATAATAATTAACTTGGCCAACTTATGAGAGGAAAGTAACTACAACTATCTAGTCTTCAGCCCCATTGAAGACCCAAGATGGGAAATAATATTACTTGAGTAAGCAAGGAGTGCAATCAAGCAACTTCCAAAATGTGCAACAAATGACAGAGACAACTGGCTACCTGGGCAATCACCCAAAGTCTCATTTGCAATGTTGGAGCAACAAACTTTGGCTAAGGCTTAGAGTAACTGACAGACCATTTTCAGAGGTAGAAAAATTTTCAAAACTATCTTACCCTGTCTTGGCAAGATTTAACAGTCTTTTTTTTCTTTTTGTATTCTGCTTGTCTTGTCCAGACATTGTGTATTTGTCAGTGGTCATTGCATGGGCAGTTCCTTGCCCAAATGCCAGTTTACCAAGAAGAAAACAAGCTCCCAGTGAAGTGTCTTCGGTGCTCAACATTCTCTCAGGAATAGATAAATTCTGCCAGGAACAATCGTGTCTCACATCAACAGAACCCTAAGTTATTTAAATGCCATATTCTACAGCTCTTTGAAGTGGTTGAAGACTACCTATCTATGCAGAACACAATCTCTATGTATCTAAAGAACCTGATTAGTCTAACTATAAGTATGACAAACATAGATGACTATTGATCTTTAATTCTTAATACCTATATAACTTAAACACTAAGACTTCATATTAGAATATATGCCATAAACAATTGTGCAACAAATGAGGACAATGACCTCAAAATGTAAACAATGTATAAGTATCTTGATCATAGGTAGAAATGTATGTTGCAATATGATAAATATATCCTAAAATTGTATCAATATACAAAATATCTTAAGCAGAGATAGAAGCATGCGTGTATACAATATGACAAAATCATTTTGCCTAGGTATGCACATGTTGTGAATGAAAATAGGAGCATATTCAATATATTTTAAGCTTATATCAAAATACAAGAATCTATATCAATGTAAATTATCTATAAATAATGGCTCACAAGTATTCACTCTATTACTCACTATTATTATTAGTGTAAGCTCACACTAATCTATTATCCCATCCAATTTTCTTTTTTTTTTTCAAAGAGATCCCTGAGCCTACATAATTTCCCCCAACCCTATACCAATTATAACAAACCCCTAAATGATGCCCCTAACCATGAGAACAAACTTTGTCAGGAGAGAGGATGTCGTCCTCTAGAATTACTTCCAGTTGACATGGGGCCATGTTCTTTCAATGGGATCCTGTGAAAGTAAAATGATGCTTAAGTTCAAAGATTACTGTCTGGTATAATTGCAAATAGTCTCTGAATATTCAGTAAGGTTTTTCTGAGGTTCCTTTTTTTTTTTTTTTATTTTATTTTTTTTTCTCATGGTTTATTTTTTTTTATATTTAAAAATTTCCATCTCCTTCCCTCCTCCTCCCCCCTCCCTCCCCTCCTTCTCCCCTTTCTCTCCCCTCCTTCTCCCCCTTCCCTCCCCTCCCCTCCACCCATACCTCCCCTCCCTCCCTCTCAAGGCCAAGGAGCCATCAGGGTTCCCCACTCTATGCTAAGACCAAGGTCCTCCCAACTCCCCCCAGGTCCAGGAAGGTGATCGACCAAGCTGAGAAGGCTCCCACAGAGCCCGTCCATGAAGAAGAATCAGAGCCCAGAGCCATTTGAAGTTCTGGCCAGAATGTTGTAAAAAGGTGCACCATTTCAACTAACCAAGTTGGAACCATTTTGAGAAGCTGATACTTAAATCAAGTCTTAGAGTAGCACTATCAGTATCATGACATCATATCGACCAAGTGGAGTTGTTGTTGTGGGACCCCATCTTCTTCATGGAAACTTCAAAGATTACTGCAGAAAAATTCATTGTTTATTGTGGAAAACTTAGACATTATTTATGTAGACATAAATAGACATATATATATATATATATTCAATAAAAGGTATGATAGAGACAAAAATGTTTATGAAGAAAAGTAATTTTTTTCTAAATTTTTTCTTCTTTCTGTCCCATATCACACAACTCTTGACATGAGACAGAAACTCTGAATTTTTCTTTTAACAGCATGCTTGGATTTAGAGAAGGACAGAGCTGTTGTCCAACTCCAAAGCCAGCTCTATATATTCATATATATATTTAAATGTATATGATTTTATCACCTGTCCTTACAAGTCATATTCTTTTTTTTAAATCTTCCTTATTGGATAGTTATTTTTTCCATCTGTCAGCATCCAAACATCCCGGGTCTCTTGAATTTTTGAAAATGTGTATTTCCCTGTTAAGCCAAGAGCAGAAACCTACCCCAACCCCATATGGTTCCCTTACCACTTGCGTGGTTGTCACCATTGTAGGTGAGCTGTCAATTCTTTTTCTCAAGAGATTTCTCTTTTTCAAAGCGAATCTTTATTAATTTTGATGGTATCCATAGTTTTTCTTCTCCTGTGGAAACAAGAGCAAAACCCCTTCCCCAATGCATCACATCTCCTGGCTTCCATTGTAAGGTCAATGCATCCTTGAAATACACCAGCTGATTTAATTCAGAAGACTTTTCTACTATCCAATGTCTCTCTGCTGCTGTTGTCTCTTTCTCATTAGTGTTAAGAAAATTCAAGGTGAATAAAGCATTATGTAATCTATTTCTAGGGCTATTTCCCATCCCTTTCTGTTTGTTGAACATATCCTTTATAGTTTGATTTGATCTTTCTACAACTGCCTCATCTGTTGGATTATCTGGTATACCTATGATATGCTTTATATTATAATAAGCAAAAAAACTGTTTCATTCTCTTAGAGACATATGCTGGATCTTTATTTGTGTAGGTATACCCATGATGGCCATAACTTCTAATAAATGTGTGATTACTGAATCAGACTTTTCTGAGCTTAAAGCAGTTGCCCACTGAAAACCTGGATAAGTGTCAATGGTGTTGTATACATATTTTAATTTTCCAAATTCTGTAAAGTAGAATACATCCATCTGCCAGACTTCATTCCTTTGAGTAACCCAATTAAAAATCTCTCATCACCAAATGAAAACTTCCGTTCTGGGAATGGGTTACATCTAGTTGAGTTGTTGGCCAAAGGATTGTTAGTCATAGACACCCCTAACAACCCAGGATATAACCAAGTTTATTGGATGATCTTCATAACCTGATGGTAAGGCCCTGTTGACAATACCTACACAACTCACTGAAGACAGAGACAACACTTACCCAGAGCCTTCAGCCCTACTGACTACTGTTCATTGTACTAGAATGTACTCGTCATACTACCAGAGAAGAAAGGTAAGCAGTCACCCAGTTACAATCCCTTTGATCTACAACAGTGACCTTCCTGCAAGATATACTGGTGTAATAGTGGCACAAAGTCTGCAGGAATAACCAACCAATATCAGATTGGATTTAAGGATCACTCTATGAGATAAAACCCATACCAGACACTGAGACTAGATAGGCCAAGAACTTAGGAAAAACAATATTATTGTTCTGTTTCTTTAACAGAACAAGAAAATGACTCCTATGATATTCTGCTATACTCATAGATTAATGGCTTACTCAACCATCATCAGAGAAGTTTCCTCCTGCAGTAGATGGGAACAAATACAGAGATCCACAGCTGGGCAATGTACAGAGAGTGACAGACCTTGGAACACTCATCCCTAAATGGACTGTCTCCATTAAATTTGTCCCCCTCAGAGCTTAGGGAAACACGGCCTTCTAACCACAGCAAGACTAATACATATATGAACTCACAGAGAATGTGGAAGCATGCACAGGGCCTGCTCAGGTCTGGGCCAGACGGGCTTCCAGCACTGAGAGGGGAAATGCATACAAGCACCAGTCCCTAACCCAGGAGCTACCTCCAGGTGATAACTACTTGCAAAGAAAAGAATTGTTTTCTCCAACAGAGACTCACTGGGGACACAAACCAGTCAGAAGACAGACCCTGTGTTTAACAGTAGATGGCTCACTCAAAACAAACTCAGAGTCAACAGATATGTGGAGGTCCTTTGTTTCATAATGCTTAGTCTGGAAATTCTTTTTTTTTTTATTTCCTTACAGGTCTTTTGTGTTTATGTTATGGTTTATGGTGTTGTATTTTTATGGAATTTCTGTATGTGCACACATGTGTGTCTTTGGGTCTATGTGTGTATTGTATGCTTTATGTTTGACTGTTTTTCTTCTGGAAGTTTGTTTGCTTCATCCTATTCCAGTTTGTTTGTTTTTATTTTGTATTACTTTACTTCATTATTATTTCTTAGATTCCTGTTTATATTGTAATGAAATATAGAAAAAAAGGATGTGAATTTGTGTGGGTGAGGAGTTTGGGAGGATTTGGGGAGAGGGAGACCATAAACAGAATATACTGTATGAAAAAAATGTATTTTTCACAAAAAAGAGAAAGGAAAAGTCACTATGAAACATTAATTTTTTTTCTGAGACAGGGTTTCAGTGCATAGCCCTGGCTGTCCTGAAACTAGCTCTGTAGACCAAGCTGACCTCAAACTCATACCAATCTCCCTGCCTCTGCCTCCCAAGTGCTGGGATTAAAGGCATGCACCACTGCATGACTCAAATATTAAATTTGTATAAGATTCTTTAGAAACAAAAACTAAATTCTGAATAAAGAACCTGACCTTGTTTAGATATCCTACTTCTATGAAGTGCATTAAAACAATCAGCTGTAAAATTGGAATACTTATTTAGTTCCTCCACTTAGGAAGGAGAAAAAGATCTCCTGAGCAAATTGGGAGCATGGGGGTGGGGAGGAGGGTGGAAGTGGAGTGGGGAGGGTGCAAGAAGAGAGGTTAGGAAGGAAGGGGAGTGGGAAAAACATGTTTAGCTCAATAAAAACTTTAAAAAATTCTGATTTGTGTAATAAATTTGATTACATAATAAAACACGATTTATAATTAACTAAATGAAGATTCCTAATTTAAAAGGGGGGGGGGGAATAAACCACTTTTCAAAGCAAGTCAGGAACCAAACTGACATCAGCTTTCTCAATAGTCACCCTGAAAATCAGCATAAAATGAACAAATAGCCTTCAAATTTCTGAGGGAAATTATTATTTTCAAGCCTAAAATTCTATAACCAAGCAAGCTGCTGATTTAGTCACAGCACTGCAACAAGGAGGTGGAGGAAGGGACAAGACATCAGATGCAGAAGGTCCCCACAAGTGGCTGTCAAAAGAAGGCTCCCCAACCCCTATGGGGCAGCATTCTAGGGAGAAGTAAGTTCCAAGAGCAAAGGCTGGGCACTAAAGCTGGCACAGGCCAGGATAGCTAGGGACTGGTGTCCCGAAGGAAATTAAATTGATAGCCCACCTGCTGTTTACAACATTTTAGAATGATCTATATTCTTAGAGAGAGAGCATGGTTGACTTAGTGGGAGTCCACGAAACACTAAGCAGTCACTCAGAGATGTACACACATAAGTATAGACATTACTCCCCTTGATGTTAGAATGCTATTTAAAAACATAAAAAGAAGAAAGAAAAGAAACCAAGTCTTAGACGAAAACTTTTAAAATCTGAAACATCTTTAATAAAACTCCTTTTTTTTTTTTTTTTTTTTTTTTTTTGGTGTTGTGGGTATGTGCGCACATGCCATGGCTCCCATGGGGAGGTCAGGGGACACCTTGTGGAAGTCAGTTCTCTCCTTCCACCGTGCAAAGCCCTGGGATCAAGTTCAGGTGTTTGGACTTGTCAGCAGGAGCCGTTACCCATGCAGGCATCTTATTAACCCTCAGAAAATTTAAAGTTATAATAACGGAACTATTGAAATTGCTTCACCCAAAGTTGGGGGATAGCTTTACAGCTGACCCTGGGGTTGGAAAGTGCAAGAGCTCTTGGCTAAGTGAGGAGGATGAGAGACAGAGGGAAGTGTACAGATAGTGACAAAAAACTAGCCGAGCAGTGGTGGCGCACACCTTTAATCCCAGCACTCGGGAGACAGAGGCAGGCAGATCTCTGTGGGTTCGAGGCCAGCCTGGTCTACAGAGCTAGTTTCAGGACAGGCTCCAAAGCTATACAGAGAAACCCTGTCTCAAACAAAAAAAAAAAAAAACAACAAAAAATAGAGTGTCAAAAATCAATTAAAGATGTATTAACACATTTGGAAGCCAACAGATGAAAAAATTAAAATAATGGCCTTAATCCCAGCACTCGGGAGGCAGAGGCAGGAGGATCTCTGTGAGTTCGAGGCCAGCCTGGTCTACAAGAGCTAGTTCCAGGACAGGCTCTAAAAAAGCTGCAGAGAAACCCTGTCTCGAAAAACCAAAAAAAAAATAAAATAAAATAAATAAATAAATAAATAAATAAAATAATGGTTATAACAAATATTTTGTAGAAACGTACCTTTGATTGTATGTGTGTGTCTTTCATGAAAGATGAGAGCCAAGTTAAACTCTAAGAACACTTGGGAAACATCAAGAAAGTGAAGATGCTACTGGCTGCAAAGGGATCAAGGCTGCTGACTTTGTGTGCCCATGGACCACCTTCCTCTCTTAGCGCCCAATTAGGCAAGTCTCCGGGGGCTTGCCTCTAAATCATCTTTATGAGTCAGGGTGCTTTAATAATTCTGAGATCTTAATCATGGCAGAGGCACTTCATCACCAGGGAATGGATGCCTAGCACTCCCGTGATGACAAGTAATTGGTGTGCCCACTGTTGAGCACCTGCCCCCGTCTACTGAAAAGTAGAACTTAAAGCCACACACATGTGCTTTCAAAGGCATTGCGGAGCCTTTGAAACAGGAAGAATGGAGCTCTGCACTGCACCGCAGTTACCTTTGGCTAACATTGTGCTCTTGGTCATTTATCACTTAGCCCTCCACGGCCTAGACTCAGGTGGGAAGCAGATTGAGCTATTTGTAAACTCCATTAATTACAAATATACAAACCCTGTCTTCCTTCGCCATCCTTTTCCCAAAAGGCAAACCGATTTTCTCTTTTCTGAAGCCTACATAGATTAAGCTTCCCAAGCAATATTAGCATTTAGAATACACACCACCTCAAATGATCACTGACCTTACCATGCAAAGCAGCACATATTACTGATTTTTTAATAACAGCTTTGGCTTTCCTAAGGTCCCTCCAGAGACTTCAAGAGAGCACGGTGAAAGCAAGGAAAACTTACTTTATTTTTGAGGAGACTCTAAGCGCATTTTTTTTTTCAAAATCAAGGGGTCCTTGGGTATTGTCGCCACGTAGTTTTATGAGTGGACTTTGCTACGGTCATCTTTACTAACTACCCCATCCTCTGCTCTTGACTTGCGACATTCCTGCAAATGGCATTCTGCAAACACTCGTGACATGTCAAACAACTATTGATAAAGATGTGCTGGCAAATGGGTTAAGAGGAGACGTATTCTCAACTTCTTCCACCTTTCTCTGTCATCAGTGTCCACCTGTCTAGTGTGCCTGTGGCCGCGGATTTATTACACAGGACAACACACACACACACACACACACACACACACACACACACACGAATGGGAATAGCAAGAGGAGGAGAATGAAGAGAGGGCAGGGTCAGTAGCAGTTTGTAGATCCTGCAATGAATAATCTCTTTTATGCCTAGCATTAATGTATCCAGAGGAGGTAAGGGTAAAGACCATGCTTCTTAGCAGATCTGAGTCATTAACGTTAGGTAACCTAGGTACTGACTTTATTGGCCAGGCAAGGAATCCTTGGATGACCCAATCTTACTATAAATTAGTAACAATCCATTTTGGTTTCCAATAATATATTTCCCTAAGACACGAGTTTTATTGCTAATATTATTATCCTCCATCATCTTTTATAATGCATGTTTTAGAGACATACAACCCATCATCCAACCCACACATATGCCTCATCCAGGCTGATTGCGTGGATGGGACCTCAGACCAGAATTCAGTAATGGGAATACACCTTGGATTGTCTTTTCTGGGGGTTGGAGTGACAATGTTTTTCCTAAGCACAAGCACTTTCGAAAGCGTTTGTATGAGGAGGACTATTTATGTTCACCCATGTTTATTATCCTACTGCACACTGCAGAGATATCCTGCATGAGCCTTTTAACTATTCTGTCTCTTTACCTTCATGAATAGACCTGTGATTTGATGAAGTGTATTCTCTTCCTGTTCTCACAAACTTCTGAGGAGGATTATGATCACGTTATGTCAATAGTAACAACTCTGATTCTTGTCATGATTGTTTTGAGAGAGCTTGTCGACAGTCTCAAGTCCCCAACAAAAATGCAAAAGAATCTTTTGGTTATTGCTGTTGCCTGCAAGCCCAGGATTTTCTTCTGGTCCAGTAAGTTCTTGTAGGATATAAATGGAGAGGCCCATAATTTTAGTTGAGGTTCCAGAAGGTTCATTAATTTCTACTTATTAGATATTTTATTGTACACTTCTTGTGTTAGTGGTGTTTGGGACGGAGCTGAAAGCAAACAAACAAAAAAGATAAAGAATGTGCCTTCAATAAGTTTAGGTGAAGGGACCAAGATCTCATAAAACAAACCAGAAAATGCAGGAGCTAACATCGAGTCGTGATGGGTTTTATGCCAACATTTGAATAAAGTGGCTTGACAAAACTTACTCTAAGTAGCAGACCTCTTGGGGAATTGGCAGTTCCATTTGGATGTAAGCTTGGCAGCTTCAGGGATGCATCACCGTGCTATGATTGCAAGGGGGTCTCAGAAATATGTCAGAATACGAGAATGAAGAACTAAGGAGAAATAGCTTTTCAAATCATTATTGGATTTCTTTTTTTTTTCATTCTTGTGTGATGGATTTTTTTTCTCTCTCTCTGTCCTCGTGACTCTGGTAATTACAGCAGTTCCTGAATCTGTATGTACTGTGCAGTCTTTGAGTTTGTAGTGCTACTGACATTATCAGAATGTATTTCTGAGTAAATAATGTCAAATGCTTTTTTGATTTCTTAAGTGTAATTTCCAGAAACATCCTCAGTTTTGTTCCCCTGTGGCAATATATCTGTCATATCTAACTTCGTATAAATGTATCTTTCCTGTGAAATTAGGAAGCACTGTGCCAAAAACAGATGTAGATATACTTAAAAAATGAAGTAGCAGGTGTTTTGGGCCAGCCTTTGGAAGGATGATTGTAGTCATTCTGTGCATAAATGGCAAGAAGGTAGGTGGAGTTTTCTATCTAAGAAAAAAAACATTAAGCAACATCTTTTTTTAGATAGTCTAAAGTGTGGACTGTGACAATATCTAGGAAGAGCTATTTGATGCTAAAATTTACAGTGTTATAATTTGCCTTTGAGAGAAAATATGGGTTAGAAAATCTGTCTATTTCTATTAGATAAAAATTGGGAAAGCACACATTGCTTTTAATGGCTCAAAGCCTTGTTCAAGGTTATATATCCACTTGATAGACATATAAATATCATATTTTCTTTTATTTATAATTCAGTCCCATGGGGAAAAGGGGCAGAATGGCATGAGAAGGTGAGCACTTTTTCTCCAGGTGGTGGGTTTTGATGTCAAGGAAGGCATCGCTGGACTGTCTAACCACAGACCCAGCGGTGACTATTTTCCTAGGGGTAAAAAAAACCCTCAAGAAGAAACTGAGAAGCTTGCAACTCCTTCTTACAAAGCAACATCAACAATCAGATCTCTATTTTCACACCACGCAGAGTTCATGTAAACTATTAAATGACTTGTTTATAGAGGACGTGTTAATTGCCCCATTGTTCTTTTCTCATTCATTCTTCACTTCTTATGGGATATTTTTGAATGACTTGT
The DNA here is from genome assembly GCF_903992535.2 of Arvicola amphibius. Lineage (NCBI taxonomy): Eukaryota > Metazoa > Chordata > Mammalia > Rodentia > Cricetidae > Arvicola > Arvicola amphibius. The sequence continues at coordinate 41,129,340 of NC_052049.1, read as the reverse complement.
TGAAATAGTCACAGGAAATGGGTGGTGACTTTATACACACGTTCCATACATGTCTCTTTACTCTTCACAACTGGGTCTTTTATCTTTATAGATGGTCAGCCGTTCTCACAAAAGCCAGTCTAACATTCTTGCACTTGCCATAGAGGCATGCTTTTTCTAACAGTAATTAGCAACCCTACAAAGAAGAACATGGTTAATTTCTCCGGCAACATAACTTGCATTTATTTAATGAATTTGAGGGTTAACTTTAAATTGTTTCTGTAATAATTGTTTAGTATTCCCCACCAAATCTACACTGGTCAGTTCACTCTCTGGGGAATTCCATATCTGTCTTGTATATTCAGTTCATCTTTTTGCAGCTATATTGGCCAACTTTCAAATTTCTCTGCAGTATGCCTGGTTGGTTATATAGAGAAAGCAGCTACTCTCTGGAGGGCTAATGCCTCATCTCCACCAATCAGGATGCAGTTCATGATTCATTAGGTGTGCTGGCTAGATTATTTAACTTAATTCAATATAAATTATTTAATTCCTCCAGCCTTCCTGGTGTTCAATACGAATGAAACAATTATTCCTGGACAAAATCATCCAAATAACACCACACAGTTTTACCAAACCCCAAGGTAGTCATTAAATCCCAGCTAGCCACTGCTTTACATAAAGTTTGCATGCTGAGTTTTTGAGGGAATAATATTCCTAAAATTGTTTGAATTCAGTAAGATTATGCTATTCTATATTTAATGAGAGAACATCCCAATTACATAGCAACATGAGACATCATAAAATATTTCTAGGTAGCAACTTTGCCCTGGTTTTGTTGTCTATTCTTGTCCATGGGGAAATGGAAGAATTCTGTTTTTTTTTTTGTTTTGTTTTGTGGTTTTTTTATATCAGGATTGTGGCTGGAAACTGTTCCAAGAGGCTAATCCCAGTTCTTGCTCTCATGTCTAACTGGTCAGTGGCTGGTGAGCCAAGGGTGCATGGCTGGTGTCAGTGTTATAACCTGAGGTGATCACATAAAATGAGGAAAGGTTTGCTTTATTTTTTAAGTTGTTTTTATTAATTAATTAATTTTTAAATCATCTTTTCTCATTTTATATATCAACCCCAGTTCCCATTCCCTCCCCTCTTCCCACTCCTTCCACCTTCCCCTCGTCCCACCCCTCATCCGCTCCTCAGAGAGGGTAAGGCTTCCCATGGGGAGTCAACAAATTCCAGCCCTCCCCACTATGTCTAGGCTGAGCAAGGCATTGCTCCAGAGAGAACGGGTTCCAAAAAGTCAGTACAAGCAGTAGGGATGAATCCTGGTCTCACTGTCAGTGACCCCACAGTCTGCCCCAGCCATACAACTGTCACCCACATTCAGAGGACCTAGTTTGGTCCTATGCTGGTTCCCTCACTGTCACAGTAAATAAGACAAAAGGTAGACTATTGAAAGGGAAAAGATCTTCACCAACCCCACATCAGACAGAGGACTGATCTCCAAAATATGTAAAGAACTCTAGAAATTAAACTTCAAAATACCAAATAACCCAATTTAAAAATGGGGTACAGATCTAAACAGAGAATTCTCAACAGAAGAATCTCTAATGGCCAAAGACACTTAAGAAAGTGTTCAACATTTTAGCCATTGGGGAAATGCAAATCAAAATGATTCGGAGATACCATCTTACACCAGTCAGAATGGCTAAGATCAAAAACACCAACTCTACCTTATGCTGGAGAGGATGCAGAGTAGTGGAAGCACTCCTTCATTACTGGTAGAAATGCAAACTTGTACAACCACTTTGGAAGTCAGTATTGCGGTTTCTCAGAAAATTGGGACCCAATCTACCTCAAGCCCGAGGAATACCACTCTTGGGCATATACCTAAAGGATGCTCAGTCATACTACAAGGACATTTGTTCAACTGTGTCCATAACAGCATTATTCATAATAGCCAGAACCTGGAAACAACCTAGATGCCCTTCAGCTGAAGAATGGATAAAGAAAATGTGGTACATTACACAACGGAGTACTACTCAGTGGTAAAAAGAAAACAATGACATCTTGAAATTTGCATGCAAATGGATGGAACTAGAAAAAAAATCCTGAGTGAGGTAACCCAGACCCAGAAAGATAAGCATGATATATCCTCACTCATAAGTGGATACAAACTGTAAAACAAAGGCTAATGAGCCTATAGTCGACCACCCCAGAGAAGCTAAGTAGCAAGGAGAACTCTAAGAGAAGCATATACAGATCCCCCTGGGAAGGGGAAATAGACAAGATCTTCCATGGAAGCATGGAAGTGGAGGTAGGAGGGAGGGGGAACAAGAGGGAGAGGAGAGAAGAGGAGGGGAAAAGAGAATTTGAAGGAATGGAATGGTCGAGATGGGGGAAGGACAGAGACAGAGAGCAAGGAAAGAGATATCTTGATTGAGGGAGCCGTTATGGTGCTAGCAAGAAACCTGGCACTAGAGAAATTCCCAGAAATATACAAAGATGACCCAGGATAAGACCCTAAGCAATAGTGGAGGGGTCCCTGAACTGGCCTTGCCCCGTAGTCAGATTGATAACTAGCTTAAATGTCATCATAGAACCTACATCCAGTAATTGATGTAAGTCATATGACATACGTCTGAATATGTGGTCTCTGTTGTTGATTGAGTTCCATGGAAACAAGTCTTTGAGATAGAGAATTGTAGGATTTCTTCAGTTAGGGTTGGTGGAAGGCAAAGCTCCAGTGTCAAGCCACTGCAGTTGAGAATCAGCCAGTGCTACAGAACACTGTGGAACTGGCGTGGCCTTCAGAGGTGGCCTGAACTGAGGCAAAAGGTGTGCACCTTTGTGCACCTCTGTACCAGCTGCTCCTCAGCTGAGGGCTCATTCCAGGACAGACCTGGTGGGCCAAGGTAATTTTAGTAAGCTTACAGTAACTTGAGTAGCTCTGCACTAAGAGGATATCTGGGGGCACCATCAACCTTCTATCATCTTCCTGCAGAAAACCTGGGTGAGGGATATGAAAGAAACAAGATCAGGAGGCACAGCATCATTTTCTTGACATAGCATCTCCATTCTGTTCTTGCCAGGAAGCTCAGCTCCAATCTAGAGAAACACATTGTCTTCTCTGCCCCTTTCTTGCTCTCCTTCCTTTGGAAGATACAAGGCCAGGGAGGCAGTAAGGTAGAGCCTAGAGAATTCCAACTCTGGAGAAGTACAAACTGGGTAGTGCAATTCCTGGGAGATCAAACCTAAAACACCGGAGGCAGAATTGCTGAAGTCTAATCAGTGCCTGCGAGAGGAGGAATCAGGAAGAAGAGATTCAGTCTAAGTGGGCTCTAAGTCATAGACAATGCAATGCCTGTTTCTTTCACCCATTATTCCTTGCTGAAGTCAGAAAGGGGTTCTGGGGTACCCTCCTTGGCACTTCTCTAGCTAGCTGCACTCTATCGCCACCTTCAGACTCCAGAGGTATCGTACAGCATCCAGGGATCCAGGGTAAGGCTGAGCTGATCTTTATATCCAAGTATTTTCCTCCCCACCTACCTTAGCTTCATCGTTTGTCTCTCTAGGATTCTTTCTTCCATTCATCGACTCATAGCCATTAATTCATCCACTTATTTACTGAACTGCTGTGAACCGCTGACTCTGCTCAGAACGCCCCGATTCATCACTGAGTAACGTGAACTTCTGACGCTTGTTCTGCTTCCCTTCTGGTTCCTGTCTGTTGCCTGACTTTCACCTTAGCTGACCCCCATCTTTGTTGTCTCTCTCTATATATGTTGAGTTTGATTGGGGCCCTAGTTTCTGGTTAAAATTTACTTATCCTTATGTGACAATCCTGACTTAAAGCTAACCCTTTCCAAATATGATCTGTTAAAGGGTTTCTAAAAAACTGTTTCAGCCTTCAAGTCTCTACCAATTTCCTCCAATCTCGGAAAATTTCCTGATACCTGATTTCCACAACTGCCTAAGATGGGCACAAAGATAAGCCTGGATGAAAATGGTTATAGAACATGCTATATGGGAGATCCAGCGTGTGTGGCTGGATATAACACCCAAGGGTATGGAAAGTGAACACAAGACATAAAACAAATCTAACAGTTAGTCATTGAAATAGTCAATTTTCAGAATTTCTTTTTTGTTGTGGGATGCTGCTTGTTCGTTTCTCAGCTGCCCAGAACTGAAATAATCACACAGAAACTATATTATTTGTAATACTCTTTGGCCAATAGCTCAAGCATATTGCTATCTTTCTCTTATATCCTAAACTAATCCATCACCATTAATCTGTGTATTGCCATGTGGCTGTGGCTTACTGGGTAAAGTTCTGTCCAGCGTTCTGTGTCTGTCTCTGGTGGGGTAGTATGGTTTCTTTCTGACTCCACCTATTCTCTCTCTCTCTCCATATATATATATATATATATATATATATATATATATATATATATATATCTTCCAGCTTGGCTATCTTCTGGTCAGCCATTGCCCGAAAGCAGCTTCTTTATTAACCAATGGCAGTAAAACATATTCACAGCATATATCGCCTCCCGTTTTCTGTCTAAATAAAAAGAAAGGTTTTTAACATAGCAAGATTACATATAACAAACAGGTATCAAGCAAGAATTACAGTAACAATTTATATCTACTTTATCTTTTATCATAACTAAGTAAAACTATAATTATAACTATCTATTCTTTAACTCCATCAAAGACTACAGAAGGATATAATATTACCTAAGTAAACAGGAAGTGCATTGTAAGCAACTTCCAAAACTCAAGAATTGACAGAAACATATCAATGCCTGGACAGTTACACAAAGTTCTTCGGAAACTTTGCAGGCACCCATCTTCAGCCTACTGACCCATGGTATCTGGTAGACTTTTCCATGAGGCAGGAAATCTCAAAGACAGTTTTGCCTTTATTGGAGCTGCCTGACTTGGGTGCTGGGAACAGATCTCATTCCTCTGCAAGAGCAGCAAGTGCTCTAACCACTGAGATATTGTGCCAGCCCCAATCCTGCTGCTTTCTGCATAGCTAGGGAAACAAAGGCAGAAAGAGTGGCTAGCTTTGTATCAGTCACTAGGATGTTCAGTTCCAAAGCCTGTGTTCTTGCTCATTAAATTGGACCACTGGAAAGATCATAGCAGCGTCCACTTGTAAATGACCATTTGGTTTCAAATGCCTCATTTGTGTGCAGATGTGTGTGTTCACATGTATGCTCATTCATCATTCTGTTGAGCTTCTTCAAGCCAGGAGCTACTGCTGGTGGGACTTCATTAGCTTTGTAACTTAAATGTGGGAACCTGCTTTCTGACTCACTTTTTTTTTTATTGACTTTTCATATTCTTTCTGTTTTCACTTGAAGATGTGCTGGGAGTCTCTTGACTCTCCCTATTAATTTTTCCCCTTGCCATGATTTTTTTCATTTAAATTTCTTGACAGTGTTATTTGAGTTAGTCAAGATAGAACTTTTATGAAAGACTCGGCATGAAAATTAAGTTGCACTGCAAGGAATTATGGGTACAATTGGCAGGAAGGGCATTTAAGAATCTCTATTGAGGTTCTCTAATACAGTCTATCTGAGACTAATGCAATAGTCTGTGCTTGATTTATGGTGATATATTCTGAAGTATAAAATGCTGTTTGTAAATAGTTTAATAAGAGGCTTTTGCTCCTAACTCTAAATTAGTAGTGAAGCTGATTTCTATTAGAGCAGACATTTGTGGACGGCTTTTCTCTTGATGCTTAATAAAGTGAGTTCCTTCTCTCCCTATAATACAAACCGTCGACTTGCAGTGAGCTCTGGGGACCTGCTACTGTATGCAAAGAATAAAAACATATCTCTGCTCATTGTTTATTTATGACATTTTGGGGTACATATGGCAAAAATCACTTTCCTTACAGTTCCCAGTTCAGTATTTTTTTTTCGTCTTCTTGATTATGTGTTAAAAATCTGGGCATGCGGTTCCTCGGTATCTCCACTCAACTGTGCGAATCTCCAAGCTGCTTTGATTCAATGACATTTCTAGTATTTTAATGAGGCTTTGACATTTTCACATGTTACAATTTTGTTTTATTTTTATATTCATTGAAGTGACTTTCATGTGGCCTTTGTGTGCTAGTGATTTACCGTTTCTAAAGGTGCTTAGAGACACCTATTCAGGAGAAAGAAGTACATTGGGAAATCATTCAGGGTTCTCAGGGCTGGTGTTCAGAGGAGTGGATTTGAGAAAAGATGACTTGCAAGGCTTTAAGTAGAGGCTTTTGTTCCGAGTAACATCAAATATGGGTTCTTTTGAAATGGCAAAGGCCAGACTTGATTTAAACACCGGGAGGGTCCCGTGGGTGACATAAATAAAGGAAGCAGCCAGCACCCAGAGAACTGCAGAGTGGGGTCAGCGGCAGGCAGGCCGCATCCAAAGAGGACAGTGCTGAACCGGCCATTTCTGATGGTGGCCACGAGAGAGTGTCCAGTGTCATTAGGCTTCTCAGTATTCTGAGGAATTATGGGAGTCTGGGTGTTGGAAGGCAAGAGTCTGACTTTTAACTCTGCTATTTCTGGTAGCACAGGTGCTACACTCACAGTGAATGAATGGGGCTCTAAATAGACAGGAAGACAAAGTATGGTTGGAGATTGTCCCAGAAAACCAGCCCCTCATTCCAGGAATCGTCTATTGCCTACCGAGGCAGTGCATTGTGAAGCTCATTCTGCATTAGCAGAAGCGACCTAAGCAGCACCTACGTTTTTGCTGGAGAATATTCAGTCTATCGGGATGCAGTAGACAAGGCTGAGCGAGCCAACAGGTCAGGTGACGAGTGGCAAATCCCCAAAGGGAAGGCTAAACGAAAGTCAAGGAGGGAGAAGTCACATCTGGTGGGTGAGACCAGGGACCTTAGTGGGAATCTACATTCCTGCAGTGGATGGGCACACATTCAAAGATGATGAAAGGGATGAGCCAAGGGGTGAAGGTAGGAAGACGCAGGTGTAGGAGGATGCTCAGAAAATGGGAATGAAACTGTAAGCAGGGCAGTTCATAGAGGGAAGCAAGAAAGGAAGGTAGAGAGCCTCATATGAGAAACATAAGATGCTAGACAGAAAATTTTATTATGCTTATTTTGGTAAGGACCAGATATTGATACTCGCTACTTTATTTAAGTTATTAGAGTATATTGTTTACTTGAGTGAGCGGGCTTTGCCATGATATTTTCACGCACTTATACAATATACTTTAATCGTGTTCATACCCCCAGCCTTTCTGGTTTCTTTCCCCTTCCCCTAACTTCTCTCCTCTCCCAAGTAAAGTTCCTTCCACTGCCATGCTTTCTTTCTCAGACTTAAATTTAGAATCTATATATGATAGGAAACATGGAATTTTTGTCTTCCTCTCTGTAAGTAGAAATTTGACAAAATGACAAAAAGGAGGTGGGGCCATTTGCTTTGTGTTCAGTCTGATCGAAGCCAACCTTTGGCCCTGTTCTCTCCACCTGGTTGCAACTTGCATGCACATTCCCAGGTGAGATGATTGACAGTCCCTGGACCCGGAGGCTGAATCCCATCAGATAACCATGCTTATCCTTCTGTAGCCAAGGCACCAGCCTGAGAGGCGCAGCCACCATGGTCTCCTTGTAATCATATGCTGAATTCGCAAGCCCACCCTCATCCTTCCTGGATGTTAAGTGTATTTTAAGAAGTGTCAGGACAATAGCCTGAAGACTGCATGAGATCAGAAAGGTGACAGGCCCTAGATCATAGAGGACATCGTGTTTTTACATTTGTAGGGAAGCCACAGAAGAATTTTTGACAAGACAGTGACATTAGGATTCTGGAAGTTTCTCTCTCTCTCTCTCTCTCTCTCTCTCTCTCTTTCTGTGTGTGTGTGTGTGTCTGTGATATATGGGTGTGCTTCCTTGTGTGGGTGTAAGAGGTTGAAACTGTAGTATCCTCCTCAATCACTTCCCTGTCTTGGTTTTTTGTTAGTTTGTTTGTTTTATTTTGTGTTTTTGAGATAGCGTTCCTCAGTAAACATGGAGCGCCACCATTTCAGAAAGACTTACTAGCCAGCCAACAACCTCCACCATCTGCCTCCCTCCACCCACAAATGCTGAGGTTACAGACGGGTGCCACCATACCTGGTGACAGCAGCCACAGCTTCCTCCTTCTCCTTCTCCCCTCCCCTCTTCCCTTCCTCTTTCCCTGTTTCTCCTCCTCTCCCTCCTTCTCTTTTTAACTTAGGTTCTCAGGATCTGAACTCAGGTCCTCACGCTTGCACAACAGTCTTCCTTGCTCGCTGAGCCATCTTTCCAGAACTTTCTTGTTTAGTCTTACTTGTTTTCTATCTTTTGCCTCATCCTTTTCAAAAAAGGTCTACCTTAAAACTATTTCCTGGATTTTTTTTTCAAATGTGTCTTCTGCTTATTCATTTATTTTTGGTTTTGTTTTGAGATAAGGTCTCAAATTCATGATCCTCCTGCCTCACCTAAAAAGTGCTGAAATTACAGTTCTGTGTCAACACACTTGGCTTCTGCCTATAGATTTATGGTGTCAGATGAGACTTTTTTTGGGGGGGAAGATTTTTTAAATTTTTTTTGTTTTTTTCATGTTTGATCGCTTTATTTTTTATTTTTTTTCATTTTATCAATCTTTTTTATGTTTTTTTTTATATTTAAAAATTTCCATCTCCTCCCCTCCTCCTCCCCCTTCCCTCCCGTCCCCTCTACCCATATCCCCCCTCTCCAGGCCAAGGAGCCATCAGGGTTCCCTACTCTATGTTAAGACCAAGGTCCTCCCAACTCCCCCCAGGTCAAGGAAGGTGATCGACCAAGCTGAGAAGGCTCTCACAGAGCCCGTCCATGCAGAAGAATCAAAGCCCAGCGCTATTGTCCTTGGCTTCTCAGTCAGCCTCCACCATCGGCCACATTCAGAGAGCCCGGTTTGGTCTCATGTTCCATCAGTCCCATTCCAACTGGAGTTGGTGATCTCCCGTTAGTTCTGTCCCACCATCTCCATGGGTGAACGCACCCCTCACGGGCCTGACTTTCTTTCTCATGTTCTCCCCCCTTCTGCTCCTCATCAGGACCTTGGGAGCTCAGTCCAGTGCGCCAATGTGGGGCTCAGTCATTTTCTTCATCTATCGCCAGGTGGAGGTTCTATGGTGATATGCAAGAAATTCATCAGTATGGCTATAGGAACTGGCCTTTTCAGGCTCCCTCTCCTCAGCTGCCCAAGGAACTAGCTGGGGGTGTCTCCCTGGAAACCCGGGAACCCCTCTAGAGTCAAGTCTCTTGACAACCCTCAGATGGCTCCCTTAATTAAGATATATGCTTCCCTGCTCCCGTATCCACCCTTCCTATATCCCAAGCATCCCATTCCTCTGAGCTCCTCCCATTCTCCCCTTCACGCTTTTCTCTCCCCATCTTCCCTTGGCCCCATCTCACCCCACCCACAAGTTCCCAATTTTTGCCCGGCGATCATGTCTACTTCCAATATCCAGGAGGATTACTATATGTTTTTCTTTGTGTTCATCTTCTTATTATCTTCTCAAGGATCCCGAATTATAGGCTCAATGTCCTTTAATTATGGCTAGAAACCGATTATGAGTGAGTACATTCCATGTTCATCTTTTTGGGTCTGGGTTACCTCACTCAGAATAGTGTTTTCTATTTCCATCCATTTGCCTGCAAAATTCAAGATGTCATTGTTTTTTACCGCTGAGTAGTATTCTAACATGTATATATTCCACAGTTTCTTCATCCATTCTTCCACTGAAGGGCATCTAGGTTGTTTCCAGGATCTGGCTATTACAAATAATGCTGCTATGAACATAGTTGAGCAAATGCTTTTGTAGTATGATTGGGCATCTCTTGGGTAAATTCCCAAGAGTGGAATTACTGGGTCCTGGGGTAGGTTGATCCCCAATTTCCTGAGAAACCACCACACTTCTTTCCAAAGTGGTTGCACAAGTGTGTATTTCCACCAGCAATGGATGAGTGTACCCCTTACCCCACAACCTCTCCAGCAAAGGTTATCATTGGTGTTTTGTATTTTAGCCAATCTGACAGGTGTAAGATGGTATCTCAAAGTTGTTTTGATTTGCATTTCCCTGATAGCTAAGGAGGTTGAGCATGACCTTAAGTGTCTTTTTGGCCATTTGAACTTCTTCTGTTGAGAATTCTCTGTTCAGTTCAGCGCCCCATTTTTTAATTGGGTTAATTAGCATTTAAAGTCTAGTCTCTTGAGTTCCTTATATATTTTAGAGATCAGACCTTTGTCAGTTGCAGGGTTGGTGAAGATCTTTTCCCAGTCAGTAGGCTGCCTTTGTGTCTTAGTGACAGTGTCCTTTGCTTTACACTCCCTTGCTCATGGATTGGGAGGATCAACATAGTAAAAATGGCAGTTCTACCAAAGGCAATCTATAGATTCAATGCAATCCCCATCAAGGTCCCATCAAAATTCTTCACAGATATTGAGAGGACAATAATCAACTTTATATGGAAAAACAAGAAACCCAGGATAGCCAAAACAATCTTATACAATAAAGGTACTTCTGGAGGCATTACCATCCCTGACTTCAAACTCTATTACAGAGCTACAGTATTGAAAACATCTTGGTATTGGCATAAAAACAGAGAAGTCGACCAATGGAAGATCTGGATCTTAAACCACAAACCTATGAACACCTGATTTTTGATAAAGGAGCCAAAAGTACACAATGGAAGAAAGAGGGCATCTTCAACAAATGGTGCTGGCATAACTGGATGTCAACCTGTAGAAGAATGAAAGTAGATCCATATCTATCACCATGCACAAAACTCAAGTCCAAATGGATTAAAGACCTCAATATTAATCTGAACACACTGAGCTTGATAGAGGAGAAAATGGGAAGCACTCTACCCACAAATGGGCACAGGAGACCGTTTCCTATGTATAACCCCAGCTGCACAGACATTAAGGGCAACATTGAATAAATGGGACCCCCAGATGAGACTTTTTAAATAAAAACTCTTACTACCAGACTTTTGAGTATCCTGACTAATTTTAGGGGCATGCAATTGTCTTTTATAGCCCCCAAACACTGACGGCTGCTTTGGGGAACCCTCCTTTTCTTATCACCTCGAGTTTCATATGAAAAGTCACAAGACCTCAAGTATCAAAGGACCTTTTACATATTTTATATTTAAGAATGAGGAAATATTTTTATCAGAAGCCCTGGTTAAAGGTGTGAGGTTTATGAACAAGTTAGGTCTCCAGGATGATAAGGTCGAGACTCAACTTCCTTGCTGGCTTTACCAAACTGAAAGTGAATTGTAGGCTAGCGGATCACCTAATCTCTTGTACCAGTGGTGGAAACGACAGAATCCGGGATACTATAAGCCCCAAATTCAAGTTTCTGACACTGAGTAAAGAGGTGACTAAGGGGATCTTAGGGAAATGTGTGCATTTTCCCTTAGTCACCCACACTTCACAAGCTAGTCCATTTTTTGTCAATCTTTGTTTGTTTGTTTTGAAACTCTTTGTTTCACAAAGCACCTGGAGGGTGATGGTATTTGTACCCATCTCCTATAACCTGTTGTTAGGTTCACTGTGGCCCTGAAGCAGACACAGATGCTTACCGAGTGGGGGGAGAGGCCACCACAGTATCTGTTGTCTGTGCTCTAGCGTTCCTTCCTGGTGCTCTCTGATGTGGAGGTCTGTGGCGACTTCAGCAATAAATATTCTGCTGTGTCCCGAGTGGACTCGGTGCCACAGAACTGTTCTCAATGCCTGGGGCCCATAAGTCCTCAGGAAGTCTCCACACCTGTATGGCAGGTCCCAAGGCTTAACTCAGAGCAACAAACCCATACCAAACAAAACCGCCACAGGCACATTGAGTTGACGCTCCCTGCCTGTTGCCTGTCTCTGTTTCCTCTTTCAAAATCCTCTAGCCACAGCCCACTTGTTCTGTGCATATTCCTCCCACATTGACTGTATTGTATGTGACACCATTGCAAGAAGGTGCCTGAGCTCTCATCGTCTGTTGGTCCCTGTCACTGTCCTTCAAGGGCCTGCTGGCAGTGGGAGGACAAAGGTGATGGAAGCCACGAAGGTTCTTGTCTTCTTGCAGGCGCCAGTCTCACCTCTGACCATTCCCGGCTATTTCACATCGTCTCAGTAGATCTGGCATCATGTCTGCAGGGAAATGTATAGACTTGGCTGGGGAGCAAGGGAAAGGCCCCTGGAAGGATGCTTTTTCAGTGCTCTGAGAGAGGCATGCTGTTCTTCAGTCAGGTTCTGGAAATAGTGAGGTGTAGATGACATTTCTTTTAAGCAATATGCAAAGTTTCCCCCAGAGAAAAGAGATTAGAAGGCAGCATTAATTATTTTCAAGACTATGAGTCCTGATTTCTACTAATTGCTTAGATTTGCCACCTGCCTCTTCTGACTGGTGACATTCCATTTGAGGGAACCCAGACCTACAGAGAGAAAGTCTTTCCTTTGGAAAGTGCTTGGAGGAGCCTTTTGAAAGGTCTAATGTGCAAAGCAAGGACTCTTCATCTCCGTGAGGGAAGTATGAGCCTACAGCTTGATACAACCATGTCTTCCCAGCAGTGAGAACTTAGGAAGTCCATCCACTGTGTCCATATCAATAGAATGCTCCCTTGAGCCACGCCCCAAGATCAGACTTCTTCCCAACTTTGCTAGCATTTTTGTTTATCTTCCATGAGCCACCTCACCTCTCCACACCTTGGGGCTTAGGCTGTATTTGAACCCTTTCAACTAATGGGGACCTCCTCCTCTGCCCTCTTTTGCCTGAGGCTCCTACAATATTGTTAGCATGGTGAAGAATCTAGACCACTCCTGGGAACACCTGTTCCAGGGGCTAACTTTGTCTCTCTTCCTTTCCTTCCGGATTTTTTGAGGCAGACTGGTTTCCTAGGTGACTCCAGAGCTCCTCATCTCCCTATGCTCTGTGGCCTCAAAGGTTCTGGCATGAGAACGATATTAGGTCTCAAAGCCGAGACAAAAGGCTAGCTGAGGTACCTATTAACACACTAACATTGACACTGGCCACCAGATTCTCCCAGCATCCCTCAGTCTCTACCTGCTACAGGCTCCTGCAGGCTAGCATATCCAGCCCCCTTCCCTGAACTAGGCTGCCCTTCCCCAGAGGTTCTTACCTATATAACCCAGCCATTTTGGCTATGCCAGTTCTTTTTAGGCCTTTCGGTCTCTTGGCCCAGACTTTCCTCTTTTGTTTGGTGGCTCCTCTCTTGCTCTGCCTTCTCCTCTTTCCACACATGGCCCAGGTCAATTTGGCTGTGTTTACTCTGGACTCTTCCAGCCCTATGTCTACCTGCATGCAACTACAGTTCTCACCATGCTGCTAATGGACTAAATCTCTAAAACTGTAAACAAGTCCCAATATAAATGCTTTCCTTTCTAAGGGTTGTCACCATGGTCATGGTGTCTCTTCACAGCACAGAACACTGAGTAAGGCAGAAGTTGGGACCAGGCACAGGGGTATTGCTGTGCCAGCTTTGACTGTGGTGTTTGTTGGTGGAATGTGGACTTTGGATTAGGAAAGGAGTTGATGCTTTACGTGGGGCTTAGTGGGCCATATTAAGAGGAGCATAGAAGAGAGTGGTGCTGACCGCCAAGTAGATTCTGATGACTTAGCTCAAGAGGATTTAGAGAAGAAGAATATTAATAAATGGCCTAGAGACTGTTCTTGTGATATTTTGGTAAAGAATTTGGTTGCTTTCTGCCCTTGTTCTAAAAATCTGCCCGAGGCTAAATTGAAGAGTTTTTGGATTAATGGCATTGGCAGAGGAGGTTGCAAGGCAGCAGTACTGACTCTGTTGTGTGACTATTTGTGGTTATTCTTAGGCAGATCTAAAAAGAAAACAAGCAAGCTAACAAAAGAAAATTACAAAATATACAGTCTGAGGAGAAAAGGAGCACCAGGAAGTAGAATGGAGCTAAATCCAGTGCTCAAGGAGATAAAAAAAAAATTAAAGAAAATTCTGATCCTAAGTGGAATATAAGGAGTGGTGACCTCAGGGTATGACCCCACCCGGTAGGCTTCCAACTTGGGAAAAGAAAATTGTAAAAAGCTTAAGCAGCAAAGGAAAGCACCGAACCAGAACCAGAAACAGAAAGCTGACACAGCTGTAATTAAACTAAGTGGCCATCTTCCAGCCCCAGCAAGTAGCAGAAAATGGCAGCTTTGGCCACGCGGCTCTGGTTTTAGAGTTAAGGATACAGGAAAAGGGTTGTGACGTGACTAAGTCCCTGAAGCCAGGCATGTGCCAAGGGTGTCCCTGTGTGAAGGCCCAGAAAAGCCTTTTCATGAAGCAGTGAAGGTGAAGCCTGTATTGTCTTGGAGACCCAAGGATGTTGGAGATGCCAGCCATGGGATAGCTGCTGAGGAAAATTGCAGACCAGAGAGAGAAGTGTGTTTTCAGTCAGCAAAGCTAAAAGGAGTTGGAGACCTGAAAATGGCTTTGACATCACACATGGAGATGCATACTTTGGAGCCCTGCTAGTCTTAGGCCTGGCTTTGTTCCAGCGTTTCCTCACTATGCTCCCTTTTGAAATGGTAATGTATATTCTGTACCATTGTGTATTGGAAATACGTAATCTGCTTTTTGATTGATTTTTACAGGGGGGTTACAGTTAAGAGATTGCCATGAATCTGGGAAGAGACTTTGGACTTTTAAACAGTGTTGAGACTGTGATAAGCTGTGAATGGGGACTTTTGAAGTTGGACTGAATGCATTTTGGCATTATGTTATGGCTTCAAGCCTATGGTGGTGGAATGTGGTGCTTTGAATAGAAATGCTCCCATAGGTGTATATATATATATATGTGTATATATATTATATATGTGTGTGTGTATGTATGTATAATAGCCAGTAATAGCTGTATCACACTGGAGACTCCAGGAATCTTGTAGTTGCTCAGTCCACAAGGCTGGATATCTGAGTAGTTCCAGTCTGGTGCTGAAAGTCTGGAGAATTCCTGGACATCTGCTAGTCTGGGTCTATATTGGAATACATACACACACACACATGGATTCATTTTTACTTTTTGTGCATTGGTGTTTTGTCTGCATATATCTGTGTGAGGATGTTAGGTCCCCTAGAACTGTAAGAACAGACAGTTATGAGCTGCCATGTGGGTGCTGGGAATTGAACTTGGGTCCTCTAGAAGAGTAGTCAGTGCTCTTAACCTAACCTCTGAGCCACCTCTCCAGCCTCAGGTTCATATATTCGAAAGCTTGGTCATGAGGGAGTGGTGTTACTTGGCAGGGATTAGGAGGTGTGGCCTTGTTGGAGGAAGTGTGTCTCTGGGGGTGGGCTTTGGGATTTCAAATGCTCAGACTAGGTCCAGTGTCTCCTTCCTTCCTGCAGTTTGTGGGTCCAGATGTAGAACTCTCAGCTCCTCCAGCACCATGTCTGCCTGCATGCCATCATGCTTCCTACCACGCTGATAATGGACTAAATCTCTGAAACTTTAAGCAAGCACCAATTAAATGTTTTCCTTTATAAGGGTTGCTGTGGTCATAGTGTCTTCTCACAACATAACACTGACTAAGACACTTATTTTCTCAATTATTCTACTTGTATTTGTCACTCCGCTATATGGCTACAATGGACTAGTCAGCTGAATGAATATCAGGTGAAATTTGAAGCAGTGCAAATGTAACCTTTACAAAACACACCTAATAATAATGCCTCAATTTATATTTACAAAGCGTGAGACAAACATGGGCTTTGTCTTTGTCTGGCATATTGACTGTAAGAATCTCAAGTACGATATAATATGAGCACTCAATGGGGGAAATTCAGCCACTAATTCAGAACCAAATCACAAGAGTGACCTGTAAAAGGGGATCTAATGGCCAGAAAGGTGATAGCAACTTAACATACAAGGAATGTGGCGCAAGGCAGGGTAGGAAGTGCTCCAGACAAAGGGCGGCACCTCGAGGGCTTGGTGGAAAGGTGAGCACAGCCCTACTTGGGAGACTGAGAAGATGACGGCTGGATACAGAAGTCATGGGTTGTGACCTGGAAGAGGAAACCAAGCAAATGCTTTCTCCCTGAGTTGCTTCCCATCACAGCATTTGATCACAGACAGGAAACTAGAACACTAGCCGCCAGAAAGACTGATCCAGTAACCACCAGCGCCTAAGAGGAGACAGAGAAGGAAAGAAGCTGCCAAGTTACCTGGTTAACTCTAGACTGTGGATTTAATGATTTGTTAGACTATCTAGGAATCCCCTGCATCTTCAGCACCAGACTGGAGTTCCTCAGCCTTGTGGACTGAGCACCTTCTAGATTCCTGGCCTCTCCAGTGAGAAACAGCTAGTATTGGACTATCCATACTGCGTCCTGTAAGATAATCTAACAGCTGCTGATCTTAGTCTATAACAGAGTCCTGAAGAAGCTGGTTCTAACACTGGTGAAGGAATGCTGCAGCAACAGGACAATGGACTTGCCCGAGCAAGAGCAAGCAGGCTACAAGCACACCCCCTTCTTCTATGTCTTTTTATCCCTACTGCCTTCAGAAGGAACTGTTCATATTTAGCTTGGGTCTTCCTCCTTCAAATGATTCTGTTAAGAAAATCCATCACAGGAGTGCCTGGCAGTTTGAGCTTTAGTGAATTCCAGGTGCTGTCAGAGTAACAACCAAGATTAGCCATCACAGGCATAAAACTTGGTTTCTGTGTCATTTCTAAGTCCCAGGTGAGCCTATCCCAACCTCTTGCTTTCTCTCATCTTCCTCTCCAGTTGGAGCCTGTGGATGTGGATTCGTTCCACCTTGACCAAAGGTCGGAGAGTTCAGACCTATTTTTGCTCTTTCAAGGTTATGACAGGAGATTTGACCCAGGGTATGGCTACCTACAGGTTGCGTGGCCTAGGGTGTAGGCACTGCATGTCCTGCCTAAACAACAGAATGCTTAACTCAGGTTATAGTTACCTCATGTTTCAGGTACTAAAGAGGTAATTACTTTGTTTGTTCCTTGTTTGTATTATGGTATTTTGTCTCCTTTCCCCCTTTTGCATTGGGGTATATAAAGCTATGGAAAATAGATGCATGTGGATTCAGTATTCGCTGGGTTGCCCTCCTGACTGTATTCTGGGTCTCTGTCTATTTCTTTTGTAGTTCTATTTTTTCTGCTTAACGCTTCTAATCCTCACACATCCCTACAAGAACAGACAAATAAGCCAGGTGGGACCCAGTTGATGTTGTTCACCCAGATGTGGAATATGACACTCTCTCTCAGTCTGATGCTGTAACAAAATAGCACGTTCTGGGTGGCTTGAAAAACAGAAATGTATTTATTGTCTCGCAGTCAAGAGACCAAGGTGTCAGCAGGGTTGGTGTCTGCCATGGCTCTCTCCTTGGCATTTAGATAAACATCCTTGCTATGTCCTAGCACAGTCTTCTCTCCTGATGTCTCAGTGACCCGACCTCCTCTTCTCCAAAGGACACTCCAGGACCCACCTAAGGGCTTCATCTTAACTAATATCTCTTTGATGGCTTTCTTTCTCAATACATTTTGAGGTAGTGGGAATTGAGGCTTCAATATATAAAAGGGTGGTTGGTTAAGCACATTTGCATATAATCTTCCGCTTTCCTTTTGTACCTGCTTTGGTGTTACTACCATACCGAAACAGAAATGCTAAGCATGTTTGGAAATGCATGCTTCTCTAAATTTTGATTCCCTCTTCTATGGCCCGATTCCTTGGGTTTTAGCCTTATGTCCTACTAACTAATTACATGAACCAGTCATTTGTGGGAAAGGATAGACTATTCTTTTTCTACACTAGGTCAGATTTTCTTTTTCCCAGAGCAAAAGAGCTGAATCCTATGCTCTGCTACATTCAGCCTTAGATCTTTGTTTTATTGTATCTCATCTTTACATTCTAGTGAGAGCCTTCCTTTCTGGGTAGGCTTACACTTTTCATGTTGCCTTGAATAAATTCCAAGTGAATCTATATCTTTCCTTTCCGTTCGCCCTTCACAATCATTGCTTAAACCCACCAGGATCTGGAAAAGCTCATTGCCTTAATGTTCTTCCAATATTTCCCATCGTCAGCCGAACCGGACTGGCTCATGCATTTCTCTCGCAGTCTCTTTAAGGCCAAGATTTCATTTCCTTCCCTTGCTTTCTGTCCACCGTGTTTTAGCAGCACGAAAGGGCCCCATATTCCTGGCACCCCGTGAATAAATGAAATCCCACACTGTACTAACGACAATAGAGCACTGACTCTTCCACCTGCCTACAGAGTGAACTGCTCTTTTGACTATTTTGCAAAATCATAACGACTCACTGGAGGTTTCTTTCCACCTCCTTGATTCCGGGCCTAGTGAATTATAAACATATTTTATTTAATAAATTCATTTTTTATTACTACACTCAGCTCCTATCATGGTGGTTAAAGTTCTGTTTGCAGGTTCATAACTTGGCTATAAAATTTTGCTTTAGGCGGGTACTTTGTTCTGACGACTCTTGGCACAAAATGTCATTATTAGAACCTTTTTCTTTTAACACCAAAGAAAGTCTAAAAAAAAAAGTGCTGTGACTTAAAACCCTAACTTTTCAAACTCCGTTATTTTGTATTAAAGATGTGCTTGTCCCCAACTTTAGCAGCAGCAACAACAAACAACCAAACTCCAGTTCTCAAGACTCACATAAGCAGAATAGCATGGAGCATCTCCTGTCTGCTGTTCACTGGGGCGCTAGCTGTGTTTTGGCAGAGTGGGGAGGGAGTTCCTTGTGTAGACCTAACTTGTACAAAGCAAGTCACGCATTCACGATTCCTCCTGCCCATTTCTGATCTCCCATTCCTTTCTCTCCTCTCAGACAAACTGAGGGCAGGAGTTCACCGTGTGGACCAACAGCTATCCTACCTTTGTGAGGTCTCTGTTTCATTCCATCCTGTAGAGGACGGACCTCTCCACTTGGTGCCACTTTTATTTGCTGGAGGTATGATAAACATTGGCCCAGCTACCTACTTAGCCATCGGTGGAACCTAGAGACCTGACCTCATGATTCACCTGCAGGTCGTTTTCTCATCTTTCCAATCTGCTGCTGCCTCCGCCGGTGGTTAGGAGTGCTCAGGTTGTTCTTTCAATGTCTAAGGAGTCTTGGTAGTCAGCACACAGAGACCTGCTCTATCTCTTCGTTTCCATCAAAATGTGTCAGCCTTCACTCATGCTCAAACTCAAAGGCCCGTTTTCCAACATGACTCTGGATGCCTTATTCTAAAACAAAGTTAAATTTTAGGTACCATGGTTTGGGAGTGAGGCATAATTTCACATTTTTATTTTACTTTTTAGTTTTGTATGTGTGTGTGTGTGTGTGTGTGTGTGTGTGTGTGTGTATACTTCTGTGGGTGTGGCCAGAGGAGGTTATAAGATCTGTTGGAGCTGGAGATATAGAACTTGTGATCCTCTTGTCCCTGAGCAGCCTGACAGAAACTGCACTCTGGTCCTCTGCAGGAGCAGTCTATGCTCTTAACCCCAAGCCATCTTTCAAACAGCCAACAATTTTTATTTTTATATGTAACATTGAAAGCCCTCATTTTATCAGAGAATAGTCACATATATTTTCTTTTTAGTGCTATCATAACTGAAACTTATTCTGATGTAATTTGAAGAAAACTTTATTTTTTAAATTGAAAATTGCCACAACGTTGTTAAACTTCTACTTTACTGATCTTGTGTAGAGTTTCCTGTGCTAGTCCACCCTTCTGCCTGTGTCGTCCAGTTGTCTTGATAGTTGTGATGGCACTAAAAGGCGTGCCCTCTGTTTTCAGATGCTCTCAGTTACATCTCTAAAGCCACTCCATGCATTCTAAATAGCTTTTGTTGCTATCATTTTAAAATATAGACTCTTATTCCATTGCTCAGGCTGGCCTTGAACTTGTGATCCTCTTGCCCCTAGGCTGTAGTCAAGATATATATATATATATATATATATATATATATATATATATATATACACACATAGTGTTGTTTTTATCAAATTCCTTCTCTTCTGGAAAACTCTATGCTGCAAACTGCATTTTAAAAAATTAAAATTACATAAATATGCTTAAATATATTAAGGGAAAAAAGTCAACAGTCTCTGTTTAGTCTCTCTAGTTAGAAATGATAAATATGCTTAAATATATTAAGGGAAAAAAGTCAACAGTCTCTGTTTAGTCTCTCTAGTTAGAAATGATATGAATTTGTCTTTGTATTAGAATCATTGTTTATATTTCCTAGTAAACTGCCAGAAATAGAAGTTCTAACTTCAGACTGAGCTCCCAAAGTCCAGGTGAAGAGTGGGAGGAGTGAGAATATGAGCAAAGAGGTCAAGACCATGATGGGGATACCCACTGAAACAGTCTACCTCAGCTAATGAAAGCTGCTCACCCACTCCAGCCGGACATGGAAGAAACAAGCATAGGACCAAACTAGTCTCTCTGAATGTGGTGACAGTTGCATAGCTGGGGCAGACTGAGGGGCCACTGGCAGTGGCACCAGGATTTGTCCCTGCTGCTTGTACTGGCTTTTTGGGAACTCAGCCTAGATAAAG
The DNA here is from genome assembly GCF_903992535.2 of Arvicola amphibius. Taxonomy (NCBI): domain Eukaryota; kingdom Metazoa; phylum Chordata; class Mammalia; order Rodentia; family Cricetidae; genus Arvicola; species Arvicola amphibius. Next base: position 41,108,784 of record NC_052049.1, on the reverse strand, counting down.
TAGGAAGGGTCTTGGACTTTCCCCAAAGCAATGTGCTTTACCCTCTTTGAGGAGTGGATGGGGAGTGGAGGGAGTAAGTGGAGGGAATGGGGGTTTGATCGACTGACAAGAATTTCCATGACTATGGAGAGGTTGGAATATTGCAGGTCCAAAGTCTAATTGCAATTTATTTGGGGCTGTATTTAGTTCTCTAAATAGCCATCTCTTGCCCACCTCTCTGTCTTACTTAGCATTCTATGAATAACAGTTGAAACCTTTTGTAACGTATTAACTTAAAAAAAAAAAACCACCAGTACCCATCAACCAAAAAACTAAAAATGTCACCCAAGACCTACAGTAGAGATTTCCCCGCTTAGCTATAAGTACCTACTGTTTCCTCCAATGTATTTGAAGATCATATTGATTTATGACTTTTGCTACTATAAAATCTTCATGAGACTCCACTGAAGCTGGATCATGGAATTTAGAATGATCTCAATAGATCTGTGTTCCTGGGTCATAGTCACTCATATTTGATGTCACAATAAATGATCTCTTTTCTGAGGAAAGAGTTATGGTTTTGCATCAGTAATTTTGCTGTTTCCTAGAGGTAGATTTTGGTTTGAGGGGTGTCACTTATGTTTCCCCTGTGCTTGCTTGTTTAGTTTTTTGGTTGGTTTCGTCACTGGCAGAATTTTTCTCTTGATACCAACTCGCTGGATTTGGCAGAGGTGACTGTTGAGGCCCCCAGACTTCGTCACCTGCCCTTGTGCACACTGGCACACACCACCAGTTGACACTTTCAGTTGCTACCTTGGATTCTGACCTGGGTGCTTGAAGTCTGTAAGAGCCTGCGGTGCAGGCACAGATGCATCTCATCTTTGTGTTGTTCTCACTTTGGGCGAACAAATCTCAAGAAGACATAAACATAATTGTCTATTTTGACTAACTATGACTTCTTCTTAAATACTCACAATGGGGCTCGTCTTCCGAGAAGTCCTTTGTAACAGTTACAAAGGGGCTCAGAAGGCACATTCAATAATGGTTTCTCTCAAATGTCAGTTATTTATTAAAAGGAAGAATAGCTGTAGAGGGATTAAAAGATATAGTTTCTTTTCAAATCTATGGTCCCTTTAAAGTTCGGGGATAAACGCGCAATTGCCTCTGCCTTACCTGTATCTTTCTAAATAACCAACAAACCTGCTCCAGAAAAAAAATTCAATTTCTCCCTGAAGAGGTGTAAGTGAAGAGAGGGGAACTCACATTCAGATAAGATTGCTTGACAAGCTCTCCAACAGCAGACAAAGCCAGACAAGGATTGAGAGAGCTGTGGGGAGCAGCAATTGGCGCTTGGTTAATTGTGTTAGCTGCACTTGAGGGACAAGGAGGAAATAAATTGTGGCTAAGGGAGATCTGCCTTTAAAAGAGTTGGGATTATGTCTCATTGTAATTATGCTTTTGCATAAATAATCCAAGAACTCAACTAGAAGCCGTTAACTACTTGGTATTCTCTTCTCAGGTAACTGGGAAAGACTGCGAGATTGCGAGTGAGGTCCGTTGTCTTTTGTCGTTTACTGTTCTCAGTTAAAACTGCGCTTCTATGATTTGGGGGGGGGGGATTACAATACTACTAGAGTGATAGCAAAGATATCCGGGGTCAAATACCCGAGTGGCCTCAGGTTTTTGCCAATTCATCTTTCACAATTAGCCATGGCTAGAGGGCATCACAGGACAGAAATGCTGGGTGTTGGGGTGCTGATGGGAAGCTAGTGGCATGTGTTAGTAGACCTAGGCATTAGGTGAGGTTACTGCAAGCTGCTGGCCTTTACTCAAGTATATAGTGAGAGCGGTGTCACGTGGCTGGGAGCAAAGAATCAGTATTTGAGACATCAGTTCTTTTGTTTCTTTTCTGACTCTGACAAAACTACAGCTCTCCCCCCAAAGAGAAACACAACACTGTGGCCTGTGTCTTTTTTTTTCTTCTTTGGTAAGACATCTGTTGACCAATCACTATCGTCTCCAGGGAACTAGCTAGCAACATGAAGTATCACCTGCCACAGGGAACTAGCTAGAAACATGAAGTATCACCCGTCTCAACATCTGGAACTTGGAGTTTGGGGCAATCTGTGTTTTGATAGACCTTCCAGATGATTCTGAGGTATGTGTGTGTGTGTGTGTGTGGGGGGGGGTGTTTCACCTGCTGCTAGAATGTGGAGCAAATGGATGCTATAATTGATTTTTTATTATGTTTTGCTGCTTTCACTCAAAAGTCAGGGGCTAAATTAGATGTCTAAGGACACTGACCTAAAAAGGAAGATGAGTGGAGCTGGAGATAACTCTGGGGCCACCCCATCCTTCCCAGTGTGTGTGAGTTAATAAGTAGACAGAACATATTCAAAACTATGATCGGATAGTAATAGCCAATTCATTTGCAATTCGCAAGGAAGCATCTACATCAAAATTCTTCATCAAAATCTGTGCTTAAAGGAGAGTAACTATAGCTACTTCCGGAGGAGCAAGCTGGGCCTGACTGGCGGATGTCAAACAAGTGAACAAGGGGGCTACCTGAAGTCAATAACCAATGCATTGACAATGAGCCCCTGGCTGCATCATGATGTGGACATGACATTTCATAAGCTCCCTCTCGTGATGCTGCATTGCACTTCCTCCTGGTTTGAGACTCACAGAGCAGAGGCAAGCTGCCCCTTGAGAGCATCCAAACAGGTGACTACAAAAAAGGAGCAGGGAAACTTCTTTTGCTGCCACTGGCTCGCTAAAATGAGCATCAGTTCTCCTAAAAACTGAGTTTTCTTCTGAGCGAATAATATTTCCTCCGGTGGGATTTCCTAACGTTGCTTGCATGCCTCAAACTTAAGCTGTAAGAGTCTTCCACTCCAATTCCCTCCCGTGTTCTGGCAAAGGGGAGAACCACGGCCATCTGGGGGAATTAGTATTAAAATGCTATTAGGAAAGACAGCCATGGATTCAGGAAGGGAAAACAGGAAGCCAAAACCAGCCATGAAACAAAAGACCTTCAAATCGAGTGGGAATGCAGTTGTGATGGGTGGGCGGGGCAATCGCTGGCATGTATTTTCTGAGCTCTGTGGTATTTGCTGTAGAGCTTTTCTGTTTGAGGTTCCACTGATAGATCCTTAGTGTGACTGCAAGATGAGAGCAGGAAAAGTCAAGCAGAGGCACAAGGAGCAGTGGATGCCCCGAAGCCCCTCTTTCATTGCCTTGACATTCACTGCCCTCTATGTGGTGCTTTCTTCTGTAGCTCCTAATAATTGTTCTCACCAACAGTTGAGAAAAGCCGGTGGATAAATACCCTAGTTTCCTGGCCCTTCAATGAGCCAACTTTCACGTAGGTTCTTCTCCTATATCTCAGAGGTCCTAGAATTAGTGAGACAACAGCAACATTGTCATCCACAATAACAATCTGCCTATGACAACACCTCTGTCTTCCCTGGCTTACTAACTCCTCCTAGATCATATTCCAAGTATCAGTTGAACTCACAGCTTCCTCTCTTCTGCAAAAATCTAGCCTAAAACACCTAGGCTCATCGAGAGATAGGTAATTATCAATAACAAAACTTCCTGTAGAATGAGAAGTCTTAGAGGTTCAAAGACCTCAACATAAAGCCAGTCATATTGAACCTCATAGAAGAGAAAGTGGGAAGTACACTTGAACGCATTGGCACAGGAGACCACTTCCTAAATATAACTGCAGTACCACAGACACTGAGAGAAACAATAAATGGGACCTCCTGAAACTGAAAAGCTTCTGTAAAGCAAAGGACACAGTCAACAAGACAAAACAACAACCTACAGAATGGGAAAAGATCTTCACCAACCCCACATCAGACAGAGGACTGATCCCCAAAATATACAAAGAACTCAAGAAATTGGTCATCAAAAGAACAAATAATCCAAAAAATGGAGTACAGATCTAAACAGAAAAGTCTCAACAGAGGAATCTAAAATGACTGAAAGACACTTAAGGAAATGTTCAACATCTTTAGTGATCAGAAAAACACAAATCAAAACAACTCTGAAATTCCATCTTATACCTGTAAGAATGGCCAAGATCAAAAACACTGATGACAACTTGTGCTGGAGAAATTGTGGGGTAAAGGGAACACTTCTGCATTGCTGGTGAGAGTGTAAGCTGGTACAGCCCCTTTGGATATCAGTGTGGCGATTTCTCAGAAAATTAGGAAATAACCTTCCTCAAGACCCAGTAATACCACTTTTGGGTATATATACAAAGGATGCTCAACCATGCCACAAGGACATGTGCTCAGCTATGTTCATAGCAGCATTGTTTGTCATAGCCAGAACCTGGAAACAACCTAAATGCCCCTCGACCAAAGAATGGATAAGAAAAATGTAGTACATTTACACAATGGAGTACTACACGCAGGAAAAACATAATGACATCTTGAAATTTGCCGGCAGATGGATGGAACTGGAAAACATCATTTTGAGTGAGGTAACCTAGATCCAGAAAGACAAACATCATGTGTACTCACTCTTAAGTGCTTTTTAAACATAAAGCAAAGAAAGCCAGCCTACAAATCACAATCCTAGAGAACCTAGACAACAATGAGGACCCTAAGAGAGACATACATGGATCTAATCTACGCGGGAAGTAGAAAAAGACATGATCTGAGCAGATTGGGAGTATGGGGACCATGGGAGAGGGTTGAAAAGAGGGGAGCAGAGAAAAATGTATAGCTCAATTAAATCAATTAAAAAATACAAATAAGCTAAAAAAAAAAAGCCATGGCATTTGAAGTGTGTGTGTGGCGAGGAGGGGAGGGGTAAGAAAGAATGGATTTGGGAAAGAAACAACGAAAGTAGGGGGTTGGTACTTCAAACACAGGAATTCTTTGGTATAATGACTCGTAGGTCCCTTCTAGCTTTATGACTGACATCATTCATATGCCACTGGGTCTCACATCATCTTCAGGTTGGTCACACCTGTTCCTTTGTCTGATCTTCAGTGTCCCCCTCAGTCCCATTGGTCCAAGCTGAGCATTGCCTGCATCATTTGCTGTCTGCCCATCCATCTTGGGTTCATTTGGCCTTGAAAAGTCTGGTCCATGTTTTAGAACGAAATCAAGCCTTATGTATATAATCTTTGGCTGTTCCAGCTTTCCTGGGCCTCCTCTGGTGAGCGACCCAGTGACTGGCAGTTTAAGGTCAGACTGCCCTGTTATGTATCATTCACCTTGTCCTAAGTGGGCTGATAGTACTTTAGACAGTAAACAAATCCACAAAGGTACTTGTTCAGGGTAAGATTTGGGAAGAGACTTAAACTTTTTGATGAGTCTCATGATAATCTCCAAGAAACATTCATCATACCTTTCAGGGCCAAAGCCACCTTTGTAAAATGGGTCTGGACAGTCACCCTAATAGATACCGTTGAGTGCCTGTCACACAGCCACTTGCTAAGTGTGCATCTCCCACGTCTCATGTAACTGTCACAAAATCCTCAAGTGTGGAGCCAGTGTCTCCATTTTATAGATGCAGAAAGTGAGGGTCAGAGACTTGCTCAAGCCTTTGCATCAGTAAAGGAATGAGATACTAACTTGGGTTACAAGAGTTAAAATCTCTCCTGGAGTCTATGCTTTACTTTGGAAGCGTCTCAGAACAACCTCAAAGTATTGCCTCATCTATCAATCTATTTGTTTAAGGAATAAAATTCTGGAGCAAAAAAAAAATGTCAAAGTAATGAAACCTGGGGAGGAAGTGTTGAAAGGTCAACCACGACACACTGAATATATTCTTAGACCCCACCAGGAATAGGTCATGCCAAATAGTGATAAATATTGTGGAGAAAAAATAAAGAAATGCTAGGAGATGGGAAGTGTTGGGTCTGGTGAGAGGGTGATGATTCTATACAGGCCATCTGGGAAGATCTCAGTGAGAGAGTGGCATTGAAACAGAGCCCTTTGGAAAGAGATGAGAGGAAACCGTGATGATACATGGAAAAGGAAATTTTGGGTATGGCAACAGAAAGAGCAAAGGCATGGGGGTGGGGCAGGATACCAGGTTTATTTCAAGACCAGCAGGGGCGACAGAGTGGCTGTTGTCAAGTGGCTATCTTAGGGGACAGTAATAGGAGATGGGGTCAGATTGTGTTGGTCCTCATGGTTTTGTGTGAAGAATACATATCTTTAGGGAACCATGACACAGTTTGTGTGTGTGTGTGTGTGTGTGTGTGTGTGTGTATGTGTGTGTGTGTGTTTGGAATTTTTTGATCTCTGTTCTCTGATATAGCAGGATGTCATGAAGTTCAACAACCTTTGAACATGGAGGCTGGTTTTTTTTGTTGTTGTGTTGTTTTGTTTTTGTTGTGGTTAGAATCTATATCAGATTAGGACCCTCAGAATCATCTCCTGGCTCAGGAACTGAGCAGAAGTAATGTCCTGGGAAGTGAAGGAAGATGCCCAAAGTTGACATATCACCACCCACTTACTACCCAGGGAGTCTAGTAGGTTATAATCAGCTATCCTCCATGGAGGCGAAGAACCTGGGGGTATTTATACACCATTCCTGTTGGGAGTCAAGGTCTACTTTCTGGGGTGCACTGGCCCTTCAGAATGTCCAGTCAGCTCTCTGGGACACAGTACCAGGGAGAGCTCTCAGGCATATCATGTCAGTTCTGGCTGGCAGGAAGGTTAGCCGTGCTCAGAACTAAGGTAAGAGAAGTCTGTGGGAGGGCGGGGCCAGTGGGAGTGCTAGACTTGCTTGCTGGCTTCTTCTAATCTTCAAATCTATCTTTGGCCACCTGTTAAGAGAGGAGAAACAGGAAGTGTCCACATTCGCCATCCCATCGAGGCAGCTTTGGCTGGAAGGATCTCTAGGAGTCAGTGGGAGCTTGAGACACACACACACAAATCAGTCACACCTACTTCTGTCTTTCTCTGTCCTTCTTTCTTTCCTTCCCTCCCTCCCTCCCTTCCTTCTTCCCTCCCTCCCTCCCTCCCTCCCTCCACCCCTCCCTCCCTCCCTCCCTTCCTTCTTCCCTCCCTCCCTCCCTTCTTTCCTTCAAAAGCAGAAGATAACGAATGTGTAAAACATACATTAGTTCCAAACAGAAGTTTTAAAGGAACGAGAGAGAACATTTATTACTAATTGCTATCATCAGGGTGAGGATTATATCTTGGCAAACTGCACAGGAGCTTTCGCAAAGATCCTCATTAAAATCATCAGTGATTCATGGAGACTTAGTCTGGCAGATGACAGCCTGCAGTTCACACTGTCAGGGATAGCGACTGCAGGGATTAGGGAAAAGCATTACTTCTTACCCCCAGCTTTCCCTTGCTCCCCACTGTCCAGGATGTTGTTTCTGTTGTGAGACGTTCACAGAGAAACCAGGAAACCTCACTCCTTCAGCATGCCTCATAACCAAACACTCTGCTGCAGGGAGGGTTGTTCTGCCCTTGGAAGAACCAACAGATCTCTCCATGCCAATCAGTTTCTGGGATCTGACAGCTTGGAATGGGTTTGCATAGCCTCAGAGGCTCGCTGCCCCTCCTCTTTTCTCCCCACGCTTGCTGTCTTTATGTCTCATTGCTAAATGCAAATTTGTTCTTGGATCTGGCATGGCACGATGTTGTATTCTTCACATGGTGGTAGCCTTTAGGACCAGAGAAGATTTGGCCACATTTTAACCTACGGCCCAAGATAGTACATTTCAAAATAACAAACCCCGGCTGAATTGAAATTGTTGGGATAAGGTTTTGTTGCCTCCCCTCCCCCCCCCAATCAAAGCTTCCAGCATAATTACTAGCCACAATGCCCAGGTATGTAATTCTTGCAAAGAGTGTTGACATTAGCCTGTACAAACACTTCTAGAGAATCTACTATATAACAGATACAGATACCGCAGTACTGTCTGAACACAAGGAAGACACAGTCTGGAACTCAAGGGATTCACAGTCTCATGAACAGTTGATAGAACATGGGAAATACTAGCACATCTGTTGTAGCCTGTTGTAGTCCTGGCTTGGCTTAGGTTGTAGAAGTCTTAAGATAAACAGGTATAAGGTGCTGGCTAAGTTGGAGAAGGGTTGTCCTGAAAAAGCAGGCTTTGCACAATCCGTCAGAAACGTTTATGCCAGTAGGTCACTTATGACAAGGATCAGGAATGTTCACCAATCAGTATCCCAGGGGCTGTTCTCTCAGCAGCTCAGAACAGGGTGTCTTGAAGATGTATGACCTTTGCGGGGATTCTCAGTTGAGGGTTCTGCACTCTGTGGGAGCTGCCATTGAGTATCCTGTGTCTGTAATGCGTGATTCTCCTTGTCACAGGGTTTCTTTCTAGGCTCACCCTTACATCTCTGTGTGTCATGATGGTGCTATTGGCTATGGCATTCAGATCTAGTGTGACTCAGAACTATCCTCTTCAAAGGGCAGCACAGAAGTCAGGGGTCCCCATAGCCAAGAAAGCAGCCCAAAGTTTTGAATAGCTTTCTGCAGCAGCTTGTCCATGTACTAATAGCCACACAAGCTAACAGTTGTACCAATAATTATAAATTCAAGTTCTAAAAAACAAAGGGGAGTGAAGGAGAAGGCAAGCTTGACATTTGGTTAAAAATCAAAACGAGGCATTAGTTTCGGGCCAAGAAGATGCCTTAGAAGATAGGGTGCTTGCTGCCATGCCTGACAATTTTGACTTTGATTCCTAGAACCAACATGGTGGAGGAAGAGGACTAATGCCTTCGAGTTGTCTTTTGACAACAACACCTGTGCTGTGGCACGCACATGCCTCCCCCACCGCAATTTTAAAAAATAGCAATTTTATCCTCAAACCATTTGTGAATCTGGAGTTGCAAGTTATGTATAGATGCCTCAGAGATAAAGACAAAGAAGTGTAGCCAAAGCACCCTGTGTGAAGAATTACCATTTGTGTGTGTGTGTGTGTGTGTGTGTGTGTGTGTAGTCAACAGGGATATCAGAGCACTAAGAAACAGCCAGTCTCCCTTAAACCACCACCCTCTAGAGATATGAGTGTATGCACATACTTCTCCAACACAAAGATAAAGGCATGCCTGTGGGATTTCTAAGCACTTGGCTTCTGCTTTCAGATGTGCAGACTATGTGTCTGGAGCTCCAGACAGTCCAGCTTCAGTGGGTGCCCAAGTCACGGTCAGCGTCTTGAGATGACCTGTGTGTGTCAGGTGTCTGTGGTCACGTGCATGAGAGGGTAAGAGCAGGAGACACGGAAAGGCTGATGAATCCCCGTGGCAGCTAAAACAAATCCAAGCAAAACAGTGTCTACAGTAGGTTTAATGAAAAACAATTTCCTCAAAATGACATCCAATATTTAGGGACACATTTTCTTGTTCTACAGATGCTATCAAAGTATAAACATAATGCAAAGATAATACTTAAGGGACTCAAAACATCCCACAAATTGCTTGATGTGAAGTGACAAAGGAGCCTGTTGTTATTGTGTGCTGCTTGGCGGAGTTCTTCCTTTGTTACACATTAGAATAAAGTGACATCAGCTTGTCACTTAGCAAATAGTCTTCTGCTTTCTAAACTGGCCAGCAGATGGTCCAGGTGATGAAGTGCAGCCCCAGTATGCTTGTGCTTTTGCTAGCAGCCTCTACCCTGTGCTGCTGCCGTCAGCCTCTACCCTGCGCTGCTGCCGTCAGCTTCTACCCTGCGCTGCTGCAATCACTCGGCTTCTCCCCATCAGGCCACCTCATCAGGCTGTCATTCCTCAGAGTCCCACACCCCAGGTCACATGCATCACAGTCAAGCCATGCAGCTCTGGAGTTAAATTACCCACCTTTTAATGTCAGCTCCTTCGGTGGGTTTTCTTCCCCATTCTTCATGTGCTCTGCTCAGTCTCCGCAAGGTTGCTCGCAACATCCCTGCACTGAGTTGAAAACCCCCGGAATTCTCTAAGAAAGAGTGAGATTGTCCTTGCACGGTGTAGCTCCCTTTTTCTCTTTACAGAGCATAAAATTGGAGGAGGCCAAGCCAGACACCACTCCTCCCAGTTACCCCAAAAGTAAAAAGAATTAGATTGGCATAGATTTGAGTTTATCATGGACGAGAACTCCCAGAAAGGTTGGACTTCCCTTCTTCCCTCACAGATGGAAAGATGAGGGTCCAGAAAATGATGTGCTTATAACTGGCTGGGGTAGCAGTAGCCCAGAACCCACTGTGGATAATTTGAAGCAGACCTCTTCTAAAATGTGTTTTTGTGAATTTAAATTGTTACCGTCTTTTCATGAATCCACCAAGTATACATTTTTTCCCTCGTGGTTACTCCTTATACTCAATGATCCTGTAAAGGAACCAGGAGCTGGTTGTATTTTAGAGATCAGAAAAGGGAATTGTCTCCATCAGAAGGAAAAGATATAGTGACCCATGACAGTAGGCAGACCTCGATGGAGGGAGATAATGTTGACCCACAGAAGGGCCAGTCATCTTTTCAAGAAGAACATTTGTGCACAGAATCTCTGTGTCTTTAAATTGTTTCTGAATTAGAAGAAAAGTATGTAGTTCCCCACTGTATGTAATTACACAGCTGCATAAATGTAAGAAGTGACTCTGCTGCCATTTATTTCAAAATTATTACAAGATGAAGCATGGAATTCTGAGACAAGGGTAACCAAAATCATATTTATAACCAAGATAGGAAAAATTATCTGTTGGGAGTTCATGCTGTTGGTGATGGGGAGTTGATGGAGGAGGGTCATCTGTCTATGTGCTACTTTCATTGGTTAATAAAGAAACTGCTGTGGCCTTTTAATAGGACAGAAAATTAGGTAGGTGGAGTAGACAGAACAAAATTGTGGGAGAAAGAAAGCAGAGTCAGGCAGATGCCATGCCTCTCCTCTCCGAGACAGACACAAGTTAAGATCTCTCCTGGTAAGCCACCCCTCATGGTGCTACACAGATTACTAAATATGGGTTAAAACAAGATTAAAAATTAGCCAATAAGAGGCTAAAACTAATGGGCCAGACAGTGTTTAAATAAATACAATTTCCGTGTAATTATTTTGGGTAAAGCTAGCCGGGTGGCAAGAAGCGGCCCACCGTCTGTTCCATCTACAGAGTGGCACCCAATATGGGGCTCACAAAACTAGGGTTCTAGTGATCCAGGAGCTCAGGAAGCAAAAGAGGAAGGGGCAAGCGCACCTGGATCTTTTATTTGTTTTCTGTGGCCCCAGGAGGACATACCCTAAACAGAATGTGACTGGCTGAAGTTCCCCATCAGGGAGTGAGCAAGGATACAGGAAAGACCAGATCTTCATATGAGATAGTGAACTCAGTTCATGCTACAGTTCAGTCACCTGTGCAACGAGACTGTGTTTCTGGCCTATAGCTCCAGTGATGATGTCATGAAGGTTTTTGATTCTCACATTGTGGCTTTAGCTAGGTCTTGAAGAATCTGAGCCTGTTCACTTTCTGTAGATGTTCAAGCATACCGAAAGTGATCCCAAGCCTGGTGGTAATAGCACACACCTCTAATTCTAGCACTAAGAAGGCAGAGGCAGGCAGATCTCCATGAATTCAAGGCCAGCTTGGTCTGCAAGAATGAGTTCCAGGCCAGCTAGGAATGTTTCACAGAGAAACCCTATCTAGAAACAAAACAAAACAAAACAATCCCATACTATAGCCTTCACAGTCTGTCCTTACTATCTCTATAGCCAAATAGATCAGCCATCTAGGCTTCCAGTTTGTTTCCATTGGCCCTCTAACCCAGCCAGCTACAGGTGTTACCTTGACTGTAAATGGCTTGTTAGCATCCCATTGCCCTTGGAAAGGAGATTAATACTGCACTAAAATCCCCAAACATGGCTGCAGGAATCCCCAAACCTTGCCTCTTGGGATTACTTCTAGAACCAATTTCCCATCTATCAGAGTCCAATCTGGATGCAGAAAACAGAAAGTAATTTTAAAGGCAAAAATTAAATTACAGCAATATACTACTGGATAATAACAAATATACCTATGTGAGGGTCCACAGATGTGAGCCTATTCCACACTGACTGGACAACAGATGTGGCTACAAACAAGATTCTGACCTAGGTTGTGGTTAATTAGTATTTTGGGTATAGAGGAGGATCCGCTCCCCCTGGACCAAAGATTGGAGAATTCAAGTCTATTCCTTATATTGTGTTAATGAAGTCTGCTGCATCCCCCTCCCCTTTTGAAGTGATGTATATAAGCATGTGGAAAATAAATGAGGCAGATTCAGTATTCACCAAATTTCCCTCCTGACGCTGTTCTGTGTTTTTGTCTTTTATTTCTCTCATATCTCTGTTCCTGTTGCTCAATAATTCTAATCCTCATGCTCCTACCCTGGAACGTGTGAGTTTCATCAAGGCTGGTCTTTAATATACCTAGCAACCACTGTCCCTAGAGCTGGGGTGAAATGCTCCAGGAAGGGGTGTTTCTTCTCTATAAAGCTGACACGTAGACCTCCTAGAGGCCATCGTTTTTTTAAATTACAGTGGTACCACTGCAAAGGCAACCGAGAAGGTTCTGGGATCAGGAGGGGCTGCTTAGACCATGGCCCTGATGGGGAAATAATTAATATCTGTAGTGCCCAGGCAGGTTGTTAGTGGGATGATGCCAGCACTCCCCTTGGAAACTAGCTGAAGGAGGCTGGGGAAGAAGATGGTTTGTATTGCTGCACACTGCTCCTATGGTCTAAGTGGGAACAGAATCTGCTGCAGCTCTGTGCTGTAAAAGCTATGGGACTGATGAAGCTACCTGCTGAGTATTGGATGCAGCCGGGGCATGAGCCTGGAAGAAGCAGGAAGAGAGATTCCTCCAATCCAGAGTCTACCATATGGGCATTTTGATCAGCCCTTAGTATGCTTTATCTTGGTTAGAACCATTGTACTGATAGTATATATTAAAATAAACTGCATCTATAAGTCATCTACTCAAGGGAAAACACTCTTTGGGGACAAATCTGTTTGCTTTCAAAGGTGATATGGCTTATACATACCATCTGGAACACCATTGCTGCAGGAGTAGAGCAAAGAGGAGTCTCTGAGCAGGTGACAGGGACAGTTTGGACAATGTAAGGGTAGCATTACACCACAGCAAATGTCCTGGCACAACAGACACTCCCATTTCATTGCCAGCCTGGAGAATGGTGAGTTTCCCCTTCAGCAGGAGAGGTTTCACACATATGATGACTTAGATACCAAAGACTCTTTCAACAATGGTTCTCTATTCCCTAAACTTTACCATCATCTTCGTCCATCATTGCCTTGGGTCGTCATCCTAGTCAACCAGGTGGTGGGGGAAGAGAACATAGTAAAAATGACCCTGTTTCTTTAAAATTTGACCTGAAACACACATGGAAGTCATATATATATACATATATATATATATATATATATATATATATATATATGTATGTTCTATAAGAGAGGACCAGTTACATGGCTGCTGATGCTCACATTTATGGTTGAGCAATGGAATCCTTTGTGAGGGCTACCTTCTCCCAACTTCACACCAGAAAGGGAATCAGACTTTAGGAGTGGCCAGGTCTCTGAGACAGGACTGTGGATCACAAGGGACACATGTTGTTACTAACCAGTGCTTGGCCTTGTTTCTGGCCTTTAAAAATAAGGCTACAGGTGAGAAGGTGGGAATCTGGTGAGGGTGGGGTCTAGTCAGGGCCTCAGCAAAGCAAGGACACAGGCCACACATATTCATTAACAAAAGGAAAGGCAGAAGGCATCTTTACCATCCATATCCATGATGTTTTCTGTCATTTCCAGAACTTTGTTTTATGATGTAGCATTTTTATTTTAAGTTACGTGATAAAGAATGGAAGATGATGAAGTAAAATGTTATTTAGTATGATTAAGGTTGCTAAAAATTTATGAGAGACTCAGACAAGAGGATGAAGATGGGGGCCTAGTTTCTGGAATAGGGACTGGGGTCTTTGATCTCAGAAAGAGAGCCCTAGAGGTCCCATGGTTAGAGCCTAGGATCAGAAACAAGTTGGACTAACATCAGTGGGCTCTCTCTGTATATCCTATTTACACCTGCTGAGAAGGGCTTCATTTGCCTCACAGATGAGATGGGATTGTTTTTTCAGTGGATCAGTGAGCAACACCCCACCCCAGATTAGAAGGAGATATTGAAGTCAGGAACCAAGGAATCCAGGTTATTTCTGAGGTTCCAAAATGAACTGACAGAGGTGGGGCCGGGTCCAGGATGGCAGTGTGATATAGACTGGTCAATAGCTCTTCTTCTTCTTCTTCTTCTTCTTCTTCTTCTTCTTCTTCTTCTTCTTCTTCTTCTTCTTCTTCTTCTTCTTCTTCTCCTCCTCCTCCTCCTCCTCCTCCTCCTCCTCCTCCTCTTCCTCCTCCTCTTCCTCCTTCTTCTTCCTCTTCTCCTTCTTCCTCTTCTCCTTATCTTCCTCCTCCTTTCTCTTCTTCCTCTTATCCCTCCTTCTTCCTCTTCTCCTTCTCTTCCTCCTTCTTTCTCTTCTTCTTCCTCTTATCCCTCCTTCTTCCTCTTCCTTCTTCTATTTCTCCTCCTCCTTCTTTCTTTTGGCTTATGGAGGGAAGGAGCAACTCTTGATTATTGCTGGCAATGAAGTAATAGTTTTTGTCATTGTGGTTGGTGGCCACTGACCTCTTATAATTAATAGATAAATGGCAATCAGAAAGAGGATTTGTGAAAAGGAAACCTGAGTGGGGAATGACCAGAGTCAGAGTCCTGAAAGCTGTTCTGAGGCTGGGGAGCCCAGGGCTCCATTCTCTAGTATGGTTATATGATCTCTCTCCTCTTCACATCAAGTTGACAGAGTGACTTGGCTGGTTGGTCTGGGATTACAGTGGCCTGAACAGGTCCAGAAGGTCTGACCATCTCTGCCTTTCGAGTCTGGGTCCTTTAGGATGGCCAGAATTTTACCTGCTGGAAGCAGCCTCCTCTAGTGGGGATGTGTAATCTCAGTGCTCAGCTATTTCTATGGATAGAGTTCCTCTGTGGCTATGAATGGAAGTGTGAGTGGCCTGCATATTATAAGCTCTGCCACAGGAGAAAAATGCAATCACAAGCCAGGGACATAATGGGATAGCATTGAAGTGCTACAGGGATGGCTGCCCAGACCCCAGTGTGCAATGGCATTACCGTTCAAGTGCTACATGGCCTTGAGACTTTAGAATCAGTTTATCAATTTCAACTTGATAGTTGTGCAGATATCCATAAAATATTTATAGCTTCTGTACATTATATTGTTCATGATACAGCTTTTAAGATATCTTGGGATATTTTTCTATAGATTACTGTGCTCTGCCTGTTAGATCTATATCACTGCACACTGGGCTAGTAGTCACGAAATCTAGATTCCTCTTTTGGCTTTTGATATAGAACTCTATGGCCTTGGACAAGTCCATTCACTCCTCTGATTCTTCTTGTTTAAAATCAGAATGTGGGATGGTGGACTATCCAAGATCCTTTCAGCCAGGTACAACATATGTTTCACTTCTAGCAGACACAAGGCCAGCAGCCCTCAGCCTGTAGCAGTTTTTTTAGCTCTCCATCAAAGACTCTTAGCTTAGCACACCAAGAGCCCAGTGCAAGTGGGAAGAAGACTCCATCTTCCCGTCTAGATGGGAGTAAGACTTCTGAATTGAAGATTCATGAAAGTCCAGAATGTAAACTGTTAAGACCAATGCAGAAGCGTAGATTTCAGGATTTGCAACTGAACCACTGGCAGTGGGTTACCCAGAGGCTTCCAAGTCAGCAAATCAGGGACTGTGGCACACCAACTCTTGTTGCAGCATTACTCTCAATATAGAGCTTATGAAATAATGGAGGTGTCTAAGAACAGAAGAATGGATAAAGAATATGTGACATATTGCAATGGGATTTTTATCAGCTATAAAGAATAATGGTATGTCTTAGAGAAAAGTGGGAAGAAAACTGGAGGTAGCCATACTAAGTAAATTTAGCCATCTTTGGAGAGACTAACATGTTTGCTGTCATAGACTAGCTTCAAACTTGTGGAGATCTGACTGCCTCCCGAGTGCTGAGATTAAAGGCACGTGCACTGAACCCTCCCATCTACTCTTCCGTTTTCCTATGCAATGGCCTCGGGCACAGCTTAATGAACCTTAGCAACCCACGGTGGATGGTTACTGGGACTGGAGAGGTCGGAAGTGGATAGGACAGTGGGTTTATAAGCATGTTGTAGTTTATATTATAAGTCGAGACACAGTAGAATGCCCAGAAATGTTTGTAGATTAGCTTATGAGGGGAAAATGTTCAATGTGGACACCTCTCAAAAATATAATAGTAAATGGGTTAATGAAATGACTCAGTGGGTAAAGGCACATGCCCCCAACTCTGTTCACCTGAGTGCAATGGCTGGAACCCTCAATGGGCAAAGACTCTTAAGGGTTATCCCCTAACCACCACATGAGAGTCTTGGTATACACACACTTATGCACACTTACACACACACACACAGAGAGAGAGAGAGAGAGAGAGAGAGAGAGAGAGAGAGAGAGAGAAGAGAAGAGAAGAGAAGAGAAGGATGAGAAGGATGAGGTAGGAACATCAAGAGTTTGAGGCTAGCCTAGGCTGTATAGCAAAACTTGTCTCAAAACAACATAAAGGAAAGAGGGTATTACATGGTTTAACCCCATTACTCTACAAAGTAGGGATCTTACAGTGTTGCTATTTCAATTTTAAGAACTCATCAAATTGGCCAAGGGGACCCAGTTCACATGAGTCAGAATGTAGAGTTTTCCCAAGCAAGCTGAAGCTCTCAGCCAATGGACTTGCCACTCCACAGCAAAGGAGACATTGTGCTACCCATGGTACATCAGCTCACAGAGGAGGCTCAGAGGAAGGCTGTTCTCTTCAAGCTTCTCTTTTCTTTTACTTTCCTCCCTACTCTTCCCACGGGAGAAGCTTTCATTCCTTCTATTCATTTTTGATCATTTTTGTGCAGTGGCTGGAAAAACACCCTTATATCTTCTTTTGCCTCTTCTTTCTGTGAATGGCTCGGTGTTGGGGGCGGGGGGAGACCAAGCCAAAGGAAACGGGTGACTTATTTGGTTGGAGGGAAAGAGGGACTGCATACAGTCAAACCTATTATGTAAGAGACAACGAGGGCTGTGCATATACAATCTAATTTTCAACAAGCATCATAATATCACATTCATGTTGGGGCTGAGAAAAAGACTTTTGCTTAATGCTTTTGAGTGAGTCGAATCAGGTGGTCTGTCACACACAGTGTCATCCTTGTTCCCAAATGAAACCTAAACAGGTGCATGAGAACTTCACACAGCTTGCTGAACCTCGCTTATGGATGGAGGAGTCCTGAGCCAAGCCAGATGGGCAGGGGTCCCGGCATGTCTGGTAGTGTGACCATGGGAATTCTCGTTTGTGAAGCACAGGAGTGTGGGATTCCAGAGGCTCTGAGGACAGAGTAGCTGAGAGGATTTCTAGAGACTGTCCCAGATAGATCATTTAAAACTTTTCTTCATAGAGAGGGAGGCTTTGTGCTCCCCAAGGCCACTCATTCTCAGGATTCAAAGCTGCCCAATGGCCACAATAAGAATGGGATGGCTTTATAAAAATTTCTCACACTGGTACTTTAATTAAAAGAAAATCCTTCTATGTTCTGTGGCATTTAAAAGCGTCATTGTAATAATGTTTGCGGAAATAAAGACTTCCTTTGTGTGCTTTGCAGCCACATCTCCATGGCAGTGAGGGTTGCTGGAGAGACAGAGCCTCTTGAATGCACTATGCAAATTTATGAAAACAACATGTAAATCAGTAGAGTTCTAGTGACTCAAAACAAATAAACAAACACATAAAAGAAAGGGAGTGATTACTATGCCTAATAGGAGATTCCTGACTGGTTGTCCTGGGTGTGTGCTGTGTGTGTGTGTCATGTGTATATGAGTGTATATGAATGTGTGTGTCATGTGTATATGAGTGTATATGAATGTGTGTGTATGTGTATAGGGTAAAATGTGTATACGATTATATATTAATGTGTATATGTATGAACTATGTGTTACAAGTACATGTGACTGTGTGTGTATGTGTGTATAACTGTATGTGTGTGTATGTGTGCATGTGTGTGTGTGTGTGTGTGGTGTGTGTATGTATGCATAGCATGTATAAAGTGATGGAGCAATGATGAGACTTTACTGAACCAAAGAAAGGAGACCCTCATGTGCCTTTGCTATTCCCCGGGACCCAGAACTCTTCCTTGTCTGGAGCCATAGTTATTATTGGAGTGAAGTGGATTGTGCTGCAGTCCAGGAATGATTCCCAGAGCTAGAAATCAGGGCAGGAGAAGAACGTCCTTAAATTCTGGTTCTGAGGCCCAGCCAGACCACAGCTTAGAGGCCTCATCTCTGGCAGCACCCTGCCTGGGTCTCTACAAAGCCATCTGCACATATCCCTCCAGAGCTTGTACTCCATCCTGCATTGCATTCTGAGCACCGGGGAAATAGAAGCTTTCTGATACTGAAGTTAGCTGACTTGCTAGGAAGTTACTCCTCTAGTCAAAGGAGGGTGATGAACTGTATTCTGTAGTTTGCTAGTTCTGCTTGTGACATTTCGGAAGCTGGTTCTACGATGTGGAGTTTCATTGAGCCTCTGTATTGTAACACGAGGGCCAGCTTGTTGGGGTTTCTGTCCAGTCCAGTACCCCACAGCCGGCAAGCCCCAAAGAAAATCACACACAGGTCTACATAGGTTATAAAACTGATTGGCCCATTAGCTCAGGCTACTTATTAGCTCTTGTAGCTTATATTAACCTATTATTCTTATCTATGTTAGCCATGTGGCTTGGTACCTTTCTCAGCCAGGCAGATTACATTTTGCTTCTCGGTGGTCTGGGCAGGAATGGGAAGAATGGGCTTCCTTCTTCCTAGAATTCTCTTGTTCTCATTGCCACACCTCTATTTCCTGTTTGGTTGATCCGCCTATACTTCCTCCCTGGCAAATGAGAGTTCATTCAAAATATGATTGACAGAATACAGACAATTCTCCCACACCACTGTATCAACAGTAGTGGAAGGGTACATGAGCAGGGATATTTTCCTGCCAGCCTTGAGTGTCTTATCATCTTGGAGAATTGGTTTCCTTCGAGTCTTAGATGCCTCCTTAGGGTGAAACTGAGTTAGATGAACATTAAGGGAGGATAAGCATCATGGGAAAGAGGATTTTTGAAGAAGATTCTCCAGTGCTCTGTGTACCCACAGAAGCCCTGATTTGAAAAGGAGTGTGCATGCTGCTGGTTCTGGGTAATTTGCATATGCAGTTCTGAATGGTTTGGTAATTTGTTAAAGTCTTCAAATACAGTGGCATTGACCTATTATACTTGCACACAATTGAAGGGTGCTGCAGTAATTAACTTAATAAAGCTAATCTTGCTTTCTTGGTATTACAGCCTTCTGGACTTATTGAGTGAGTTTATGAAAACAATATGTAAATAAGAACTCAAGTGTTTTAAGTAACTCACTCAAATGGGACTAAGTATCAAAACTTGAGTTATGTTTATAGTTGGCAGCCTAGCTAGAGTTCATGTCACAATTGTCAGACTTGTTCTATACTCCACAATGTTCCATCTATGTATTACTATCTAATAAGTTAGCAAATAATTTACCACCTGAATGAATTCTTGAAAATATTTTCTTTTGTTCTGGACACACAGGTGACTGGCAAGTAGGGTGAATCTGAAGACTCACTGACCCCAAAGTTCTCCCATCTCTCATTCCTTCATTTCTGTCCACACTGTCTTCTCCCCTCATAAATAAGTACCTGTCATGTCCAGTGACCAGAGACTTTGTATTTTGATTTCCTTAGCTTTACAGAGAAGTATCCCAATTATCCTAACAAGCTTGAATCCCTTGATTTTAGTGTGTCTGGTGTCAAAGACTGTCTTTTGTAGATGGAAGTTTCTGCCCTGCTCAGTCCCACTATCGTTCAGTCTCAGAGAAACACATAGAAACATATTAATTGTAAACTGTTTAACCTATTAGCTCAGGCTTATTATTAAATAGCTCTTATAACTTAAATTAGCCCATAATTATTGTCTATGTGACTTAGTAAGGCATTCTTATCATGTTTCCTATGTGTCTAGCTGATGACTGTGTTTCTTCCTCTTCCCAGAATTCTCCTAGTCTGGTTGCCCTGCCTATACTTCTTGCCTGGCTACTGTCCAGTCAGTGTTTTGTTAAACCAATATGAATGACAAATCTTTACAGTGTACTAGAGCATTCTCCCATAGCAGTTTTTCCCCAGGCTGATAAGATTGCCTGATCCTTTTGTTCACCACTGCCCATCAGAGCATGGAACAACTTTGGTTTATCATACTGTACCGGTCTATAGGCTGGTGTAGTATAGTGGTAGAGCACAGCCTAGGAGGGGCATACCTCATCTCATACTTCCTCTACTGCTTCAACGAACTCAGGTTCAGCAGTTCAGAGAAGCTCCAGTAGCTACAGTGAAACAGAGACAGGGAAATTTTTTTCAATAACATACTTTGTTAACAAAGATGTCCAAAATATTATTATTTCCAGTTTGAGTCAACACAAATTATTAATAAGATACTAAAACCAAGCATGTAAAACCTGGTGCCTGCTTCACACTCTCAGCACATCCATTTGGGACTATCAACTTTTGATATGCTCAGTAGGCACATGGCTACTGTTTGTTGGTCTGGATAGTAGAAATTGAAGCCTTCAGCCTTCTTGACAGTGTGCTTGGGACCTCAAAAGGCTGCAGATGTGAGATGAGGAGAAGCCTGCTTCCAAATACATGTGCTGCATTTGTGTGACTTGTCTATCTTTGCAGTAACATGAATAACCATTCCATCCTGTATTAATTAATTAGCATTTATATAGCAGTTTATGTTTGCAGAGTGCTTTATTGATGTAGTTGCCAGTATATTTATCTACTTCCATGTTTATGCTTTCCTATCTGCCTACCTGTGCTAATTACTGCTATAATTATTGAAGTTGTTTAAGAATACAGCTCATAGTTACCTTCAAGATTACCAACTACTGTTTTAATAAGAGTAATAAATTCTATCTCCCCTTTTTAAGATCTGCTGTTTCACAAAGAAATTTTATATCTCCATCCAATATTCTTTAAGTTCTTGTTCTGCCTAAGAGTGAAAAAATACATTTAAAAGCAATTTAGTAATTGTCTTTCCCCCTTTGTCAGCTTAAATTTTGTACAAATGTGATAGAAATTGAATGTCATATCTCATAAAAACAGTCTCAAAATACACAGCCCTCCAACATGAAAAGAATAATTACAAATAATGACATCACTGTCAAAGAAGACTGTCTTGTTATTGAGTGTCATTTCCCAGTAATCGTCCAAAATTTATCTTTAGTGTGTGTGTCTTTGTATGCATGTGTTTGTGTGTATATGTGTGAATGGATGCACATATATGTGTTCATGTACATGTGGAGGTCAGAGGTTGATATCAGGTGTCTTTCTTTATTGTTTTCTATTTATTCCTCGAGGCGGGATCTCTTACTGAACCTGGAACTCACAATGTGGTTAGGCTAACTCACCAACAAGTCCTACCTATCATCCTGCCACTGTTCCCAATACTAGGAGTACAGACACACGGTCATTTGTGTTTTTATGTAACTGCTGGGGATTCAGACTCAGGTCTTTGTGCCCACATGGCAAACACTTTATCCATTGAACTCATCTTTCCAGTCATTTATTTAAAACTACTTTCTGACAAGTCGTAGAGTCCGAAGGCAGGAGGGGGATAAGAATGCATAGAGTCCAGGGTACCGTGTCCTGGTCACTCAGGGCACACAATGCTGGAGTTGGCGCTCCAGGGATGAGAGGTGAGGCACAAAGAATGGAAAAAGTATGGAGAAAAGGAGGTGTGTTGTGATTGGGCGATCTCCACCTCACCCATTGGTCTCGCCGTCACCTCCCTCCTCCTCCCAAATCAATGAGGAGGGAAAAATCACAGTATTCCAATTCATCCCATAGTTCTGCTGCCCGAGGTGAGTGGAAACAGCAGTGAGAGGAATGCTATACCTCACTCAACGAGAAGGGAGCACAAAAATTTGTACCAACAGCTGAGAAAATGCAGCCGGCGCCACAGCAAAACCAGGCAGTTCTTGACAACAACGGCAACACCACCCAAGAGACCCGAGGCCAACTCCCACGCTGAAGCAATTTTGTAAGCCCAAAATTGGGGATTAGAGCCGAACACAAGCGGTCCTTCTCCACAAATCAGCACACACCCACCGCTTCTGCTCCCTGCTCTGCTGCTCCCTGGAGGAAACCGTCAAGGCTCTTTCTGTCTCTCTTTAAAATGGGAGCTAAATTAGCAACTTACCGCAAAGGAGTGTTTTCTTAATTACTCGCGTACAAATTACTTGACATTAGTGAATGAAAGGTATCAAGGAGAGAGAATGCAAGCTATTACCATGATTATTTTTGTTCTAATATAAAGCGGTGGACCAGAAGCCCTTTCTATCTGTGGATTATGGTTTAGATCCCTGATGCTTCAGGGACTGGTTCCTAAGGCTCCAAACGCCATTAGTACTAGCAGCCTTTCAAGGCAGATCAAGAGAGGCTGGCATTCCAGGCTGAAGCTTGCAGGGTGTGGAGTTGAAAGAGTAGATGCAGGGGGAGAGAACGGGAGCCTGAGTGACGGCCTCATCCTGGCTGGCCACCATGTGAAAAGTTTCATTTCTCATAACCTCCAGTTTCCTCTCATCCTGTTTGCAAGTCTCCCAGTCTTGGAACAGCCTTGGGGAGGAAAAGAGGGGGATTCCGCAGACTCCACCATCACCGTCACGTGACTCCACTGCCACGTGTTCTAAAGCACAAAAATTACAGGCGTCAAAAGACAACAGGGAAAGTTCCAGGCTAGTGTGGTCTAAATAGTGAGTTCCAGGCCAGTCAGGGCTATATACCGATCCTTTGTCCTTCATAAAACCCACCACCGCCACCACCACCACCACCACCACCACCACCACCACCACCACCACCACCACCACCACCACCACCGAAAACACTGCCAATGACAAAAATAAGCATGGATTGCACAATATGCCATCGCTGGAGAGGAAAGAATGGCTTCTTCTAAGTGATGGTTAAGCCTCTGTGGAAAGAGGGACGTGAGAAAGAACCTCCTAGTCTGGCTCTAAAGTTTGCGTTTCTCCGAAAAACTACCAGAGCCAAATCAAGGCAGTCGTTTTAAAGAGTGGCAGTCCTGCCCAGGAGGCAGGCTCAGAGGGCAACCTCATGCGCCTAGGGAATGTGAGCTTCCGGGGATGGCCTTGGTTTGCCTCTGCCTCTGTGAAGCACACAGTGATGTGATCTTCACGAGGAGTGCAGATTCGGGAGAAAGTGGCGCAGCCTGGCGATCCTTTCAGAAAGTTGCAGAAGGCCTTGCATGCTTCCCGTGGAATCCTTCTGATCAAAACATTTCCTCTGCCAGAGTAGGCAGTAGGCTTTTGTATAATTAGACAAGTTCCCATCCAGCGAGATGGTGAGAGAGAGAGGGAGCCATACCCACTGGATTTCTCTGTAATAGAGAGGTGTTTATTCTCTTCTCTGAAATATCTTCCTGATGAATTCCAGTGTGTTATGTTTACTATTAATGTCTTAATGATAGTGACAGGAGACTGTTTAAACCTCATTTCATGGCCGACTTTCTATATAGAAAAACTCTCTCTCCGCCCATATGCAGTTTTCCATCCATTCATTAATTGTACTGCTGCTCTCCTAAGTTTATTTACTGCTTCTAAATATGTATCTTAATTTACATGTCAAGTCCCACGGGGTGGCTATAAAATGTAAAATCTTATATAATAGCAGGAGCAGCCGCAAATATTTTATATCCGGGGCTGCTTCTGAATCCTAATTCTGCAGATGGTGTGAGGTTCATTTTTATAGAAGCCATTGAAAACTAATAAATGCCATCCACATCATTCAGCATTGTCAATAATATACCAGATTGTGTGCCCAGGGATGCTTGGGAAGCAGGATGAGAGCCCAGCCCTTCCCTCTGCAGCCTCCAGCTGCACAGCCACAGCTGACTGGTCCCATCAGCCCCCACAATTCTGCACAGCTCAGCAACAAGGCCAGGCCTTTTGCATCTGTGCAGGGGAGAGGTGAGCTGTCACTCCTAACACTGGGTGCATTTGCCTCGTCAAAAGCAATAGATGAACAGAGGAGAAAAAGAGAGGAAGTAACAGTGAGGCCACCACATGGCCTGGTGCAGAAGCCATGAATTCCTGACCCGTTCCTTCTTGTACAGTCTTACTTAGAGCCAGTCTACACACACACACACACACACACACACACACACACACACACACACGCACACACGCACACGCACACGCACACGCACAAACACACACACACATGCCTGTGTTCACGTTCATGTGGAGGCCAGAGGTCAATGTCAAGTATCTTTGTCAATTTGGTCTTGAGACAAGGCTTCTCAGAGGAACTGGAATTCACTAGCTGAGTTAGTCACACTGGCCAGCAAGCTCCCGGGATCTTCCTGTCTCAGTCTCCCCAATGCTGGCATAGCAGAAGCTTGCCACCACACCAGGCATTCTACACGGACATTGGGATCCAAACTTAAGCCCTCACGCTTTTGTGGCAAGCACTTTACCAGATAAGCCCTATGTCTAGCCAAAAGACATTGTGACACATTGTGACAATAATGTTCACACTTGAAAAAAATGTGTTATTTAGTTACAAAAATAATCACAAAAGATATTTATTTTAAGTAAGTTTTTATTGGACTGTATTCATATTCATCATTGGACTCATATGACCTATAGGCCATGGGTTGGACATTGCTGTTTGACATATTTTCCTTGTCTTTAAATATATATTGGTTTTTATTTTATGTATATGGATGATTTTCCTGCTTGTATACATGTGCACAATATACACTCCCAGTGCCAACAGAGTACATTAGAGGACATTAGATCCACTGGAGGTGGGTTTATGGATGCTTGTAAACAGTCATGAGGGTACTTGGTACCAAACCCAGGTCCTCTGCAAGAACAAGTACTCTTAACTGCTGAGCCTTCTCTCTAATCCCCTCCTGGCTTATTTCTTTTTGATAAATTCTCTTGTTCAGGAAACAAAAAGGGGTGAGAATTAGATTTAGTGAATCAGTGTTTTATGCTTGCATTCTTCCTTTTGCCAAATGGGTCTCGATTTTCTACTGTGTCACGGGCACCATCTATGCAAGGCAAATGAGTAGACATATCTAGAAACTTACTTTTGCCCATGAAAATTAACCCTGCCCCAGAGGAACTGACATTGTAGAAGTGGTGTTCCAGTGATAGCAACTCATAATAAGTAGATGACGTGCTCCAAAGGAAGGAGAGAGAGGGGGGGGTTCCTATGCATAGAAATCTTACAAAGGAGAGGAGCAACGAGCTGGCCTTCCAGGGCCTTGAAATTAACTAATGCCTCCCAAAGCCAAAACCAATTCCTTATTTTTGTCAGCTCCATTAGGATCCACTTCCCTAATTGCAGAATTCTCTTTGCTGTTTCTCTCTCACCACTGATTCTTTGAACTAGATTTGGTCTAAATACAAACACCAAAGGAGCAAGAGGATCTTCTACCGTTCAGCCACCTCGAGAGGCACTGTGATGTGGTTGGCCTGAGTGGTGAGTGGCACATCAGGTAGGCTTCCTGAGAGGCACTAGCTTAGGGAAGCAAGAGAACAGCGAGGCCCAAAGCAGCTTGGTTGTAGAGGGGAAAGTAAACGTCTCAGTAGCATTTCTCCTTCAGATTCACCGAGACCCCTGACTGGGAGTTACATGGAGAGAAAACCTGGCTGCAGACGTTCCTTGCTGGCAGAGTCCACCTCACCTAAACCTCCATAAGCTTTCAGAAATGAAGGATTGTGATGTGGGATTTCCCTCTGTATGCCGTGATTACCATTGATAAATAAAGGAACTGCTTTGGGCTTATAGCAGAGCTATAGGGGAACAGAGCTAGGTGGGGAAAAACTAAACTGAATGCTGGGAGGAAGAAGATGGAGGTAGAGCAACACCATGTAGCCCCGCTGGAGACAGATGCCAGAACGTTAGCCTGTAAGCCACAGCCACTTGGCAATACACAGATTAATATAAATGGGTTAAATTAATATGTAAGAGTTAGCAAATTAGAAGCTAGAGCTAATGGGCCAAGCAGTGATTTAATTAATACAATTTCTCTGTGATTATTTTGGTTCTGGGCAGCCCAATGTTTCCTTGTGTGTATTGTTTTGAAGGTAGTTAGAATAAGAGATCACCTCCTGGGTGTGTGTAATTCCCTGCTACTAATAGAATAAATTCTAGCCTAACACAGAGCCTGCATGTACACTCCACACAAAAATGACCATTTCCCCTCTTCTTGTGTAAGTTGTGATTTAGTGTAGTGATTGTGCATGGTGGCATGTGCCTGTGGTCTTAGCACCCAAAAGGCTGAGGCAGGGAGATCATGACTTTGAACCAAGCAGGGTTATATAGTGAAGCCCTGTCTCAAAAACAAACAAACTCACATGGATCATTAATGGTAGTCTTTGGGAACAAGATTTCAGGGAGAGGAAAACATCCTAATTTCTTGCCAAGGGTGTTTTGGGGTGGGGTACTGCCTTCAATAATGCACAGCATCATCTCACAGGACACTGGTGGGCAGGGTGGGAAATTGCCAAAATAAGAAGGTCCATACCACTATGGTAGGAATATGAGAGGAACTAGGGGTGCAGGACACAGCGAGCACTCAGAGATCCTTGGGGGAAACCTCTCAAGGCATCCTGTCAAAGGAAATCTCACCAGAGGCCAGCATCAGAAGGCAGCTGCCATGCCAGGCATAGGTTCTAGGCCAGTGGGGCAGGGCCTTAAGTTTCAGGTTACATGAAAGAAGCAGGGGCCTGTGGGAAGCTGTGGTGGGCATAAGGCATCAGGAGCCTAGTGTGTGGAAGAAGCCATCTACAGGTGCATAGGCTTGCATTTCCTGCAGCATTATTCATGGAGGGAGATGAAACGGTTGGCTTGGAAGACAGTACACTGACCCAAAGAAATATAGTGGTAAAGTGACAAGCAGGGATGATTCATTCAGGAGAACATACTAGAATACAAAACTACCAGTGTCCACAGAGAGAAAGACAGGGCTGAGATGAAACATTCAGTAAACCTTAGCTCATGTAGACCACACTCTTGGTTTGGAACAGTCAGCTGACATCGTTGTTGGGTGTTTTCTTCCGGTAGCAACTTTAACTGCATTTAAGATAATTATCCTAGGTCTGTGGGGGAGTTGAAGGAACCCAGTCTGCCTTGCTCATGTGGAACTTGGTCTGATGGTTGCCTTGTGGGCTGTTGCTTTCCTCTACAAACGAAAAAGTCAGTACCTGTGAAGTGGGAAGTTCAGACTCTACGTTTTAGCCCACCTATTGCTCTCTGATCTATCAAGGAGTATTCCAGAGAACTCCTAAAGAGAAACAGTGACCTTGACTAATGGAAGAACTCTAGCTATTTACCGTTCACATCATTGCAAGACTTTGTTTCTGTGTGCACACACTGTTCTTGTGAAGGACTACTGATGCAGTCATTGTTACGAACTATGAGGCAAGATAATTCAAAATACATTGAGAAGATGGAAATACTCAAGTACGGAGAATGAATGAAAGTGGAACTGACAGACACAAAAATGCCCATGACAGGTAAAGGCAGTTAAGGCAAGTGGTACCCATCACCATCCACACCATCTGATATCATTAGCTGAGCATCAACAGGCCTGTGCAGGGCTCTTCCATGACACAATATTTTCCTTAGGGCCCACCTTCCTTTGTCCTTTGTGATTTGACTTTCTCCTTTAGGCTCTTGCATTTGTCTTTTGTAATTTGAAGACACTGGAGTGGATTCTTTGCTTACACCGAGAGTCATGGAGCATGATGTTAGAGATATGAAGAAGCACTCTAGAATGCAAACTTTCTAGGCACTCCACTCTGGGAAGGGACTCAGCAGTTGCCTGCATGCCTGCCAGTGTTCTCACCATCCCGTTTTAATGTCTAATCGATACATATTAAACACGGGATGTGTAATCTGCTCAAAAGCTGATGAAATGTTTTTTACACTATTTTATAAATTCCAAAATATAAGAAACTATGATTAATTCTTATGCTTCAGGACAGTCTGGGAGGCATTTTAGTAGTTCTCACTTCAAGCCTAAAAGAAACTGCCTTGAAAATTGTATTGCCATAGCTAAGACTCACCAATGGCCTATTTCTACCTGGTATTCTCTCCAGATGCACAGGGCACAACTACATGTCTGCTCAAAGTTGTACTTTCCTTCTTCTTATCCTCCTCTTCCTCTTCCTCCTTCCTTTTTGGTTTTTCAGACAAGGTTTCTTTGTGTAGCTCTGGAGCCTGTCCTCAAACTCACTCTGTGCTGGCCTCAAACTCACATAAATCCACTTGCCTCTGCCTCCCGAGCGCTGGCATTAAAGATTTGCACCACTATCACCCAGCCCCTTCTTCTTTTAGAAATAAACTTTCCTTGAATTTAGTGGGGCATGTGGTCATCAAAACCCATATTTTGTAGAATTTGGAGTTAAATGCTCACCAATGGAGGGTAAGCAGATAGGTCACACCTTGTGGCTTTATCCTTTATGTCTGAGGTACAGTTATGAAAGCAGGAGATAGAACAGCTGTTTTAACCCAAAGAGTAAAGAGATCAGGTTTGCTCAATGTGCAAAAGGACGAGTTCAGGGATGAAGAATGCTAGGCAGGAGTCAGATTATAACAAAGGCTCTGGTTACCTTGCTCACAAGGAAAGATGGCTTTGAGAATATCAGGTAATTTTTCAAGTCTTCGAACAAATGACAAAATCTTTCAAGTCTTTCAGTGTCTTCCTCTACTGAGAAGGAGTAAATAGCATTCTCTCTCACAGGGTTATTATAGGGGCTCAGTTCTAGTAGGAGATGTTTGAGCAACATATGTCATTTTAAAACTGTTGCAAGTTACAGCAAAACAATGTGTATCTGACCCAGTGAGAGCAGCTATCTAGAAGGTGATGTCTCATAAGAGAAGTTTCTCAGTTTGGCATTCCAGAGTCTTGCCTGTTCAAACGCACTAGGATCAGCAGGAGAAATGGCTTGTGCCCTAGGCTCTGAGCTCGCCTGGATTGCTAGTAACCTTCCTATGATGCTGCCATTCCCTTTGCAAAGGGTAATTCTTGCTGTCATTAGCAGACAGATTTCCTGTTTGGGTAAATTTGATGAAGGAAATTATCCTGCCAGGAGCTGGGCAGATGCATAACTGCTGTACTGCTATGTGACAAGTTGATTGTCGTGGTCGATGTCTGTGGACCTTGTATTTGTGAAGCTAAAATTGGAGACCCCCAGCATTGCAAGTGTGTCAGTTGTCAGTTGTCTGCTCACCAGAAGTGCTCTCTGTTTCCTTTCAGAGTGATCCAGTTCATTCTTCATTTCCTCCTCAAGGTGCTCATTTCCCGGAGGCTTCTCCTGAGCACAGACCCCCACAGCTATGCCTGTTAACCCTTCTGCATGCCTTCAAATACAAAATTGAGCACCAACCAGTTTTAAGTTTCTTTCAAGTCCCAAGTGTTGCAAAGCAGAATTTGAACCATTCTTCGGCATTCATTGTGAGTGTTCCCAAAGCAAAATGCTTTAGGAAGGACTTTTCAGGGCTCACAGCAAGCCCTGACAAGGTTCCTTAAAGTGGCTAATATCAGAGGGAACAGAAAACCACTTCTGATTCCTTATCATATTGCATATCTTACTTACCTTGTTCCTACATGGTTAGACATCACCAATGGCTTTGGTATAGACTGTTCTACTAAATAGCCCTGTTACAAGTGGGATAAAGATGTGAAAATCTAGGATTAAGACTTGTAAAGGAACGTTTGACAAAGTACAAAACCAAAACCAAAAACAAACAAACAAAAAAAAACCATTAAAATAAGAATGTAATTGTCACATACACCTGCCATAGCATCATCACTGGGCACAGACTCATAGAGCCTGAGGACAGCATGCACCATGTCATCTAACATTGACAGTCACCAGGAGCACAGTGGCTGAAAAGCCTCATTACATTGGACAGATGCTGGAAATCTTATTCTGCAAAAAACAGAGCACCTGGCAAATTGCTGACTTGTTCCTTTGATAATTTCATAATTTACAAGTTCAAGGAGTCATGGGGTAACTTCCTATTTGACTCTCAGTTCTGACCAACTTAGTAGAACTAGATCATTGTCCAGAAATGACACAACCTTTGACAGCCATGAACTTCATCTTAAAGTAGCCAGGAACATATCATAAAACTAATCAAAATTTCTGTGAACATTGACAAAGAAAATATATTATGGTAGATGTCCTGGGGATATTTACCTCAAAAATACACGTTTTTTTCTAGCAACTGTATCTGTTGATGACTCCATCAACGACTGGAGACCAACCAAGCAGCCTACACCAGCATATCTGTATCCTACAATCTGAACCAGGGATGGTTCTGACCCAAGGCTAGCCAATGACTGGAATGGCTGATCGTGCTTAGCTGCTGTCCTCTAAGGTAAGAAGAGAAAAATATCTTAAGACTTCTAAGTTTCAGGCCCAATGAGGACTACCTGTGTTTAGCTTTATGTGATGGCAGTCTGCAGCTGCTATCTGAAGTCTATCACTAGGTGGTATTTGTTTCTCCTCTCTGAGTTGCTTAGATGGTGCATCTGTCTGCTGTTTCCAAAGCAGCTGGAATCTTAGGTAGATGTAATGAGAGTTTCTAAGCATAACTCCCAGCCCAGATTTTGATGTGAGGACCTCTTCCTTGAATCTCAGCTAAGCAAACGCTCACAGCCTACATGTGTTACTTTATCCTATCTCTAATGCTTTAGAAAGCCCTGTTCCAGCAGGGAAACATGTGTAACCTATCTAACAAGATATTCTGGGTATCCTGGAGTCTAACCATGGCCCCTTGAAGTGATTTTTCCCACATGACTTCCTAATTGTGGTTCTACTCACAAGACAAGCATTCGTGTAGTATTCTCCTAGACTTTGAGCAGACATTGTTTATTAAACCACTTTGTTATGCCTTTATTTTAAAAGGCACAATCCGGAAAAACCACAATTTCCCCAGTAGAAGTCCTCAAAGTGCATATGAGGTGGTTTGTCTATATTAGTCACACCAAAGTTGGACAATTTAAAAATCTCTGATCCCTAAGCACAAATGGATGTTCCACTGAAGATTTCCTATCTGCCTTCATTCCCAAATAGAGATGGGGAGAAGATCGGTAATTATATCACCTTTTGGTCTGCCAAATTCTTAGATTATGTTGTTAATAACAAGTTTGGGTATATTTCCATTTTTGTTTTTTTTAAAGCTTTGTACTTTTTAATGACTATTTGATTTAATCCGTCCTTATGTAAAGCAACTACATTGAATTTATAAGATGCTAATATGGTATATCTTGAGAATCTAACAGAATGGCTAAATAAATATGTAAGCTATTAAAACAGTACTAGAGAATAATTCCAAAGAAGGAGTTATTAATACTCTTGTTCACAAATTATTCTGAGATGTACTGTTTGATGCTACTGTGGATGAAATTATTTCCATGATTTCTTAAAAATAATTTTTAATTACAATATAATTAGATAGTTTCCTTCCTTCACATTTTTCTTTCCAACGTCTCCCATTCTTCTCCACCAGCTCCCTGCTCTTAAATCCATGAATTTTTTTTAAAATCTTGAATTGCTATCATTACATACAAGCACACACAACCTGAGGAGTCCATTTAATGTTGCTTGTATGTATCTGATTTCAGGCCTGATTATTGGTATTGGCTAACCAATCAGGGGAAGGGGTTATCCCTGGGCAAAGCTATTTCTCCCACTTTCAGCATTCCTTAGCTGCCTGTCTAGGAGTGGAACCCGGGCTTCTTCCTACCACTTTAACATATCTGTTGGTGTTGTTCTTGTTCAGGCTTTGTTAGGCAGACATAGTGTTCAGGTTCATGGGTATGGCTTCTCTGTCATTTCTAGGAGACACAACTTCACAGCAGATGTCTTGGTCCTCTGGCATGTAGACTCTTTCCATCGCCTCTTCTATGTTTCCTGAGCCTTAGGTACCGCGGGCGTGTTGTGGAATTTTGACTGAGAATTTTGACCAGTTGGGATTTTATGCAGTGATCTCCAATGTTTCAAAGAGAACCTTCGTTGATGAGAGGTGAAAACTTTACTTATCTGTGGGTGTGAGGATAAGAAGTTGGAATGGAGGGGTGTTGTTAGGCAGATCAGGAATAGTTCTTCATTATAGAAAGTATGAGAGAGTCTATCCCTTTCTTATGTCTTCTGTTATGGGAAAGCTTTGGACTCTGGATGGAGAAATGGTCCTCAATTTCTACATCTGCAAAGTGGAGATGGCCTAGCTGAGAAGCTGTAAGTTCTCTTCCTTTCTGATTATTTTATGCAATATGTTAAAAATGAGTAAAACCAAATAGCGATGGGAAAGTAGGTGTGGACATAGCCTCAGCTAGAGAGGGTCTGTCAAGATTGGAAGCAGATGGGTTTCGTTTATTTGGGAAGTAGAGAGCCCTGTAATCAGAGCAGATGCTTTCTTCTTCACCGGCTCTTTTCAAAGAGATGAAGAAATGGTGCAGTGGTTTGTCTGCCTCTGATTCAGATGAACCTGAGGTGAACCATGCTATGGGTCTTGGCTAAGCTACACTGGGAAAAACCAGGGCTAGGAACTGAGTTTTCAGCGGTCTATGGTTCGTGTTCACATTAGTGTTTGTGATCACTTCAGAGCCAACCTAGTGCTCATCTGCTCTCATTTCAGTTGAAATTGGTCCAGCTCAGAAACATTTCATAGTCTCTAGCTGAAAAGGAACCCATCTCTTCGTCTCGGCTGTCGCCACACCATCCGTATTCCTTCCAAAAGCCCCACTTACAATATGGTTTCTTGAGACCAGCGTTAGGTGGCATGCCTTGGTATTGCAGTTGTGTGGCTAGAGGAGCATTGAGTCTGCCTCTTTATCTCTTTCTCCTCCCTCCCCTATGTCCTTTCTTTTTCTTTGCCTATGCTCCACCAGCTTGTATGGCCAGAACGCTTTACCTTCACTGCGGGAAAAATTTCACTCCATTAAGCAGGGCATTTTAAGGGAGAAATTGGGCAAGTAAGGCCTTATAGACATGTAGAAGTAAAATGGACCTGGCTTGTTTTGCTTGGTCTACTTATCCATGAGGGAAGGTGTTTGGGGATGATTCTTTTCTTTGGTTTTGCTTTTTTGTTTTGTCATTGATTTTGTGGAAGAAAGGTACCTGCCTATTTGCTGGTTGGAAAATCCTACAGGCAGCTTACACTCTTTTTGGAAGCCATAGGTATGACATCCAGGCCTTGGCACCAGCTCCTCTCCAACCTAGCTTATATTCAATGCATTGCCTCTTCTCAAACCTCAAAGACTCCGAGTAGGGAAGGACGCCAGCGCCATGGACAGGGAGCACAGCTTGGATCCAAACCCTGGAAGACAATGGAGCCCCATTGTGACTGCCACAGTAAGCCACTGGATGGCACTGTGGGTCCATGCAGGTGAGGGTGGTGGGGCATTTGTCTTTCTTTTTAAAAGGCCATTTAAGTTTGACAGGTAATTTGGCACATTTTGAGTGTGAGTGTGCCAAATGATTTGGCAAATATTTCACTTACCTCTGAAAATAGGCGCACCTGCTGTTGGGGCCTGCAGGAAGGTGGAGGTGGGTAGTTTCTCCCGCAATCCCTTGTTGATGCTAATTCCAGAGATGGAAGTGAAAAGATTTGAGTAAGGACAACCTACTATAGCTACAACCTACCATGGTTTTCAGTGTGGCACCATGCTTTGGAAAATAGCTAAAGGTTTGTGTTTCTTCTGAACCCAATCTCTCCTTTCTCTGGAAATATCTTTTTGTCTTCCCAGTGCTGCCCCCTCTCCCCCCCCCGCCCCCCCCCCCCCATAGGTGTCTCAGCTGGCTCTTGGCCAGATGAAATGAGATTTACATGAAGAGTTATGTCCTCTAATGGTCCTCCAACCAAGAGAATTAGGAAAATTTAGCTCCAACTTTTCTCTTTCTCAAGAAATCTCTGTTTAAGTGTGTTTAATAACCAGAAGACCCAAGCAGTATGAGAATGTCTCCTAAGCTGCCTCTTAACCAACCTGAAGGCAATAATTTGCTGAACACGATGGTGACAGTCACATGTGGACATTCCATTCCTGTGGACGAATGTGGGTGACAGGACTGAAACATGAAGCCCTTAGGACAAGTTCCTAGTGTGCCAAATTTAAGTCCCTCTCCCATAATATGTGCTACTCAGTAGGGCATATTGGGCTACATATGAATAAAAATGGCGTTAGTATCGGTATCACTTTAAGTCTGAGCTAATCTTTAAAATGGTAGAACATCTTCAAACCCAATTACTATAGTTAACACACCTATTGTCTGTTGTGGGACCACTTGCCAAATGCTAAGCAATTACCCAGAACAGGCTGGGAACGGACAGGTTAGAGAAGAGGGAGTCTCAAGTCCTGTCAGGACCGTGCACTGACTCGTAAAAGAAACAGCACCTGGTGTCAAACCTATCAATCTTTTGAGAAATACCAAGGATGCATTCTACAGTGGGATGCCTCTGGCTTCAGATTTTGAGGAATGGCTTCTAGTCCCAGACCACCTAACAGCTGCGCCGCACTGCAGACTTTATTAACTCTCTAATCTGTTTTCCTACCTGAGCATGGAAAACGCAATTCAGAGGAACTCCTGTGGCTAGACACCACTGGGATTTTTTTATTTTTTATTTTTTTCTTTAGTTTAGGTAGTTTCAAATGTTTTCAAATATCTCTTGGTACGTATTAGGATTATACATATATTCATAATTCAATTTGTAATCCAATATAATTTAAATATATATTTAATCCAATAAATAGCAGTGTCATAAAGATAAATGTTTGAAACAGTGAGGTACTTTATGAAAAGATACATATTTATGCTTTTAACATTTAGCTTACACGTTTCACTGAAGCTCTTTCATAAGTTTTTTTTTTTAATCTTTAGATACTTAAGTTTTTTTGCTTTTGTTTTTAATATTCATTTTTTTTGTATCATATCACTAAAGTTTCACTTCAGGAGAGACCAGATGAAGAAAGGACATTATGGAGGTTGATGGTGAACTTGATAAGATGTTTCTGTGGGCTGACAGAGTGGAAACCTAGTTGGGGAGGGCTGAAGAAGAATGGGAGAGGAGGGGCTGGTGAGATGGCTAGGGTGGGAGGGGAGGGGCTAGTGAGATGGCTAGGGTGGGAGGGGAGGGGCTAGTGAGATGGCTAGGGTGGGAGGGGAGGGGCTAGTGAGATGGGTAGGATGGGAGGGGAGGGGCTAGTGAGATGGCTAGGGTGGGAGGGGAGGGGCTAGTGAGATGGGTAGGATGGGAGGGGAGGGGCTAGTGGTGAGATGGCTAGGGTGGGAGGGGAGGGGCTAGTGAGATGGCTAGGGTGGGAGGGGAGGGGCTAGTGGTGAGATGGCTAATTGCATAAAGTGTTTACTACACACATGTGAGGATGAGAGCTCAGATCATCAACAGCTACATGAAAGCTGTACAGGCCAGACTGGCAAGGTGAGCCAGAGAGTAAAGCACTTGCCACTGAGGCTTAAGACCTCTAAAACCCACATGGTTGAAAGAAAGGAACAGGCTCCTGCAAGTCAGCCTGTGACTGCCACACCTACACAGTGGCGTGCCCTACTCAATAAATAAATGAATGTAGTTTTTTTAAAAAAAGAAAGAAAGAAAGAAAGAAAGAAAGAAAGGAAGGAAGGAAGGAAGGAAGAAAGAACGAAAGGAAGAAAGAAAGAAAAGCTGGAAATGCATTATGCCCAGTGCTTGGGAGAAGGCATGGGATTCCCCAGGGTGTGCTGGTTCAGTCAGTCAAATCCCAGGTTCTTGGCTCAGTGACTTTCTGCCTCGGTGAATAAGGTAGAAAGCAACCAAGGAAGATGCTCAATGCCAACTCTTGGTCTCCACGTGGATGTCTACTCTCACACATGTGAATATTAGAGCACGCATCTCTCTCTCTCTCTCTCACACACACACACAAATAAGGAAATGTCAGCAGCAGGCATACTTGGTCCTCTGTATTTACATGTTTTGCACCTAAGAATTCCACTAAGGACAGGTTGAAAACATTCAGAAAAATTATGAATGGAACATGTATAGAAGCTTTTTATTATTGCCATCACTTCATATACAAAACCAGATAGCAACTGTTCATATTATCTGTGATCTAGAGATAATTTTAAACACAGAGAATGATGCTTGCAGATTATATACTGGTATGTCTTAAAGGATCATGTGCATCCATGGGTTTTTGGCAACCATTGGCTTCCTAGAACCTATGTCTCTTGATTCTTGAGGGAAAAGGGCCTTTACAACTTTTATAAGTATTTTTAAAAGCAAAAATATACCCCCAATCAACAAACAAACACCACCACCACCACCACCACCAACAACAACAACAAAAAGACCCAAACCAACCAACCAAACAAACAAAACCAGGAAAAGGAAAAGGAAAGAGGCAATATACAGTACATGAAATCTGGAGAGGGGACTGACTCTTTTCTAAGAAGATGGACCTGCTAAGACTCCGGGTGTCAGAAGGAAACTAGAGATATACTTAACCATATTATCTGGAGTTCTCGCCAAAAGACTGAGATCTGGTTATAGATCTTGGGCTTGTTTTAAACAAGAGCAAGACCATCTTGTGTGTCCATGTCTTTAAGCTGAGCAGTCAGGGTGGAGGAGGGTCCAGGAGCACTTCTTGCTCTTGCCAAGTTAGCAGGCTTTGATTTGAGAGACCATATCATCCCAGAGCTGAGCAATCATGGCATCCAAACCTCTCATTAAACTGACTGTGGAATCCAAGGCAAAGAAGGGTTAGGTCTAAAGCTTTACCCTCAGAATGGTATTGGGTAAGGATTCAGAAGGTGGCTTTGGGACCAGAAATAGCTCTGTTTGAGTGCAATTCTCCCATCGTTTATCCGTTGAGTAACCCTTTAAGCAAGTTACCCTTGGTCTTCATAGTAACCGAATGAGGTGACTCTATACTATTTCAACAAATAAGCATTGGAATGAGACATTTGTCTTCCATGTGTTGTTGTAAAAATAAGCCCAGAGAAGACAAATGCTTATTCCAATGCTGGGTATGAGGTCAGGGTAAACTCTGATTCATGTCAGCCGCTATATGGGTATCTGCATGCATGGAAATGAAACGTTATAAACTTGCATGTTCAGAAAAATTCTAAAAATGTTATGGATCCTTCTGCAAATGGAATATAATAAACACTAGAGAAGGCGCTCAGGCCACAATGTTTAGTCTAAGCCTCGCTAAGTGTAGGACCAGCTGCAGCCACCACGCTCAGAGGCTCTTACTCATGGTTGACTCAAGTCTAGGTCCTTTTCCAAGCCCTTCTTGGCCTGCCCGTGTGCAACGATTATCTTCTCTATAAAAACTTTAAAGACACTTCCCTACCATCTGGGAGCTGGATACCCCCTTTCTCTCTTTCTCTTTCCCCTGGATTTCCTTATGAAGCAAACTAGGAGTTTAAATTTGCTGGGTGGTTAAGGGTGGCCAGGCGGCAGCCGGGAACAAAAGCCAATCCTCTTTTCTAAGGCTCCAGAATGGGCTGATACCAAGAAAAGGAGAGCAATGAAGGTGTGGACGCAAGGTGCAAAGGGTGAGGGACACCAAAGAAATGCAATCCTTCCCCCTGACCCAGGAGGAACACTGTCAGTCTGCTTCTCTTTAGCAGGACAGCCAGACACCATCCCTGATTCCACCAGAGCCTTTGGGTGGGCATCCACTTACGTTGTTACCCCTTATTCTGATTCTTGAGGTTTTCACAGACTCTGTGTGTAATTGTCCAAGTAGCTTAGCATGCTTGCTTCCTCTCTTGGGAACCAATTCCTCTTCTCCCTCCTTTTTATATATAAATTCCCAGCCACCACTTTGCTTAACTATGTTTCCAACGTTAGTTTTCTTCTCGCTGGAGATGAGCAACACAGGGTCAAATTAAAACTCATAGAACAGCACAAGTTAATTGGACTCTGAGAAGATAAGGATACTTGGAGCTCAGCTTGATAAAAACCCCACAGGATTTGGAAATGAGTCTTAGGGGAACCAAATAATAAAATAAATAAAAGAATCTGCTTTCTCTTGCCCCAGGGATCCACTTACCAACTTTCTATAGTAATCTCTGAATTTCTGAACTACAATCAAATGCTTAGTTTAAATAAGCAATATGTTTATGCTTCTACTTTACATATACTGGTGAAAAGGTGTCTGAGATGCAGAATAAAGTTTTATAATCTTCTTAGTTACTGACATAAACTCTAATATAGTAGAAAATAATGTAGTAAGATGATTGGCTTCTCTTTTGATGGAGTTGACATCCACATAATTTTCTCTTTCTCAACTAATATACAAAAGAAAGTCATGCTGTGTAGTCTGATGTACCCTCCCTACAGTTTTTCTTTCCATTTTCAAATTCTACTTCTAGGATGATGATATAGCTGATTTTCTAAAACCCTTTCTGTACAAGCATGAGAACCTGAGTTGGGATCCCCAGCACTCATAAAAAAGACCAGGAGTGGCAGTGCGTATCTATAACCCCTGTGCAGAAAGCATGAGTTTGGGGAACTCGGGCCAGCCAGTGTAGTCACACAGCAAGCCCTGAGTTTGGCAAGCTATCTCGTCTCAAACAGCGCGAAGAATGATTGCGGAAGACACCTGTCAATCTCTCACTTCCATATGCATGACCACATGTGCATATGCACCCTCGTGTACATGGGCACACACATAAATACACCACACACACACACATGCACACATGGATACACACCTTCCTTTGTTTTGAAGGTGGTTAGCACTGAGGAAATCCTCTAAGCAACGAGAGGTAATAAATTGGATAAGGAACTTATCGGGTGTGATAATGACACAAATAAGAACTACCATTCTGGACTTCTGGGTAATGGCAAATAGAACAGTTAACCTTCAGTCTATCTGCTGGATTTTGGCTCAGAATCTAATGATACAAAGTCTCTACCCCTGAAGGTCCAGGGTCTTTGGGGAAATGTGTATAGTGGTTTCAGCTCCATCCCCAAAGAGCCTGGAGTCTCCATCAGAATGCTGCCATTACAATTACAGCTAATTGCCACTAGTGCTGTGGGAAACAGTACTGGATGAGAAGGCACACAGAAATTACTTGCGTGGACCATTCAAGATAGCCCAGAGCGGGTAAAGGCTGCCCCTCTCCAAGGCTGATGAAAAACTCACCTTTGAAGATTAGAGAAAAGGAATGGAAGCGTGAAAATGTCTACTCATAAATTTAGTCGTGAAGCCTTTCTTCCCATCCAGAATAGTGTTTTAATACAAGTTTCCATTTTTATCAAAGTCCCATCTGTGTTGAGACCATGGACAAGGGAAAGGTAAATCAATCGGTCTACTTCCAGTGAGAATCAAGTATCACTGTGGACAGCTACTACTAAATCCGAGTTCTTTCCGTTGTAAGAATCTTAACTACTGCTTGTTCTGGCAATAAAAGTCAATGCTGGTTCTTCAGAAGACCATTTATTCAAGGGCTTTTAAAACTGACTTTAGTTAGACATTTAGAGGTCTGGTTTGTTCACTTCCTCTTTTACTGGAGGTTGTATTTAAGCTATAAACAGCAACAATGAGACATTTTTAGAATAAAAGAGGCAACTCAATATAAACAGGGGAGTGAACCTTAGTTCACTTAGCCTGGGCTCCTTTTCATATTTGTAAAGAAATTTCCTACCATGTAACTGTCCTGTGAAATGCCATAAGGGATGTGGACAACTTCTCTTCCAATTGACATTTCTAAATTGGTGACATGCAATTACCTTCTTCATATTCACACTGCTAAGTGAGTTGAAATTTGAAATTATATACTTGTAGCTCATTGAAGTCTTCCCTAAGTCTAAAATGGACACTCAATGTCTTGAGAGTTGATTGTAAGATGTTAACTCTCCCACTCTTCTGAGCAAAACGGTCCTCCCTGGGAAAATTGCTGCAGAAAGATTATTGTTATGCTAGCTACTTTCTAATCTTGGGACCATTTCCTGGGATTCTCTCGTTTTTGTTACAGCATTACAGGTGAGCTGTATCCAATGGGAGATTCTGCTTATGTTCACAATCCAAGAGCCAGAGACTTTGAATTGGAAGGTAATCAGGATACAGGGGTGGTCTGAGTGGGCTTCTGTGATGGTTTGCATGTTTTTTTTTATGATAGATATCTAACATATGAGACAAATTCCAAAAACGTTCTGATACAGGACTTGAGGAAGCTGAGAAATTGAGTCATCCTGGTATTCGTTTTGAAGCTGGCCAGTCGTAAAACATGCGTTATTGCTTAAAGGGTTTCCCACAAATGTTATGAGCTACTGTATTTTACCTCAACATGACCACAGTGTGGAAGTGGCTGGGATTTAACAGACAGGTGGTATCACTGAAGACGTCATGCTGATCCCAATTTTACTAGTCAGGGCCCTTCAGAGGAACAAAAGCCAATGGGATCCCAACTATACTACTCGAGGTCTTTCAGAGGAATAAAAACCAATTGGATAGAGACAGATATGTAAGAGGGGATTTGTTATAGGAATTGGCCTACATGATTTTGGAGACTGATCTGCCAGCTGCTAGCTGGAGACGCCTGAGAGCTGTGGTATATTCAGTCTGATTCTGAGGGCCTGAAGGCCTCAAGGGTAAGTCCTGGAGTCATAAGATCCCAAGCTTAGGAACACTGATTTCTCAGCATAGGAGAAAACAGATGTTGCAGCTCAAGAAGAGACAGACAGACAGACAGAGACAGACAGACAGACAGAGACACACACACATACACACACACACACACACACACAGAGAGAGAGAGAGAGAGAGAGGAGAGAGAGAGAGAGAGAGGGGAGAGAGAGAGAGAGAGAGAGAGAGAGAGAGAGAGAGAGAGAGAGAGAGAGAGAGAATCTTTCTTTTTGTCCTGTTTGGTCCCTTGGTAGAATAGGTTGCTGCTCCATTACATTGGTGAGGGCACATCACTACTAAGGCTACTGATCCAAATGCAGAAAACATCCAGAAACACCCTTATGGAAAAACATAGAAATTATGCTCTGCCCACCATCAATGTATCCCCTATCCGTATCCCAATTAGGTTGACACGTAAAATTAACTGTCACAACAAGTTACTCAGACACATGAGAGGGAGTGAGTCAGGGGATCAGCACTCAAGGCTCAGAGGAAATGACTGAATCTGAATTACAGAGCTATAAGGCACAGAGAAGCCCTAGAAGTCAACAAGTTCATCCATGAAGGCTGAATGGAAGGTAAGACAGTTGGCAGTGGAGCCCTGAGGCAGAGCCACATTTCAGGAAGGAACAAAGATTGAATAAAGAACCAGAAGGCAAAGACTGTAAAGAAATGGCATGTCCCTAAGCAAAGACACATGAGTGTTAAGCAAGAAGAGTGACCTCTGATGTCAATGCTGTGGAGAATTAAGGGTAGATGGAACTGCGTTTATTAGATATGTCAATACTGGGGCCATTAGGGACTCTGGGTTTCTGATAGCAATGTCTGTGGCATACCCTGGCAGGAGCTGCACTGCAAAGTTAGAAAACAGGAAGGGAGAAGAAGGTTGGCTGTAAAGTGAAATATTACTACTACTACTACTACTACTACTAATAATAATAATAAAATGGAAGGTAATCAGGGCAATGTTAGGGGTTAGAAAAATCTTCCCCGTTATGTGTATATTTTAAATAATTAAGATTGTATTTACAGATTAACCCACAGAATCGAATAAGCAGAGATCTTATGGGCTCACAGAAACTGACGGGAGAAACAAACAGGGACTCTGTAAGGTCTGAGCTAGGTCCTCTGCATATACCTTATGGTTGTGTAGGTTGGTGTTCCTGTGGGACTCCCAACAATGGGAAGGGGAGTGTCTCTGACTCTTTTGCCTGCACTTGGGACCCTTTCCCTCCTACTGAATTGCCACATCCAGCTGTGATTTTAAGGTTTGTGCCCAGTCTTATTATACCTTGTTAGGCCATGTTAAGTGGATGGATATCTCTGGGGAAGCCTTCTTCTACTTTTTCTTTCTTGCAGAGAAGTAGAGGAGGAGTTAGTTGTTCTGGGGAAAGGGGGAGGTAAGGGATGGCTGGGCAGAGTGGAGCCGAAGAAAACTGTGGTCAGGATGTAATGTGGGAAAGAAGAATAAAAGTTTAAATATATAAATAAATAATAAAAGACTGCATGTACAGAAAACCCCATGGAAGGAGAATTTGAGTGCCAGCGAATCTGGGACGGAAGGAATGGAGCTCTGGGAGTGGCAAAACTGTAGGCAGTGGCCAGGTGGATTGTGAACCCCCAAAGGCGAGAAGGAACACCTACCCCAGTGCCTAAATGGGTGGGAGGGAGAGAGATCTAGATTTAAACACATCTGTGGGGCAGGTGCTGGAGAGAGACTTTCATGGCGACTTCTATTTCCAAAAAGAAGTTATAGCTTTCAATGGAGAACAGAGAAGAAACTGGAAATGAAACAGATTTTTAAAGAGTTCAAAATCTGAAACTGGTTAAAAAAAATACTAAACTAAACAAACCAATAGGCCAGTGGAGATGGTTCTGTGGGTACAGCCACTTGGTACGAAGCTGGGTGACCTGAGTTCTGTTCTGGGACTCTATCCTAATTAGGGTGACCACTACGACCAAAGGCAACCTGAGAAGGAAGGGGTTTCTTTGATTTATGCTTCCATATCATAGTCCTTCTTGAAGGAAGTCAGGATAGGAACTTAAACAGGGCAGGAACCCAGAGGCAGGAGCTGATACAGAGGCCATGGAGGGGTGCTGCTTACTGACTCTCTCCTCCAGACTTACTCAACCCACTTTCTTACAGAACCCAGGACAATCAGCTCTGGTTTGGTTTAACATCACCCATAAGGTGCTGGAGCCTCCTCCATCAATCACAGATTAAGAAAACATCCTACAGGTGTGATGGCTAAAGTTACATTTTAAGTCTAAATCTCTGTGCTTAAGAGATCTATAAAACAAAAATGCCTATAACCTGTAAGCCCCACTTACCCAAGAGCAGATAAATTCCTGGAATACTGGGGGCTGTTGTTCTTATAAGATAACAAACCCATGTGTTTTTGCTTCTGTAAACAAGCTTGGAGTGCATAGGATGCATGCTTGATTGCACACAGACAGGAAGTACGTCAGGATGTGTGCTTCCCTTTGATTGCACAAAAGTGGGAAGTACTCTCTAAGCCTCTGACTCATTGTAATCTGGAATTAAAATTCTGACCATGATTTTTGTATGAACCTGGCCAGTACCCATGGCCCTGGTCAGTATTTAATAAAACCTATTATTTGTTAAATTTAATTCACGGTCAGACTGGTGAATGTCTGAACAACCCCAGACCCATAATGCAGGCTTGCCTACAGTCCATCTTATGAAGGCATTTTCTCAGTTGAGGCTCCTTCCTCTTTGATGACTCTAGCTTGTGTCAAGTTGACA
The DNA here is from genome assembly GCF_903992535.2 of Arvicola amphibius. NCBI lineage: Eukaryota > Metazoa > Chordata > Mammalia > Rodentia > Cricetidae > Arvicola > Arvicola amphibius. The sequence goes on along the minus strand of NC_052049.1, from coordinate 41,065,207 downwards.
TAAAATCAATCAGTACAGTACAGACGCCTACAGTGGAAGGAGAACATGGACTCACCCAAGTTGTCCTCTCTCTTTCCCCGCCCCCCACACACATGAGAGCAGAGAGACAGAGAGAAACAGGGAGAAGAAAAACATAAATAAGAATAAATAAGAAAATAAATGTTAGGTTTGCAACAGGCACTAGGGAAAGAGAAGGGCACTGACTGGATAGATGGAAGAGAGGGCTTTACCGGAGCAGGGTGTCTGTGCCTCAAAAAACTAATTAATTAGAGACACTAAAGCCAATTGCCTTTACTTATTCTCAGGATATAAAATGTACCGCTAATTCATGTCACGAATGTGTGCTGTGGAACAAAAGAGGGAAGAAGAGGAGAACACACGGAAGGGTTTAGGGTGACGGGGAAGAAGCTTGGGACAGAGGACGGAAAACAAACGCAAGTTGTTTTCAGCACACACTTCTTCTGGCAAACCACAAGTTTGTCCTGGACTTCTAGCAGGGAATTGTCCCTATGGTGTGACTTTCTGTCCAATTAATAACAGGTCCCATAATTTAACCAAGGGAAATTGTCACATTATTGTGAATTTGCCATTATTTTGAGGGCTGTTTTCCATTTTCTCCTAATTTCATGGTGGTTTTTTTTGTTATTGTTGTTTTGTTATTGCTATTGTTTTTAATCACATTTTTTATCAGTTTTATTTTGGTAACAAAATTACCCCGGTGGCTGCAGTATTGAGAGAGTTGCAAAGAATCTGAATTTGAATCTTTATTAGGATTATTGTGTGTTACTAGTTGTTAGATTTTATTTTTAAGTATGGAGTTGTGGTGGAGGAATTTCAAATTGTTTCATGGAGTGGGGGAGCAACTCCTGCTGAGAACGTCTCTTTCTTAGGCCTTTGTCACAAGCTAACACTATTTATGTATGCCTGCTGCATGTCCCCTTTGTCAAAGAGTCTTAAAAACAAAGGCGAGTGAAACTATTTTCCCCCTTTCTCTTCTTTTACAATCTTTGTGCTAGAGACACATTCATAGCCATGCGGGATGGAGTTTTCTAGCTGTTTGAGTTCTCATTCTCAAGATAAAGCAGGGAAAGTGGCATTGAACTAATCCATTCTTGAAAACATCTTAACATTATAAGCAGAACAAAGTGGTACAAAATGTATTCAGCCTCACGGATTTCTCTAGATTGTAACCAGAATAGAAGATGGCAGAATGTATTAATTCCTAAGATAAAATTATAATGAGAACAGAGAATGGTGCGAGATGAATTAATGTGGTGGCAGGCTTCTGTCTGCAGAGCATGGAGCTCTCTAAATACCACGGCGCAGCACTTTGTAGTCAGGTTTCTCTTATAATCTATATTTTAAAGATGCTCTAAGGATAAAGCCAGGCCGTATTTTCATCTCTAGGAGCACTACCACGGTGCTCTGGACACAGAATAGCCCCGGGGAAGTGATGAACGGGCTACCTGGCAGGCATAGAGGAGATTCAAGTTAGATATCAGGAAGATTTTTATTACCAAGAACATATACTGAGGTGCCCCCTCCTCTAGCAGATCCCTTTAAGTCTGACACTTCAAGGGAAATTTAGGTAGAGCATTTGCGGTTTGAAAAGAAGAATTTGTACTTTGGGGAAAAAAAAATTGTTCGTCTCTGTAATGTGCAAAGTATTCGTCTCTGTTTTCTGCCATTGCTACTTAAAGCACTCAGATTTTTTAAAAGCGCAAATGCCCCCCGTTTTTTTCTGGGATTATCATTCATCTCTGTAATGTACAAAGTAGTATTCTCTGTTTTCTACCATTGCTACTTAAAGCACTTAGATTTTTTAAAAGCCCAAGCGCTCCCCCGTTTTTTTTTCCTAAGTTTGATCTCAAAGGGGTAATGGCCAAATTTTGTATCTGAAATGAGACTATCTTTTCATCCACATTATAAATATAGCTATTAACAGGCTTGGTATGGGTTGCGGGAGAGTTACTCTGTGCAGTTGTATATCTGCTGTGTCATTCAGATGCCTAGTTTTAGAAGCTTTGTGACATTCAATGAAGGCAGATAATGCCAAATAATAATAAAGGAGACACACGGTGCAGACCCTTCAAAAGGACTGCGACTCCAGAAGCCATGGTAGAAAGCCTCGGGTGTCTGTACTAGAACTTTGAAAGGTTTAGTGATGCTTGTCCCACACAGCTTTGCATCTTCCGTTACCTGCTCTGATTGCACGTTTAATCAGGAAATCTGGTCTTTCCATCAGAACAGCTTTGCAGGTTTGATTGGCAGCAGAAGTGCTCTCGTCTTGAATGTTTCTGATGCAGGAAATTTGGGCCCAAGGTTTTTTTGTTTGCTTGCTTGTTTGTTTTTGGGGGTGGGGTGTGGGGTGTTTCTCTCTGCCTTAAATACTACTGCTCAGGGCATGGCTAGGTTATCGGAAGTATGAATTAGAGTTTTTAATAACATCAGCATGTGGCATTAGCAACGCTGTGTTACTGGTGCTGCCTGGGATTTCAGATGCAATCTGCGAACTCTATGATAATAAGCAAGAGTGAATTGTGAATGTGTTAATTCCAAATGAAACCGTAACCCAGGCTTAAGTACTTTGTACTCCCCTTCTGCTTAAGTGATTGGCTGTGACTGTTCTATGGTATGACCTCTATAAGCAACCCTAATGACTTGAGACTGGTTTTCATGAGTCAGATTCTCTCTCACCTTCCTTCCCACAAGGTCAAGTGTTTTATTCTTACAAGTCCCTCAGAAATGAAGCTGTTTGTGCCTCCTCACTCCACAGACTCAACGAATAGTAACGTAGCCTCTCTAAAATGTCATCAAAAGGACGGCACCCAGAGAATGAAAACCCACCATGCCCTGTGGGCTGTGACGAGAAGCCAAAACCTGTACGTAAACAGCACCTGTGAGCTGGTTCCTAGGAAATCTAAGCAACCGAAAGGCCTTCCCTTTCAAGAGAAATCTAACCTGGAATATCTCCTCCCTGCTGTTTGTAGGCCAGACCATGCAACATTTGCATTTCCCCTTTAAAACATAATAAGGAGAATTAAAGGCCTATGATTAAGCACTTAACACAAAATGAAAGGGCCATGGTTATTCATTAGGAAAACACCATGTAACTAGAATTCAATTGGATTTCAGACAGACTTCTTTCTTCCTATACACAATTGCACGTCATGGATTTGACATTTCTGTCTACCCCTTTTGTCTTTCAAGCACAGTTTATAATATTTTATTCATATCTGCAGCACTGTAGGAACAGGAGAACAAATTCTGGTGAGTTTAGCATGGGCTGGCTTCCCATTTCCCTCGTGAGCTGAATTCTCCTTTGCTTCTCTGTGTTTCCTTAGGTTGAAGGGAGACTAGCATGTGCTAGGCCCAACACAACAAGGGGGAATTTGCCTGACTGATGAAACTAGCAACATAGAAAGGAAGGTGCCCTCAGAAAACCATCCTTACATATGTGACAATGCTCTATGATAACAGTCAAAGTTGAATAGTTAAAAAAAGTATTCGGTGTAAATTCTGACCTTCCTTATGTTCCACAGTCTATTCCAGATTCAATTAAAAATCATAAAGAGAAAATGAACTCAGTTTTAGCCTGGTCTCCATAGGGAAGAATGGCCTGCATTGGAAACAAAGAAACAAACAAACAAACACCAAAATCAACAACAACAACAAAATAGGACAGGAAAATAAAAGTCTGAATTACATTTTAAATCAAATTTAAAAAATACATAAAATTTTTTATGTATTTTTGATGTTTTTTGAGACAAACATCAAACAAGAAAAATGTCATAATAATGAAAAAAGAACCATGCTACTTAGAATGTAAAGAACGCCTATATATCAATATACAAATAGGACAGTAGTGAACAAAACAGGCAGGCTGCCAAGGAGAAACAGATGCATCAGTGAACGTCACGTGTACAAACACGTATGAAGAAAAGTCACACACGTTTTCATTCACTAGCTAAGACTGTAGTAAAGGCAGCGTTTGGTGATGGCGATGTTGCCAGGAGGAGGTGGCACAGCCTGATGACAGGGCTGGCCTTTCTGGGAACCAATCTGACCTAACTACACCATGATCCTTGAAACTGTTCATAGCACATCTCCAGCTGGAAAAATAAGATTGCAAACCATTATTTTTTTGGGATGGGATTCCATTTTCTTTCTTGAAAGGAAGGAATGATGGAAGAAAACAGAAAAAAAAAGAGTTAATTATATGTGTGTACAAAGGCAAACTGGTGATTTTGTTTTCTTCTTTAAATGTCACAGTCGTTTGTTTACAGTGCTCCTATATTGCAATCAGGGAAGGTAATAATTTTATCTTTAAAAAGAGGAAGAAACTTGTAAAATGTGCTCATATCCTTTGACCTGCTGGTTCCCTGTTTAGAAAAAAACCACTCAGAGGGAGAAGCAAACATGTTGACATGCTGTGGTTAAAAATGAAGACAGCACGAGGGAATTGTTTAAATAAATTCTGGACCATCCAAAAGATAGAGTGTTATGCAGCTGCTGTGAATTATATGTCAGGAGGATTTTTGATGACATGCTAAAATGTATCTGACAAACTCTAAGCAAACAGAGTAAAACAAAACAGGATGCAAAATTGTATACGAGGAATGATTCCCGACCTCAAAAAATCCACACCAGACGCTAGAAAAGCAAAACACACCAAAATATTGATGTGTGTTGTCCTGGGTAGATTAATTATGGCGGAATTCTTTTCTTTGTCATAGGTTATTTTTGCTATTGTTTTAAACAACCCTATGTGCTGCTTTTGTAGGTGCGTTTGGGGACACCACGGGTCCTTCAGCCCTTAGACTGTGCTCTTCCTGCCACACAGAAGTGCAACAGCCTCTTCCTCAGTAAAGAATTTCACACCTTCGCTTAAACTGGAAAGGACCAAGCATCAGAAAAGGGCTTTAAAATCTGCATGCCACTAGGAAAAAAAATAAAAGTCTGCCAATAAGTAACAGATATTGATGTCCTTCGTGTGCCTGGACTGGCACCACTTGCGCCAGCTACTGGGCATTAAGTACGATGACAAACTACAGTGAAACAGAAGCCGCCAATGCCCCACTCCCAAGGGATGGTCTTTCTAGAACAGCCTCCAAACAGTCTGCCTCCTATCAGTGGCACGCTAATTCTTCACGTTGCCGGAGAATCTGTGGTCTTGCCATGTGCAGTCCCTTGGACGGCTGCATTGCTGGGTGCCTTGGGTAATTGCTAGGTAAACATCCGAATGCAGATTGCGAAAAGATACTCCTGTGGGTAGTAAAAATGCTGTCTGTTTGCAGGTTGACGCTTACCCCTGTGTTTCGGAGGTACCTGAATTGGTTTGGCTCTTTTCCAATTACAATCTGTTCGTAATCACCCAGGGTCTGTAACATCAAGCGGCGTTATGAGGGAATTAATTCTTCCTATGTGACAGTTGTTAGTGTAATTCATGTCCTTGTTTTTAATTGCTGGATCAAATTACTTTGTAGATTATTTCATATTTCATCCCAAGAGAAAGGAATAGAAAAAAACGCACAGTGCCTGTGGTGACTTATTTGTTTAGTCTACACTGGGGGAAAAACAGAATTAAAAAGATTGACTTTCTAAGCAAAATGGCTCTTCTGTATCCTTGGAGTATTTTTGCATGATTTTAGATGGAAAGTTTAAACACTTCAGGAATGAAGTTTATTTTTATAATGGCTCTGCCAAAATAATAGCCATAAAGGTCACAGGCATTGCCTCCTAATAAATGCCTTGAAATGGATTTACCATTCAGTGCTCTTTCGTTAAAAGAAGCACCTTGAAGATAAGAAATTAATGAGATTTAGAATAATTTATTAAGGAGTACCTAATAGGTTCTCATGAGATTCAAATGTCAAGATGTTTAAAAACATACCCATACACACACACACACACACACACAAAAGTAGAAAATGCAAATTATATTTTGGGAAAAAGATAGTATTTGAAAAGCCTTATAAATGTTTATTTTTGCTACACTGAAATTTACTCTTTGTATTTGAATATGTACCCCGTGGACATTTCCTCTGAGTTAGGAGTATAGTCGCCAGACACGTTTCATTCTGTTGTTTGGACTCTTAGGAAGAATTAGAGATTGCTGTTGAGGTGACCTAGGAGTTGAGGGTTTACTGCAGTCTGATGGGTGGGTGAAAGCCCAGCTAAAATAAGCTCCCAGAATGGAAAAGTCACAGATCAAAAATTCATTGTTCGGTTTCTTTTCACTTTCTGATGACTTGTGTTGAAAGGGATGGTAACGTGTTGAAATAAGCTGTCACTGTAATGGTCCGAGGCCAGCCAACGTGTGCATTGTCTCATAAATAATCATCTTCTAAAGTAGTGATAAACAGGAGGACTTAGAGCTTATGGATCGCTCAAAAGCAAGTGACAGAGAAACTGAGAAATACTGCCTGGCAAATAGAAAACCCAGTGAGCATTAGAACAGGGGCTGGAACCCGCTGGTTGCTGGGAGATTACTGTAAGAGTCAAATGGGAAGATCTACTCACTTAGGGCAAAGGTGGCAAGTAGTTCAGGTAACAAAGTGTTGTCAACATAGAAAAGGCCCTGGAAATAAGAGCCCAGCACGCTGGCAACAGAAGATGCAGACACAGACCCAACTCACAAGCTGGCAGCACCTGAGTCTGTTTTCTCTGCCACAGCACTGAATGTATTGCTATCATTGCCATGTTTAGGGAGAGAAAAGAGATAGCTCTAAAAATAGATGTCTTGCCCATCAAATGATGATGCAGAATTTCTGATGATGTATATTTCCTTGTAAACCCATTTCTACTAATTTTAAAAACTGGCTCTACTGCGTTCTCTTTCAAATGTGTTGTTCCTTTCCCATGTGTTGATCAAGAGAAGAGAGTTACCTGTCATCTGATAAGCTGATTTGTGGTTGTGGGCTGCTTAGCTATGTTTGCTCCTTTGCAGAGCTAGTCTCTATTGTGAATTGGTGTAACTGTGTAAGTAAGCTTCTTTAGGAAGAGACAGGGAAGAACTGCAAGCACTGTGGGTATGGATGGGGAGGATGTCATGTCATCGTTGTGCTCAGTAACCTCATTCTGACTGGGACAAAAAGCATTCAAGAGTTGCTCCTTTGTAGTAGCAATGTCTTGGTATCAGATACACACACACCAGGGCAACCGATACCCCCGGAACAGCTCTGAAATGAAATGTAAAAGGTCGCAGTTGTATCAGTTAGCGACACAGAGATCCGAGCTAAAACGTTAACGCACTCCGGGTATCCCACTCAAATATAGACTATATACAATAGTCAAGGTCAGGCATGTTATTCTCTCTCTGGGCATGGATATCTTCATCACAGACATCTGTGGTTCAAATAGGCAAGAGGGTGGATTAAGAATGATCTAACAGCAATCATAGGACACCTGAAGCGGATCACCTTTCTCACTGGCAGAGTAGTGTGGAGCCTCAACTATTAGACTGGGACGTCTTAAGGAGAATGGTGGGCTGATGCTCCATAGAACACCAGCCCCTAATAAAGTATATAATAATTGATAAAATAATAATGTTGAAGGTAGTCCCATATATAGATGTCAGTTGCTTTTTGTATACTTGCTTCAAAATAAGGTGTATGTGTGTGTGTGTGTGTTTATTTTAGTTTATTTCAGTTGTGATTATTAGTTTTTTTTTAAAAAGAATCTTCATAATCATAAGAATTTTTCTTTAGGATTTAACACAATAACAAGTTGCTCTCTATTGACTATTATTCGTAATATAAACAATGCCTCAAAATGTAGTCTCTTATAACCACTTCCATTTTACTTCACTGCTCTCTGGGTTGAGTAAGGTAACTTGGTTGTCAGCTGTGGCTCTGTTGCTGAAGACCAACCTGGTGATGGTCTGGGATGTTCAGGCAGGTGGGTCTGTGTGCATCTCAGTGAGATGGCTACTCTTGACTCCACACTCCCTCCAGTCCTTTAGTGAGGCAGAATCGGCTTCTTCTCCTGTTGGTGACAGAGTTCCAAATCACAAGGAAGAGAGAAGACAGACCCTGATATGGAGGCGATTTCCCAGTCTTTGCTAGTGTCAGTTCAAGCTAGGACACGTGAGTAGGGATGAGAATGAGAGGAATAACAGTGTGGAAGAAAGTGGTTGTTGGATGGGGAGTTTCAAGAAGCTCAAAGGGAGGGTTTGGTTCAGTTGCTGAGCTGAAAAACTCTTGTTATGGCTGAAGCATAAGGAGGGTGTGTCAAGGAGCCGAAAGGAGGGAAGTGGAGAAAAACAACAGATAGATTTAGCCAGGCAAAGACTGAAGTAAGTGGGCAAGGGTAATGGAAAACTACTGGAGAGATTCATAACACACACATTCTAGGTGGGAAGCATATTATATATACACTTTAGATTGGGTGTCATGCAGTCCAGGCTTTCAACTCACTGTGTAACCAAGGATAACCTTGAACATCTAATCCTTCTGTCTCCACCCAAAGGCTAAGCACATAGATATATGTTACTGTTTATGTGTTACTCAAGATTGAAGCCAAAGCTTTGTGCATGCCATGGAAGGCTTCGACCAACTGAGCTACATCTTCAGTCCCTACTGTTGGTGAGTTCAGTCTGGTTTATTTTGCTTAATGTGATGATCTCCCTTTTCATCCATTTTCTTGCAAAAACATGTAATTAAATTTCATTGTAGCTGAGCAAAAATTCCATTGTTCATACACTGTATTTTATTTATCTATTCATGGCCATCTAGACTGGTTCCATAATATACTACTTATTTTATTGGATTGTTTAATATATTTACATGTAATTCATCTTAATGATATATCTGGCTTAAATTTACCATCTTACTATTCGGTTCCATCTGTTTCCAGATCCTTTCATTCTCCTTTGTTGACATGGTTTAGACTACTCAGGTTTTACTCGCTCTTCCCTCTTCAATTGTATATGTTTTATCATTCTTTTAACAGTTACCTGAAAACTGTGAGGGCTTATCCTTGACTTTTTTAAATCTCTCAAAATTAGTACTTCCCAACAAATGACATTTTTAAGACTTTATAAAACTTTTTTTTAAATTACTTACTTGTTTCATTAATTTATTTATTTTACATCCCAACCACAATTTCCCCTCCCAGCTCTTCTCCCATTTCCTTCCTTCACCTCTCCTCTACCCCTCCACCTCCCAGTCCATTCTTCCTTCTCCATCTCCCAATCCACCCCCCCCCGTTTTTGTTCAGAAAAGGGCAGGCATTCCATGGGTATCAACAAAGCATGGCATATCAAGTTGCAGTAAGACTAAGCTCCTCCCCTTATATTAAGGGTGGGCAAGGAGATCCAGTATGAGGAATAGGTTCCCAAGATGTGTTAAAGACAGTCCCTGCTCCCCTTGTTAAGAATTCCACAAGTAGACCAAGCTACACAACTGTCACATATGTATGGGCCTAAGTCAGTCCCATGCAGGCCCCCTGGTTGTTGGTTCAGACTCTGTGAGTTCCTATGAGCCCAGGTTAGTTGATTCTGTGAGTTTTTTCATGATGTTTTGACCCCTCTGTCTCCCACAATCCTTCCTCCTTCTCTTCAGCAGGACTCCCCAAGCTCCACCTAGTGTTTGGCTGTCTCTACATCTGTTTCCACCAATTACTAGATGAAGGCTCTCTGAAAACAATTGTGGTGGTCACCAATCTGATCACAGGAATGGCCAGTTCAGGCTACATATCCACGACTGCTAGGAAGACTATAAAGAACTTTTACTCCTGTGTATTTTTATCACACAAGACAGCTTTGTTCTTTCTCAGTGGGTGTCCATCTGTTCCTATCTTGTCATTACAGTGTCTGGTCCTTAGTCTCCCCTTTATCTCAACGTCTTCATTTGGATCCTGAAGAAATCTCTTCAGTATCTCTTTTTAGCACAGGTCTGATGGATAAGTTCACAAGAGTTTTTTGTTTGGTTGGTTTTGGTGTGAACATTTATTTACCGGCCTTCATTTCGAAGGATATTTACATTGAATATTTCATTCTAGCTCATTCATTGTTTTCTTTTAACATTTTAAGGGTCCAATTTTTATTGATTTGTTTTTATTTATGTGTGTGTTTGTGTCTATGTGTCTTACATATGTGTGCAGTACCCCTGGAGGTCACATAGGGTAGGAGATCCTCTGGAGCTGCAGTTATAGACAGTCATGAACTTCCTTACATAGGTGCTGAGAGCTAAACTCAGATGCTCTTGAAGAGAAGCAAGCACTCTTGACTTTGGACCATCTCTCCAGCCCATTATTTGCTTTCTGAGACAGGGTATTGCTGTGTAGCTGGCTTCATACTCAACCTCTTGAGTGCTAGGATTACAAGCACGCGCCACTACTCCATCTACAGGAAGGCTTTCTGCTAGCGATTTTCTCCAAGGTACGAAGATGGCGGGGTTAGTAGGTAGAGCACTCTGGCTTCCCCCTTCCTCCCTGCCTCCCATAGTTCTTTTTGGCTGACTGGGTTGCAAGCCAGGATCCCTAGAGGCAGCCAGTCCTCTTGTGATGCTCCTGAGAACACAGAGAAGACTAGAAAGAGTCTGAGGACAAGCAGTACCAGACCTGCATCACAACTGATGTTCCCAAGTGTTTATTTCTGTTTCTGGGTTGATGTATTACATGACATTGTTATGAAAGGGAAAAGAAAATACTAGGTAATATTGTAATTTTTAAAGTTCCCTGTGGTTTAATGAACACTAATGTTTGTTTTTCTTTTATATTGTATACCCCAAACAGGCGGGTGTTAGCCTCTGATCCATACGTAGGGCTCAGGCAGATGGCAATTCTTTAATGGTTTACCTGGAGCTTCTGGAATATGTTACTTCTTAGACTGTGACAGCAGGGAAGGGGTGGCGCAGAAAGGCATAAAGGTTCTTTGTTTCCTCCCATGGCCTCCTCTACAGTAAGTAGTAGGTACAAGACGTTAGGGAATGTGGAGGGACACGCAGGGTATATGATACAGATGACTATTTCTAATACCTATAGATTAGCCAATTTAACACGTAATTAACAGGACTGAGGGTATAACAAAGTTGCAGATCATTTTGCTAGCATGTACCAGGTCCCAGGTTCTTGAGCTAATATACTCGACACCCTCACTCAAAAAAGCCACCGGAATTTCATTTTTCTACCGTGTTCTCCCTGCCAAGTAATTTCTGAGAATTAATTCTCCAGCTACTCAGTCATGATCACAAGCTGCACCAATCTTTCCTGAAGATCACTGGTCGCCTTTGCCAGTCATCCTTTCTTTAGATGATTTCTGGAGCCCTGGGAGGTGCGCACCGCCTGCCTGCTCATATCTCACTTCCCGGAACTGTTCTTTTTGCTATATTCTGGTACAGACACGTCTATCGCCTTAAACCTCACACCGAAGGCCTGAGAGTAGTGTCTAACACAATGGGTCAGGAAGCTTAGCAATGCTAAAAGAAAATCCTGAGGCAGGAGAGAGACACTTAGATGTCAGCTGCATTTCTGCTTCTGGATGGTGCCATGGCTGTCACCCTGTTCTTGGTCTCTTCAGCCCGCTCTCCCATCTGTAGTAATCAGCTCTCACCACAGTGTCTTTCCAGACTTTCTTATCCAGAGGTCTTATTTGTTACTGCCATTCAAAGATGAGAATGACTTCTCTCTCTTAGCTTCAGAGACAGTCTCTTCAAGGGCTGTCAAACTCACCGCACTGTGTGGTCTGCCTCTAAGTGCCCAGACAGGGCAGTCACACAGCTTCACAGTGGATTTCCCAAAGTCTCGATCACACCACCTGAAATAACATCACATATGAGTGTTCAGACAGGGATAGATTTTAGAGCTTGCCATCTGGTTCCTTTTAGATCTGGGCATCCCCCTCCCCAGTATAAGGTTAAGTCATGCCTCCCTGTCTATCCTTTCTTCATTTGGTTTTGCCTGCAGATATTTGATGGCCAATTTTAAGATGGAACCCATGTGTGTGTACTTGTGGATGTGCGCAGGCGCGTGCGTGCACACACACACACACAAACACACACACACATCCCAGAAATAAAGAATAATACACAGTCAGTTGGGTTTATAAAAATAAAATTTGGCTTCAGAAATCTTTTCAAGGTCACACTCTTGCTAAAAAAAATACATACATTTGCAATGATAAACAAAATCTATAACATGTCAGTTTGAAGTATTTGCATTTAGGTTATTGGGTGCCAATCTACTTCAAAAATAATGAGCATACATTTGCTTTACTTTTGGGTCAAAGAAAGGATCTTCTTCCAATTATTTTCCTGAAGCAAAGGAAGTCTTTTTTGAAGGAGAATTGATGTCTATACTAGTAAAGATAGACTATTGCCTACAACTTTTAAAGGGTACATTGCTAGTTTTAAAATAGATGTCTTTTCTACTGTGTTATCTGATTCCATTGGTGCTTGTACCCAAGATATAGAACTGGAATGATGTATATTTGCTTACTATACTATAAGAACATTATGGCTGCAGACAATTGTTTACAGTTGTTACATGCAGGTGTAAAGCACACCCCCCTCCCTGGCTCCTACCCCATTAAGTTCTGTAATAGAAAAGTTCAAAGTAGTATAGTACAACAACAACAACAACAACAAAACCCAATGTGAACCGCAGATATGACTTTAAGATTTTTGGTGGGCACATTAGATAAGCTAAAAAAGATGGAACTACTTTTAGCAACAATGTCATTTAACCTGAGGTATGTAAATTATGTTATATGTTGTTTATGCTTATACTCTTCTCTAAGTTCTTTATTATATTGTGCGTGCATGATGCGAAAAGGGAAAACAGAGCATGTGCATGCCAGAGCACTCATGTGGGGATCAGGGTACAATTATATGAAGTTGGAGAGCTGGTTTGCTCTGTGGGTTCAAGGGCTTGCACTCCGGGCAGACTTTTGAAGGAAGGGCCTTTACTCCCTGAACCATCTCACTAGCCCGTTTGGAGTCTATATAAACATAAACTATATTGAAGCATATAAAATATTCACCAGTAACATGGCTAGTTACTGCCAGGTTAGAGTGTTGAGGGAGAAGGCACGAATAAGTAGAGATTCTAATGAGGCATCGAGGTTTCTTTTTCACCTGGTTCCTCTCTTCTTTGTTGGCTCTGGTTGCTCCTTATGGTGGTAGAATGGCTGTCGTAAACTCAAGCTATCTTCTGGTCTGAGTCACGCAACAAAGGGAGTCCCTGTCTAACAACAGTGGAACAAAAGCCCTGAGCTAGCTAGCTCATTTCTGAATCATTTCTGGAGCAAGGAGAGTAGAATGAAGGCCACAGTCACATGACACCCATTCAACTAAGTTAGTCTCAACATTTCTGCTGAAAATAAGGACTGAGGACGTCCTTATTTAATAATAAGAAGAAGAGAAGCATGTGTTATTAACAGTGACTGGTGGTAAACAGAGAAGGCTGGGATAAGAACGAATCCCAAAGTCGGATCTCTTCTCTAGGAACAAGCCAGTGGTCCCTGGGGCCCAGGTGTGGGCAGACTCTCTCATGTGAGGAGAGGCTAAGGAAAGGCAGGCCCGCCAGACTTCCACTCCAAGCAGCCAGCCGAGGAAGTGAAGAAAGAGAAGGAGCCAAGGAACCAAGCACATTGAGATGGAGAAATCAATGGCTGGCATGGAATCAAATAAGAACCAGAATGTGTAATATGATTGGGCATCTCTTGGGTAAATTCCCAACAGTGGGATTGCTGGGTCCTGGGGTAGGTTAATCCCAAATTTCCTGAGAAACCTCCACACTGCATTCCAAAGCGGTTGCACAAGTTTGCATTCCCACCAGCAATAGATGAGTGTACCCCTTACTCCACATCCTCTCCAGCAAGGAGAGGGTACCAGAAATGTCCAGATCCTATTGCCATACTCATGAATATCTTGCATATCACCATAGAACCTTCACCTGGCATTGGATGGAGAAAATGACAGAGCCCCACATAGGAGCACCGGATTGAGCTCCCAAGGTCCTGATGAGGAGCAAAAGGAGGGAGATCATGAGCATGGAAGTCAGGACCGTGAGGAGTACGTTTACCCATTGAGACGGTGGGACAGATCTAATGGGAGACCACCAAGTCCAGTTGGAATGGGACTGATGGAACAGGCGACCAAACCGGACTCTCTGAATGTGGCTGACGGTGGAGGAGGACTGAGAAACCAAGGACAACGGCAATGCACATGAACTCCACAGCATGGACGGGCTCACTGTGAGCCTTGTCAGTTTGGTTGCTCACCTTCCTGGACTTAGGGGGAGCTGGGAGGACCTTGGATTTAACATAGTGAAGGGAACCCTGATGGCTCTTTGGCTTGGAGAGGGGCGGAGTGGGGGTATGGGTGGAAGGGAGGGGAGGGAAGGGGGAGGAGGAGGAGAGGAGATGGAAATTTTTAATAAAAAAAATGAGAAAAAAAAAAAAGAACCAGAACGTGTTCAGTGTGCCACACTAAACACAGGCTGCTCCTGACGAGGCCAGATTAGCTCTGAGGATAACTAAAGACTGAGGGGAAGCAGAAGCAGAAAATGTGGGAAGGAAATGGAATCACCATGTCAGAACTCTCTTGAGAAGTTTGGGTGTCAAAAGGAAACTCTAGGATGGCAGCAAGGGTGTATTGCTATGCTGAGGACGGGTTTATTAAATAGATAGAGTGAATTGAAGCATAAACATTTTTTATTACAAACTCAGCAAGCGTGTTGTATTGTGTGAAACTGGGTTTGAATTCTAGTCCAGTGGTGACTCCACTAGCAAGTTACTGGCTCCCCTGCCTTTGCTTTTTCTCTTTTGTAAATGGGGGGACTGGTGCTGCTTCCACAGGTATACTAGACATGTGGCATTAATGCAAAAGAAAGAATTGAGTAAATGGAATTACTGTCTTTGTCTGTAGTCTCCCATGAATGAATCAGGCTGTGTTCTTTTTTCTGTCTTTCCCCATTCTCCTGGGGATGTTTCCTCCCCTTTCCCAGCAGCCTGGTAAATTCTTCCTGTTCATGCTCCAGGATCTAGGCAAGAATGACTTCCTACTCTGATGTTGTCTGTCCTCAAGCCTTCAGATTCCT
The DNA here is from genome assembly GCF_903992535.2 of Arvicola amphibius. Classification (NCBI taxonomy): domain Eukaryota; kingdom Metazoa; phylum Chordata; class Mammalia; order Rodentia; family Cricetidae; genus Arvicola; species Arvicola amphibius. The sequence goes on along the minus strand of NC_052049.1, from coordinate 41,050,165 downwards.
TTGGCTGCTCTGGTCTCTACTGCCATGGAATTTACTGCTGACCCACACTGCATATCTCTGGTGTCCCCATGCTAGATTCCTCCATAAAGACCACTTCTTCCACTAAGGAAGATGCACAGTCCTGGGCAATTTGAGGCTCTTGATGGATAATTCTAGAAATTTAGCCTTAGAATAAATAGTTTCCTTTGACAGTGTGCCTGCGGCCTCACCCTCCTCTGTGACTCCCTTCTGGCTTCTTCTGTTCCTTTGGTGACTGCACAATGCTTCCCGACAGCGCAAAGCTGCGAGCGCAGCTCTCCACCTGCTGCTTTCAGATGACAAATGGATTCTGCTGATTCCCGGGGCAAAACGCTTCCTCCAAAATGTCACTGTCTGTGAATACTTTCTCCTTCAGTGCCCTGGCCATGGAGCAGAGGGAGGAATTTTACGGAGAAGCAAAGTTGCTTTTCTCCCTTCTGTATTACACAAAGCACGCTTGTCTGGAGTTGACTCCTGTAACCTAGTCTGAATCCTTCTGCTTGTTCTGCCCTCACTTGGCTTCTGCAACTGCACTTGGGCCTGAGCCACTTTCTGCCTTTCCAGTCTTTTATTATTTAAGCTTCCATTTAGTCATGTGTGTGATGGCAGTGACTTGTCTGTGTCACAGAAGGTTGGGCTGAGGCCGAGTGCCATCTTTGGGTCTCCCTTCCTTTAGTATACTCTACCAGCATCATCACAGGGTCAGGAGCACAAAAGTTGTGAGAGTCAGAGGTCAGGGAAAATTGGTCAGTGGAACAATGTCTTCTGGATAAGACAGGAACGATGTACTTATGAACTCACAGAAGCCATGGCTGCCATCACAAGACCTGCACAAGATTGGGACAGCCAACACACCAGTATGAGTAAGGATTTGTCACACAAGTTCTTACTCCTATCTGATGAACAATTGATGGTCATTGTTGGATGCTATGGAGAGAGTCAGTTTTCTTTAGGGGTGTTGTTAGTTTTATGAGGCAGCATAAAGGGGACAGGAGGCAGAACAAGAGACAGAAGCTTGACCTTCAACAGACAGGGCCATGTTTATTGGTACACACATCAAGGTGGCAGATTCTTACCTTGGTAAGTTGAATTGTCTGCTTGAGAAAAAAATATGGCTGCCATCCTTTACGGGGGAGTGGGGCGAGAAGTGGAAATGGTTGGTGCACATAACCCATGGAGCCCTATGTAGCACATAGCCCAAGTTTCTTTTCTTCAGCTTCTCCCTATTAGTATCTCATTGACCTCACCTAGCTGCAAAGAAGCTGAGATACTCTCAGGTGTGATCCCTGATAAGCGGCTCATGCTCTGGTGGATAACTCCTCACTGATGTTTTTCTCTGTTTATATGGACAGTGCTAACTGGTCTCTCTCTCTCTCTCTCTCTCTCTCTCTCTCTCTCTCTCTCTCTCTCTTCGTGTGTGTGTGTGTGTGTGTGTGAGAGAGAGAGACAGACAGACAGAGACAGAGACAGAGACAGAGAAGTTGGAAGAACTTGGAGGGATATGAGAGGAGTTGGGGGAGAAAGTAGAGGCAACTATGATCAAAATACATGGTATACTTGTCTGAGATTCTCAAAAAATAAATAAAATAAATTATCCATTAAAACATTAAAATATAAGAATAAAAATCTGACATGTTCAAATACTTGAACATTCTCCATGTATCCTTCCAACTTGGGACACATGCATGTTTTTCTGAGCTCCTGTTCCTTAAAAGCTGAAGTGTGGGGACAAAAGTTGGAAACTGGCAATGACTGGCTCGCTTTTCAATGACTTCTGCTCTTGATTAACTTGATCCACAGCTGTAGATTCCAGAAAAGAATCTCAAAGGAGATTGGACTTTAGATGTTAACATTTTACAGATTATCTTAAAATACTGACAGCAAGAAACCAGTAATCAGAAACCGTAGTGAGAAATGGATAATATATATATAATATATATGTTATATATTATATATATTATATATATATATATCAATGTATCAAAATGGAGCATATTTTGGACACAAATGGAATGAATTTCTGATACTATTTTATTGTGTAGATATGTTCACTTCCTGATAAAATCTTCTTTGAATCCTGGAATTCCAGGGGACCAGAATGGTTCACTTTGGCTGCTGGAGTAGTGTTCTGCAGGCACTGCACAGTGAGGAGGAACTGAGCAGAGGTAGGAATAAATGCCCATCAAGAAACCAGGGCTGCATTTGCCCTGCTCAGCTCAAAGCCAGCTCCTGTACTCTGTTCTGTCGACAAACCCTCCCTGCCACTGCCACGAGGCAAGGCAAAGCAGGCTGATGGATTTTGCCCAAAGTTGTTAATCTGTTAACAATTGGCTGTAAAAGTATGCATATGGAGACAAATAGGGAGGCTGAAAACCAGCTTCTGCAGTATAAAGATATAATTGCCACGCATAAGCAAAAAGAAAGACCCCTCGCAGATTGCAAATGTTATTTTAACACACTGGGCTTACTGAATTTCCTTTGACCATCAGCAAAATGGAGTTTCAGCTTTGAGGCTCTGAATCTGGTTATTTGTTGTTGTTGTTGTTGTCCCTGTTGCTACTATTTCTTTTCCTCCTTCACTCTTTTTGAATAAAATGAATTCTTGACAAATTTACCAGACAATTGTGTCATTTATTCAGCATGACCTTGGGTAATGCACTTCACTCTTTAAATTTTGAGCTCTTCATTTTAAAAATGGGTTTAGCTGTCTCTCGGTCAGATGACTGGATGAGGGTGTGTCTGGAACATCCTGCAGAGTGGAGCTGGGACAGAGAGTGGATATCAGTGGCCTATTTACAAAATAGTTCACGGTTATAGAGGGGAAGGTCCTACATCCATAGGGCAGGTCAGCGGACTGGAAACTGGGGGCCAAGCCTTTGTTGTAATTTAGGTTTAGCGGACATCTACTGCATAATTCACTCTTGTTTCTGGTCTTTTGTGACATCTGGGCTTTCAGCTGATTGGATAGGGCCCACCCACACTGTGGAAGACAGTCTGGAGAGCCCGTTGATTTAAGTGTTGATCTCATCTTTGAATACCCTCACAGAAACATCCGTAGCAATGCTGGTCTCATAAGTAGGCACCAAGGCTCAGCAGTGCTGGTATATAAAACCATGAATGAGAAAATTCCCGAAAATAAGCTGTGTCTACAAAGGCCAATTAAAATTTCAATGACTGTAGAATTTGGATTGTTACCTTTATAGAGACGAATTACAATTGATTGTGGATGAGCTTTGGCCTCCTAAATACCTATTCCTTGCCCACCTCTGTGGGTTCTAACATACTGACTACAGATGAAAACCTTCTGGAATGTGTTCACTTAACAAAACGCCATTCTCCACCAATTAAAGGACTAAAAAATGCTATCAGGTAACATGGGAGGCCTACACTTGAGATTTTTCAATCTAGTGAACCTGCCTCTCTGATGTTTCTACTGACATAATTTTAAAATGCCTTGATTTACAGCTTTCTTTGTTATTGCTACAAAACATTCCATGAAAACTACTTCCACCTTGTAATGTGGATTTGGGGTAACATAAATCTATGTTTCTGGGCCACAGAAATTTGGCTCTGGAATAAACTATCTCTCATTCCCTTTCAGGTGAGAATTTTGTTTTTGTGTTGACAAAATCAACGCCCCCACTCTGTCTTCTTATAATGTGCAGCATGGTGCTGGCAGACAGTTGCCTCTCGGCCTCCATGTGTGTTTCTCTACGATGCATTATGAGCAGTGGAAAGAATGTACGATGAGACGCTGTCTCTCTGGTGCTTAACTCTTCCTAGCTCCAGGAGAGCTCTGGAGAAGGGGGCTCTGGTGGAGAGAAGACTCACATCTCTGAACTTCTTTTTCTTTGTCTTTGTGGATGTGGCCCATAGCTTCCTTCTTTGGGGGTTCTTGCTCTTTCTTTTGCATGAAGTGGTTGTTCTGTACTGTAAGCTCCTCGCCATCTTACACATCTTTCTTTCCAGCAGAACTTAATAAGTACTCTAGGTAGAACAGACCCCACTTCCCATTATCTTTTTAACCAGCCTTTATATACTTCTTTTGTTGGAACAGTAGCAATACTGTTCTTTCCCTCTCCCTCTCCCTCTCCCTCTCCCTCTCCCTCTCCCTCTCCCTCTCCCTCTCCCTATCCCTCTCTGTGGAGGGAGACACTCCAGGAAGGCAGAGGATTTGTGTATCCTTCAGTACCATTTTCTGGCACCAAGCATGTCCTGCTGCTGCTGTTGAGTAACTGAATGGAACCGCTGTGACAGTGCTTTAGAAAGGGTGACACACTTGGTGACACTCATCTGAGGCAACATAGTTCAACACATTCTTAGTTCCGCTCAGAAAAATACTGTGATAACCTGCTGTGGGATTGGTATTGTGCCCGCGCACACTGAGAGAGACCGGGAGCTCTGTTCCAGAATGGAGAGAGAAGGAAAGCTAAAGACGGGAAAAGAGAGACAGCCCAGCAGGCCAGTGAGGACTCTACAACTTGGATGCCTCTCAGAAGTGTCACAAACTGAGAAAGTTTCAAGAGACAAGACTAGTATGGGTGGGGGTTATTTGTTTTGTGCATTGCAAGTAGAATGTAAGTTCCTAGACCGATAAGCTGAAATACGATCTGCTTTATTCGCATGAGCAAAGTGGGTGTGGGTGTGTGCTTAGAGTCGTTTGAAACTGATCACAAGATGCCTGATGTACCGACTCACTGCAGAGTGCAGGGGGCAGGCAGACACTGGGACTCCAAAAGCTAGGCCTTCTCCTGAGTTGAAATCTTCAGGAACTCACAGGAGTTTGGTGAGAATTTTGTATTTGCCACAGGTTAGGGACTAATTTACACGTATCCACATGGGGATGTAAATGTCTCAGGGATGTCACCAGTCACCAGATGCTCTCTCTAATCATTTGGCTTTCTGTTGTTGCATTCTTCATAAATCTCTAAGGTAGACAATCCCTCGTCCAGCTGGAATAGGTAAGAACGGGCAACTGGTTCTGGTCAATGGAACATGAATGGAAATAGCACTTCACACTGGCTACGAAACGGTAAAAAGTCTCCCCTAAATTATTCAGCCGTCTCTCATTCACTTACCAACTGCTACCAAGCACAAGGAGCTATCAGACAGCCTGACATGAAGATGTCTGTATCTATGGAGACCAGACCATCTAGATGCCTGCAAGCTTCAAGGAATTTTGGATATAGATCAGAAAATCTGTATTAGATGTTTTCCCGTTGCTGTGCTAAAATGCCATGATCAAAAGCAACTTAAAGAGGAGTTTGTTTTGGCTGATGATTCCAGAGGACTGCATGTCCTTCACAGTAGGGGGACATGTGACAGCAGCGGAATGACAAAAGATCACTGCATCTTTATCTGCACGCAGGAAACAGAGAGAGCAAAGACTGGAAGTGGGGTGAGGCTATAAACAGAGTCACTCACTAGGTTTATCTCTTTTACGTGCGGAAAGAGGGGAAGAAGCCCTTCATCTCCCGACCTCACTGCTCTCTGTAAAGGACAACAGGTCCCTTCACAGGCTCTGGGCCCACCCCCCATGATGACTTTCTCCAGAAAGGCTTCACCCCCTAAAAATTCCCATGTCCTTCCAGCTGACAACACCAGCTGAGAAATGAATGTTCAAATACATGAGCCTGTGGGGGATATTTTTCTATCAAATCATAACAATCTCCATCAAAAATAGAAAAAATCAAATGCTTAATCATAACCATGGTTTTTCCCTGTATTTCCTTATGTGCTTAAGAAAGATAGACAAAGTACCTAATCATATAAAATACATACAGATAAATCATGTGTCTGGCAAATGGTGTGTCCAAGAACCTTGGAGTTAGAGGGTTTCTTTACTCCATGTTGCCAATGGACTGACTTACTGTAAGTAAACTATTTCTGGTGGTCTTTTATAAATCATTCCATAGGTAAGAAGTCTCTCATCCTTGGGAGGAAGTTTGGGACCAAAAAGGAAGCTGTTGTCCTTTACAGAGAACAGTGAGATCAGGAGATGAAGTGGTTCTTTCTATATGTAACAAGGATAAACTTTCTGTGTAACTCTGGAACAGAGAAAAGTCAGGATCATTTGTTCGTCTTTTTTTTTCCCCTTATGTTGAGGTCTTGCGTATATTATATTCTCAGAATGCATGGAAGTCAGCAAGATTGACTAAGACCCAGAACATGCAAGATTAGGACAGAGAAATGCTAAACTCTTCCAGGGTGAAGTAGGAATGAAGACGGTGCTAGCATCTTCATGGCTGGGGATGGAGCTGGGGAGTCACAGGATCCCACACAAATCTGAAGGACAACTTCCTGAGAGCCTAGGGACTACATATGCTACCTCTTTTCAATAGATAACTTGCAAGTCGTTGGAGAACAGCTCCAGCTTAATTTTCCCTCTTGAAATGCCTACCTTGTAGACCGATCATGCTGTATCTTCTCCCCGTTCAGTAAAACATTTTGGATGATGCTTGGAAGAATTCTGGGTTGAGAACATCTTTCTGGAAGCCAGCATCGAGATTTAAAGTTAAAGCAGGGAGACGGTATCTCTCCAGCTTCAGTTTCTGAAAAGCATTTGTCTTTGTCACTCGAGCCCAAACGAATGGTTTGTGCTTAGGAAAGACAGATGTGTCCTGGAGGGTCCTACTGCCCGCACGCGATGAAGCCAGCAGTGCATCATACCTGGCTTGTGGACAAACAGAGAATCGCAGCTTCCATTTCACAAATCCATCCGTTCAGCGGAAGGGCTTTCCCCCTCCAGCTGAGGGAGCAAAATGCCCATTCCAGAGCCTTGTGCGTGTCCCCAGGCTTTAATGTATCTTCCAGCCGCTCTCCTCAGCATTCCGCATGATAAAATCAATCTCTATTTAAGTAAGAGGGGGATATTTATTTCTTAATTTTTTAATAATGTATTTGGTGATTTGTTAGAGCTTTGGTGTTGTATTATTTATTTATTGTGCCTATGGGGTGCACTGCCACTTGGTAATAGAGCAGCTATGGAAACTTGAGACCTAAGCAGAAATGAGTTCAATAATACTGCTACACTCAAAGACTTTATCCCAAATGAACAAAAGAACAAAAGTGCAAGGCCATGATAACCCAACTCCCTTAGGAGTCTTTAGAAAGAAAAAGTGATGGAGATTTTTTTTTATGTCAAGCAGGAACAACTGACAAATAGTGGGCTGTTTTAAAACTCAAAACCATTTCATAATTTCATAAGCTTCATAAAACTAGATTTACTATATTCTTGATATATGTGTTTGTGTGCGAGTGTTCATCTGATATTTTGCTAAGGTAAAAGCTGCCCAAAGGCCTGATAGAACTTAAATATATTTCTCCCCCATCGTCCTCCAAGTCATATAGGCGAAAATAGTGATGTGAGTGGATTGGAATAGAGATGCCTTCCTTTTGGTTCCAAGGCTTATTAACAATTTGCCAAAAAGAAAGCATATATTCATATGGGGAGTATGCTTCGGTTGGTTTATTCTTGTCACTAATTAAAAAGCATGAAATTGGTTCATACACCTACTTTTTAACTTCCCCCATTAAAGATACACCACTGTTGAAAATTCCTTCATATGCATATAAATGTCATTCTAATGTCTGAGGACAGTTAGAGAAAACCAGGGTTAGATGAACATGTTTAAACTCTAAGGCTTCTTCATTCACCAGACATTACAGCCCCGGTGCTGCTAAGCTGGTGATAATCGTTGATACTCCCCAATAATTTTGATTTCTTTAACTCACCATTCCTGGTATGCATTTCAGGAAAAAATTATGTCATGCTGATGGCACCATTTGACATAAGCCATAAATAAAGGTATTGAAGGACACTTGTCCTTGGTCAAAGATGCCATCTCAGCCGGTTGGGCAGCCGGCCAGTCAGTCAACAACATCTCCTGACTGTCTAATGAGAGAAGGTGCCGGGAGGGTGCTGTGAGACAGAGACATGGCTTGAAACTCGAGGGCAGTCAGGACAGTGACAAAGGCGGGAGGAATGGCTACAGAGTTCCAGAGAGGCAGTGTGCCAGCCGGGGCAGCCTGAAGGATGGGCTGCCTTGTATTCACAAAATATCTCCGAGTTGGCCCAGGTAAACGGTGTTTTAATGAGTGATCTCTTTGGAGACAACAGTAGCACCGTGAGGGATGAAGCCTCAGTTCCCTCGTCTGTGAAATGAACTACAGTGAATAGTGAATAACAGGAAAGTCAGTGTCTGAGTGGTGCCCAGCACTTACCCGGAGGCTAGTGGGCGTGCAAAACTGTCAGGGAGGGCGATAGGAAGAGGCAAGGTGTTCTCTAGATGTTCTCTCTTTCTTTGGAGTTTATGGGGGGCATATAAGGTTCAAGATCAAAGCTGTGTAGTTCTTGTTTTAAGATCTGGCTTCAGAAGGTTATAAAAGAATCACAAACACAGATTTGGCACCGGTGCATGCTCAGTTCTGTCATATCTGTGGGATTTGTGCCAGAGAAAGCAAATTAATAAGGAAATGCTTGTGTAATCCAGGAATGCTTCAAGAGTGTATAGCTCGGTCTGCTGGCTCCGGTCTCTTCTCTGAGGCATTTCTCTTTATGGACGGTGATTCTCATCCTTTTCTTGTATGTCCTGGAGAAAATTCCACACAGAGTGGAAAACTGTCCTCCTTGCTGTCGGGTTGTTGAGAAGGCTCTTTCCTCCCTGATGCCCTTTTGAGTCAACTTCACAGAGCTAAAATGAGTCACCATTGGGGCCTGAACAAGGGCCATAGCGACTTTAGCTGTGTTGGCCTAAAGCTGTTGAAATGGCCGAGAAGAGAAATCCTTCATTAGGACATTAGGAGTTCAATTTTGTCAAGTACTAGCAAAGAGTTTGACTTTTCTCCTTGTCTCTTTTTCATTGAAATGACTGATTTTGAGGAAGTGGGAGTCGGGGCAGAATGACCGTGTTCTCATCAAACCATTCAGCCTCCACAAGCCCAGGCAAAGCCCACATGTAAGAGGCAGAAGCCAACAAACATGGGTAGAATGGAGCCCTGAGAGCAGGCTGCAGGGCTGGAATATGCTCTATATTTACTCCTTATCTTTAAAAATTTTAATGATTTATTATTTTACATTCCAATTGCAGCTTCCCTTCCGTCTTCTCCTCCCCTCCTTCCCCCCACTGCACCCCATTCAATCCTGTGAAAGGAGACTGGGCTTTTGCTTCCCAGTCACCCAGACCCGAATACTCACACAAAAACTATATTAATTACAACACTCTTTGGCCAATGGCTTAAGTCTATTCCTAGCCAGCTCATATCTTAAATTAACCCATTTCTATTAATCTGTGTATTGCCATGAGACTGTGGCTTACTGGTAAGGTTCTGGCATCTTTCTCCTTTGGCAGCTACATGGCATCTCTTTGACTATACCTACTCTCTCTCTCTCTATCTCTGTTCAGATTTTCTGCCTGGCTTTACTGTGCTAAGCCATTGGCTAAAACAGCTTTATTCATTAACCAATAAATGCAACACATACACAGAAGGGCATCCCACATCACACTCCTCCTCCGTTTCTACTCAGAAAAGGGCAGGCCTCCTACCATGGATATCAGCCAACCATGGAATATCAAATTACAGAAAGACTAGGTACCTTCCCTTGTATTAAGGTTGGACACCACAACCCAGTATGAGGAATGGGGTCCCAAAAGCCGGTAAAAGTCAGAAACAGCTCCTGCTCCAGCTGTTAGGAATCCCACAAGAAGACCAAGCTACACAACTGTCTCATATATGCAGAGTGTGCCTAGGTCAGTCCCATGCAGGCTCCCTGGTTTTTGGTTCAGTCTCTGTAAGTCCCTGCGAGCCCAGGTTAGTTGATTCTGTGGGTTTTCTTGTGATGGCCCTGACCTCTCTGGCTTTTACAGTTCCTCCCTCTCTTCTCTGAGTTCAGTCTAATGTTTGACTGTATCTGTTTCTATCAGTTTCTGGGTGAGAAGTCTCCGACGACAATGGGACTAAGCAGCCATTTATGAGCATAGCAGAATATCATTAGACATCATTATACTGACATTTTAAAAAATTCTTTATCTTGAAATATGACATTTCTAAGTGATTTCCTTCTAGTTTAGGGACATGGGTATAACTTTTAACACAAGAAAACTACTCATTTCCTTACATACATGTGAATCACATACCTTGGATCAACAGAATACAAGGTACTGGGGGATTAGAAAAGGCCCATCCTCAGGAAGTCCCTTCTGTGGTAAGAAGCATGGATAGATAAATATGTAGAGCATGTAATACCCATGGGTGGTAGATGTATGAGCAAGGTTTCATGCTGCTCAGCAGAGGTCATGTCTCTTGGCAAACATGTAAACTGTGCCTTCAAATAGATGTATGGAAATAAGGAAAACAATTTCTAGATTGCAAAGATAAGGTTTCATGCACTGGTAAGTAGGGGCCTAGGGATTTGGTAGTTATTCAAGATAATTCATGGGAAAGGGATGAGAAAGCCTGGGAAGCATGGTGGTTGAAACCACTCAAATGATGAATATCCATTTTCTCCTATTCACATTGAAGTCTTTCAACCCTAAGTGGAGAAATAATCTCTGGTTCCACAAAGCACTGATCTCACTGAATGCTGGGAGCTGCCCTTGGAGGAAGTGAAAGGGGGAAGTTCATTGTGAGGGGCTGGATTGGGAGGGGGATGGATGGGCACTTTGTGTAATACGCTATCCCCTAAACAAAGTGAATTTTAATCAGTCAAATTACAAATCTAATAGATTTTGAAATTTAGTTCACTAAAATGGCCTATGAACAAAACATGGTCCTTTTAAGTAAAAGGTAGAAACTAAATCAGATGAAAACAGATTAAAAATAAACAGACAGCAGCATGGAAACAGTGATGAGTCAAATGAGAGAGGATCCCGGATAACGGCAGATCTCATGCTCGCCGTCCCACTCTATAAAAATTCCGCTCAGCCTTGAATGGCATTCCCTTCTTTCATATTTCACTGTATCTTCTTGTCTCAGCAACTGCACCCTTTCCATGATGAGGTCCCTCAGAGCCCTGGGACTAATGGACCGGTCTGGTACCACCCCTGTCTACCCAGCTTCCTGTCCCCATCCCAGTACTTCGTATATTGCCTTAACCAACTCCTTGCACAATCTTATGTTTTCACCAATAGACTGGGAAGGGGGAATCCAATAACACAGGAACAGTGGGTACTATACAGTTGCATGGTCAATTATACCAAGTGCCAGCATATGTGGAGGCTAAATATACGTTTTACTGAAGGCATAAAATGAAGCTGAAAGCAGAATTCATGTTTGACATGAAATGATGTCTACGGAAGAATAGAATGGCCTAAGACCCCCTTTCTGGAAACCGGATAAAGATGACCTCTTCAGAGCAAGTGTTCCCCCAGCACACCATGTATGGGCTGGGTTTCAGCTCTCCTTTGCCCCTTTGTTTAGGTGTTTGTCTACGGTGAGCAGCCTACCCAACTACTCCCTGCAAATCTGGAAGAATTCTCATACATTCTGAGTTTCAACTCTGACAACATATTAGTGAAACTTAGATCTTCGTTTATTCTTTTAAAGCAATATCCTTGTAATCTAAGCTGCAATCTCAGACAACTGAACCTCATTGGCCCTGGGGCACTGGCTTACTTTAAAATCCCCTAAGTACTCAGCCTGGACAGAGAACCACAGTTTGAGTTTTGTTGTTTTGATATCACACAGGAGGCCACAGCACAAAGATGTACTAGCATGCCAAAGGCATGCGTTAACATGCTAAGCTGCATTTCTACATGAAAGGCTAACACCAGGGCAAAGCAGCCGCACTTCTGGAGTTACTACCAGGAGGCTTTGCCTCTATTGTCTCCTTCACTTGCCCTCTCCCTTCTGGGGATCACTGAGGAAGTCACTAAGAGGCTCCTAGTAGCACCGCTACTTGGGCCTCTAGCTCAGGCCTATGAGAACAGAAATTCTGAAGAAGGCCTTGCCCTGTTCACATCTGGCTTTGCGACCTTGGGATAGTTACTTAACGACCCTTTGCTTCCGTTAGCTTGGCTAAAAAATTAACTAATGATATTGACCTAATTGCCAGGCATGTCTTCAGATTTCACAAGCAAATACTTGGAAAGTGTTTCGTCAATGTAAATTGTGGTACAATTTGAAAAAAAATAACTTCATCGCTAAAACTCCATAGAAATCTGGGCTGTTCCTGTGGGTGTTTTCAATCACTATTTATTTGATTTATGCAAAGAGGAGAGCATTTGCCTAAAACCCCTTTCTTGTGTGGGTACTGCCTTTGATTTATTCCCGTTCACTCTGCCGGTACACAGCTTGACGTACACATAAAGGATTTGCAGGAGAAATCACTTAATGCATAGCGTTTCCTTTGTTGTGACTGTCTTGTCATGAAGTGTTAGGGTTGTCAGTTATTCTCTGAAATTTGCTCGTTTTTGTGCGGGCTTCTAAATACTCACCTTGGACATGGTTTATAGACGGCACAGGGAAAACAAACACGTATGCTGGAATAGTCAACTTAGATTTATTCTTACTTAAGAGAAAAAAGCTTAAAGGTTTAATGCGTGCTTGATAAGCTATGATTCAGCCTGGAAGAGGCAGGCGATTTATATTTACTCTCCTGGGTAGGATCAACATTTACGGTCTCAGCCTTTCTCAGTGCCTCTTCAGCAGGTTGGACCTTTCCCAGAAGGACTGATCTCAAAGCACAATTTCCACACATGTTATTCTCTGAGGAATAGGGACGTTAAGCCATCTATGTTTTATGGAGAGCAGAGCAGGGAGATTTGGGCACATGAGTGTTTATTAAAGAGCCTTTGAGTGGCCTGGCTACTGATGTCCCTGAGTCTACTCAACACCAGCCCGCTGAAAACTTAGGAAATAGAAAATTTGTCCTCAAGTCTCTTGACAACAGGCTCCACTCCTGGAACATTATCTTTCCTATTAAGAAGGAAGCTATTCATATTTCTGAAGGTCAGAGAACAGTGCTTTAAAGAGGCTTGCTCCCTGAGGAAGACCCAAAGCCTGGTGTTAACACCCACCGTTGAGAGGGGCTCACAAGACCCTGCCCCTCTCTGAGGGCTTAGATGCAGTTAGTTAATGGTTAGTTGGGAATGGGGAGGCAGCTCAGTGGGGTAGCCACTGATAAGGTACCCATGCTTACATAAATAACCCTTAACCTATGCTCTTGTAAGCAACTCTAGTCAAACTAACTGGATATCAAACTTTAGGAGAATGTTTGAGGCCCTTAAAGGGGAAATGAAATTTTTTCTCAAAGAAATGGAGAAAAAAGACAAACAAAAAAATTGGAAGAAATCAACAAATTCTTTAAAGAAAACCAAGAAAAAGCAATCAAACAGGTGAAAGAAATGATTCAAACACAGGCAGGGAGGGAGGGGGGAGAGGGAGCATGAAAGTAGAAGAAAGACTCATAAGGAAGAGGAAGGAGATCAACGGGAGTGGAAATGTGTCAAGAAAAGATTTTTTTAAAGGTAAAAGAAAAACAAATTAAAAAAAAATTCCCTTTGCCAGAGATGAAGTCTGTGAGGTAATTGTCATTTTAAGTCCCATTACTCAGCTTATCCTGAATGACGGCTTTGGCAATTGTCTTCATCTTTCCTGAGTCCCAGTTTCTTGCATTGCACAAGGAAGATACAAATACCCCATAGGTTATTTGGTTTATTACAAAGGACAAATGACCTCACCTGCATGAGAGGGCCTAGCACAGTGTTGAGTGTATAGAAGAGATTCTTAAGTTCCATGGAATTTGAATTAGAGAATATCTCAAATCTTAATCCATAGAGGAAAACTGCATTGAAGTTTTTCTTCAAGACAGACAAGATATGAACTGCAAAGGAAAACCAGCAAGCACTAACCACAGAAGAGCTAGAAAGCTGTGCCTGTGGTAACTAGCTATGTGACTTGGGTAGTTCCCTAACCCAGGGGTTCTCAGCCTTCCCAATTCTGTGACCCTTTAATATAGTTCCTCATGTTGTGGTGACCCCCAACCATGACATTATTTTTGTTGCAACTTCATAACTGTAATTTTGCTACTGTTATGCATCACAATGTAAATATCTGATATTTTCAAAGGTTTTTATGATCCCCATGAAAGGCTAATTTGACCACCAAAGAGGCCACAGCCCACAGATTGAGAACCACTGCTCCAACTTCTTCCATTCATTGGTCACTGAGCTAGAAAATGGGGATAATTATGCGCGTAGGACTCCCAGGAAGATTAGATGGAACAATAGGAGCAAATCCCCAGAGAAACGGAAGGGTTGAGTCAATGGCAATGGCTTGATTTGCTTAATTTTAATCGAGTAATTCTTCTATAGTTTTTCAATTATTGATGGGTTAGAGACCTTTTGAAAAAACAAGTGTCACCATTATAACTAAGGGAGCCTTTTGTTGGCTATGCATAGAAAAGTCTATTTCTAGTTACATTTCTGCAGGTATGAGATATATAACTCAAATAATTTACAGAAGACTGGTGTTTCTCTTGGCGGAGATAATACGAACCAATACTGACTGCAGCCTGAGCCATTTGTAAGCCTCTCTCTCCCATAGAATGCTAATAGGTTAAGTTTCTTACATGACTGCTAATTTCACATGACTTCATGGAATGATTACATATTTATGTATTATTTATTGTGTAAATCTAGCATTATAAATTATTTAAAGTCATATTAATAGTATGTATTATTTATGATGGAACTATATTAATACATTTTATTTCAAGTAGCTTTGGTCAGAGCTTTTGTCTCTGTGGATTGCAGCCATAGGAAGTTAGTATCCCGCTTAAGAACAATGCAATTCTCTTTTTCTGAGGACAGTGACTTCAGGTTCATGAGCACATCTTTATCATAGCCCAAGTCTGTTAAAGAGCCCCACCAGTCAGAGGCAAAACTCCTAAGTTTCTTTGCCTGCGATCGTGGCTATATAGTGCCATTCTGAGAAAAGCTATGAAGTAAGGAATTTGAGATTCCACTCCTCTGATGGCAGCTCTCACGTCCAGAACATTATCTTTGTTGTTTTAAAAGGATACAAACAGGAAACCTTAAGAAAATGAATCATACATTTCCTGATCTTCCAGGAGTCCTGAGTTCAATTCCCAGAACCCACATGGAGGCTTATACTATAACTTAGTCCCATGGGATCCCATGCCCTCTTCTGGTTTGCAGACAAAACACCCCAATACAATAAACCAACAAACAAATAAATAAATTTAAAAAGTGAAGAAAATGAACCATGAAAGAAGCAGGTATTCACCAGGTTATATTTCGTTACAAGTCATGGAAAAGTAGTGGCTTAAATACAGGTAATATATATTATCTCATATAATTTAGGAAAGGAAGGTGAACCCAAGAATGACTCTCAATAGGGAATCAATTTATACTTTTCATGCTTCTCTTATGCACTAGACATTTTTTCTTGTTAGCACAGAGATGCAGGTTAGTTGGCACAGAAACAAACATAAAATCCTCTCTCAAATATGATAACCCAGAAGACATAGGTGAAACAATGATCTTTAAAGGTATTGGATCTTGGACCTCCATAGGACCAGGCCTGAGCCAGCAACCTTCACAGGAGCAGGCCAGAGCCAGCGACCTCCATGGAGCAGGCCCAAGCATGCAAATTCTATAGGATCAGGCCCAAATGACCTCCAGGATTGCAGAGCAACCTCCAGGAGCATCAGATGACTTCTTGGAATGCCAAGTGACCTCCAGGGTGACTGGAAACATGGCCACGACTCCACCATGAGGAGCAACCATCTGAGCCTTGAATACACTGGCACCTGGAAGAGTGATCACCAGTGACACAGACAGCCCCAACTACACAAAGAAGAGAAAAATATTGGTAGACAAGGAAAGAACACACTCAACACCACAAAGAGCAACACAACACCAACAAAAACTCATGGTTTGGTTCTAAAACAGCAAGTCTTGAACACCCCGATGTAGAATGAAGCGGCGGAGCTGCATCCCGCCACCCAGCCTACGGCTAGCTTTACACCCGAAATAATTACACGGAAACTGTATTCTTTTAAACACTGCCTGGCCCATTATCTGTAGCCTCTTATTGGTTAATTCTCACATCTTCCTTTAACCCATATTTAGTAATCCGTGTAGCACCACGAGGTGTGGCTTACCAGGAGAGATCTTAACCTGCGTCCATCTTGGAGAGGAGAAGCATGGAGACTCACTATGGTGACTGCCTGAAGCGTCTCCCCAACTCTGCTTCCATTTCCCACAATTCTGTTCTGTCTACTCTGCCTACCTAATTTTCTGTCTCTTAAAGGGCCAAGGCAGTTTTCTTTATTAATTAACCAATGAAAGTAACATAGACAGATAACTCTCCTCCATCATTTCCCCTTTTTCTGTTTAAACAAAAAAGAAAGGCTTCAACTTTAACATAGCAAAATTACATATAACAAAACAGTTATCAAGCAAGTATTACAGTTACAATATTTAAATCTATTTTATCTTTTATCATAACTAAGGAAAGCTATAACTAGTCTCCATGCTTCTCCTCTCCGAGATGGACGCAGGTTAAGATCTCTCCTGGTAAGCCACACCTCGTGGTGCTACACAGATTACTAAATATGGGTTAAAGGAAGATGTGAGAATTAGCCAATAAGAGGCTGAAACTATGGGCCAGGCAGTGTTTAAAAGAATACAGTTTCCGTGTAATTATTTCGGGTGTAAAGCTAGCCGTAGGCTGGGTGGCGGGACACAGCCCCGCCGCTTCCTTCTACACCCCAATAATAAAGCTATTTCTAATAACTTTAAAAGAATGCTTGAGGCCCTTAAAGAGGAAATGAAAAATTCTCTCAAAGAGATGGAGAAAAAAGACAAACAAAAAATTGGAAGAAATCAACAAATCCCTTAAAGAAAACCAAGACAAAGCAATCAAACCAGGTAAAAGAAACGATTCAAAACTTGAAAACCAAAATAGAAGCAATAAAGAAAATACACACCAAGGGAATTCTGTAAATAGAAAATATAGGAAAACAATAAGAAACCAAAAGTGCAAGCATAAACAGCAGAATACAAAAGACAGAAGAAATAACCACAAGATATGATAGAAGAAATAGACCAATGATACTGTCAAAGAAAACACTAAATCTAACAAAAGCTAAACACAAAATACCTAGGAAACATGGAACACTATGAAAAGACCAAACAAGAATAATAGGGATAGAAGAAGGTGATGTCCAAATCAAAAGCACAGAAAATATATTCAACAAAATCATAGAAGAAAACTTTCCAAACCTAAAGAAAGATATGAATATGAAGATACAAGAAGCTTGTAGACCACCAAATAGACTGGACCCAAAAAAAGGCCCTTACCACATAATAATCAAAACACTAAACATTCAGAATAGAGAAAGAATATTAAGAACTGCAAAGGAAAAAGGCCAAGTAACATATAAAGGCAGACCTCTCAGAATTACACCTGACTTCTCAATTGAAACAATAAAAGCCAAAAGGTCCTGGTTAAGCATTAGGCAGATGTTAAGAGACCTTAGATGCTAGCCCAAACTACTATACCCAGCAAAACTTTCAATCACCATAGACAGAAAATACAAGATATTCTATGAAAGAACCAATTTAACCAATACCTAGCCACAAACTCAGCCCTACACAAAGTACTAGAAGGAAAACTCCAATCTAAGGAAATTGGCTACATCCACAAAAACACAGACAATAGATGATCTCACAGCAGCAAATCCCAAAGAAGGGAAATTAACAAATTAACATCACCACCAACGAAAACTAAAATAACAGGAGATAGCAATTACTGGTCATTAATATCTCAATATAAATGGACTCAACTTACCTATAAAGAGACATAGGCTAACAGACTGGATACGGAAACAGAATCCATCCTTCTGCTGCATACAAGAAACATACCTCAACCTCAAAGACAAACATCACCTCAGAATAAGGGGTTGGAAAACAATTTTCCAATAGAATGAACCTAAGAAACAAGCTGATGTAGCTATCCTAATATCTAACAAAATAGACTTCAAATGAAAATTAATCAAAAGAGACAAAGAAGGACATTGCATATTAGTCACAAGAAAAATCCATCAAAAAGAAATTTCAATACTGAATATCTATGCCCCCAATACAACAGCACTCTCACATGTAAAAGAAACATTACTAAAGCTTAAATCACACATTAAACCTCACACACTAATAGCAGGAGACTTCAACACCCTTCCTCACCACTGGACAGTTCTGTCAGACAGAAACTTAACAGAAAAATAAGAGAACTAGCAGATGTTATGACTCAAATAAACTTAACAGACAACTATAGAACATTCTACCAAACATAAAAGAATATATCTTGGTGTGGAAAGTCTTTCTGTATATGTGTTGCTTTTATTGGTTAATTAATAAAGAAGATGCTTTTGGCCAATGGCTTACAGAGTATAGCCAGGCTTGAAGATATATATATATATATATATATATATATATATATATATATATAGAGAGAGAGAGAGAGAGAGAGAGTAGGCAGAATTGAAGAGATGCCAGGTAGCCACCAGAAGGGAAAGATGTGAGCTGTCAACCAGAACCTTGCTGGTAGGACACAAGCCTTGTAGTAAAATATAAAATAATAAAAATGGGTTAATTTAATATGTAAGAGCTTGCTATAAATATGCTAGAGTCATTGGCCAGCCATTGTTTTAAATAATATAGTTTTGTGTGATTATTTCAGATCTGTGATCTGGGCAGCCTCCCCCAATACCTTCTTCTCAGTACCTCATTGAACCTTTTCAAAAACTGACCATGTACTAGGTAACAAAACAAACCTCAACAGAAACAAAAAATTGGAATAATCCCAGGTATCTTATTAGATCACCATGGCTTAAAATTAGATTTCAATAGCAACACTAATTTCAGGAAGCCACATGGAAATCGATTGTTGCAAAAATACTCAATAAAATACTGGCAAACTGAATCCAAGAACACACCAGAAAAATTATCCACCCAGAGTTGCAGGGATGATTCAACATATGAAAATTTGTCAACATAATTCACCATATAAACAAACTGAAAAAAAGCACATGATGTTGAAAAAACTTTTGACAAAATACAACATCCCTTCATGATAAAGGTCTTGGAGAGAGCAGGGATACAAGAAACATACCTAAACATAATAAAGGCAATATACAACAAGCCAACATCCAACATCAAACTAAATGGAGAGAAACTCAAAGTGATCTCACTGAAGTCAGGAACAAGACAAGGTTGTCTACTCTCTCCATATCTATTCAATATAGTACTTGAGGTTTCAGGAAGCAATAAGACAACAAAAGGAGATCAAGGGGATACAAATTAGTAAAGAAGAAGTCAAACTCTGTTTGCTGATGATATGATAGTTTACATGTGACCTCAAAAATTCTCCCAAGGATTTCTATACCTCATAAACACCTTCAGTAATGTAGCAGGCTACAAGATTAACTAAAAAAATCAGTAGCCCTCCTGTACAGAGATGATAAATGGGCTGAAAGAGAAATCAGAAAAACACCACTCTTCACAATAGCCACAAATAGCATAAAATATCTCAGAGTAACTCTAACCAAACAAGTGAAAGACCTGTGCGACAAGAACAATAAATCTTTGAAGAAAGAGATTGAAGACACCAGAAAGTGGAAAGATCTCCCATGCTCTTGGGTAGGTAGAATTAACATAATAAAAATGGCAATCTTACCTACAGCAATCTACAGATTTAATTCAATGCCCATCAAAGTCCCAACAAAATTCTTCACAGACCTCGAAAGAACAATACTCAACTTCATAATGGAAAAACAAAAAAACCAGGATAGCCAGAACAATCCTGTATAATAAAGGAACTTTTGGAGGCACCACAATCCCTGACTTCAAACTCTACTACAGAGCTACAGTACTGAAAAACAGCCTGGTATTGGCATAAAAACAGACAGGAGGACCAATGGAACCAAATTGAAGATCTGGATACTAATCCAGCACTCCTATGAACACCTGGTTTTTGACAAAGAAGCAAAAAATAGAAAATGGAAAAAATAAAGCAAGTTCAACAAATGGTGCTGGTATAACTGGATATCAACCTGTAGAAGAATGAAAATAGATCCATATCTATCACCATGCACAAAACTCAAGTCCAAATGGATCAACATAAAACCAACCACACTGAACTTCATAGAAAAGAAAGTGGGGGTGGCAGGGGTGGTGCAGGCCTCTGTTTGTGTGAGTGGGTGCAACAGAAGGAATCATGGCTGCCAAAGTGTTTGAGTCCATTGGAAAGTTCGGCCTGACTTTAGCAGTTGCAGGAGGAGTGCTGAACTCCACCTTGTATAATGTAAATGCTGGGCACAAAGCTGTCATCTTTGGCAGATTCTGTGAAGTATAGAACGTCGTGGTAGGGGAAGGGACTCACTTTCTCATCCCTTGGGTACAGAAACCAATTATCTTTGACTGCTGCTCGCAACCACGGAATGTACCAGTCACCACTGGTCGCAAAGATTTGCAGAATGTACATTACTATGTATCCTCTTCTGGCCAGTGGCCAGCCAGCTCCCTCGTATCTACACCAGCATCGGCGAGGACTATGATGAGCCGGTGCTGCCTTCCATCACTACAGAGATCCTCAAGTCGGCAGTGGCTCATTTTGATGCTGGAGAATTGATCACCCAGCCAGAACTGGTCTCCCAGCAGGTGAGTGCTGACCTCACCGAGAGAGCAGCAACATTTGGGCTCATCCTGGATGATGTGTCCTTGACAATCTAACCTTCGGGAAGGAGTTCACAGAAGCAGCGGAAGCCAAACAGGTGGCTCAGCAGAAAGCAGAGAGGGCCAGATTTGTGGTGGAAAAGGCTGAGCAGCAGAAAAAGGCAGCCATCATCTCTGCTGATTGCCAACTCCCTGGCCACGGCAGGTGATGGCCTGATTGAGCTACAGAAGCTGGAAGCAGCTGAGGACATTGCTTACCAGCTCTGGGAACATCACCTACCTGCCAGCAGGGCAGTTGGTGCTCCTCCAGCTTCTCCAGTGAGGACCCCTGCTTGCACCTTCTCAGGCCAACCAGGCCATGGCCTCGATCATTCTGAATACACTTTCCTTCTGCCCCACCCCAGAAATCACTGTGAAATTCCACGATTGGCTTAACGTGAAGGAAATAAAAGCAAAATCACGAGAGAGAGAGAGAGAGAGAGAGAGAGAGAGAGAGAGAGAGAGAGAGAGTAGGAAGCACACTTGAACACGTTGACATGGGAAACTACTTTCTAAATGTAACCCCAGCAACACAGACACTGGGATAAACAATTAATAAATGGGACCTCCTGAAACTGAGAAACTTCTGTAAAGCAAAGGACACGGTCAACAAGACAAAAAGACAGCCTACAGAACAGGAAAATATCTTCACCAACCCCACATCAGACAGAGGGCTGATCACCAATATACAAAGAACTCAAGAAATTGGTCATCAAAAGAATAACTAATCTGATAAAAAATGAGGTACAGACCTAAACAGAGAACTCTCAACAGATGAATCTAAAATGACTAAAGACACTTAAGGAATGCTCAACATCCTTAGTCATCAGAGAAACGCAAATCAAAACAACTCTGAGATTCCATCTTACACCTGTCAGAATGACCAAGATCATAAACACTGATGACAGCTTATGCTGGAAAGGTTTGGGGTAAAGGGAACACTCCTCCATTGCAACTGGGATTGCAAACTGGTATAGCTGCTTTGGAAATCAGTATGGTGAATTCTCAGAAAATTAAGAGACAACCTACCATAAGACCCAGCAATATTACTTTAGGTATATATCCAAAAGATGCTCAATCATACCACAAGGACAAGTGCTCAACTATGTTCAGAGCAGAATTATTTGTCATAGCCAGAACCTGGAAACAACCTAAATGCCCCTCAACCTAAGAATAGATAAAAAGATGTGGTACATAGTAGATGCAATAGATAAAGATGGTGGAGTACTACAGAGTGGAAAAAATGATGAAATCCTGAAATTTCTGGGCAAATGAATGGATCTAGAAAACATCATATTGAGTGAGGTAACACAGACCCAGAAAGACAAACATAATATGCACTCATTCATAAGTGGCTTTTAGATATAAAGCAAAAAAAGAAAGAAAGAAAACCAGCCTACAAATCACAATCCCAGAGAACCTAGACAACAAAGAGGACCCTAAAAGAGATATACATGGATCTAATCTACATGGGAAGTAGAAAAAGACAAGATTTCCTGAATAAGTAGGGACCATGAGGATCATGGGAGGGAGTAGAAGGGGAGGAATGAGGAAGGGTGTGGAGTGGAGAAAAATGTGTAGTTCAATAAAAACAATTTTAAAAAGGGGGAAAGATATTGAACCTCAAGGAGTAAAATCAAGTAATTTCTGAGAAACAGGAGCAAATGAGATGGAACATAGCAGATGCCTGAGTGAAGACTGGCCGTGTCAAGTCAAATAGACATGTAGAAGATGAGAGATAGACAAGATCGGCAATAACAAGCTTTGCTCCATCTCCAGCTCTTTTCTTTATTTGGGAGGACTGATTTTCCCTAAATTCCCAAGCACATTGTGTTACATATCTATACCTTGGAAACATTGACTTTTCCAATAGCTTAGAGCAAATTATTATATTCCCCAAGGCTTAGGACATTCATATCCAGACAAAACTGAAGCTGTGTTAGCAAGGAAAATTGATAATAGCTAATTATTGTGGGTAACCATAAATATCTGTCTTGAGGTCCCAAGGATTTAATGAACTATTTTTTTTTACAACAAAATTCATACTTATAGAGGATTGGAGTTTTTAAAAGAATCCAGTTGGGATTTCAACTTGCTGCCCAGATATATTAAAAGGGACTAGATTTGCTGCACTACTGGAAAAAATATGGTAACCCAGAAAAAATAGTTGAATTGAGTTTTAATGATATTGGACATCAAGAAGTAAAGGCTATTGATGTCTAAGCAACAGGAGAAAGTGAGATGGGACCAAGCAGACGCCAGAGTCAAGACAACAATATCAGAGGTGTAGAAGATACAAAGACACCAATGATCCTTCTACAGCTGTTGAGATGAAGACTTCATGGTACCCTGGAGTACCCATAGGAGTAAGAAAGGCATATGGAAATAAATCTCAACAAATAACAACCAAAATTCTTCCAAATTTGATGAAGGCATAAGCCCACACATACAGTAATCTCAACAGATTCCAAACAAGCTAACAGCAACAACAACAAAATACAAACAGAAACTCTCTAGGGCACATTATAATCAATTTGGTTAAAAGTAGTGATCAAGAGATTTATTTATTTATTTATTTATTTATTTATTTTGATGGGAAAATTGTTAAATTAAAAAAATACTCAGGGACTCATACAATAATTTTCTACATACAAGTGTATGATTCTCTGCAAGTGACCTGGGGGGGACAGTACTGTTCATATTATCTTTATTGTTTTCTGTGACACCTATGTTATCATCAACACATAGAAATACACTGTTTATTTCTCTGGCATAACTTTTGTTGTTAACTTGCCTTCTTTTTTAGGTCTGGTTTGCCTTTCTTGACTGAGGTCATCACCATGCCATAACACCATGGAGTTATATGCTATTGCTTGAAGGCAGGCTGTCGTATTTAAAAATACATGTTATCATTCCCCGATTCTCTGCCATGAAGAGACTAACCAGCCATGTGGTCACAGCTGATTGTGCTGACCCCTTCTATTCTGAAAGAAGCAACTATTTATCCTTATTAGGACTGGCATGCTTCCGGAGGATGAGCTTGTCTTAAAGTGTCTGACTAATGAACACAAGATTGAACATTAGACTATGAAATTCCTTCCTTACAAAGGAGGAGCAGCAGTGTACACACGAATACAGGGTCTACTATGGTGTGTGACTCCAGACACTTACAACTTGTGGGTTTCTGGAACAACTAGTATGTGCGTATTGCATACATGTGAGTTTGCAGATGCACACATGTTGAAGCCAGGACATGATGCTGGCTTCATGCCTTCCTCTATCACTCTCTGCCTTGTTAACATGAGACAGTCTCTCCCTGAACAGGACAAGCACCCTTTGGCTAGGCTGGCTGGCCAAATATATCTATCTCCACCTGACACTGGAGGTGTGGGCACATGTAGCCATGCTCAGCTTTTGTACAAGTGTTACAGATTTGAACTCAGACCTCATGTTTGCAGAGAAAATACTCTTAAGATACTAAGTCATATCCTGAGCCCCTGAAATGCCTTTTTGACAAGGAAGAATCCTTTGATGACCTTGGAGAAGATACCAAAACAGAATGGGTGGGTATCAGCCTCCATGATGCATTACAGAGAAATCAACAATGTGCTATGCACACAGGAACTTGTGTAATAATGCACGTATCACAATATCACTCTCAGTGATCTAGAGATGTCCTGCTATCTGTCCCTACAGATGCAAAGTTCTGTCTAAGCTTTGTAAGTCTACAGTTGCTGGTTCCACAATGAGTTATCATTTCTACCATGGAAGTAGTGAGAAGCCTTATAAATTGTATAATAGCTGCTATCATCAATCACTTTTTATTCTTTATGCCATGAAACCACAAGCAAGGAATGGAGTCACTATCCTGGTGGTCATCATTGAGCTAGATCTTAAGATTACGCAATGGGAATAAGAAACACCCTGGCACACAAGTGTTCCATTTGGGGCATCTCTTCATATTCCTATGGCCAATCTTCATAGTAAATACAATTAAAAATTATCCATGCCCTAATACAGGCATGGTGATCAGTGTCTCAGAGTACTCAGGGATTAGAACTGGTTTATCTTAGCACTTAGCAGCTTAACCAGTAGAACCATCTGAGATGCAGCTGAGAGTGTAGGGGATGTAGGATGATTAGCAAAGGGAAGAAATTAAAATTGTCAGTCATGGCCTTGAAATCAGCTAGTGATGGGCATTATAACTCATTCTCCCAACTTCATATTGATGTTTTCTTTTTTAGATCTGATCGACATTTTCCATAAAGTTGCAAGAGATGAAATCAAATAAACAAAACAGGAACAGCTTTTATAAATATCAATAATGAACTTGATGAGAAACAAACTAGGAAAATATCTTACAAAAGCTCTAAGATGGGTATGGTGGTGTTCTTTGAAAATACTCAGGAATAAACTTAAGAGGTGATAGACTTCTATAAAGAAAAGTACAACTGAAGACATTAAATTATGCAAAAACTTTGGATTGGTAGAGTTAATATTGTAAAAATAGCCATACTACAAGTAATTTAAAGCTTTAATGCAATCTCTATCAAAATGCCTGTAGTGGTGTCTACAATTGCCAATGACATTCTTCACAGAACTATAAAGAAGGTCCTAAAAGTAATATGAAGAAACAAAGCTAGCCAAAGCAGTCTTAAGAAGAAAGAACATTGCTTGAAGTGTAACAACATCTGAACTCAGACTATATACACATTGATAAAGACAGCTGGATACTGGCAACAACCAAATAAAATCAAACATGTTGACCAATGGAAGAAAAGAGAAAACCCAGAGTTATCATACATAGCTGTAGCTGCCACCTAGTCTTGACAAAGGAGCCAAATACATACACTGGGGAACCCACAAGCAATTATTTCCTAAACAGAGTCCCCATAGCACAAGAAACAGGGATTATATGAAATTAAAAGCTCCTGCAAAGAAACGATTGGCTAAGTAAACAGATAGCCTACAGAAAGGGAGAGATTTGTTGCCAGCTATGCTTCAGACCCGGGTTAATATCTATATTATATAAAGAACTGCAAAATTTAAACACCAAAAATAAACAAAGCTGCCAATCAACAAATGAGCCGGTGATGAATTGAACAGATAGTTCTCAAAAGCAGAAATGCAAACTAATGCTTGTTAAAGTATTCAAGATTCTTAGTGTAGAGATAAATGCAAACTAAAACTGCTTTGAGTTTTCATTTCATCTAACAGGGTAGTTACCATCCAGAAAACAAATGACAGCAACCGCTGGTGAGGACGGGGAAATGAGGAAAAGGAACCCTCACTCTCTGCTAGCGGGAGTGTAAACTGGTGCAGTCACTGTGGAAATCATCGTGGCGATTTCTCAAAGCACTAAAAATGCGTGGCTAAATATCTTGGGAATGTACCTAAAGGACTCCAATTTCTACCACACAGATACTTGCACATCTAAGTTTATTGTTACTCTATTCAAAATAGTAAGGAAATGGAATCAGCATGTATGTCCATCAGCAGATGATAGGATAACGGATCGTGGTACATGTACACGGTGGGGGGGGGGGATCTTTCCATCCATAGAGAAAAATGAAATTTGTAGCTACGTTGGGCACCAATCTCTAGAAGGGAGAGGCAGGGCTGTGTCCCGCCACCCGGCCGCCGGCTAGCTTTACCCAAAATAATTACACAGAAACTGTATTAAATACTGCCTGACCCCTGGCCCGTTATCTGTAGCTTCTTATTGGTTGATTCTCATATCTTGCTTTAACCCATATTTAGTAATCTGTGTAGCACCATGAGGTGGATCACTTACCAGGAGAGATCTTAACCTGCATCCATGTCGGAGAGGAGAAGCATGGCGACCGCATATAGCGACTGCCTGAAGCGTCTCCCCACTGCCTGCTACCCAGCATTCTGTTCTGTCTACTCCGCCTACCTAATTTTCTGTTCTCTTAAAGGGCCAAGGCAGTATCTTTATTAATAATGAAAGTAACACATAGACACTCCTCCATCAGAAATTTGCAGGAAAATGCACAAGAATGAAAACTATTGGGTCAAATGAGGCAGCCCAGCCTCAGAAAGAAATAGTGCATGTACTGGCTCATATTCAGAGCCTAGCTGTGTGTGTGTGTGTGTGTGTGTGTGTGTGTGTGTGTGTGTGTGTGTTTATAGCATAGGAAAATAGAAAGGAGACCACGAGAGGAGAAAGACAGGTTTTAAGGAAGGAGTGGACATTAAAATGGAAGGGAGAAATACTAGGAATGGAAGGATAAAGGAAGATTGGAGTGGGGCAAGGAGACATGAGAGAGGCAGAGGAGGAGGACCAACCCAAACAAAGGATGATGAGAATGCATAAAGAAATCTGCTACTTTGTAACAATCAAATCCAAACAATATTGTGAGGGTTTTTTTTTTCTTTTCTGAAAAGAAACCAGTCAAAACCTGAGCATCTGCTCGTCTGGGAGAGTTTATAAATGGAGCAATGGTAGGATTGCGTGGGATGCTTTGATATGCTTCTGAGAGTCCCCTTTAGGATCAAGGTACACATTCTTTTAGCCGCCTGGCTTTGGCTGTTGACAACTCTCGTACCTAAATCCTTTCCCAGTAGTTTTCACCTGCTTGATTAAGTTTAGACTATGCCTAGCATCTAACCACTGACTGGTTGTGGGTAGAACCCCATTATCTCTGCTGAACTACTTGTACATAGCCGACACAGCTCCAGTATCTCCTGCAGCAATCTGAGGTCTCTGTAACAACTATGTCAAAGTTTGACTTCTTAATGGTGCTTTATGTTTTCCTTGCCACCAGAGCTGGTAATCCTATGAGCACATGCCCAGAAACCTTTTGCATACAAGCCCAAGAGACTTTCAGTCTGTTTCCTAGGGGATCCAGGACGTGGTAGCCACTGTTCACCCCCCTGTCACACACAGGTGAAATGATAGAGACTGTCAAGAGATGTGCTTAACACAAAAGAAACTAACCAACGATAATCCTGAACTGCCATTCAGGCTACCATCTCTACATGCTTCAAAGGAAGACACAAGTAGGTATCACACTTTATAAGGAATGAGAAGGCTCTTAGCTTTTTCTATACTAATGGTACCAAGTACAGGTGTATCATTTTCAATAAATGAGGGCCCTGGCTTCTGTAATGACAAAACTTTCCTCTCGTACAAGAAAAGGGTGAATAAAAAGTAAGCATCATTAACCCATTTTTAAAATCCATGTAAATTGTTCTTTTAAAGTATTTAAGAATATTTAAGCATTTAAGAATATTTACTCCATGATATATGGATTCACAGTCTCTCAAATCTCAAACTTTTGAGGGTAGTCTGTGATGTCTCCACACCCACAGACTTCAGTCTCTCCCTGTGGGAAAGCGTTCATGATCTAGTTGACCCCCACAAGTGTCCGGAGGAGGAAACCCTTTGAGGAATGCCATGTCTCCCATCCAACTTTCCATGATTCTCTGCTTCTCTGCTTATTTATTCTACGTGCTTGTCCGGTTCTCTTTGTGCTTTGACTTCTTGGTTATTTTTAAAAAGTTTTTTTCTTAACTTTGGATCTAACTTCATGGAAAAATTGCAAAGTTAGAACAAAATGTTCGTGTGTAGTCTTCACCCAGCTTTCCTGGACGTTAACATCTTACATAACCATGGCACACTTCTCAAAACCAGGAAATGGCCACTGGGAAGATACAGTAACTTACGTGCAGACTCTATCTGGATGTCACCGGTTTTTCCACCTCGTGTCTTGCTCTGTCCCAGGATCCAGTCCAGAAAAGCATATCACATCGAGTCATCAGGATTCCTTAGTCTTCTCCGATCTATGACTGCTTCTCATTCTTGTCCTGCTCTCCATGAGCTTCCTGGCTAAGGACTATGTGTCAGTAGCATTGTTAACTGTGTCTCAATTCATGTTTGTCTGACGCTTTATGATCAGCCTACTAGAGTTACAGGTTTGAGAAGAAGAACACAAGAATAAGGGGCCTACTCCGCATGGTAAGAGATCAGTATTGGCTCAGGATTCCCAATACTAAATTCTCAGCAGAAAGGAGATTCATTTGCCCCAGAGGTACAGAGGGCAGGGAATAAGAGACAAAGACAAGAGAGAGGACCAAGGGAGAATGGGAAGGGACCAAGGGAGAAGAGGCAGGGGTGTTTGTCCTAGAGCAGGAAAAACGACTGCCTCTGGATTGAGAGAGACAGATGAGGCCCACAGGAAAATGGTGTTTAAAAGTAGAAGGACATGTGAGATGTTATGTGAACGCTAAAAGGGTATTATACCTGTAAGTGGAAGACTTAGACCCATGTTCTACATCCACCACTGTAGGGTCTGTCCAGGACCACTGAACTTTGG
Source organism: Arvicola amphibius (assembly GCF_903992535.2). Lineage (NCBI taxonomy): Eukaryota > Metazoa > Chordata > Mammalia > Rodentia > Cricetidae > Arvicola > Arvicola amphibius. Next base: position 41,021,070 of record NC_052049.1, on the reverse strand, counting down.
GACCTCAGTTTTGGTTTGTTTGTTTGTTTGTTTGTTTGTCTTGTAGTAAAATAGAGCTAACTTGGGAGTCTTATACTAATGTTAACTAAATCTGACTTACAAGTTGCCTGGACTTGTGTTTCTTAACATTTGAGCCAGTCAACATTTGAACACAATCTGTCTTCCCCTGCTTTAATTTGTATTTTAATAAATAAAGCTTGCCTGAAGACCAGAATGCAAAGCTAAGCCACTAGAGGTTAGGGAGTGGTGGCACACACCTTTAATCCCAGGACTCTGGAGACAGAGGCAGAGGGATCTCTGTGAGTTCAAGGCTACCCTGAGCTAAGAGAGCGGCCCAGAAACAGATCCAGAAGCTGATAGCCCACACCTTTAATCCCAGTGTTTGGGAATCACACACCTTTAATTCCAGCACTAGGGAGGTGGAGTCAGGAGCAATATTGCTGGGCAGAGAGAAGAATATAAAGGGGAAGAGACAGGAACTCACTAGATTGTGAAGTCTGAAGATTCATGGAGACAGGATCTCACCCTTTCGGTCTGAAGATTTGGTAGAGGTAAAAGGTCTCTCTAGTGGTTGGCTGCTTTGCTCTTCTGATCTTCAGATTGAACCCCAATTACTGTCTCTGGGTTTTTATTATTTGCACAGCATAGCCCCTTCAGAGTTCTCTTATACACATCTATTCACAGGTAGTTTATGGAGCTGGCCTAGGGACTGCCTATGGCTTCTCCAATACCCTCACCTCTATAGACTCCCTCTTTTCCCTCCATAGACTTTGTTACCAAAGACTTTTCCTCAATAGGTCTTTACCATGCACCACTCAGGGAACCAGTATAAGACAATGGGAATAAGGGTTTGTTTTTTCCCCCATAGACTCACCTACACAATTTCAGCTGATGTTTGACTTAGCAGGGGCCAGTTTACAAAAATGCAATGCAATAAAAGGGTTTTGTTAGAATTTTAAAGCATGAGAATATGATTATTATCATTATTATTTCATCCACACTAGTGAGTAAGCTACATTCAGAAAGCTAGGTACATAAAGTACAGGGACCTGAATCACATCCCGCAGACACCTGGTCATCAGAACTCTTTCCTGCTCCCGCTGGCTCTGCCACCCCGTCATATCCTTAAGCAGCAACTTCATGCTTCAGAACACACAACTAGATTCCTGCTAGAGGGGATGGTTATCTAGCAGATTGTATGCAACCAGCCAGACACAGAGCCCAGCAGCCGCCGGAAATCTTTTCAAACTGTTTGAAAGTGTGCTTATTAAAGAAAAAAAAATGAAGGCAAGGAAGACGGAAGAACTGGTCTCCATCCCTTCGAAAGCCCTGGGGGAGCCCTCTGATGGCTGCTCTCAAGGAGCACAGAGCGCCGTTGACAGACGTGCCTGAAGTATACAAGGTGCACAGGAAGAACCGCCTAATAGTGATTTCTGAAACAGAGACAAGAACTAATGACAGAATTTGTTTTACTGTGGGTCTCCTGTGGCTAGCAACAGAAAGACAGCACACAGGCAAAACATTGTCCAAACATTCTCCTGCCCTTGTCCTCCCCAGCCTCTGTCTCTGCTTCCCATTTTCTGGTGGACACATACTGTCTTTATGGAAAAGACTCATGGAAACATCCATCTGGACTTGTCTGATGGGTGGGGGAGAGCAAGAACAGGTGGTGTGGTTCCCCTTCAAAAAGCAAAGTGAAGAAAACAAGCAGCAAACACAACTCTCTATGCCTTAGCCCTCCGCTGCTAAAAACAGAGACCTTTAAAAGGTTGTTTCCAGTCCCTATGGGCAATAGTCACCCTGACCCATGTCCCCTGCAAGACAAACACGCTCTTCTTTCTCCTCCAGCTTCTTGACACATTTAAGGCAGATGAATATGTCTCTGGCTCCACCCACACTCAGTCATTCCTAGTCACTGGAGAGGAGACGTCCACGAATTTCTTCCATAAAGGAAGTTGTGGCCCTAGCAGAGGTTGTCCACTCATAACCCGCTGCACAGCTGTCTGTTCCCATCTTACAGTGCTGCTGAGAGTTTTCTGGTGGGGGTTGAGATAAGCAAGCACTACCAAAAGCAGTTACCAGTGCTTGCCCTGGAGATAGGATATGTGGACAGGGACGTCTGTGGTCGTTAATTCTGGTTGTCAATCTGACTGGATTGAGACCCATCTAGAAAATCCATCAAACACACTTATAGGTGTGGCCGTTTGCACAGAAATAGTGTTATATGTACCAGTGAATAGAGGTAGGGATACCCAACTTGAAAGTGGGAAACCCTGTCTCGTAGATGGAGGCCCCGGAAGGAATAGCAAAGTAGAAGGAGGAGACTCAAGCGTCTGCTTGCTCCTTTTTTAACTGATACATCTTTTACCTTCGCATGGTGAATGGACATTAGATAGAGCTTGCTCAGCCTTTGAAGGTGAACTTGCACCAATATTCCTCCCATGGCCTCTAGGTCTCCAGTCTTAGAGGAGGCTGGCTTATCTCCTCCTTCTTAGAGCAGCACGTTCCCCAGCTCCTCAGCTTATACATGGCTTCCAAATTGTGTAGACTGATCTAAGAAGTCCCCTCTTAAACTTCCATGCATATTCTAGGGAATGTGGGAGCAATATCTAAACACTAAAGTCCTTTGAGAAGGACATATAGCAACCTACTACCATAAAAGTTTCCTTAAATATACATATTCATATTAAAAATAAGAAGTTTAAACGGTGTTACTCTGTAATGGGGAAGCGATGCCTCTACCCAGACAATGTAATTCCCCTGCCAAACACTCAGTGTCAGGTGGGGGTTACCTCCTTTTGAATTGTTGATCAGTGGAATCTCATAGCCTTCTTTTCCCAAATGTCACAGACCTTTGTCATTGCTCTTGCCTACCCTCCGGAACTTTGTGGTGAGACCCTGTTGCTGGAGAAACCACATACTTGAATCATAGGTAATTCTGCTAATCATAGCTAATACTGACCTATAAACTTTTTACCTACTTGCTTGCTTTCATGGAGCTGGAAAGTCCTGTGTATACTTGTGGGGGAGAAAAGTAAACAGTAGTCTTACCCACTTGTAACCCCTTGAGCTACAACAATAACTGTCCTGGTAAGATAGGCCCACTTGTGCAGTAAAGGCATGAATGTTATGAGCATTACCAACCATTTCTACTTGCATTGAAAGCCTATTCCATTTACAGAATTCGTGCTTGGTACTGCTAACTGGGACCCAAATTTGTGACTGGTTAGCTATAGGCTCTAGGGGGAGAAGCTAGTACTATTATTCTGTTAAATGAATATAGTAATAAACTGACCCCTCAGTTCTTATCTTTCTACCCAGAGATTAGTACATGCTTCATGTTTCAATGCAGAAGCTTCTTCTGGCCACAGATGGTGATTAATATAGAGATCGACAACAGGAAAACATGCAGTGAATACACACTGTGTTCTCTGCTTTAAATGGGCATCCACATCACACCACCTTTCCGCAAGGCTCGGGAATCATTGCGAACTAAGGGGAAGAAAGAGTGTAACAGCAAGAGGGAGTGGACTGTTCATAGCAAAACATGACAAAGCTATTAAACACAGGGACTCACAATGGTTGTGATTGCATGCACAAGACCACCACAAAGTTAAGCCAGCCCCAATCCCAGAATGGACAGGCTGGTGAAGTCCCACCCGAGCTGCGAGCTATTGGCAACTGATGGCTGCTGGGGTTGGGGGGTGGGGGGGGGGACTAAGTTTTCTTCAGGGACGCAGCTCCTGAGAGGCTTCCCTTGTGCCAGTAGATGGTAGATGGCCCTACACCCATATACATATTGGCAGCTTAATTAAGTGGACTCCGTGGGCTTAAAGAGAGAGTGAGAGGGTGAAAGAATGAGAGAGCAAGGGAGCGAGTGAGAGAGAAATCTTAGGAGGGGAGGATTGGGGCGGGTTTGATCAAAAGACATTATATGTCTATATAAATTCCTCAAGCAATATAATGAAGTAAGTAATTATTATCTAATAATTGTGGATTTTATTATAATTCTAATATATGTATTTAATTATATATGTGTTTTATTATACATATTATTATATGTGTCTTTTAATTAAGGACCCATAGTCTTTAATCTGTAACTGCTCTTCTAGAGAGGTCAGAGAAAGAAAACCACGGTGCCTTCTTGCTTTCAGTTCAGTAAATAGAACTGCATGATGTCTTAAAAGGCTAGGACCCAAGAGATGTTGAAGAGGACAGTGGGTCTCAAATGTGTCACTGCTCAGAGCGATGTGTCCCATCACCTAATTGTGATGGCTTTGGAGTCTTCAGAAAGGGTGGGGAAAGGAATGTTGGCATCGTGAGGGTTCATAAGGACTTTCCTATGCTAATCAGAACAACTGCTCCTCTAGATTATACCTTAAGAAGACTTTTCTTAAACCAATGAGGAATGACAGTAATAGGACTCACTAATGTGTTTAAGTTATATTTTTAAATGTAAACACCAGACAAATAATGCAGAATATTTAAGTAGTTTTACTGTTTGGTGATAGAATGACTCAGGCTCCAACCAGAAAATAATTAAATAGAAAAATCTAGATGGAGCTGAGAAGAGTGGTGGAGAAAATGGAGGCTGGCAGTCATTCAAAGTTACTTCCTGTTCTTTCTGTCTAGACTGAGCTGAGAGGAGCGGAAGAAGAAATGGAAGCTGGTAGTCATTCGAAAGTACTTCCTGCTCTTTCTGGAGAAAAAAGAAGTATGTTGTGGAGCTCTAAGAGTTTCGTAAACAAACAAAAAGTTCTGAAGTCTGTTATACAAACAGAACAGTCAGGAAATAGGCTGGCTAGGCACTGTCCCCAGCCTGACCCATTAACAGCAGAGAGGGAGGAAGCTGTCCCCAGCACTCACAGTGATGGAGGTATGGTCAGGAGGTAGTAATGGACTGTAAGGAAAGTCTCCAGAGACACAGTGGGGTGGGGGACAGGGCCTGGCCACACACCTGGATGCTGAGAGTCTGAAAACACGAAGAGCCCAGCACCAGAGTGCTTTTGAAATGAAAGAACTCAGCCAAATGGTGAGCTGGACTGGGCCCAGCAAGAAGGTGTCAAGTCAGACATTGGCCAATCCAGTAGGCTTTTGGGGATGAGCAAGGAATCAGTGGGTTGGAGATGCTGGGAAAATTTTTTGGGATTCGAAGGCTGCAGCTGGTTGAGGCAGATCTGCTCCAGATGTGGCTCACCAGCACAGTGCTCAACGGGGAAGCATCTTTTAGCACAAGACAACAGTTGGCATCCTTGAGCGTCTGCTTCTACGTCCTAACTGTGAAGCTGACTCCTCGCTGCTTCACTCAACGCCTGTTTCCTTATTTGAAAAGTTAGGATAATATTAATATTTAGTACAAAGTCTGTGAGAACTGAATGCGTTGTATGTATTCAGTGTTAGTGGGGATGGTGGGACACATCTGTAATGCTAGCACTGTGGAAAATGAGGTGGAGAATGTTGACTCTGAGGGAAGACTGGGTACGGCAAAACTGTCTCAAAACCAAACCAAACCAAACCATGTTAAGTGTTTAGAGAGTCAGATAGAACATACCAAGTGCTCAATAAGTATTAGCTCTTAATAGGATTTCCCATCTTCAGAAAGACTCAGTGTGCTTAGGAAGAATGAATCCTGAGCACACCCAGAGTGCTTGATTGGGAATGTAAGCCCTGGCCCCCAAGTCTCTGTGCTGCATTGCTGCTCTCACAGTTTAAGACAGTGATCCTTCTCTTTGTCACCTCCCCTCTGCCTGCCTAGTGACCTCCTCTCCACACTGTTCTTGCTACATAGATCTCTGCAGTAGCCTATCTTGTCTTACCCTGGCCTTCGGTTTCACCTTTATCCTGCCAGATGTGATCATTCTAAAATAAATATCTAATCGGACTCTCTGGCCTAATATCCTTCAAGGTCCTTTATCCCTCTTTCATCCTAAAGTGGCTGGGGGATCTCGGAGTAGAAACAGCTGGCTCTAGAAACAGCTGGCTCTAGAAACAGCTGGCTCTAGAACTGGGGAGCTGCGTGAGGTGCACCTGGAACGTCATGCAGCAGCATAAAGTAAGAAAATGCTTAAAGAAAGTAATTGAACTTGTGTTGATGTGGGAAATTTCAAAGTGATGGGGGAACCAATCAGCCGAAGCTGGAGACATTCAAAACAAAACAGCCACATGGAAGTACTGTGTTATAACTCAAAGCAAAGAAACAGCCCCAGTTTAGACTGTAAGCTCATGAATGAATGGAGGAAAACCAAACCTCCCTGCAGAAGAAGGCCAAATGATCCGTGTAGACAGTTCAGTCCTCTGAAGTGTGGGCTGCATATAGTCCGTTCTCTCCAGAGGACCCAGCTTGTTAAGGGGGAAACTGAGCATGTTTACAGTGATGAAGCCTGGCAAACACGATCTCTACTAGGTGACCAAGGCCAATGTGTAACAGTGTAACTAACTCATCAACAAGAGGTACATAGCACACATGATTTGGGACAACACGATGAAAATGAAATTTTGCTTCAGGAGGTCTTTCTCCCAAGGGTAATACCAATCTGTCATGAGAAAAAAGACAGACCAGCATCCTACAAATATCTAATTAGGTCAAAACTGTCAAGGTCATCAAAAGAAAAAAAGTATGAGACACAATCTTAGGTAAGACGATCTCAAGGATAAATCACAATTAAATGCAATGTGGTATTCTCTAACAGAAAAACAAACCAAGCAAACAAGAAATATGAGCCCTAGTTACAAATAATTTATCACCATTGGTTCATCAACAGAGACTGTGAATATGTATATATAGTGTTGAAGAGTAGGAGAAACCATTTGGGAGTCATAACTTTCATAATATTTATGTTACTCTAAAGATATTTTGAAGATTAAAGTTCATTACCATGGGGGAAAAAAGGAAGCAGAGAAATTTTTTACCAGTCTCAGAATTCTGGCAGGTGAACCACCGTTGGACTAAGCCCATTCTCAAATTAACAACAATGGCATCTCCTCTGTGCACAGGGCTTTCCAAGTTCCTTAGGGAGGGAACAATAGTGATGATCCAGTGTCCACTCAGAATACAGGCAGACAGTCAGCAGGGCACACAAATGATGAACACCATGGGCTTGGGAAGGAGGCAGCTTGGTTCTATAATAGACTCTAGTTAAAATTTTGAACCTACCTCCTCATCTATGATACAATACAATAATAATAATACTCACACAAAGTGGGTGAGGTTATACGATGAGATAACAAAATGCTTAACACAGTCCTCGTTAGAAAACTCCCCTCAGTATGTGGACTCTTCCTGGAGGTGAAGCAGAAATGGCATCAACTCCCTGAAAACCTCCCAGTTATCGCGATCGTTGGTGTACACGTCACCAGGAATCGTCTCAGTGCCTGGCCAGAGCTGTTTCAGTATCCCAGGCTAGAGCTTACATCAGCTGCTTTCGGGGGCTGTAGATCTGGAAGGGAAGCCACAGGGAGACCCACTGTTACCTCGAGGCCACCCTTGGCCATTCCCTGGCCACATTTGTTTTCCACAAAACCAGGAAGCTCTGTTTAATCTCCATCCAGTTCAGCCTACACAGTGATTACAATCAGATCCAAACCAGTTCCAGCAAACTTCAGCCAGTAAAATGTCATGAGACTGCCCAGCTAATTCTTATGACTTCAATAAATCAAAACATCCAACAGTTACAGCTTTATACTCTCAACCAATCAGGATTTTCATAATTCTAACACAAATGGCAATGGAGTGTCTGGCATGGTGTGTTCTCGATGCTGGGAAGGCTTCCGTGGTGAGGGAGAATCATTCTATCCTCCCCGCTGGCATTTACCAAGGTCCTTTCCACAGTTGCTTAGTTGATCAGGTAGCTGTTGATGACAGTCATTCCTGGCACCACCATCCTTTCTTTCCCCTGAGGACTGTCGGCCAAGCAACTTCCTGGCTGTCTCCACCCAGCTGGGCAATTTCCTGGCAGAGTAGACCAGCTGCATGCAGTGCCAGCTCTTGGGGTCAAGTTTCCAGCCTCACAAGTCCCAGCCTAGGCTTCTGTTCCCTTGTGTACCTTTCTAATAGGCCCAGCCAAGAAATCCCATGATGCCTTAGGCAAAGGCCCCAGCATCTTTCAAGATAGTCTACCATCCTGTTTTTTTTTCTGTTTTTCGTATACTATAATTTATCTATAATTAAAAATCACTATCATGTTCAGCTGGTACATTGATCAAATGAAATATTGATCCATCATCTCATGTTTATTGTGTACCTAGTGTTCATGAGTTTCACATTAGTCATAGGTTATTGATAATTTCCCTTTTCTTATTGCCTTATCTTTACTATCAGGTACTTCACTATTTCTATTTTTCAATTTCAATGTTGGTTTTTCTTTTCTGAATGTGTATGAGAGCCCATGTGTGTTCACTGGTCCATGTGTGTATGCATGCATGCACATGTCCATTAAAGGCCAGACAATAACATGGAGTGTCTTCCTTGACTACTTGCCTTATTACACAGTAAGATGGTCTCTTGGTGAACCAGCATCTTGCCTTTCTCTTATCTTGATAGCCAGCTGGATACTAAAGTGCCCTGTCCCACCTGGGCCCAGGGATTACGGGCAGGCAACCTGCCTGCCTGTTAATTACATGGGGCTAGGAATCCAAACGCTAATTCTCTTTCTTGGGTTGCATGCATTTTACCCACTAAGACATTTCCCAGTCTCTCACACTATAATAATAATGTGGTGGCTCGAATGGGAATGTCCCACATAGGTTTATATATCTGAATGCTTGCTCCCCAGTTGGTAGAATTATTTGGGAAAGAATATAAGGTGTGGCCCAATTGGAAGAGGGGTGTCACGGAGGCAGGGGACAGGCTTGGAGGTTTCAAAAGCTAGGCCATTCCCAGTTAGTGTCCTTTTTCTCTGCCATGTGCTTATGGATCAGATGTCGGTTCTTGACTATTGCTCCAACGCCATGCCTTCCTGCCTGCTGCCATGCTCCATACATTGATAGTCACGAATGAACCTTCCAGAATCATGGTTCCCAAATTAAATGTTTTCTTTTCTAAGTTGCCTTGGTCATGGTGCTTTGTCATGGAAATAGAAAAGTAATTGAGACAAAAGATGGTGCGGGGAAGTAGACTAGGGAAATGGGAAGCAGACATGATCATAATGGTTTTTGGAGGAGGGTGGAAGATTTTAGGATCTTGGACCAATTGAGCATTCTATTGGGAAATTAAAGGGCCATGCTAGTAGGAGCTTGGAAGACAATAATGCTGAGACCAGTGTGGACTTTAGCAACACAGTTGAAAAAGTTTCAGAGGGGAACAATATTAGCAACTGAGCTAGAGACCTTTTTGTGTGATGTTTTAGCAAAGAATGTGTCTGCTTTTTGTCCTTGTCCTAAGAATCTTCTTGAGACTAAATCGAACTGTTTGGTACAAATTTCTTTGGCTGAGGAGATTTCAACACAGACTAATATGAACTCTGTCATGTGGTGTCTAGTGGTTACTCTTTTTCGGGTTTACAATAAAAAGAGCAAGCAGGGCAAAAAGAAATAAAAAAAAATACAGTTTATAGAGAAAAAGAGCACTAGGAAATTTAATGTTTGAGCCATGGTTTGTGTGGAAAGAGATTAGGAAAAATGGAAATAAGGGAATGGTGTCCTCAGGGCAAGACCCCCATCCAGCTAATCTTGCAATTTGTGAAAAGAAAAAGCCTAAGAAATTCTTTGTTCCTAAAGAGCAACAAACAAGTCAAGGCTTGTGCAAATGTAATTCAAGGAGGAAGTTAGGTTCCATTCCAAGTAAGCAGTAGAACTTGGCTGCATCAGCCACACGGTTCTGACTTTAGAATCCAGAAGGATGCAGAAGTTAAAGGGTGGTGGAGTTTTGCTCTGTGGTTAAGTCAAGACACTGAGATCAGATGTGTGGCAGGGGAGTCCCTGCCTGGTGGTCCACAGAGGCCATTTCACCAAGTTAGGAAAGTGAAGCCTGGATTGTGCTTGAGATCCCACACTGTTAAAGGTGCCATCTGATTCCTGTTGAGGAATATTAACACACAGAGAGTGGAATTGGCCAAAAGGTGAGAAGTATGCCAGTTATCAAAGTGGGAAGGGCAGAGCCATCTAAGCCCTTTGGCATTGGACATGAAGTTACAAGAGTTGGAGTTTGCCCTGTGGGGTTTCAGTCTTGCTTTGGTCCATCATTTCCTCAACTGTGCTCCTATTCCTCCCCTTTAAAATGGTAATGTGTTTTCTGTGCTGTTGCATGTTGAAAATATGTCATTTGCTTTCTTATTTGTAGGGGGTTACAATTAAGAGATTTCCTTGGGTACCAAAAGAGACTTTGGACTTTTAAACAGTATTGAGACTGTGAAAGACTATGGGGACTTTTGAAGTTGGACTAAACATATTTTGCACTACGATATAGCTGTGAGCCTACAGGGACCAGGGAGTAGAATATGGCAATTTAAATGAGACTAGCCCCCATAGGCTCATATATTTGAAGATTGGTCCCCAGTTGGTGAAGCTGTTTGGGAAGGATTAGGAGGTGTGGCCTTGTTGAAAGAGATGTGTCACTGAAGATGGGCCCAGGCCACTTCCAGCTGGCACGTTTTTGCCTTCTGCTTGTGGATGAGATGTGAGTTCACAGTAACTGCTACAGCACCGTGTCTACCTGCTTGCTGCCATGCTCCCTTCCATGATGGTCATGGACTAACCCCTTGGAACCATGAACCCCAAATGAAATTTTTTTATAAGTTGCCTTGGCCATGGTGTTCTGTCCTAGCAATGGATAGGTAACTAAGATAAATACCTTAAGCTTTAAGATAATTTCCTTTTCCTTGTACATCTTCTTTTGTGGGTCCTGCAGGGAAGTAATCTTAAATAGCCTTCTGATGAATTTAATTAAAACACAGCAACAATTCTGGATTTCTTAGCTGAATTTGTACTGAGTTTATAGTACAAATTTCCCATTCATTCCACTTTGCTATGAACAGCTGGTAAGTCCTGGTCTCAGTCCTTGGGGAAGGGGTAACTAATGTTTGTTGTGTACCTATAAGTCCTGATCGCTTTCTAAAGAACTTTCCAGGCATTGTTTCCTTTGCGGTGGTGATTGGCTACAGTCATCCTACACATGCAATTTCTTTGTTTTCGGGAAACTCATTATCACATTTGCCTGGGTATTTGCATGATAATCTACAATAAAATATCTTATTAGAACTTTAATATGTAACCTGCATATAAGGACAGTATTCTCCAACAAACCCAGCTAGCATATTTATAGATTAGCATATATATAATATATATTATGAAAGATATTGACTTGAATGTGTAATCTCAATTATAAATCTTCATATATCTATTAATCTCTATTTATATCCATATAAAAGAATAATATAAAGGAATTTTGTAGAAAGAGCCCTATAAGCCGGGCGGTGGTGGTGCACGCCTTTAATCCCAGCACTCGAGAGGCAGAGGCAGACGGATCTCTGTGAGTTTGAGGCCAGCCTGGTCTACAAGAGCTAGTTCCAGGACACGCTCTAAAAAAGCTGCAGAGAAACCCTGTCTTGAAAAACCAAAAAAAGAAAAAAAAAGAGCCCTATATTGGTACTAAAATTATTCGACATGTAGATAAATGTTTTAGAATGATTTCTGGCATTTAGATCTGTCTTCAGCCAGGGTTTGGATGTCTTACTAACAAACAGAAATTAAGCAGTTATTTGAGCTATTTAAATGATGGGCTAACAGGTTAGCTCACTATAAATACTCTGGGCTTTAGAAAATCCTGACTGCAAAAGTGAAAATTAAATACCTGAGAAATCTCACCTGCATGGGAGAGCATAGTCAGTTCAGGTTCCCCTTCAGAAGCTGGTCACACTTTCTGGTTATTTGTGACAAACTCAGGTAACATTATATTGCATCTGTAGAAGAAAATGAAGCATTTAGCAAAAGTGGATTGGTTGAAAGTCCATTGTTAACCTGCCTGTATAACCTGGGAAAACCACAGACAAGAAAGACAATTCTTCCATTTTTACAGAGATAAGACTGGCTTAATTGTACCAGAAAGGAAAGGACCAAAAGTGAGGTCCAATTTAATTTACTAAAATGCTTATATATGTATAAATAAAAGTCATTACAAACACAATTCAGTAAATACTTATTCACAATGGCCTTAGGCAAGCTAGCCAAGCCTAGCCAAGATGGTAAAACTTCAGATTTAGCAAAAGACTGTCACTCGGGAGTAAGGCAGAGAATGATAGAATTGATCCTTGACAGCCTTGGTTGCTAAGCAACCCACACTTAAATATAAACTGTGGATGGATGGATGGATGGATGGATGGGTGGATGGATGGATGGATGGATGGATGGATGGATGGGTGGATGGATGGATGGATGGATGGAATTTACTGCGTGGAGAAAGCTTATAAGGGAACAGATTGTTAGGGCAAGTGTGCGATGATCAGGTGTGAATGTAACCACATGAAGGGCAGAGAAGATGCTGCAAAGTGAACATTAGGGATACAGGTCTCTGACAGAGAAATACAGGGACAGATGCTTCAGGGAACGGCAGAGGGTGGGCAGGGCTTCCGAGGGAATTGTAGCCTAAGAGGACATTTAAAGCACAAAGAACTTAGAGGAGCTTTCCGATTCAGAGTAAACTGCAAAGATGTGTTAAGCAGATTAGGAGAAAAAAACAGAGGTAGGAAAATTTGTTAAGGAGGGTCTTGATCGAGGATGGACACTAGGGCAGGAGACAAGGAGCTTCTTAAATACATAACGCGAGTAAATTCTGGAGGAATGCTATCAGTGAGGGGTATAGCAAATACGAATAAAATACAATGGTCTTTACCTCTGTGTATGGAGATATAAACATAAAATTCAATGATCTATACCTATATCTATGTGGTTTTACACATGTATGAAAATGTTATGCTGAGTATATAACAGTAGATATTAAAGCACTCTAGTTTTTACATATTTTTTGAAATATAAACTTTTTTGGCCTTGTCTACTGCACATATATGGTCTATCAATGTAAGAGAAATGGAATGAAAGTTTAAAATTGAGGCTGATGTCAAACTGATTTCTTGGGGGTGTGGCTAGAAGTATTCTCTATCCCATCCAATCCCCAGTTTCTCTTCTGCAACCACTTATGAAATAATCAAAGGCTAATATATTAAACACAATTGTTTAGTTAATGTCTTAGGCTAATTAATGTTTATCTCTAACTATAAGTTAACCCATTTCTAATATTTTATATTTTACCATGAGTCTTGTGGCTTGTTGGTAATGTCTGGACCTTTTTCTCCTTTGGCAGCTACATGGTGTCTCCTCAACTCTTCCTACTCTCTCTTTGTATCCTTGTTTGGAGTTCCTGCCTAGTTTTGCTCTGCTAAGCCATTGGCCAAAACAGCTTTATTCATCATCTAATAAAGCCAACACATATACAGAAGGACATCCCACATCATCTCCCCTTTTCTGTCTAATTAAAAAGGTTTTAACTTTAACATAGTAAAATTACATGTAGCAAAGCAGTTATTAAGCAAGAATTATAGTTACAGCATTTAGTCTGTTTGTATTTGATAAATTAAAGAAAATAATCTATAATTTATCCTATCTTTGTGAGTCTAAAGTTTTATATCTAATTTATCTTTTTTTATAACTAAGGAAAACTATAATTATAAATATTTAGACTTCAACTCCATCAAAGACCCCAAAAGAATATAATATTACCTTAGTAAACAGAAAGTGTTTTGCAAGCATCTTCCAAAGTTTTAGAAATGACAGAGACATCTTGCTGTCTGAATAGTCACCCAAAGTTCTTTTGCAATGTTGGGGCATCCATCTTCAGCATACAGGTCCAGAGCATTTGGCAGACTTTTCAGTGAACCAGAAAATTTGAAGATCTGTTCTACCTTGTACTGGCAAGTTCATTGGTTGATTTATTCTGTGTCCTGCAGAATGTCTGGCAGTTTCTTTTGTGGAGCAGAAACTCTGGTAACGCAAGTTAGAATAGAAAGTAAATTAGGTATAACTTTTGAACTCACCAAGATAGGATAGAAATATGGAGTATTTTCTCTGATTTTTGTCAGTTGTTGATGGACAAGACATTGTTGATGTATTCATTGCCTATACATATTGTACATAGTTATTGTATATATTTTTCTTATGTTAGCTATAACCTTACTTTTCTAATTTTTAGACAGAAAAGGGGAAATGTGATAGTATCTTGTTTGTACAAATAAAGCTTGCTTGAAGATCAAGGACAGAGATAGCCACTAGCAAAATATAGAGATCTGAAGGGCTATACAGACAGATAGGGAGTGATATGATTGGGCAGAGAGAGCAAGTATAAGGTGTTAGGAAACAAAAATGATCTCTTTTCGGCTGGGAAGCAGAGAGGTAAGGTGGCTATGGTTTTGCTTCTTCATCTTTCTGATCTCTCAGCATTTTCCCCTATATCTGATTCTGGACTTTTATTATTAAGACCTATTAGAACTCATGCTGCTGGGGAGGGTGTGTGTGTGTGTGTGTGTGTGTGTGTGTGTGTGTGTGTGTCTGTGCCCATGTCTCTCTGTGTGTACATGTGTGTGTACATGTGTATGCAGTATGGAGCTTAGAGGACAATGTCAGGTGTCCTGCTCCATCACCCTCAGCCTGTGACAGTGTCTCACTGAACCTGATGCTTGACATTTTGCTAGGCTGGATGGCCAGTGAGCTCCCAGGATCCACTCATCTCTGCCCCTGGAATTCTGGGTTGCAGGCACATGCAGCCATACCTGGCTTTTACATGAATGCAGGGAGATCTCAGCTCAGGTCCTTGTTGTTGTGCAGCAAGTTCTCTCTTACACACTGAGCCGCCTCCCCAGACCAAGGTAACGTTTTAAAAACTGACATATGGAGTTAAGGAAGAACGGAGGAGGCTCTGTATTTCCTCTTAAGGTACAGATGTTTATGATTCCTTAGTGGAGGGAGGTATTGTCCTGAACTGGGAAAGCAAGGATGGCAGAACATGGTACAAGAGAGGAGCTAGATAGAAATGCAAGATAAAAGCATCCTTGCTGAGAAGTGAACAACAGGGAAGTGAGTCACTATGTTGCCATCCCTATTATAATCAGCAGTTATTTAATCCTCTACTACTGTATCCATTAATGCAGTCGTTTGGATGTTAGGTCTATAGAATGGAAGACACTGAATATTTTATTATACGCTTATCAATTACAAGTTGTTTTTTTTTTAATTTTGGAGTTTGAGATCCCATAGTAACATCTTCAGCATCTGGTTTGTTTTTCATATTAAGATTCTCAATCTACATCCAAGAGCGGGAGAATATTAAGTGTCATCAATTTATCCAGGATCTCATAGGCAGATGATAAATTAACCAAAGACATAGATTTGGGAAAATTTTATTTTCTAATAAAATTTTTGTTTAAGGTAAGGACTAGGCAAATTAAGATTGCTTGTAAAATAGAATATGAAAAGTCATTTTGTTCATTTTCAAGGGAATTTGCAAACTAAGGATTTCTAGTGAGGAGGGAAATCTTTATAAAGCAGGAAAAATGAATGAAAGAACGATGAAGGAAAAAACTCCAGTGACCTCTTTCTGCTTCATCCTTACACAGAAAGTCAGAGAGAGCCATGCTGCATTTAACTGTAGAAAATGTCATCCTCAGGGTGAGTAGTGACATGAACGGCTGACTTTAAAAATCACATTGACCTCTATAGACGAAATTCTATTGCTTCAGTTAAAGACCACTAATGAGCATCAGGTACACTATTCTCAGGAAAACATACAAGTTCAATCAAACACCTGCATCCCATGCTCTTGTAACTCAGGTGAGCCCAATTCAGTTAGTGAAGTGAGCAGGTAAGTGGTTAAGACTATATCAAGCCAGTGTTGTCTGGATCTTAGTTAAGCTTGACACAGTAATAATAATAATTTTCCTAGTACTGCATGGCTTATTAAATAAATCTGTGTTCTAGCCAGGAGTAGTGACAAACATCTACATGCTGACATTTGGAAGACTAAGACAAATTGTGAGTTTGTGGCCAGCCTAGGGTACGTAGTGAGACCCTGTTTCAAAAACAAACAAGACAAATAAAAAACAGAAAGAAAGAAATTTGTATTCTTTATGAATGCTTCATTTGTGAGATCACTCTCTGGTGATCTCTAAGTGCAATCAGACCTCACCCAGTTCATGGAGGCTTCATGTGCAGTGTGCCCTTGTGCCTGGTTCTTGAATCACAGCTTCCAAACTGGGCTGAGATGGCCCAAAATTGAAATGGGAACTGAAAAGTTTTTATGTCCCAATAAACTTCTCTGACGACATAATAATCCAAATCAGACAAAATCAAACTGAATTAGAAAAAGCCCAGGTTTAATAAATACCAGCGTTCAGAGAGGAGATGGGAAAGGAAGACCAGAAAAACCATGTCTGTTCTCTGGGCGGGGGCAGTTTAAATATCCTGTGGAAGTGGTCTTGAGCATCTCTGAGGAGGGGTCACCATTTGGCGAACTTTTTGGGGGGTGGAGTCTGGACTGAGGCAACTCCCAGGGGAGGGGCTTGAGATGGAACTTTTTACCCAAACATTCCAGACTTTTTGGATATAGGGGTGCCAGGGGTTGAGGTGAAGCTTTAACCCAAACATTTCAGACTCTGGTTATATGGAGGCCAGGGGCTGGGGTGATGCTTCCAACCAAACAGGAATCCACAGGGACACTGCAGGACACTTACCTTCTTTGGGAAGGCATAACGATAGGTGTCAGGCCACATGAGAACTGCAGTTCACAGTAGTTTGTAAAGCTGGGTTTTGCCATTTGCTCTAACAATAGGAAGTGCTGCCAGGAAATCAGCTAGAACAGGAAATGATGTGAAGACTTAAAATCTAAGTTGCACAATGTCTAAGAAGTGCACGCATCCCATTGCTAAGTAATTAAGGCTAAGAATAAAATGAATATATTACTCTTTCTTTAAAGTAAAACTGCCATTTTATTAAGACATAAGTATTATTGATTTAGGTGCACTATTATATCAATAGAACTACCAGGTGATTTTTTAATCTATGGACGCAATAAAAAATTCTAACATGTTAAGGGAATGAGCCAGCAATCCAAAATGCTTGGAAATACCTACTCTAATGGGGAAGTAACTGTAAGATGACTTGATAACCACCTTTCATTTGCTCAGAGAGTCAATGAAAAATTTGAACATAACATAAATAAAAGAAATTAAAACATCTAGAACATTTTGAAAACCAGAAAGAAAAAGTTAAGGTGCCATTAAATTTAGCCTTTTAAAAAGAACAAGATTTAAGCCAAGCATGGTGACAGAAAGGAGGCAGAGGCAGACAGATCTCTGTAGGTTTGAGGCCTGCCTGATCTACAGAGTGAATTTTAAGCCAGCCAGAGTTACTTAGTGAGACCCTTCATCTTGGGGAGAAAGTAAGAGTTCAATAAACAGAAAGAAGAACATGTCTGCTGGGAGAAACAGCACAGACAAATGTTTGGAGGCATGCAAACATACCTTTCCTTGTGCTGTGGGAAGAAGCCCATTGCCTAGAAAAGAGAAAGGGCAGGTTGTGGCGAGACATGGCATATTGCCAGTGCTGCAGCCTGATTTCTTTTATAACCATACACAATAAGAAGACCAAAACATTCTGGGGAAGAAGTAATAGGATAAAAAAATATGATTCAGGAAGCTTTGTGTTACAGTGATAATTCAGCATGGGTAGACTTCTGGTAGGAGGGAGCACTGTCTCTGTGGCTATCAGCTTGGATTAAGTCCCCTTTTCTGTATGAAGTGTGCTTTATTAATCTATGTTTTGACAGGGCCTAGCAGAAGCTGTAATTTGAGGCACTGAATAAAATTTGAACTTGTGGTACCTTGGGGGAGGGGGCAAGGAAATAGATTGCATAATCGTGGAGAACTCTCCTACAGCGCAGGAGCAAGGTCAAACTTGTGACATCAGTTTGGAAGTCATCCACCTAGAAATAAAGGACCTTGACAAAATACCACTTCCCAGGGAGCAAATATGGACTGAAAAGAGCAGAATCCCAGGGACAGGCCCCTGGGGACATTCATTCCTAGGAACAGAGTTTGAGTTGCTGGCAGAACCGGCAGAGAAAGATGGCCGGTAAAGGTAGGAGGTGGCAGCCAGAGGAAGCACCCGCCACAAAACAGCCAAAAGCTCCCTGCATGGATCCATTATCATAGCGGCTCACAAGAAGGGCAATTCTCCATAGCAGTACAGGGTATAGCCCTTCCACATTCCTCAGTGACAATGGAGAGGACACTGTGAGCAGGTGTTAGAGGCAGATGCCAGACGCCAGATGGCTGTGGATGACCTGAGAGGCTCTTCTGCAGCACTTTGACGATGGAACCGTCTGTGAGAGCATTAGAAAAAGCAGCATCATTATAGGGACCGCTTGGTTGGTTTGGCCACTCAGCAGCTCAGGCCTGAAATAATCACACAGAAACTGTATTATTTAAAACACTGCTTGGCCCATTAGCTCTAGCTTCTTATTGGCTACCATTTACATCTTAACTTAGCCCATCTCCATTAATCTGTGTATCGCCACGTGGCTGTGGCTTACTGGGTAAAGTTCTGGCATCTGTTTCCCATGGGGCTACAAAGCTTCTCCCTCACTCTGCCTTCTTCCTCCCAGCATTCAGTGTAGCTTTTCCCGCCTAGCTCAGTTCTGCCCTATCAACAGGCCAAGGCAGTTTCTTTATTCACCAATGGTATTCACAGCATACAGAGGGGAAATCCCACATCAAAGCAGTTTGAGGGAACGTGACTCTAAGACAGGAGAAAGCTGAAGCGACAACAAGACACAGAAGAGAGATCTAAGAGCCATAGGCACTGGATAAGGGGGTGGTGCTTCAGCTTCCCCAGAAGAGGTATTGAAATTAAGAATACAGTTTGTTTCTTTCCTGTCTTCTCCTCTCCCCAGTTAACACACTGCATCAGGCAGGGGCATCTATCCATGAGGGGTAAGGAGGGCAGATGCAATGAAAGAAGACAATCATAACATCGGGGAAGTTCTTCCTTTTGGAGAGCTGGATCAAGTAAGTAAATGCCATTTAAGAGAGCTGCCATGCTCACTGCTGGCAGAGGGCTTCATAAATAAGGAAAAACTGATGTGGGAGTCCCCTCTGTGTGCTGTGATTACCATTAATGAATAAAGAAAATGCTTTGGACCTATAGCAAGGCAGAACTTAGGTAGGCAGGGAAAGCTAAGCTGAATGCTTGGAAAAGAAGGTGGAAGAAGGAGATGCCATGGAGCCACCACCAGAGTCAGACATGTCAAAACTTTGCAGGTAAGCCACTGCCATGTGGCGATACACAGATTAATGGAGATAGGTTAAATTAATATAAAAGAGTTGGTCAACAAGAAGCTAGAGCTAATGATTTAAATAATACAGTTTCTGTGTGATTATTTCGGGTCTAAGCTAGCCAGGTGGCCGGGAACCAACAAGAGGCCTCTTCCAACAGAAACAGCAGAATAAAATTTCTGATTTAGGGATAAAATCAAAGATGTGTTTATTAACTTTAAAGGAATAAAGAACAACTTTCTGAGAAGAAGCCTGGCCAATTCTAAGTGAACATCATTAATAGCAGGCCAAATGCAGCTTGTTGGACCTCTTGACCTGTCTCAGTATCCAAACCTCGCTCTGTGAAAGTCTTACCAAAGGTGCTGGAGTCGAACCATTCAACAGACAAACACAAGTAGGGACAGGGACTCTGCCAAATATACTGTCTGAAACATCACATATTCCTAAGCCTTCAGACAAGTCACCAAATCTGAGAAAGATGAAGGAATTAGCCCAGACCAAGGGGTTGAATAGGCACTTCAACGTTACCACGCCCCTACCTGCAGAAATATACACTAAATCCGGGGAGGTGAAATGATGAAACTATGTGTAGCAATAATTTCATACAATTCAGAGGGGGAAAATGTTCTGAATTGTACTGCAGTGTTTTTGTATGTGTGATATTCCATTACATTTTTGAAAGTATAATTTATAAAGTATGTTCAGTACATTACTGGGTAACCAAGGACAATGGCAATAACCTATATTATTTTTGGGGTCTCTGGAACTTCTCTGATTTACTACTCCATAGGGATATTCTCTAATTGGCACAAACCCTATTGCTGAAGAAAACCACTTGCTTTGATTACAGGAGATGGAGACATCAACCTGGTACTGAACTGAAAGCTACATTCTGGCTGCAAGGTGCCTTGTAGCCTGTTTGGGGTCAGGGGAGAATCTAGACACATTTTGCTGACATTCATATCTCATAGGGCCAGTCATTGTTGTAGCTTGTAGTGATCACAGCACACAGAGGAATTGGAAGAAGAGTGATGGGTGGATTTGATCTAAATACACTCTCTTCATGTAAGACATTACCAAAGAGTAATTTATTTGAAAAGTATTCATTCCTTTAGCCATTCTCCCATAGCCATAATGGGCTTTTTCCTATATAGCTGCTTTTTCTTTTAGGCTAGAGGCCTTTGAAGGAACATGCACGAGGTTGACATGCAGCTAAAAAGCCCACTGAAAAGCAATAGAGCTCAGGTCATCCCTCAGTGAACTCAAATTTTGAATGGCAGGGTAGCAATGCTGAAAATGCTTGCAGCAACCTCCAGCAGAGCACCACCGCTTGGCAGAACTAGGTCACCAAGAGAACTCCAGCCTCTTCAGTTTCTGTAGAGGAAGGCATCAGCTTTGGGAAGGTGCTAAGACTGAGTCGTTTCTGTAGCTGCCACCACCTCAGAGACATGGTGCTCCTGCTCCTGCTGCTCCTGCTATGATGACAGTGGAGGCTTCAAGCTCTCTTCATCATGCCTTGCTGCCACAAATAAAGCTACAGCCCTCCATACTACTTGACCATAGACACAGTGGGAAATCAGCTACCTGGGTCCTGCCTTCCAAGCCTCATGTATGTGGCCCAGCCAGGCCTACACAGAACCTTCATCACTACCTCCAAAGAGTCTTTGAAATGCAGTGTTTAATCTTCAAACTCTTTATTATGGGAAAGATGGCAGGATAAAGATGGAAGAGGAAGGAAGAGAAGGGGGACAGGATGGGCTGGTTTACAAAGCAGCATCACTCCAGGATGTTGAGAGAGGACACTGGAAAGCCCTTCTCAGAAGACTAAAGACTAGGATTCATGTAGCATCATTTACCAGATCTTGTTATTTGTGGATAAATTATGGACCAGCCTGGAGGCAAAGTATGTGAAAAACTTTGATGTTGAAAGCTACAAGAATTTGCATCCACATTGGATGTGCCGTGCAGGATCTCCATCACATCGGTCACTATTCCAGCACTATGACAAAAAAAAAAAATCACCTTCCAATTAGCTTATGAAAGGAAAAGCATTATTCTGGCTCCCAGTTTCAAGGTGTCAGTCCAGGAATCCCCACTGCTTTTGCTGAGGCAGCACATGACTGTTGGAGAATGCAGTGAACAAATATGTTTGCCCTTGTGACCAGAAAGCAAAAGGAGACAGGAGAGAGGCTGCACAACCTGCATCCCCACCCTCTCAAGGGCCTAGCCTCAGTGATCCAAGACTCCCATCCAGGATCCCCTTCTTAATGGTTCCATAACCTCCCAGTGGTACCACGCTGGGGACTAAGACTTTTCCACAGGCATTCAGCGGGTATTCAAAGTCTTTAGTGGGTATATACTTATGCAAGTCTAGCAACCTTTCTGTGGTTTCAGAATACTAGGTAATGGCTGCAGCTGCTCATTACAGTATTTCCTGGCCCTGGCCAATGTGTTTGGAATGTGGCTATACCTCCCTTATTCTACTCAGAACCCCAGAGATGTTCATGTTCTTGTATTTGTCAGAAAATGACTATTCAACCCTCTTCTTGGTTCTACAGTATAGTCTGTAAACTTCCACAAAGCAAAAAAAAAATAATAATAAGAACAAAAGTTCTTCTCTATATATGTTCATAGCTGCACAGAAATTGAAACCCACTGTTTTTGGCACAAATGTGTTAGACATCTACTCAGGGACCCTGATTTCCACAAAGAACAAAGTAAGGATTTGGGCAACCCCTGCCCATACTTATGTTAAGGGATCTATAGATACAAGGAGAACTGGAGGAAGCCCAGTGGGAGCCAGATTTCAGAGTGAAGGTGATGGACTCTCTGGATGAACAGGATTGGAGCTGTGACATGGCACATCAGCCCGACATCCCTGGTTCTCTGAGCACTTAGTGCTGAAAGTAGTGACCCCAGACTAGTCCTGTGCCAAAGGTGAGACTCACAGGGCTGTTTTCTAAGGCCATTCAGATGCTCAGTGTGAGGGAACCAATAAGTGATGGAAATGGTTCTCTTCTTAATTTAAGAAGTACAAGAAGACTTTGACTTCAAAGCCCTAAATTATCAAAATAAGGTGACAAACTGCTTTATAAACACTCCTTAGGAGAGCACTCTGCAGAAGAGTTTTCCTCTCATCAAGGGGATGGGGCCTGATTCCATCAAGACTGGAGTTTTAATCAAGAGACACTGACTCTAGATGGCTTTAGACGCTGATGTTGAATTTCTTGTTTCTCAGCTTTGATACGAATGACATTTAGCAGTTCTTTAATTACAACATGTTTATGGTATCTATCTGGAGCTCATTTCAGATTCCAGAGCCTCGGGACACTGAAAGCATGTTTAGAATGTGTTTTATTCCAGCACAGGATTGTAAGGCTCTTTGGAGTACAGTCTGGCCCTCCACCAGCATGAGGTGCTTACTTGTCTGCCTCCTCTCCTCTTGTTTGGCAACGGTGGGTGCCCGGCTACTGTAGTGGATCTGATGTGCTTTCTCTTCTTCCTTATATCAACACACGGCAAATCCCAAACACTTATGTTTTTATTAATATTATTAAACACCATTTACATGTGATTGAATTCACCAGATTCAAATACACAATTTGATGGGGTAACAAGTGCATAAAATAGTGAAACCACCGCTACAATCATGATATAACTTTTTCATCAAAATAGTCTTTTGTGCCCCAGCAATCATTCTCCTGCTTCTACTTCAGGCATCCTGCCAACCACTGATTGGCTTTTTATCACTACAGGTTTTCCTTTTCTAGAGTTTCACATAAATGGAAACATACAGGAAGCTGTCTTCTGTGTCTGGCTTTTTCACTTAGCATAATGCTTTTGAGTTGAATGCATTTTGTTGAGTGTTTTAGCAGCTCGATACTTTTTAAATTTTTCTTTAACAAAATCATTTATTCTAATTAACTCACAAATAAAACCACCACACTGTTAGATTAAGAGGCCACTCAAACACATGCCTAGTCCCAAACTCTATACATTGTAGCCAATTCTTATATGGTTAGAATGGTCATTTTAAAATAAAGGCACTTTGCTGCGCTTTCACACACTCGCAATCAATTATTTTTATTCATTTATCCACCATTAAAAAGGAAAAAAAATATAATGGAGTTTAAATCTGAAAAAAAAAATAGCTTTATCATGCTGACTTAGCTTCATATCTTCTCTCATGCCCTTTTGGCTCTGAGTAATATTCTCTTATTTCCACTTATTTAAAGGACATTTGAGTTGCTCTTGGTTTTGGCAACATTAATAGAACTTCTCTACACATTTCGCATGCAGGTTTTCCTGTCAGTGTATGCTTTTATTTCCTTATGGAGCGGGATAGCTGGTCACAGAGAAATTATATGCTTAAGTTCACAAGAAATTGCCAAACTGTTTTCCAATCTGCGTTTCCACCTGCAGTGTGTGTGTGAGAGTTGAGTCCTAGTTGCTAAGTTTATGCGTAGTAAATGCTCTCCGGGACAACCACAAAAGGAGGCCGGGAGAGGAGCAGAGGGAGAGGGTGCGGCAGAGCCCATTGGTCTGGAAACAACCAGACTGCTTTAATTGAGACGGATTCAGAAGTTAAATCCTTGAAGAAAGGGTGTGATAGGGAAAAACGGTGCCAGAGAAGCAATTATCACTTACAAACAGCAGTGACTGTGCCGATGAAATAAAAAGAATTAAGGCTGTGAAAATGGCCTGTGGCAGACAGAGTTGGAAGACAAATAAACAAGGCTTCTTCTGTAAATAAGCCAACAGTTAGAAAAATAGAATTGATAACCGAAGAGAGAAAAGTGTTGAACAGAGGCCGTTTCCCCACCGCGTGCTTCGCCTTGGAAAATGCAGTGCGTTCTTGTCATAACAAGATGACCTCTGTTCCTAATATTGATGAACCATTACTGTATCTGTGTGGCATCTCTCCGTGAGGGGACAGAGCAAAGGGCGGTTTTCTTAAGGCATAATAGGCACAGGAGTGACAGGTCTGGTCTAATGTAGGTGCTAATCCAGGTCAGGTCTGAACTTCTGCACTTCCACTGAGGTTCCCGGCAGGGGCAGTGTTGCCTGGCTGTAACGTTAGGCAGCCCAGGTTCACTTCCAGGTCTGCCACAGCGGTGTAAAGCAGGGGCACTTCCTAAGCACTCTGCTTCCTCCTCTGCAAGATGGAGGCACTCCCGAGCAAGTTTGCGACAATCCCATAAACTGCGTACGTAGTCTAGCACCCAGCACATGGGTGGTGCTGTGTATTTCTGAAGGTGTCTGTAGGTTCCATTGTCTGGGACAGCTGATCTCCCAGCCTTGAACCATGCTGGCTGAATTTTGTTCTGCGTTTAAGCTCCCCCTAGTCTTGCCCTGTACTTCTGGTAGCAGCTACTGGTTCTGCTAGTGGTGCTAATTAGGGGAGCTTATTCAGAGCCACTACTACAAGACTGCATTGGCAAAAGAGAACCCACTGAAAGCATGTCAAAGAGAGATTACCCATTTGATAGGCCTCACCTGGTGGAAATGTCACAGGTTCAGTCCCGTGGGGCGACAGAGATATTTCCACAGGCCGAGGTGATGCTCAGAAGGTACTCAGACAGAGCGTTTGAAAGGATTTCCAGTCTAACCCCACGGCTCTGTTGACAGCTAAGAGAGCTGCACCAATGTGCCCTTCTCTCCACAGCCGCCAGGCTCTGGCTCAGCCCCAGCAGCCAGTGAATAGATGTTCTTGAATTGTTTGTATCCTGCCCCTTTATCTGCCTCCAGCCCTGGTGTGTATGTCCTAATTGGTCCTCTGGATCCAGCCCTCTCTGGCCTGTCGGCTCAGCTCTGTGTACACAGTGCACTTTCATCTTCCTCCTGCTTGGTGTGGTGCTCTGTTCTTTCAGTTTTCTGATGTTGAAACGCAGTTTGGAGAGCTTGGATGGTCTTCACGCGATTTCTGCCGCCCTGTCAGTAACTGTATTAGAAAAACAGCTGTTAATCTCAATTAGGTTTTGATTGCTAATTAGCAGCTACCTGTCAGGATCAAGCAGTCCCCTTTCTGGTCCCGTCAGCTATTTCTCATGCAACTGGTACACTTGGTTTCCATGAGAACCGTTTAGCTAAATGCCTCCTCAGTCAACACGGAACTGTCTTCTGTAGTCTTGATAACCTCTAGTACATGGCGGTCGAGGCTCCTGGTCTCCCTTCCCACCTTCTTCACTTTATGCATCTTGTCACTCAGGCGGGCTTTCCAGCGAAAGCTGTTCTATATGTAGCCTCACCACAAGCCTATTTTGGAGATGGGTACCTGGTGATTAGTAAGTCCATTCTTCTCATGTTCAGAATTCATCTGTTCATGATGTGTGCTCTTCTGCCTGGATCCTCTTTACCTATGTGGGGAGTTGGCAAGCTCTGTCATGGATGCAAACCAGGCTCACTTACTTTTTATAACAGCAAAGCTTTATTGGAATATAAGCCCACGGTGTCACATGCTGTCTGTGATGTGGCTGCAAGCAATTACAGCAGCAGGATAGTCATATCAGAGACACCAAGGCTCACAAAGCCTGAAGTATTTACTTATTTTTAATGAAAGAAGCTTACCAGCTTCTAACTTTCCTATTTTCAAAGTATGGTTTCCTGGAATGTCACCATAAATGTCACCTGGGAACTAGGATTTTACAGTCACAGGCCCCACACCAGGGATATAGGGGGGTCAGAAACTCAGAGGGCAGAATTCAGTAATCTGAATGTTTAAGATTTTGTTTAAAAATATTTAATGGCAAATATCACATGCACACAAATATATTATGATGATTTGATGTGCGGATGCATTGTATAATGGTTTACTGCGATCAGGGTGGTTAACATTTGTTGCCCCCTTTGTCGTACAAGACAAGAGACAAGAGCCCACAGCTTGTTCATCTTACAGCTAACGGCCCATACTTTAATTTTAAAGATCTGAAACACGTGAGTGACAAGTTAAAAAAAAGTATTCAAGGCATTCAGTATAATGACTTCATATGCACATATATTTTTATGATAGTTCTCAAAATCAAATTCACATCCATCATGACTCACATTGTACCTTAGACCCCAGTAACTTGCTGGTCATATATCCTCTGGTCAACATCTTCAGTAATCTAGGTGTAGATGTTAGTGCGTATGTATAAATGTAAATGTGAGCCAATGTAGGTTGTGTTACTACGGGTTTTGGAGGGCAGGTGATTTACATTTTTGTGTAGTCCAGTCAATCAGGATGCTATCGGTTGTGACTCATACACTTGTTTCTTTTCTGTTTCCTAGATTTTTTTTTGCTCCAGAGCAGCTGGGCCTCAGGAACTGCCTCACTAGCAGCATTTTGTCTTAGTGCCCCCTCTTCATCTTCCTGTTGTGTTATGGAGGAGGCAACTTCCGTCTCCCAACTCACATCATTCCAGGACTCAGCTCAGCTATTGATATTGCTGCGTCAATCTTTTCTGTAATTTTCAAGACTCCTGTTGGTTTCACAATGACTTGTTCTTTTGTGGGATCAATTGTTCTCATAGTTATTTGCATTTTTTTCTTCTCTTCCTTTAGTAACTGTTTCTTCACGAATGAGTCTCAGTAGGCATTTATATGTTTTCTCAATGTTTGTCTCTTAGATGTTGGCTCACTTTTTAAATGACACCTATTTATTTACTTATTGTGTGTGCGTGTGCACACGCACACACACACACACACACACACACACACACACACACACACGCGCATGCTCATGCATGCTGCCAAGGTCATGAGTAGAGGTCAAAGGACAACTGTGAGAATTGGTTCCGTCCTTCCACAACGTGATCCCCAGTGAGGCTTGGCAGCAGGCATCTTTACCCACTGAGCCACCTCAGTGGTCCATCTGCTCACTTTAGAGTTTGAGATTCTCCTCTCAACTAAGACTGGCAGGCTGTGGCCCATGGGCCAAATTCAGCACATCTGCCACTTGCCATGGGAGATGGTTTTCTCAGAGCAACCCCACCCCTGTTCCTTTATGCAGGGTCTCTGGAAACTTATCTATAGCTGCTTTTGTGTCTACAGTGATGGAACTGAATAGTCGCAACAAAGAGCCACACAAAGCCAAACATATTTACTTGCCGACTCTACGCAGGAAACTATAGAAGCTCTAAACTGAGCCCATTTCTTTTCATGGACCGATAGCAGAAGTTTCCATGGATACCTTGCTTTATAGCTTGCATATTTACATGCTCGCAAAGAAGAAGCTCTGAATACAGATAGTGTAGTGGGCAACAAAGGGAAGCTATTGTCATAGATGGAATTTGAGCTATCCCCAACAGCCTCATGTCTGAATGCTTGTTCCCCAGCTATAGCGCTACTATGGGGCCAGTGAAATGCTTAGGAGGCAGAGCTTAGCTAGAGGAAGTGAGTCACTGGAGGGGAGGAGACAGTTGGGCAGTTCATGGGGGGCATATTATCCTTGCTTGATTCCTGCATTACTGGCTGCTTCCTGGCCCTTAGGATGCAAACAGTTTCTGCCCCTCCACCCCATCTTCATTGAGCTGTTCCACTATGCCTTTCCCACCATGACAGACCCAAACTCTTTGAAACCATGGACTAAAACAAATCACTTCTTTCCTTAAGTTACTTCTGAAGGTGTTGCACCAACAAGGATGCGTGAGTTACTAACACAAGCAGCAAAGTGAATGTTTTAACTTTCAAATGAGAAGATCCAGTTGGCACCTCCCAGAAGCCGCCTGAAACACAGGCATGGGTTTAACTCTTCAGCCCCAGAAAATGCTGGTGACCCCTTTGTTAAAACTACTTTTTCAGCAAACCATGAATTTGTAAATCATTCTGGGGAAGAAATGAAAATCTTGTTTCCTTCACTCTGCTGGTATCAAGAGACTAGGGATGCCTCTGGCTCTGCCTAACCCTTCAATGCCGCTTCCATCAATCAATAAGGGGGAACTTCTATAGAAAACGAGCTGGTGTTTTGAAACTCATTCCTAAGACCTGACCTTGAAAGTAAATGTCCTAACTAATTCTTGATCCATGTTTGGGACAGAGGAGTGGAGGCCTCTTCTCCCAGCTCCTTGAAATGGAGACATGCCCAATTGACCACTATAGAACCCATTCATCACGAGCATTTGACTGTGAGCAAGGAAGGCAGGCATGATGTGTACTAGAGTCTTATGGAAAGGGTGTTACAGTCTAGGGCATTGGGACCCAGGATTTAGATCCAATAGGTCCGCAGTAGGATTCAAGGGAGAAAGATAGCTTCTCCATCTTCCACTTAGCCAAAATCTTCCCTTGCCATTTCTGCTTAAAGAGAAACTTGACCCAGTTGTCATTTACCTCTAGTATTTAAAGTGTTAAAGGTCACCCACTGTAATTTATTTTACATAAAGGTAGTTTAACTTTGTTTTTACAAATGGTATCCATTTGTTCCATACCATTTATTCAATCATTGTGCTGTTCTCACTGACTTTCAGAGGCACCTTTAACAAGTACTCAGTTTGGGGTCGATGTCTACTATCCCAAATCTGTCACATTGAGCCCACTGCTTTCTTCGGCAATGTGCACTGCTTTAGTTGCTAAATTCATTAACCAGGAGAGTTAGTTCCCTTTCATTATTCTTTACTTCCAATAAGTTCTTGATGATTTTTTTACCCTGTCTCTTTAAAATCCATTTATCACACTCCCTTCTCTTAATCTATCTTGGGTATTTAAATAAAGATTTTATAAATCTGTCAACACTTTCAAAAGTAAAACCATTACATCGATTTAGTCAAGGATCCTTATATATGGTTCTAATTTTTCTAGTTGCAGAGAGAGCCCATATACTCTTGAACTGGCTGGTTTCATGTCAACTTGACACAAGGTAGAGTTGTCACGGAGGAGAGAGCTTCAATTGAGAAGATGCTTACTTAAGATCAGGATGTAGACAAATCTGTAGAGCATTTTCTTAATTCATGATTGATGGGGAGGAATTGCAGGTTATTTGGTGGTTTTGCATACGATTGTGTAGAAAGTGTGTGTTGAGAGTTGGGGGTTTACATGGGTTTATGAATTTATGCACATTTATATGCAGGTGTGTATACGTGTTCAGGTATACATGTGTAGACCAGAGGTCAACACTGGAGGTCCTATTCAAACCTTGTTTTTGTTGTTGTTTTTTGTTTTGTTTTGTTTTGAGACAGGATCTCTCACTAAACCTGGAGCTCACCAGTTCATCTTAATATTCTGACCATCAAGCTCCAGGGATCCTCCTGTTTTAACCCTCATGGCAAGTGCTAGAATTATAGCTGCACACTGTCTTGATCTTATTTTTATGGAGGTACTGGGGTTCTGTGCTCAGGTCTACACGCTGACTCAGCAATCCCTTTACTGACTGAGTCATCTTCCTGGCCCTGCTTAATGGTTCTTGACTTAAAATTTATAGCAATAAGTGTGCATTATGCTGAATTTTTAAAATAAAATGAAGGAATGTTTAAATGCTCACCATATCAGAAATGCAATTCGTAACTGAGCTGCCCTTCAGTAGCTGGGCAGCAGCGATCACAGAGTAAGTAAACACTCCTCTTTTTTCGTGTCAGCCACGGGAGGTGCACTCAGTACCTGAGTGGTGTCAGAATACATCGGCCTCCTAACAATCTTCTTTAATTTAGTTTGCATTCCAAAATGATCCTTCCAACTCTGGATGATGCTTTGCATATTGCCTTTAGTTTTCAGAAGAGATGCCAAATGAGGAAATCTTATCCTTGTACTAAAATTCGGGCAAGCTTACTGTAAAGAACATGAAAATGTTTCTTCTGTTTAGCCTTTAAAACTTAAAGCCATGCACTGTTCATACATGTACATATGAAACTTAGGATAAAAAGAAAAATGTACTTAAGAAATCAAGCAACCTAAACCTAAAATACCATAAAATAGAAGTAATTCTTCCTAACTAGGTCACACTAAAGATAAGATATGCCATCATTTTAAATGTTCCAAAGATAAGAAAGTATTCTGACAGATAAACTATTTAATTCTGCAGATGGTAAGGTTTATGTGGTTTTCAATGGTTTGAAAATGAGGTGGAATATTTGCTTTTTAGAATCAAATAGAATAGATCAGAATGGAGGGAGTGTTAAGGTTTCTTATTTTGTTTTGTTTTTGTTAATTTGACACAAACTAGAGTAATCTGAGATTAAGGAACTTCAGCTGCCTCCATCAGATTGATCTGTAAGCTAGTCTGTGGGCCATTTTCATGATTAGTGACTGATAAGGGAAGGCTTAGCCCACTGTGGGTGGAGCCACCCTGGGAAGGTTCATCCTTGGTAGTATAAAAAAAGAAAACTGAGCAAGCCAGGAAGAATGAGCCTTCGTGGTTTTTCCGCTTCAGTTCCTTCATCTAGGTCTCACCAGGCTTGAGTTCCTGCCTTGGTTTCCTTCAATGATGAACTGGGATCAGGACCTGTAAGCCAAACAAACCCTCTCCTCCCCAAGCTGTGTTTGCTTAGTGTTTTATCAGAGCAACAGAAAGCAAACTAAGACAATATGTTAGAATGCTAGGTCTGTAATTAATAGAAATTTGATTCAGAAATATGTTGGCTTAGCTGGGTTGCTAGCTCACTGCTGTAATCTCAGCACATAGTAAGAGGCAAGAGGAGTCCTGAAAATTTGAGGCTAGCTTGAGCTACATGGTGGCCTCCAGGCTAGCTCATATTGAGACCTTGGCTCAGAAAAAGAGGTGGGAAGGGACAGAGGAGGCCAAGAAAGAAGTTTGCGGGGAGATAGATAAATGTTGACTTACATCTGGTAGCTGAAAGGAAGGTCTTGTTTCAGGAAGAGGCTGATCTAGTAGTTCAGTATTTCTGTTGAGTACCACTCTCCTGTTACAGGATCAATTCCGTTCCAAGGTTAATTTTCTTAGTAGATGTAATTCAAAATCGAGCAAGAAAAGTGCTTCAATTCCTGTGTTCGCATGCACCAATGACAAACAGCTATGTTTTTAAAAATCAAGACAGAATTTCCCAGATATCCCTAAAAGACGTCCCATCACGTTCTCAACTGTCTAGCTCCAATTTGGATCACCAGACCTTCCTTAGACAAATTATCATTGACTGATACAGTAATGGCTCTCTCTGCTGGTCTCCAGAAGAGATAGATGCCCCTCCTGCCCCAGACTTGGCTCAGGTATTGAGACCATTGTCTTTCTCTCCCTCCCTCCCTCCCTCCCTCCCTCCCTCCCTCTCTCTCTCTCTCTCTCTCTCTCTCTCTCTCTCTCTCTCTCTCTCTCTCTCTCTCACACACACACACACACACACACACACACACACACACACACACACAGTGAGAAGGTCTAAAAAGCTTTATAACTTCCAAAATGTCTTTGGAGAAACAGAGCAAGTCTGTCAGCATGTATTCAATGGTTTAAAAGAGCAAGAGAAGGAAACTGCCTTGTTTTCTTTCTGAGAAAATGGAGCTGGAGTCCTCAGAGCAGGCAAAAATCTAACATAATGTAAAACGCCCTTCAGTACCATGGAGAGAGCGCTCAGGCATCTTTACTGGCTTGCAAAGGTATGAAGAGGCAAAAAGAAAGAACTGTATAATTTGATGTTAGCTGTCGGCTTGCTGTAAATAGCTTTTATTATATTTAGGAATGACCCTTGTATCCCTAATCTCTCCAAGACCTTTATCATAAAAGGGTGCTGAATTTTGTCAAATGCTTTTTCAGCATCTAATGAGATGACCATATGGTTTTTTTCCTTCAGTTTGTTTATATGATGGATTACATTAATAGATTTTCGTATGTTGAACCAGCCCTGCATCTCTGGGATGAAGCCTACTTGATCGTAATGGATAATTTTTCTAATGTGTTCTTGGATTCGGTTTGCCAGTATTTTATTGAGAATTTTTGCGTCAATGTTCATGAGTGAGATTGGCCTGTAATTCTCTTTCTTGGTTGAGTCTTTGTGTGTTTTAGGTATCAGGGTAACTGTAGCTTCATAGAAGGAATTTGGCAGTGACTCTTGTGTTTCTATATTATGAAATACCTTAAGGAGTATAGGTATTAGGTCTTCTTGGAAGTTCTGGTAGAATTCCGCATTGAAACCATCTGGTCCTGGGCTCTTTTTGGTAGGGAGGTTTCTGATAACAGTTTCTAATTCTTCGCGACTAACAGGACAATTTAGAGCATTTACCTGGTCCTGGTTTAACTTTGGTATATGGTATTTATCTAAAAAACTGTCCATTTCTTTTACATTTTCCAATTTTGTGGCATACAGGCTTTTGTAGTAAGATCTAATGATTTTCTGAATTTCCTCTGTGTCTGTGGTTATGTCCCCCTTTTCATTTCTGATCTTGTTAATTTGCGTGTTCTCCCTCTGCCGTTTGATTAGTTTGGCTAAGGGTTTGTCAATCTTGTTGATTTTCTCCAAGAACCAGCTTCTTGTTTCATTGATTCTTTGGATTGTTTTCTGTGTTTCTATTTTGTTGATTTCTGCCCTCAGTTTGATTATTTCCAGTCTTCTACTTCTCCTAGGTGAGTCTGCTTCTTTTTTTTCCAGAGCTTTCAGGTGTGCTGTTAAGTCACCAATGAGTGCTTTCTCCGTTTTCTTTAAGTGGGCACTTAGTGCTATGAACTTTCCTCTTAGCACTGCTTTCATTGTGTCCCATAGGTTTGAGTAAACTCCTTCAGTAACGTGGCAGGATACAAGATCAACTCCAAAAAATCAGTCGCCCTCCTATACACAAAGGATAAGGAAGCAGAGAGGGAAATCAGAGAAGTATCACCTTTCACAATAGCCACAAATAGCATAAGATATCTGGGAGTATCGCTAACCAAGGAAGTGAAGGATTTATTTGACAAGAACTTTAAGTCTTTGAAGAAAGAAATTGAAGAGGATACCAGAAAATGGAAGGATCTCCCCTGCTCGTTGATTGGGAGGATCAACATAGTAAAAATGGCAATTCTACCAAAAGCAATCTATAGATTCAATGCAATCCCAATCAAGGTCCCATTAAAATTCTTCACAGAGATTGAGAGGACAATAATCAACTTTATATGGAAAAACAAGAAACCCAGGATAGCCAAAAAAATCTTATACAATAAAGGTACTTCTGGAGGCATTACCATCCCTGACTTCAAACTCTATTACAAAGCTACAGTATTGAAAACGGCTTGGTATTGGCATAATAACAGAGAAGTTGACCAATGGAATCGTATAGAAGACCCGGATCTTAAACCACAAACCTATGAACACCTGATTTTTGATAAAGGAGCCAAAAGTACACAATGGAAGAAAGAGGGCATCTTCAACAAATGGTGCTGGCATAACTGGATGTCAACCTGTAGAAGAATGAAAGTAGATCCATATCTATCACCATGCACAAAACTCAAGTCCAAATGGATTAAAGACCTCAATATTAATTTGAACACATTGAGCTTGATAGAGGAGAAAGTGGGAAGTACTCTACAACAAATGGGCACAGGGAACCGTTTCCTATGCATAACCCCAGCTGCACAGACTTTAAGGGCAACATTGAATAAATGGGACCTCCTGAAGTTGAGCAGCTTCTGTAAAGCAAAGGACATTGTCACTAAGACACAAAGGCAGCCTACTGACTGGGAAAAGATCTTCACCAACCCTGCAACTGACAAAGGTCTGATCTCTAAAATATATAAGGAACTCAAGAGACTAGACGGTAAAATGCCAATTAACCCAATTAAAAAATGGGGCGCTGAACTGAACAGAGAATTCTCAACAGAAGAAGTTCGAATGGCCAAAAGACACTTAAGGTCATGCTCAACCTCCCTAGCTATCAGGGAAATGCAAATCAAAACAACTTTGAGATATCATCTTACACCTGTCAGATTGGCTAAAATCCAAAACACCAATAATAACCTTTGCTGGAGAGGTTGTGGGGTAAGGGGCACACTCATCCATTGCTGGTGGGAATGCAAACTTGTGCAACCACTTTGGAAAGCAGTGTGGCGGTTTCTCAGGAAATTGGGGATCAACCTACCCCAGGACCCAGCAATTCCACTATTGGGAATCTACCCAAGAGATGCCCAATCATACAACAAAAAGCATATGCTCATCTATGTTCATAGCAGCATTATTTGTAATAGCCAGATCCTGGAGACAGCCTAGATGCCCTTCAGTGGAAGAATGGATGAAGAAACTGTGGAATATATACATGCTAGAATACTACTCAGCGGTAAAAAACAATGACATCTTGAATTTTGCAGGCAAATGGATGGAAATAGAAAACACTATTCTGAGTGAGGTAACCCAGACCCATAAAGATGAACATGGGATGTACTCACTCATATTCGGTTTCTAGCCATGATTAAAGGACATCGAGCCTATAAGTTTGGGATCCTTGAGAAGATAATAAGAAGGTGAACTCCCAAAAAAGATATAGTAATCCTCCTGGATATTGGAAGTAGACACGATCGCCAGGCAAAATTGGGAACTTGAGGGTTGGGCAAGACTGGGCCAAGGGAAGATGGGGAGAGAAAAGTGTGAAGGGGAGAGCGGGGGGAGCTCGGAGGAATGGGGTGCTTGGGATATAGGAAGGGTGGAGATGAGAGCAGGGAAGCATATATCTTAATTTAAGGAGCTACCTGAGGGTTGTCAAGAGACTTGACCCTAGAGGGGTTCCCAGGTTTCCAGGGAGACGCCCCCAGTTATTTCCTTGGGCAGCTGAGGAGAGGGAGCCTGAAAAGGCCAGTTCCTATAGCCATACTGATGAATTTCTTGCATATCACCATAGAATCTCCACCTGACGATAGATGAAGAAAATGACAGAGCCCCACCTTGGAGCACCGGACTGAGCTCCCAAGGTCCTGATGAGGAGCAGAAGGAGAGAGAACATGAGAAAGAAAGTCAGGACCGTGAGGGAACCTCCAGCTGGCGACAGATGGGGAAGGTGACTGAGCCCCACATTGGAGCACTGGACTGAGCTCCCAAGGTCCTGATGAGGAGCAGAAGGAGCGAGAACATGAGGGAGAAAGTCAGGAACGAGAGGGGTGCGTTCACTCATGGAAACGGTGGGACAGAACTAATGGGAGATCACCAACTCCAGTTGGAATGGGACTGATGGATCATGCGACCAAACCCGTCTCTCTGAGTGTGGCCAACAGCGGGGGCTGACTGAGAAGCAAAGGACAATGGCTCTGGGCTCTGATTGTTCTTCATGGACGGGCTCTGTGGGAGCCTTCTCAGCTTGGTCGATCACCTTCCTGGACCTGGGGGGAGTTGGGAGGACCTTGGTCTTAGCATAGAGTGGGGAACCCTGATGGCTCCTTGGCCTTGAGAGGGAGGGAGGGGAGATATGGGTGGAGGGGAGGGGAGGG
The DNA here is from genome assembly GCF_903992535.2 of Arvicola amphibius. Classification (NCBI taxonomy): domain Eukaryota; kingdom Metazoa; phylum Chordata; class Mammalia; order Rodentia; family Cricetidae; genus Arvicola; species Arvicola amphibius. The sequence continues at coordinate 40,985,460 of NC_052049.1, read as the reverse complement.
AAGGGGGAGAAGGGGGGAGGGAAGGGGGAGAAGGAGGGGAGGGATGGGGGAGGAGGAGGGAAGGAGATGGAAATTCTTAAATATAAAAAAAATTAAAAAAAAAAGAAAAAAAAAAGAAAGAACTGTATCTTAAAGTCCACATCAGTCACACATTAAAAAAAAATAGAGTGAGGACCAGAGGGATGTCTCAGAAGGTAAAGGCACTACTTCCAAACCTGATGACCTGCGCTTGATCCCTGAGAGTCAAATGCTGAAAGGAAAAAAACCACCTCTTGCAAATTGTCCTCTGACCTCCATATGCACACACATAGCCCCACATGCATACATACATGCATACTCAGATAAATAAACAAAATTAGAAATTGAAAAATAAGTGGCTGGAGAGATGGCTCGGTGCACTGGCTGCTCTTGTAGAAAACCAAGGTTCCGTTGCCAGGTCACACATGGTGGATTGCAACCATGGTAACTCCAGCCCCATGGGATCTGACACCCTCTTCTGGTCTCTGGGGGGCACTGCATGCACAAGATGCATATACATACTTGCAGACCAAACACCCTTACATACACAGAATAAATATAAATCTTTAACAAAAGCATTTTTAAAAACCAGAGTGAGATTACTTGTTATGCTTGTCAAAGGTAGCTGTTTATATTAATTAATAAAGATTAAATGCAATTTAGAATTCTGTTTATTTTTCAGGCACACTGGACATATTTCAAGTACTTAACAGTTATGTTTGGGAGGTATATCGAGCACTTCTACCATTCCAGAAAAAAATGCTATTAGACCATGCTGATCTAGTGCAGGGTCAGCAAACTAGAGTCCACAGACCAAATACCACCCAGTGTGTATTTTTATATAGCCTGCTAAGTAAAAGTGGTTTTTATATTTTTAAATGTTTGGCAGAAAAAAAGAGAATATTTTATGGCATGAAGGTTATATGAAATTCAAATTTTAGTTCCCAGAAATAAGATGTTTTTAAACTTGGCTATGCTCATTCACATGTGTGTTGTGGTCATAACTGCTTTTATACCACAATGGTCTGAGTAGCTGGGAGAGAGACCATATAATCACAAAGCCTAAAATATGTACAGTCTGATCCCTTAAGACAAGTTAACTAGGATCTGGGCTTCAGGATTAGGATGACCCTATCCATCAGGCCCACTGGTCTGGGAAATGGTGGTGGACTCCATACTTTCCTAAAAGCCTATGATGGGACCTGAACAAAATTGAGAAGTTGAGAAGGAGAAAATAGAGAGGAATGTTGGGATACCACCAGCAAGACCCACCAGATCTGGCAGGGAGCACATTAATGTTTAACCTCTGTGTGTAAAGAGCTCACAGGCGGCACAGTCTCTACCCACTTAAAGATTGTTTCTTGCCACAGCCCTGAAACCTGTCCTGACTTAGCCACAGAACTTTGATTCTACTTTATGTTCCTGATCTTACCCAAGGTTCATGTCATCTTAGTCATAAAAAATAAATTTTGCATTCAGTTAATGTCATTGGCACTGCTTGCATATTATGCAAAATGTCATTCCAATTCTTTATGTCACAACCCTCTTTCTCATTTTCTCTTCTTCCTACTCTCCCTCCCTCTTCAGCAGCTCCCTGCAATGAGTTAGCTACTTTATTTCCTAGCCCTTGCTTACATGTCTTATTTTATTTGTAGTCATGTGTATATATGTATATGCATGCATGGATATATATGTGCATGTGTGTGTATGTATGTGTGTGTATGTGTGTATATGTGTATATCTGTGTGTGTGTCTTAGATTTTTTTGCTGTGAAGAGACACCATGACCATGGCAACTCTTACAAAGAATACATTTAATTGTGGCAGTGGCTTACAGTTTCAGAGGTTCAGTCTGTTATCATCATGACAGGGAACATGGCGCTGTGTAGGCAGATGTGGTGTTGACTATATCTTGATCAGAAGGTAGCAGGAAGACGACTTATTGTCACATTGAGTGAAGTTTAAGAAAAGAGACCTCAAAGCCAGCCCCACAGTGACACACTTCCCCCAAAAAGACCACACCTACTCCAAGAAGGCCACACCTCCTAATAGTGCCACTCCCTATGGGGGCCATTTTCTTTCACACCATCAAGTGTCAGTGTGTGTATGTGTGTGTGTATGCCTTCATGAGTTTATGTGTACCACCTGTGCACAGTGCCTACAGATGCCAGAAGACATTGGATTACCTAGAGCTAGAATTATAAATGAACTGCCCAGTGTGCATGCTCAATACCCAGGTCCTCTGCAAGAACAGTAAGCACTCGTAGCTGCTGAGCTATCTCTTCAACCTCAAATTTCTTACTTTAAAGAGGTTTCTGCCTCATTAACTTTGGTCAGCTAGTTAAGAAACCTAGTTAAGGTATGGAATTTTTTAAAAATTTTAAAAATTGACTTTTTAAACGACATAAATTTGATCACTAACTATTCATCAATTGACTCCCTACCCTGTTAGAATAAAGCATATTCTAGGGTATACATGAGAATAGATTTAGTGCAAGTTATTACAGCATACATTTTAAAATGGATTTTACCTTTAGGAACACTATTGACAGCAGTACAGTTGAGCATCTTCCTGCCCCCACATGCATAACCACCCATATTATCCCCTCTCCATGCACACGTGAGTGGTACAGTTTTGAGAACTGACAAACCGTCACTAACAGTTATCACAATCACCTAAAGTCCACAGTTTGTGTTATTGCTTAGTCTGGTGCTGCTACCCATTCTGTTGGTTTGTGGGGGGGACGAATACACACATACTGCAATGTAGACCGTAATATAATACTGCGAGAATAAGTTCACTGTCCTCAAAATCCACTGCTCTTGATTTAACCATGGTAATTGTTTGTTTTAGTGTCTGTGATGGTTGGTTTTACTTGTCAGTTAAAAGGAGGCAAGAATCACCTGGGAGACCACAGGGCATGCTTGTGAGGAATTAGCTTGGAGTATTACCTTGGTTTAGTACATTAAGGTGGGAAGAGCCATGCACTGCTGGTAATACTGTTCCCTGAACTATATGAGCAAAGGGGGGAAACTGAGCAGAAATATGTGCTCATTGTTCATGGCTCTCTGCTTCCTGACAATAAACACAATGTGACTACCCTTCATGTCCCTGCTGCCATGACACCCATGGGTGATGGACTGTACCCTGGGACTGTCACTATGAACACAATGTGACTACCCCTTCTGCCATAACTCCCATGGGTGATGGACTGTACCCTGGAACTGTGAGCCAAAACAAACCCTTTCCCTCTTAAGTGGCTTTTGTTGAGGCATTTTATCAGCCCAGGAAACGTAATAAAGATACTGTCCCCAGGATTTTGTCTTTCCCAGAGTGACTGACAGCTGGAATCTTTTCAGACTGCCTAATAATCGGCATTTACGTTTCCTCCACGTCTTTTCATGGTTTGACATTTCTTTTCAGAGCTAAAGAATATTCTACCCTGGGTAGACCAGTACCACAGTGTATTTATCTGTTCATCCACTGAAGGACATCTTTGATGCTTCTGACTTTCAGCAATTATGAAGAAAACTGCTATAAATATTCATGAGTATGTGTTTGAATGAACGTGTTTTTAATTTATTCAGGTATATATCTAGGGTTTTGTTATTGTATTGTAGGATGAATGTGTTCAGATTCATTTGATTTTTGGGTTTCTTTTTGTTTTGTTTTATTTTGTTTGTTTTCAGTCAAGGTCTTGTTATGTAGTTCAAGCTAACTTGCAACTCACTATGCAGCCCAGGATGGCCTTGAATTTATGAACCTCCTTATACCTCCCAAGTGCTTGGATTGCAAGCATATGCCACCATGCCTGAAAGTTTTGTTTAACTTTGTAAATCTGCCTGCTAAAGTAGCTATACCATTTTGCATCTAATCATCTGTGCTATGCTGGGTTTTTTTTTAGATATAGTATAATTACATCATTTCTCCTTTTCTTTTCTTCCCTCCAAATCCATATACCCCCTTTCAAATTCTTCTCCTCCTTTTGCATTAAATTTCTGTTACATGCATACACACACACACACACCTCAGTCTACACAATTTTTAGCATATGTCTGCCTAATATTTATAATATTCACTATCTATTTATACTAGCTTCTTATATTTCTGTCTTTGGATGTCATTCTTCTGGCACTTCATCCACCTCATTTTGAGACTTGCCAGCTTATTTTTGCCTGAAACTTACATAGTAGGTTCAGCAGGTCAGTTATCAAGCTCCAGAGCTCCTCTTGCCTCCACCTCCCAAGTACTGGGATTACAAATTCACATGACATGGACTGCGAGGAGTGCTCCCATCCACTGAGATGGTGGGGCTGATCTATTTGGAGCTTACCAAGCCCAGCTGGACTGGGACTGAAAAAGCATGGGATAAAACCGGTCTCCCTGAACATGGCGGACAATGAGGGCTGCTGAGAAGCCAAGGACAATGACACTGGATTTGGATCCTACTACGCATACTGGCTTTAGGGGGGGCCTGGCCTGTTTGGATGCTCACCTTCCTGGACCTGGATGGAGTGGGGAGGAACTTGGACTTCCCATAGGGCAGGGAACACTTACTGCTCTCTGGACAGGAGAGGGACGGGGAGTGGAGGGGGGAGGGGGGTAAGTGGGAGGCGGGGAGGAGGCGGAAATTTTTAATAAAAATAAAAAAAGAAGGCTCAGCAGGTCAAAGCACTTGCTGCCAAACCTGAAAACAAAAAAACAAAAAACAAAAAACAAAAAACAACAAAAAAAATTCACATGACACCATCAGGCTTTTTTACCTGGGTTCTGAGGACTGAACTCACATCCTTGTGCTTGTAAAGCAAGCACCTTACCGACTACCCCATTTCCCTGGACCTTATTCTTAAGTGTAAAAGTCCTTTGTATATTTTAGACAATCCTTTTTCTAACTAATAGAAATGATAATATTAATGAAGTCCAGCTTATCAATTATTTATTTTGTGTATTATGCTTTTTGATTGTCATGAGTTATATAGATTTTATCTTTTGTTTTCTTTTAGAGTTCTCATTTATGATTCACATTTAGGTTTGTGATTATTTTTCTTTTCTTTTTCTAGTTAATTTTTGTAAAGGGTTTAAGGTCTGTGTCTTAATTTACTGTTTTGCATGTTTTTCAGAACTAAAATAAAAGGTCATTTTTTTTTCTTTCCAATATCACACTGTCTTGATTATTTTAACTTCATAATAGATCCCAGAATTGAGTAGAACCAGCCCTCCCCCTCTGTTTTCCTTCAATACCATGTCAGCGATTCCAGATCTACTGTGCTCCAAACTAACTTTAGATTCAGTTTCTCAACAGCTACAAAACAACTTTAGGGGATTTTGTTTGGGGTTGCTTTGAATCTACAAATAATAGGAGAAGAACTGATATATTAGTACTACTAAGTATTTCTATCTATAAACATGGAATATTCCTCAATTTATTTTGCTTTTCATTTATTTCTTCCTTCATAGTTTTATACTTTTCATCATAACACACACATACACACACACACACACACATGCACAGACATGTAATCTCACCCATTTTGTTAGATTAAAATTTATACTGCTGAGTACCAATGTAAATGATAGTATATTTTACATTTTATTTGGTTGTGGCTATAATATGTGGAAAGCACCTTAATCTTTATATTAGTTATACATGTTGCTATAATTGTTTATTATTTACTAAAGCTTTGCTAGTTCCTTTGGATTTTCCTCATAGTAATTGCACTATCTTTGAACAAATACAGTACAGTTTCACTTCTTCCTAATTATTAAACCTTTTATTTTATCTTCTTGTCTTATTGTATTAGCTTAAACTTCCAATTCAATATTGAAAAATAGTGGTGAGAAGTAATGTCTTGCCTGTTCCTAATCTTTATGGAAAGCTTAATTTTTTCAACAACAAATATAATGCAAGTTGCAGGGGGACTTTGGCAGGGTAGGTATTCCCTATTAGACTGAGTAAATTCCTATTTCTAGTTAAGAGGTTTTCAATGAATGGGCAGTGTATTTTGTCAAATGCTATTTTTACATCTGTAAATTTCATACTTATTCTTCTTGGATCTATTGGCTGATAGTTACAACAACTGATTTTCAAATGTTGGCTTATCTTTTGGATATCCAAGATAACTCCATCTGTGTGGTGGTAGTTATTTATACATGCTATATGTAGTATGTCTATATTAACAAATAGAGATACTATTTTAGTATTTCTTGCCTAAAATGTCTTCTCTTAATTTATGCGGTAATGTAATGCTAGACTTCTAGAATTATATAGAAAGCAACTCTTTTGTTTGTCTTCTGAAAATTATTGCAAAAAATTGGTGCAGTTTTCCCCTTAATACTTGATAAAATTCACCCGTGAATTCATTTGGATATAGTGTTTGCTGTTTTAAAGGTAATGAATTGTTAATTCAATGTCTTTAAAAGAAATAGTCATTATGATGGTTTGGATGAGAATGGCCTACATAGGCTCATACATTTGGATGCTTGGGCCAAGTTGGTGGAACTATTTGGAAAGTATTAAGAGGTACAGTCTTGTTCTCGTAAGTGTGCCCCTGCAGGTGAGCTTGTGGATTTCAACCTCCCATGCCTTTCGTAGTTAGACTTTTGTGCCTCAGCTTTTGCTCCAGAGCTATGCCTGCCTGCTGCCATACTCCCTGCCAGATGGTCATAGATGTACTTTCTGAAGCTACAACCTCCAATAAACTCTTCAATAAGTTGCCTTGGTCATGATGTCTCTTTACAACAATAGAAAAGTAACTAAGACAGAAGTAGATTGACATATGTCTGCATAGAAAACAGACATTGGTACCATAGAGATGGCTGTTGTTGTGACAGGTCTGTGTCATAATGTCTTTTGGAGGAATGTTGAAGACCTTTGGAGCTTGAACGAAGAAAGTGGTTGAGCGCTGTAATTGGGCTTAATAGGCCATCCTAGTAAAAACCTGGAATACATGAATACAAGGTAGACTATGGAGGCCCGCCTCAAGAAGTTTCTGAAGGGAACAACATTTGCAACTGGTCTGGAGATGATTCCCAGGATATTTTTTTAGTAAGAACGTGGCTTCACTTTTGTCTTTGTTCTAAGAACCTGCCTGAGGCTAAATTGAAAAGTTTGGAAATAATTTCTTTGGCAGAGGAGATTTCAAGACAGCCTAACTTAGACACTGTTTTTTGACTACTGGTAATCATTCTGATATAGATCTAAATTGAAAAAGGACAAGGAGGCCAAAAGGAAATATAAAGTGTACATTGTTGAGAAAAAAACACTAGAAAATTTAATGTTGGGGCCAAGTCAAGTATTCAAAGAGATGAGAAGTTTAAAGTTAAGTCTGATGAAAAATGGAATAAAGGAAGTCATGCCCTCGGGACAAGACCCCACACAGTTAAAATATATCCAACTTGCAAAAAGGAACCAACTGTCTAAGTAATTCTTTTGCTTCTAAACACAGGGAAGCTTATTCAACAAAGGAAAGCAACAGGTCAAAGCCTATGCAAAGGCATTTTAAGGAGGGCCCTTGGGCAGTGTATATAGAGCTACAGGGTTTGGACTTTGTTCTGCTGGGTTTCAGTCCTACTACTCAGTATTTCCTCACCAGTCTCTCTTTCTTGCTTTTTGGAATGTTAATGTATATGCTATTGTTTGTTGGAAGTATATAACTTGATTTTGATTTTATAGGCAATTGCAGTTCAGAAATTGTCTTGAGTCTCAGCAAACACTTTTGACTTGTAAACCAAATTGACTCTGTGAAAGACTACAGGAACTTTTGAAGTTGAAGGAAATGCATTTTACATTGATATAGTTGCAAGTCTATGTGGGTCTGGGAATGGAATGTGATGGTTTTAATAGGAGTGGTCCTCATAGGCTCATATATTTGAATCCTTGGTCTCCAGTTGGTGGAATCATTTAGAAAAGATTAGGAGGTGTGGCCTTGGAGGAGGTGTGTCTCTGGGGATGGGCTTGGAGGTTTCAAGAGCTCATGCTATTCTTAGCTTTCTTTGCCTCCTACTTCATGATAAGGATGCAAGTTCTCAGGTATTGCTCTAGCACCATGCCTGCCTGCTTGCCTCTCACCTGCTACAATGGTCATGGACTCTAAGCCTATGAAATTGTAGGACCCAAATCAACTCTTTCCTTTGTTAGTGTTCCCTTATTCATGTTATCCATTTAGTGCTGTAGAAAAGGCTCATTCATATTACTTACTAGTTATGTGAGTTTTGACAAATTATGTCCCTTAAGCGTTGTATTTCACCCAGGTCATCAAGTTTGTGAGCCAAGTTGGTCAGTGTGACCTTTTACTAATGTCTGTTGAGTTTATAATTATGTCCCTCTTTTTTGTTTATAACATTACTAATTTAGAACCTCTCTTTTCTTTCTGAGTTAGCCTGTCAATTTTATTGATTTTTTTTTGGCAAGACAGAGTTTCACTGTGTAGCCCTGGCTGCCCCGGTACTCACTCTGTAATTTTTATTGATCTCTTAAAAGAACCAACTCATAGTTTAATTGATTTATTACAGTTGATTTTCTGTTTCCAATATCATTCATTTCTGATCTAGCTTTTAGTGTTTATTTTCTTCTGTTTACTTTCTATTTAATTTTCTTTCTTTCTTTTAGCTTTTTTTGCTTGTTTGCAGGTTTTGGGGGCTTTTTGCATCACGGTTTGTTTATTTTAATTATTTATTTTATTTTGTTTCGTTTTTTTGAGACAGGGTTTCTCTGTGTAACCTGGGTATCCTAGAACTCATTCTGTAGACCAGGATGATATCAAACTCAGAGATCTGCCTGCCTCTGCCTCTGTCTCCTGAGTGTTCAGATTAAAGGTATGTGCTATCATGCCCAGCTGTCTCTTTTAGCTTTCCAAGTTGGAAGCTTCCATAATTGATTTTTATGTGTTTTCTTTTAGCATGTATTGATTGCTATATATTTTCTGCTTTTGCTATATTCCATCAATTGATTATTCCACCAATTTTGATAAGTTTTGGTTTTATTTTTATTCAGTTCAATTTTTTAAAAACATTTTTCTTGTGAATTCTTCTTTGACCCATTTGTTAATTTGAAGTATGTTTGAATTTCCAGATCTCTCTCTGCTATTGATTTTATTTATGTTTAATCTTATGTCCTGAAAGCAGATATTCTATGATTTGTTGTACTTTAAGCTTTTGAAGATATGTCTTTGGGCCCTATGTTCTATCTTGATGACTGGTACTCTGCTGTCATTGAATGTAGTGGTCTAGAGATGTTTGTTTTCATTAATGAAAAATGTTTTGATATTGAACATGTTTTCAAGTATTTTTGGCATTTTTATTTCTTGCTCTGAGAACTATCTAGTCAGCCATTAGTCCATGGGTGACTCTCTCTCTCTCTCTCTCTCTCTCTCTCTCTCTCTCTCTCTCTCTCTCTCTCTCTCTCTCTCTCTGTGTGTGTGTGTGTGTGTGTGTGTGTGTGTGTATTTACAGTTCTTCATAGATCCTAAGGATTTGTCCTTTTTCTGATGCGTGACTAGCCACAATCTTTTCTTCCATTCTGTAGGCTATCTTTTCTACTGTCTGTTTTAGAAGCTTTTTAATTTCATAAAATCCCATTTGTCTATTCTTTAGATCATTTCATGTGCAATTGGAGTCCTCAAATATTTTTCTGAAGGGAGGGGAACAGAGAAAATGTATAGCTCAATAAAATCAATAAAAAAGAATGAAAAAAAGAAAAAATATTTTTCCGTTTTCATTTAACTTTTTCATTAAATCGAACATTAAGATCTTTGATCCATTTTGACTGATTTCTATGTAGGTTGAGAGATGTAGACCTAGTTTCACTCTTCTCTCCATGAAGATACACTTATCCTGGCATCATTTGTTAAGGAGACTTCCTTTTTCTCCCAATGGACATTTTGAAAGCTTTGCCAGAAATTAGGTGGCTGCAATTGTATGGGTTTATTTCATGGTCCTCTAATTTATTCGGTTGCTCCATACACCTGTTTTGGTATCAGTACCCTGCTGTTTTTACTACTATCGCTCTATAACATAACTTGAGATGTTCTTTCTGCTAAGGATTAGTATCTCATACTTCTATAAAGAGTCTAGAGTTTTTTTCCTTCATCTGTAAAGGATGTTATTGGAATTTTCATGAAGAGTGCATTGAATCTATAGAACAAGTTCAGTAACATAGCCTTTTTCACATATTAATTCTGCTAGCCCACAAACATGAGAGGTTTTTCCATTTTCTAGTTTCTTTTCAACATCTTAAACGTTTTGTTGTAAATGTCTTACACATTCTTGAATATATTAATTTGTAGTTTATTTTGTTTTTGAAGCGATTGTGAATATTTTCCCCAGGATTTTTTTTTGTTTTTTTGTTTTTTAACATTTATTTGTTGAGGCACACAGTACAGATGTGGAGGACAGAGAAGGTATTGCAAGAGCCAGTTCTCTCCTTCCATGTGTGTTTCAGTTATCAAACATGAATCATCAGACCTGGCAACAAGTGGCTTTCTGCATCTCATCAGACCCACTGAATTCTTTCTTGGTAGGTACTTTATTAGCATTCAGAAAAGATATTGAAATCTATTCACTAAATTTTATACACTGCTACTTTGCTGAAATCTTTATCTAGTCTAAGGATTTTCTGGTGGAATTTTCAGGGTCTTTTAAGTACAGGATCATATGGTCTGCAAATAGGGATACATTAATTTCTTTCTTTCCTATTTGTATACCTTTTTGTTTCTTTTCTTATTGCTACAGATAAGACTTGGAGCACTATATTGGATAAGTGGAGAGATTGGACGCTTTCATCTCATTCTAGATGCTAGAAGAAATGCTTTTCACCCACTGAGTATGATGTTGAGTATCTATCACCTTTTTAATGTTGAATTATGTTCCCTTTAATCCTAGCATCTTTAAAGTGTTTGTAAAGGGATGCTGAACTTTGCCAAAGGCCTTTTCTGTATAAATTACCATGTTATTTCTGTACAGAAGTCTATTTATGTGCTGAGTTTCACTTATTGATTTATTTATATTTAATAGACTTTGTATCCCTGGAATGAAGTCAGCTTGATCATGTTGTCTGTTCATCTTAAAGTTTTCTCAAATTCTACTTGCAACAATTTATGTCTACATGTATCAGGGAAATTCATCTTTAGTCTTCTTTATTTGCTGTGTCTTTATCCAGTTTGGGTATCAGAGCAGTGATGACTTTGTAGAACAAAGTCTTCTCTTTCTAGAATGTTCCTTTTCTTTCTATTTCATGGAACAGTTTGAGGAGTGTTGGTGTTAGTTCATCTTCAACGGTTTGGTAGAATTTGTCAATGAATTCATTTGCTCCTGGGCTTTTTTTGTTGGCAGACTTCTTGTTACTATTTCAATCTCATTGGTTGCTATGAAGCTTATTTAAAAGTTATTTGTGCCTCATTGACTTGATTTAATAGATTTTGTCTAGAAATTTGTCTTCTTTCCATAAAGCAAAGAATAACCAGCCTATAGTCCATGATTCCAGTAAGCTAAGGTAACAAGAAGAACACTAACAGAGACATACATAGATCCCTTTGGAAGGGGAAATAGACAAGATCTCCTGAGAAAATTGGAAGCATGGGGGGAGGGGAGAGGGAATAAGGGGAGGAGGAACAAGAACATGAGGGAACAGTATGGTTGAGATGTGGGAATGACAAAGAGGGAGAGCAAGGAAAGAGTTATCTTGATCGAGGGATAGCAAGAAACCTGGCACTTGGGAAAGTCCAAAGAAAACCACAAGGATAACTCCAGCTAAGACCCTAAGCAATAGTGGAGAGGGTACCTGAACTGGCCTTCCCCTGTAATCAGATTGATGACTATTTAACTGTCATCATAAACCCTTCATCAAGTAACCAATGAAAGCAGATGCAGAGATCCATAGGTAAGCACTGGGCTGAGCTCCCAGAGTCCAGTCGAAAAGAGGGAGGAGTAATAATAGTATGAGCAACGGGGTCAAGACCATGATGGGGATACCCACAGAAACAGCTGACTTTAACTAGTGGAAGGTCACTGACTCCAGACTGACAGTAGGGAAATCTACATAGGACCAAACTAGGCCCTCTGGATGTGGGTGACAGTTGTGCAACTTGGCAGTCTTTGGGGCCACCAGTATTTATTCCTAGTCCTTGAACTGACTTTTGGGGACCCATTCTCTATGGAGAGATACCTTGCTCAGCCTAGATATAGGAGGCGGGTATTGGTCCTGCCTCAAAGTGATGTGCCAGACTTTGTTGACTTCCCATGGGAAACTTTACCCTCTCTGAGGAGTGGATGAGGGGTTGGGTGGGGGGAAGGTGGGAGGAATGAGAGGAGGGGAAGGAGTGGGGACTGGGATTGGTATTTAAATTGAAAGATTGTTTTAATAATGATAATGATAATAATAATAATGAGGATGAAAAAATAAATTCGTCTACTTTCTCTAAGACATTCCAGGTTTTAGAGAATATAAATTCTCAAAATAATCCCTAATAAAATCTCTACATTTCATTGGAATGGGTAATAACCCCTCAGTGCTAATTTTATTAATTTGGGCCTTCTCTTTTGGTTGGTTCAACTAGGGATTTGCCAATATTGTTTATTTTGTTTTTCAAAAATACAATTCATTGATTTATTGTGTGTATTGTTCTTTTAGTCCACATTTCATCAGTTTCTTTCCTGGTCTTTATTATTTATTGCCATCTACTGTGTTTAGCTTTGGATTAGTCTTGTCCTTTAGAACCTTGAGGTGCATCATTAAAATATTTCTTTGAGATTTTTCTTATTTTTTAAGGGTAAGTTTGTGTTGCTTACATTTTCTTCTTAGAATTGTTGCATCCCAAAGGTTCTTATAAGTTTTGCTTCCATTTTATTTGATTCTAGAAACAATTTCATTTCCTTTCTAATTGTTTTTAATGACTAGTAGGTCTTTCATTAATGACTTGTTTATTTTTCATGTATTTGTATTTTCTGTGGCTTCTCTCACCAATGAGTTCTAGTATTATTGCCATATGATCTAATAAGGCACAAAATATTGTTTCAACTCCTCTGTATATGGTAAGATTTATTTTGAGGCCTAGAGTGTACTCTGTTCTACAGAAGGTTCTACAGGCTGCTAAGAAGAGTATATATTCTGTTTCTGTGAGATAGAATATTCATTTTTGTCTTTAGTTCAGTGTAACTCTGAAGATTCTCTGTTAATTTTTAGTTTGAATGGCATATATAAAGATAAGAGTGTGTATGAAAATCATCCATGATAATTGTATCAGGAGCTATCTGAAATTTTATGTTCATTTTTGTTTGCTTCATGAAACTGGGAACTCCAATGTAGGTACATATATACATATATATTAATTTTTGTATCGTCTGAATGAATTGCTCCCTGTAGTGATATGTAGTAGCCTTCTTTATCTCATATGACTAATTTTGGTTTGAAATGTAGTTTATCAGAAAGGAGAATGGCTTTGCTGGCTTTTTTTTTTCTTAATAAAGAACTTTCAATTCTTTGACTCTCAGTCTCTGTGTGTGTTTACCAGATAAGTATGTTTCCCGGTCACAACAAATTATTAGATCTAGTCTTGATTAGACTGCTATTCTATGTATTTTTTATTGATGTGTTGAATTTATTTATATTTAATGTTATTATTGAAAGATGTTTGCTAATTACTGTAATTTTGGATTTCTTTTCTAATTAGCTGAATTATTATTCGTTCTTTATTTTATCCCCTGTTATCATCAGGAGTTTGCCCATTTACTGTGTTCAATACAGTGAATCTCTTCTTAGCTCTCCTTTGATCAGTCATTCCTCTCATAAGTTTTATTTTTTCTTGTATTACAGTGGTTGAGATTATCTTTTTCCTTCTTCTGCATGGCATTCACATAAGGATCTTCTGCAGTACTGGCTTGATGGACATGAGCTGCCTTAATTTATGCATTTCTTGATTACTTTTATTAATTTTAAATGATAACTTCGCCACGTAAGTTGACAGTGTTCCCCATGAGAATAATAGGGCTAACAAAACTCCAGTGCCAGACATGAGAAATGTCCTTTCACAGGATTGGTCAGGGTAGTCCACGTGACTCCCAAAACAATGTAAATTATCTCGTAGCCTTTGGTTGCCTTTCTGTGGTTAAATGTGGGCCCATATTACTGAAGACACCACACACTTAGGACATGTGACTTAGATGACCGGATCTGACTTGAAAGCCTCTCTCCTGTGATCCAGCTTCCATGGTTCCAGAAAATACTATGCAAACTGCCAAGAGAGGGAAACAATGAAACTGATTTACCCAGCTGTAAGACCTGTGAACCTCAACAATTACCAGCAGGGCAAGATAAAGCTGCAAGAAGTGGCGCTCACCTGTCAGTGATAACCAAAAGATCCTAATCGGAGGTAAGGCCCAATCAAGAGATGGGAAATCATGCCTGGCCCTGGAACCAGCTGAGAAGAAGTAAGAGGCAAACCAATAAGCAACATTCCTACATTTTTCCTGCTTCCGTTCCTGCCTCCAGCTTCCTGTGTTTTCTTCCCCCAATGACTGACCATATACTATAAGGTAAGATAAACCTTCCTTCCCATAAACTGCTTTTGTCTGGTCAGTGTCTTAACAGAGAAGCATCCTAGGACTCCATTTCATCAACCTGCTCCCCATCCCTGATGTTTTTTTCTTTTGCTTGATCAAGTCTATTGGTGATGCTTTCCACTTCCTTTTGAAAAGTATCATTCACTTGAAATTTTCACTTTAAACATTTCTTTTCATTGTTGTTGTTTTCATCTCAATGACCTTCAGGTCATTCATCCTTTTTATCAAAGCCTTTTGAAATTTTCACCTGACATTTTCCCTATTTTAGTATCTTTGAATTCAGTAGTTGAAGAGTTCTTATCTTTCGAAGGAGACACGCTGCCCTACCTTTTCATTTCCTTACAATTCAGTGTGTGGTAGCAACAAAGAGTTCCACAAGAGCCCAGATGGAGGATAACAAAGGGTTATTTATTTGGGAATAAACTCACAGTAAGGATAACAATCCATAGTCCTCTGCATGCGCTGGGAACAGGAACAGAATCCAGCAGTCAAGAGGCCCGTGCATGCTTTTCATCTGTACTTAGAGTACATGAGACCGTGCCAAGGGGGCCGGCATCTTAAAGGCTATTGGCTGAAAGAGTTCTCTCAACACCTCTCCCTTTTGTCTAAGTAAGAGAGTTCTAAGCCTAATACAAAACTACATACAATAAGAACAAATATCAAGTATTGTCCAAGGAAAAGAAGAGGCAAACACATACGTAAAAATTAGAATTACAGCCAGCATGAACAACATCAAACAAGAAACATATGCTAAATGTCTCTCAATCAAATGTCTGAGTTAGCTCATGAACAGTCAAAAAGTTAAAGAAAACACAATACTATACATAATCCAGACTCTGTGTATTTTTAATTTTTTTCTTTTTTTCCTCATTTTTTTATTAAAAATTTCCATCTCCTCCCCCTTCCCTCCCCTCCCTTCCACCCATACCTCCACTCCCTCCCTCTCCAGGACAAAGAGCCATCAGGATTCCCTTCACTATGTTAAGTCCAAGGTCCTCCCAACTCCCCCTAAGTCCAGGAAAGTGAGCAACCAAACTGACAAGGCTCACAGTGAGCCCGTCCATGCTGTGGAGTCCAAGCCCATCGCCGTTGTCCTTGGTTTCTCAGTCCTCCTCCACCATCAGCCACATTCAGAGAGTCTGGTTTGGTCCCCTGTTCCATCAGTCCCATTCCAACTGGACTTGGTGGTCTCCCGTTAGTTCTGTCCCATACTCCTTCAATTTATGTCTGTTCTCTTTTATATTACTTTTATTGTCTCTTTAATTTTAGTTGTTTATTTATTTTTATAACTGTCTCCATTCTTTTTCCTTTTTCTCCCAAGCCTATGTACAGTTTTTTAAATACACTGTGTCTCATTTAGAGGTCCTTTCTGTCTGAATCTGTCCTATTGTGTATCTGAAATTCTTTTTTGGCAAGGGATATTTTAAAATAATTAGCAGTATGTTGGTGGCAGCCCTGGATGCTGGCTCCGCCTCTTTTGGCCTTTCAATATGGTTGAGGTACGTTTACTGAGGCCAAATCTGGGACTGCTGGGTGAGAGCCACGCTCACCACCACAACTCTGGGAGGCAATTGGCCACCACCAAGTAACTTACAGCACACTGCCCACAAACCCCATTCAATTGCTCGGCCTCCTGAAAGAGCCATAGCTATTCCTGCTGCCAACAGGAACCAGGAAGCTGTCTCAAAGAAGCTGCGCAGTTTTTGCTGATAACATTGAGTCAAGAAGCCTTCTCTAAGAGGAGCCATGCCTCTGCTCGCTGCCTGCAAACAGTCTATCTGAAAAAAATGAGGTTATTAAGAAACTGCACTTGGCTCCCATTTTTATAGACCTAGAAGGTCTCTCTCTCTCTCTCTCTCTCTCTCTCTCTCTCCCCCCCTCCCTCCCTCCCTCTCTCTCTCTCTCTCTCTCTCTCTCTCTCTCTCTCTCTCTCTCTCTCTCTCTCTCTCTCCTCTCCCTAAGCTTCTTTAGGTCGTATGTGCATCCAAGACAAACAGTGGGTGCCATTTTGTAGCAGCATCAAAGAGTTCCACAATGGCCCAGAATGGAGTATAACAAAGGTTTATTTATTTGGGGATAAACTCACAGTAAGGGTAACAATCCACAGTCTTCTGTGTATGCTAAAAGCTAAAACCAAATCCAGCAAAACAAAACAAAACAAAAATTCCACACATGCTTTATACTGCACTTATAATAAATGAGACAATGCCCAAAGTAGGCCAGTATCTTAAAAGCAATAGCTGAAAAAGTCCCACCACAACAGTGTTGTGATTTGGTTTGGGTATCTCTTCTGCTTTTCTTTTTCTTTTTGGAGGAGGGGGGTCTTCTTATTAAGGGTTCTTCTCTTGAAGGCTCAATCCCCATTACCTTCTGGGGAGGACAAACTGAACTGCTTTTGGAAATAATTTCTGCAACAATCATTGTGCTCTGCTTACTTCACTGTAGGACTTTTAATGTTGTACTATATTTTATATTATAATTTTAATATCAGACCATGGGGATAAATAAGAAAGAAAGGATATGTCTGAGAGTGATTTGCGTATGTATCTAGTTGGTAAGGGGGAGACTTGTGACAGCTATTCTTGTTGTCAACTTGACATGCTAGTGAAGAGGAAACCTTAATTGAGGAATTGCTTCCATCAGACTGCCCTATGGACATACATGGAGAGCATCATTCTCTTGATTACTAATTGGTGCAAGAGTGCCTAGCCCACGGTGAGTGGTGCCACCCCTGGGCGGGTGATTCTCTCTGCTCTTTCCACCTCTATTTCTCTATTTGAGATAACATCTATGCTTTCTTAGTCTAACTTCTTCCTTTACCAGCTCGCACTGAAGCAGACTCTGACCCTCCGTCTTACCCAAACTTAATCCCCTTCTTTCTAAAAGCCTCCTCTGATATTTCTTTCAAGTCCTTTCTCTTGATACCAAATTCCTTTCATTTTTGTATGTCTGAGTAAGTCTTTATTTTCATTTTCTAAAAAAGTATTTATTTTATTCTTTGAGAAATAAATTTATAGAGACAAAGGGAGGGAGAAAGGAAAAGAGGGAAGGAGGGAGTTCACATGTATGGAGGTGCCCACGGAGGCCAGCCTACGGCACTGAGTCTCTGGACCCGCATGTACAGGCTGTATGTAGACTCTGACTTCTCTACAAGAGCAGGATTCATTCCTAAAGGACTGAGCCATTTCTCCATGCCCCTCTTTACTATTAAAGGACAATTTCACACAGAATAGTATTTCTGGTGGTGGGGAATAGTTCTGTCAAAACGTTTAATATTTTACTCTCTTTTCTTTTTGTGTGTGGCTTCTCAGAAGTCAGGTGGGATTCTTATTTTTATAAGGCCTCTTTATCCTCTGTCTTTGTTATTTTGGGATTTTTCCCCCCTGTTGTATTTTCTGTGGTTTGAAAGGGATATGCCCAGGGCTAGTTTTCTGATATTTATCCTGCTTTGTTTGGTTTTTTTGTTTGTTTGTTTTTTATTCTTTTTCAGCTGTCACTCAATGTCTACTATTAATTTAGGGAAAATTATCAGTCACTTTTCAGAGTATTTCTTCTGCTCCCTTCTGTTTTTCTCTATGTAGTATTTCATATATTCTGTTGTACCATTTAAAACTATAGAAAATTTAATATTACTGGAAGTTTGTTTATTTCTGTCTCCTTATAGTTTTGTAAGTTTCTACTGTAATATTCTCAAGATCAGTGACATTTCCTTAGCAAATGTTTCGTAGTCCGATGATTTAAGTTTTGATCTTTTATTGAGTTTTGGCTCTGGATTCTGAACTTCATAAGTACTTCTTAGTGTCTCCACTGCATACCCACCTGGATAGTGCTAGAAGATGCTGGATTATGTAGTTCCCTTCTTTGGTCCATTGGTTGATATGTTTGCTTGTTTTGAGACTGAGTCTCTCGTATCCCAGGCTAACCCTGAACTCTCTGCGTAATTGAGGGTAACTTTGGATTTCCGATCTTCCTGCTTCTGTATCTCAAGAGCTGGGATTATAGATGTGTGTCAGCCTACCTAGTTAAGCAGTGCAGGTCTTTGGACATGGTAGGCAAGCTCAGGGCCATTGGACGTTACGAGAAAACCAACAGTTTAGTTTTGGTCAGTTTCTCTTGAGGGCAGACTTCGGTAAGAACAAAACACTATAGCGTGTTTCCAAAGCAGTGCCTTTTTCTCTGTCACTGCTGAACTAAGACAGGACTTTCCTCTGGTACTATGAGAGCCTGGCGGAGCACTAAGATAAGTTCACACGGACACACGATGCTCTGATGGCTTCCTTTCCCTGGAGGCTTTAACCCTGAGATTTGTGCACACGATGCCACCCATTATTCTTCACTTCCCGTTTAGATTTTCTTGTGCACAGTTTTGTGGAAGAGGTCTGTCTGCCTGTCTGCTTCTCTGGTTTGCGGGTGAGACAGTTTGGTTTCACTTCTCTTCAAACACGGATTGACCATTCAGCAACCTCTGCTGTTGCCTTGTCTCCCGAGCTTCTCACATACCGCGTCAGAAGTCCTATAATCGCTTCTCATCTGCTTAAGGTGCCATGGCCGTGGTGTGGAGGGTTTGGTCTAAATGAACTACACTTAGAGCAATTCTTCTCAAGATGGATCTCTCCTCTACAGAATTTGAGATGATTCTAAAATGCTTTAGCTTTCTTTTTCTCCTCCCAGTGGGTTTATTTAAACGGAGTTGCACATCAACTCAAACAGACAAGAACAACAAAGCACCATACAAAGGGTGAGCATGCTTTGGGTTTGAAGCGCTGGCCCGCACTGCACAAATGCCGTACAATCACACACTACTTCCAATGAGTTGCCAGGGAATAATGTTTGTGGATATTAAGTAAATATGAAAAGCAATAGAGTTGAACTAACAAAAAGCAAGAAGACGTGGCAAGTGAGGTTGTTTGAAATTGACTCCATTTGGAGAGAGCTGTGGCGATACTGAAGTAGGAGCCTGGTGCAAGCTCACAAAGTGGTTCTGATTGCTAATAGGTTTGGAAAGGAGCAAATTGTGGATTTTGAAATTTGTGTTGTCCCCAGAGCTATTATCTTTTTTTTTTTTTTAAAGCGAGAATGGACTTTAATGAAAGCATTAATAGCTTTTGGTAGAAATGGAACCTAACGCACACGGGAGCTTAGTGTATCTTCTGCTAACCGAGGCGAGAGCAGCCACAGGTGCTTACATCAGAAAGGCCGATGTGCATCGCTGGAGGCAGGGAGGCTGCCAAGTTCCCTCGAGAAATGGGCTGTGGGAGCCAAGTGGGAATGAATTTCAGAACAGAGAAAACAGAGAACACCAGGAGCGTGCTTATGTGTGTGCTCGGCTTTCCTCCCTGCTTCTCCTAGCGTGAAAGGCCAGAACCTCAGGTGAGTAGTAGGATAGTAAAGGTCACAACAGAGCAGCGCTTCCACAGCGCCATCTCCGTCCGCATCTGCCCATTACACTCTCTCCTGCTGCCAGGCTCGAAAGAGCTCCTGTAGCTGTCTCCGTTTCTACATCCTTAGCAAGTTAGGTCGCCAGTCTTCCTAGCACAGCTGAAATAGGAAGAAGTCATTAGTTTCTTCCCTTTCTACTTGAATGGATTTCATTTGGAAGAGGGAGGCAAGGAGAAAGGGTCCCTGGCTACCATCTGAGTATAACATGCTGATGCCATTCCTACCTCACACATCTGAGTCCCTGCTCTGCACCCCGCCCCCATATCCTTTGAAGCTCTTTGAAGACAAAAAGCCATCCATCCCTTACCCAGAAAAGTTCCACGTGCAAAGCAGTCTTTTCAAGTGAGGTTTTAATCTCCCAGAAACAAGTATGTCTCGTGGTTTCCTGTATGTGGCTGGCACACACAGGCCATCCATTTTTAAAACTGAAGATCTTACTTTTCAACCACGTGAAGATTATGTGTCTAGATACCCCAGAAGAGAGGGGGTTGCTGATAACAATATTAAAATCATAAAAATACCATTATGCCTTTCAAGGTAGAGTCAGGTTTAGTTCATCAGAATTGGTTTGCAAGATTCCATTTGTTTCTGTGTTTAAAATAGTGTCAGGTTGACAAGTCTTTTGTTCCTACAGTATCAGAGTGGCTTCTATTATAATCTGTGTGATACTGGAACAATACAGATAAGCTAAACGTGGCTTAATCAATTCTGACTTCTCTGATCTGACTGATATTTTGCATAGATTTTGATTAATCAGAAATGTATAGAATATTCATGTCCTCACCTCCCAGTTATGACAGGTGCAGACTTTGTTTTCTTATGTTCAGAACGATACCACAATTCAAAGTGTCCCTTTCATCTGACATACTACTAATTGAAGGGTGTCTTTTGTGAAATAACAGAATAGCCTACCGGCTTTGTACTTTTGAGAAGGGAAATGCGGTTTAGAAAAAGCTCCTGCAATGTGTTAGAAGGATAACTAAATTCACTGTGATATGGTTTACATCCTCTCAAGTTCAGAAAATTCTGGAGGTCTTATTGACTCGATAAAAAGAACAATAGGAAAATATCCATAAAGGACTTTGGAGCATACGTCAAAGGATAAAACCCATCATGGAAGGTGTGATTTATTTACCGTTGAGAGGAATAGGCTTTTCTGTTCTTTATCTGGACCTGTTTTTAAAAATGTGTGGAAATCATGCCAAAGAAAAGACCAAGGTATGTGGAAGGACAGAATGAGACCCCACCTCAAACCACACATCAGATCTATGATGTCAGTCTCACAAAAAAAAAAAAAAAAACCCAGGAGTTCTTAAATATCCTAGAGAGGCGCAAACTAGAAGACCATCACTCTTACCTTCATGAGAACAACAATGGGCAATAACAATGTACTACATACACATGCACAAACGCACACACATTCACACATGTGCACTCACACACCAAATAGCAAGTCTACAGCACTTATTTGCCCAATTAGAAATCTATTAGGGATGGCAGGAGACTGGAAAAAATGGAGTTCCAAACATGTTCTTGCCTAGACAGATGAAGCTGGACCCTGATGGAACCTCACTCAGAGGCTGGGGATTTAGCTTGGTACTTGCAAGTGTTCTTAACCTCTTGGAGAGAAACCAGGTATGGTTCCCAGCAGCTATATGTAGCGGAACACCAATACCTATAACCACAGTTCCAGGGTATCCGACACCATCTTCTTGTCTCCTGAGATACTTAACACATACAGTAGATATATTTACATTTAGACACACACATACATGATGTGGGAGGGTCTTCTGTTTTAATAAAGAAACTGCCTTGGCCAGCCCTTAGGTGGGTGTGGAGCAGACAGAACAGGAAGAAGGAAGTGAGGTAGATGGCTTAGTCAGATGCCATGCCTCTCCTAAGTGAGACAGACTGCCGTGCCTCTGCTCAGGGAGAGAGATGCGATGGAGCCAGCCGTTCAGACATGCTGAATCTTTCCCGGTAAGACACCACTTTGTGGTGCTACACAGATTATTAGATATGGGTTAGTCAAGATGTGAGTAAGAGGCTGAAAATAATGGGCCAGGCAGTGTTTAAAAGAATACAATTTGTGTGTTGTTATTTCGTGTGTTAAGCTAGCCGTGCTGGAGCCAGGCAGGATGAAAAGCAGGCCTGCCCACAGCACCTCACTACAGAACATACAGAAACAAATAAGTACTTCAAAAAAAGAATTTACCTAAAATCATTTTTTAAAAAAGATCAAACAAAACAAAACCCTGAGTATAGGTTAGTAATGTAAATAGCATAGAACCTCTCGATTTTCACACATTTGTATATCCCTTCCCACTAACACTGCCGTGTGCTCTCACACACAGAAATAATGCCGAGGTTTAAAAACATCCATTGACAGCAGTGTTTTCAAGAGCTGAATGGCAGGACTGTGGGAAGGTGGGGATCTGCACCTGTTTTATGGCAACCCCCTACTTCTCCACAGAACAGGAGTCTTCAAAGGGGGAAGCAAGCACTCTTACCCTCAGACACTGGTGAAAACCCACTGCAACTGAGAAAAAAACAGAAAAAAAAGCATGAAAACTTCTAACCTTGAAAGAAAGAGGGGAAATGAGAAGGCAGTAATAACGCTCCCGACTCAGAGGCACAATGACTACCTATGATCTGAGGCACTGTCTGAACAACAAACAGTACCCTTGTTACCTCACCCTGCTAACAATGACCAACAGAACACTGCTGGGCCAATTATGAGAAAAGACACTGGTCTCTCAAGTTCAACAGGAAGATATCATCTAATATCAAGGCTGAAGCAGATGCTGACAACCTTTATCAATACCCCATCCTGAGTACAAGTTATCAGTAGACAGATGTGTAGCAGATGGTGCACTGTAAACAGTTAATAGCCACAGTAAGTCCTAGCACAATTCAATTTCTTACCAGAGTGATGTAAAGCTCTTAAAGACACGATGGCTCAGCCGTTAAGAGCACTGTCTGCTCTTCCCAAGGTCCTGAATTCAATTCCCAACAACCACATGGTGGATCACAACCATCTGCAATGAAATCTGGTACTCTCTTGAGGAAGAGGCCTGCCTGGTCAGTCGTCCTCATCAACTTGGACCAAGAAACCCAATATGGACAAGTTCAACAGAACCGCCATATATGGGCTGCACATGCGTGCTTCAGCATTGCCAGGGCATACGTTTCAATTCAATGTCATAGGAAAGGCACTCTCATTCCCAGTCACAAACCTATGCACTTCGGTCTCCACTGCTCTAGGCAGCTTTCAGTAGAGATTATAAGCAATCAAGAACGACCACAAACAAGTCAAATAACACATTTCAAAGGGATAAGCCAGACAACAAAATCAGACTCAACTATGCAACATACTGAAACTTTCAAACAAAGAAATAAAATAATTGGTGAATCTGTTAAAAGTTCTAGTACAAAAAAAAACCTTTCAATTAGCAATAATCATCCATAAGATAAATCATATCAGCTCCAAAACCACCACCGCAGAAAGGTCATAGCTCTAACAGGAAAGGAGGGCAATACAGGGGAGAAGGTGGGTCATCTAGACAGGGGATGGAAAGCATAGGCGAATGTCACATGGAAGAGTTGAAGATGACAAAGGCTCCGTAGTGATCTCAACAGGACTCAACCCATCTGAGGAAAGGATTGATGAATTTCCACCTTTGTCAATGGAAATGACCAAACCTGGAGCACAGAGTCACACTAAATATGGCGGGGAAGAAGTGGGTGTTTAAGAGCAGTGGAGAAATGAACAGTTTAGCATGGGTTACTTAGAATTCTAGAAGCAGAAGAGAGAAAAGGAAAGAATCAATAAGAGCTGATTCCCCCCCACCCCCCAAGTAAATTACAGGTAGGACATCGCAGATTTAATCATTCAGAGAAGCCCTGTGTGGTGGTGCACACCTATAATTCCAGCATCAGTGTTGGGTGTGGGGGTAGATCATGAGGTTCTCCTGTTAGAGAGTAACCCAGGCTACATAGTAAGGCCACATATATATTTTTTAAGTTCAAAGAAAGACAAACAAGACAAATATAGTCCTGCATATAACCATATCACATCTAAAATCATAAAATCCAAAAACAAGTGAATGATCTTAAAGCAGCTGAGGGAAAATAAATAAATAACATTACATATTGAAGTAAAACAAAAATACAAATTACAACAGATTTATTGTTGGAAACTATACAAACCGAAATTTATCAAAATAACAAGAATTCGAAGAACAAGAAAATGTCAACCCAAATGCTATACTTGGAGAAATATCTTTGAAGGATGAGGAGAAATAAGGATTTTTTTAAAAAAAAAATAAGACAAACAAAACATATTACTTTCTACCAGTATATCTACCCTGCAGGAAAAGTTGTCAAAGGTTTCGGCAGAAGAAATAGAATATAAGGCAAAAACTTTGACCTATGCAAACTAAGAACTTTGGCACAGAACAAATTTTCTTCTAGATCTGCTGACGTGTAATAGGGCACCTAAAAGAAAATTATTAATTGACAAAAGACACCTTGAAGGAGATTACAGTTAGCAGCACTGGGGAAACCCACATGCCTCCTCTCTCCTGAGATGTGGGCAGCGGGCAGCAGGCAGCAGGCAGCGGTGAGCAGTGGGAAGCTCCCTCTCTTTCACTCCTAGTCTGTAGCACATTAAAAATCCTAGGGATGCCAATGAGCAATTAAAAGAAATAAAAAATCTCACAGATTACAAAAGAAATGATAATAATCTCTAGTCATAGATAACACAGCTCTTTATAGTCTGAAATCTCAATGGATGTACAAAAGAGGTCTTAGAACTAAGTTCTGTAAGGACACAAGATGCATGATAAATATATAAAATTTACTTGAATCTTTCTATGTAAATTAGGATAGATGTTTAAAAACAATACTGTATACAATAACAACAAGTGCAGAATTAGTATCTTAAAAATTAAATATACAACAACAGCAAAACCAGAGCGATTAATATGTTCATGGATTGACTAACTTGTTAACATGGCAATTCTTTCCAAATTGATCTAGAGGTTCAAAGGAATCCCTAGAAAATCCTTAAAGGGATCTTCCACTGATATTGACCAGTCATTTGTAGCTTTTATATAAAATAGGAAAGAGCTGAGATAGCCAAAAGAATTTTGAAAAAGAACAAATTTGCGGAACAAACCTTACTGAGCAATTGTAACAATGCAGGCAGTGTGCTGTGTTATTGGAATGAACCCATAGATCAATGGGGCAGAATAAAGATGACAGAAGAAGGGGCCTGGAGTTGAGGAGTTGGCTCAATCAATAAAATGTTTGCCATCTAGGAACAGGGACCCAAATTTGACCCCCAGAATCCATTTAAAAAGTGCCAGACCTGCCTGGTGGAATGTACTTATATTCCCACAGCTGTGAAGGCAGACACGGGTGGATTTCTGGGGCTCACTGTCCAGCCAGTCTCACCTAGCTGGTAAGCTCCAGGTAAAGAAGAAACTCTTGATTTTGTTTAAATGTGCATAGTGCCTGAAGTGACACCTGGTATTGTTTGCTGCTCTCTGCACACACAAGTCACATGAGCATGCACAGCCACCCTCAGACATGAATGTACACACTAACATATAGCACACCAACACACCCCCAGAAAGGTACCACCCATATGCCCCTATGTAGCAACTTAAGGAGAAATGAGAGTAGGCATCATCTCAGTAAATAGTGCTTGTTTAAATTCAAATGGAACAGAGCAGAGAACAAGCCATGACCCATGCTTACTTACAAAATCAAGAGAAAAGGAAGGTTTTCATGATCACTGTTAGGCCCCAAACTCCTAGAAACAGTATCAAAAGAATGTAAGTGGATATGTTAGTAAAGGGACTTTGTTTTTAAAACAGGGGAAACAATGCAATCGTCTTTAGACAACCTGGTCCAAACATAGCAATAACACAGATGGATCACTAATACATGCTGCTGAATGAGTGCCGTGAATTCAGTCATGTGACACTCTGGGACAGGCAGAGCTGCAGCCTGCAGAGCAGATTGGTCCTCACAGGTCTTAGAAGGTGTGGAGGGCAGACTGAGGGAGCAGCAGGAGGTAGTATTCGTTGTTAGGAGGCCATTCTGAGTCCTCCGGTGTTCTTCATCTTTAATCTCATATCTTTCACATAAGACTGCATTTGTCAAAACCCTTAGAACTGTGAACCAGGAAGACTGGGTTTTACTATCTGTAGGCTGAAAAATAAATTGTGAAAAAAGGAGTAGAGTCCATCATTTTTATGAGTGACACATCTCTTGATGTGTTCTCTGACATACCTATATTCCAAAGCATGCGTGTTTTATTGCCTCTCAATCACCTCCCTTTCTCTCACCTGTTCAGCTTAGAACTTCATCAATGCTATAGCCACTAGCTATGTGAGTATGTCTGTCACCTAAACTATGACTAGCATAAATAGAAATGTGCTGTGTGTGTAAAATATATACCAAATTTCCAAGCCTTTAGGGACAAAAGAAGTTAAAATATATTACTTACATATTTATGTTGATTATACTTGGCAATACAAATTTGACATATTTGGTTAAGTAAAATATATCTACTTTTTAGAGTTAGAGTTACGTGTGTGTGTGTGTGTGTGTGTGTGTGTGTGTGTGTGTTGTTTTTTGTCTCTCCTGGAACTCACACTGTAGACCAGACTGGCCTTGAACTCACAGAGATCCACCTGCCTCTGCCTCCTTGAGTTCCAGGATTAAAGATGTGTGCCACCACTGATCAGTTACTTTTGGAAACTTTATTATATCTGTGGCTCACATTTTGCTTTCATGAACATGGTTCATGCAAAGATTCCGCAGTCTGTAGCCAGCTCTGTTTCTCCAAGATGATGAGCCTAGGTTCTTCGGAATAGACTGAATTTGAGTCCTGCGGTTACTTCTTGAGTCATGGGCATTGCTTTCCTCATTATTATCTTCTCTCACTCTCTCTTCTCCTCTTTAAGAATCTAGTAAGAGAAAGAGTGATAATGGTACCCAGCTGAGCGTTTCCATTGGGTAACAAGAGTGTTTGAATACCTTTAGTGGGAGAGGGCTCCTGTACTCACAGAACCCACATCCTCCAGTTGAAACTTGTTGTGGAATATTATTTTAACAGGGCAAAGATTTCTTACATTTGTTTATGTTGGGAATATTCCTTTAACTATGTGAAGGTGAGTTACATTTGTTTCTCCTGCCTTTGTTAATGATATAAAGATGTGTTCATTGTTTATGCTGTATCTGTTTAATTATGTGAAGATGTGTTGCATTTGTTTCACCGTGCTTGCCAGAAACACCTCATTGGTCTAATAAAGAGCCCAACCACCAATAGCTAGGCAGGGAAAAGGATAGACGGGACTGATAGGCAGAAAGAATAAATAGGAGGAGAAAGAAGAGAAGAAAGGAGAAGAGAATGAGGGAGAAAAAGAGGGAAACGCCCAAGGCTAGAAGCAAGGCAGCCACCAGCTGGAAGGAAGCAAGAAGCAGTGAAAGGAAGGTCCACAGAAAGAAAAGAAAGTTAAAAAGCCTCAAGGCAAAGATGTAGATTAAGAGAAACAGGTTAATTTGAGTTAAAAGAGCTAACGGGAAATGAACCTAAGCTAGGCTGAGCATTCAAAACTAATAATAAACCTCTGTGCTATGATTTGGGAGCTAGTTGGTGGCTAAAAGAAAACTCCTGGCATAGAAACTTCCTATACAATTTGAGTCACTGAAATAAACCATATGCCAATGCTTCCTGACTTCCTTGGTTCAAGAACTAGGGCAGGAAGGTATTATCTTCATTTTGTTGGCAAAGATTTTGCTCTGTTGCCAGAATGGCATGAATAACAGGCCTGGGGAGGCTGATAAGAAGGGATAGTCCGGCAGCCATCATTCCTCTGAACCCAGAAGGAATTTGAGCTTGTGATTCCAAGTCCGCCCTGCTCCTCAGTCTTACAGGGAGGATGCTTAAGGTGGGGAGTAACTTCTCTGACTTGGCTTGATGGAGTATGAGCTGGGGCTCTCTCTGCATCCAGTTCTCTTGCCTGGCACCACTACAAACAAACCTGCCTGAACTTGGACAGTTTGCAGAAGCGTGCAGAACTCCATGACAACACTGTATCTTCAGTTATCAAGGATCGCCCCCTGATGTTATTCCCAAACGCCATTGCATGTGCATCCGGGAATACCATGTACTATTCCTCCCCTGAGCTAGCTGAGATGGTCCATTTAAAACCTTGCTTCATCTTTCCTATACTCATCCCTTGGGCTCAATGGCATTATTTTTGTATGAATAGTTTGCGTATGAATTCATCTCTGTACTGTGCTCAGGCACTGGGAAAATTTGTGTTAGTCTAGAATCAAGTTCCTCAAAATGCTGAGGGATGAGTGGATTGTGAGTCCTTCTCCTGTTCTAGGATTCTTACATCTTACAACGTTATATCTTTATCTAAGATTCGTCTGAGCACCCAACTAACCGGGAGTGTCAAGTGCAGAGTTTGGCACGTGAGAGTGCCCCCCCCCCCCCATGAATTCTTCTTTCAACAAGTATTCCTTGCTGTTTTCCACCTTTTTCTCCAAGTCTGTGTAGCCCTAGTTTGCTATTAAATTTTCACTCAGGTCACTGTGCAAAGAGGGAAGTCAAAATCGATGTAGAGCTGTAGCTTTGCTTGGTTAGCTCTCCTGTCTTCTTAGTGCCATTCTGTGTCTAACTTTGGCTGATAAATGTCCCCACACCGTACTGATTTAGTATGACATGTGAGTTTTCATGAACAGAGAATAATTCACTCCCTCTTCCAAATTGATGGTGAAATTGTTCCTTAGATCCGACTTTATCCACCCTCTGTGCGGTTCCCTATAGCCCAATACTTTGTAGTCTCTCTATAACCTGTTTTTGTGATCCCGTAGCTAATTTTGCAAATAAAATTTCCTGAGCCATATCAAATCTTTTATCACCATGAGATATATTATTACAGTCTCCCGAGTTTCTAATTCATCTATTCATAACTCTGAAAAAAACAATAAAAATACTATGGGGAATGGCTTGTTTCCTTGAAGTCCAAGCCACTCACTGTTTTTGACAGCATCTCCTTCCTGGCATTTAGCATGTACATGTGTACACACATGTAAATACTTGCTGTTGTGAGCCTGGCAATCTCCACCCTTTCTTCTTTCTCATGTCACAGATCGAGCTTGCATGTGTATAGAGCAGAAGTTGATATCAAGCATCTTCCTAGTACCTTATTTTGGAGGACAGGGTCATTCATTGTCTTCACCCACTCCCCTCTCTCTCCTGCTCTGAGGTTACAGATAAATGCCACCATGCCCAGCTTTTAAATGAGTGCTGGGATTACATAGCAAGCCCTTTACCCACTGAGCCATCTCCCCAGTCTCCCACCGAGGAGTCTCAAATGCCAGGCCCTGTCCTCTGAAAAACAGGGTTCTGTCTCCAGAAATCATCATTACTGAAAGAATTTAAACTAACTATGATGTTTCTCATTTCATTTACATGTCTTTCAGGTTTCCTTCCTGTATATATAGTGGAACAGAAAGCTTTCCATATAATCTGTACTTTTGTAGGAAGGAAAATGATCACAGCTGTGAGAGGCGCTGTCCCTGATGTGGCTGAGGACATTCTCAGTGCCTCCCCTCCCTCCCTCTCTCCTTCCCTCCCTCCCTCCTTCCCTCCCTCCCTTCCTCCCTCTCTCTCTTTCCCTGTTTTCGTTTCTTCCTCTCCCTCCCCTCCTTTCTTCTTTCCTTTCCCCTCCCCCCATCCTTATTTGGGGAAAGGGAGCAAATTTTTGCTTCTGAAACTGCTGTGTCCTGATTTGCAGTTTTCATAAAGTAGTATCATATTTTGAAGAATTTCTTGGGTACAGTTTTACATAAAAATTCTCTGTGTTTCCATGGAGTAATGCCAGTCTGAATTCTGATGCCCTGTGTTGAAACAAGTACTTTAAACAGTTTGACTACAATTAAGTCTAATCAGGTAGGTTTCTGTGAATATTTTGAGGAATAAATAAATGTAAAAACCCAGGACCGAAGTATTCCTTCAATCACATTGTAAAATATGTGCATTTCTGAACATCAAGATTCATGTAATTTGACTTGATTGAACTAGAAACTCCCAGGAAGCGCTTGATTTCCAGTCCATTATCCCTGCCACAGAGGCTTGGATGAGCTTCCGAAAGCTCAAGACCCTTTCCCATCAACACTGAAGGCACGCTGCCACTGACAAGCAGAGGGGCTGCTTCATCCTCTCGTTTCCACGGTCTGAGCCATAGCTGGCAGGGGCACAGCATTCTAATACACTGTGCCAGCCTACACTCTCCTAGAATGGCTACATGGGTTCTTCCTTCAGATTGCCATTCTGGGCCAGGAACACAAAAGGCTGGGGAATTTAAGACAGCAGCAATACTACTGCATAGTACCATGGACACAGATTGGTAGTTAATGAGCTGCTAGGAGTCTCAGTGTTCCTACCTTTAAAGTGGGAGCAATACTTACTGATCTGATATGGTAAGAATAAAATAATAAAATAGAAAAGAAGTGGGCTGTTGAGATCACTTAGCAGCTAAAGGTGCTTACTACCAAGCCTGATGACCTCAGCTTGAGTCCCAGGGTTCATGCCACAGAACAGAAATGGCTCCCCAAGTTGTCCTCTTACATCTGTGTGTGCACTATAGCACACACACACACACACACACACACACACACACACACACACACACCTTCTTCCTCTCTCTAACTCTTCATTCCAAATGGCTTTAAATAACACGTATCTTCCATTATCAGACAATATATGTTTTCCTCATAAAATAACCTGGACGAATGGCCAATAGCTAGGCAGTAGAGGGATAGGAGGGACTGGCAGGCAGAAAGAATAATTAGGAGAAACAATCTAGGCTTGGGGAAATGAAAGAGACAGAGAAGAGAGAGAATGAGGGAGAAAAGAAGGAGATGCCTGGGATTTGCCAGCCAGGCAGCTGCCAGACAGACAGACACAGACTAAGACATACAGGATGAAAAAAAGGCAAAACATAGATGAAGAGAAACGGGTTAAAGTTATTGGAGCTAGTGGCACAAGCATAAAATAATGCTAAGCATTCACAATTAATAATAATTCTCTGTGTCATGATTTGGGAGCCGGTTGGTATCCCGAAAGAAAGCCTACTACACCTCAGAGCCTACCTAAAGAGATGTATAGAACAAGCAGCATGTGCCTACAATCTCATTGCTGGGAAGGCAGAGTCAGCAGGCTCTCTAGGGCTAACTGGTCAGGTCAGCTAGTCTAGCTGAGTAGATGAACTCCGTGTTCAATGAAAGACCCTGTCTTGAACACTAAGATGGAAAGTCACCGAAAGACACTGACCTTGGCCTCTGGCTATTGGTCTCTACAATCATGTCCACACACATTTGAACATATACATACCCAAAAATGAGTGAAAGAACAAACAAGTGAAGGGTATCAGATACTTCATCCTCAAGAGGTTCTTCAGCAACTCGTTAGCCTTGTCTGAGCCTCTTAAATCAGGGAACATATTTGGGGAGCTAGATGTTGCCTGGTTCTATTAAGTCAACTTAAAATCCAACCCCCAAGCAAACAGTACCAAGATGATAATCCCTGTTCTTAGACCTCCGCAAATGAATGTGATTATTTCTTTTGGATAAATGCCCCTACATATAATTGATTTTTTTTTGTTTCTGCTTTTGATATAATGCCAATTTCCCTCCAGAAAGTCTATTTCAATGTATCTTTGGGCTTCAGCTTATAAGCAGACAAAATATACCTAGAGTGAAAGGGATTGTGCCCTGTTTTTAGGAGAACACACCAGAAAGTCCTTGACAGAAGGACAGAGAGGACATGTTCGGAGGAATGGGAGGAAAAGTTCGAGAGCTGCCAGAAAGGGCACGAAGCCCCTTATGCTCAATGCGTTTCGGTGCCAACACAGCACACTCTCCTAGAATACCCATGCCGTCCCTCCACACAGCATTTCTGGTCTCATCCAACTTTCCTGCGGGCCTCAGCCAAGGCATCTGCACTTGGAAGAAAACGAGAGGTTGGGAAAATTCCACTCTGACTGCATGTGGTACCCTGGGCATAAATGCCACGAAAGCCAGGCCCAGGTCACCATTAACAAAATGAAACGGTTGTCTAGTTAGTCAGAAGCTGCCTGAGATGAGTTGGGAATTCTATCTAAGAGGAAGTTCCAGAAACAATACGGGGAACTAATGAGGTAATTGGCATTATGTAACCTGCTCACCGGGCTTTCCAGCTGGTTGGACCCAGCTCCTAATGAAAAGATACCTTATACTTCTCAGGACCGGGAGTAGGCAAAAGCAGGGAGCTTGGAGCATATCAAATGATCTCACTATACCCAGCATGCTCAACACATACTCTGGGATGAATACCAAAAGGCATGCATGCAGAAGTGATAGTGAGAGTCAGCACCGATTAGCAAATTGACAGAACTGAGAATTACTTGAGTGACAAGCCTCTAAGCATGTCTGTGGAAGAGGATTTTGATTAGGTGAACAGAGTTGGGAAAACCCATGCTAACTGTAGGCACCGCCATTCCAGGGGCTGGGGGCCTGGCTGAATAGAAAGAAGAGAGTATGCTGAGCTCTGGCATTGTCTGCCCCTGCTGCCTGACGGGATGTGAAATGACTAGCTGCCTCATCCACCTCCAGGACCACCCTGTCATGGTGGACTGTACACTCAAACTGTGAGGCAAAACAAACAAGCAAACAAACAAAAAAAAAAAACCCTTCCTTAAGTTGCTTTCTTTGGATATTCTGTCACATTAAGACAAGTTACTAACACATCACCTCTACCATTCTTCAAATTCATGCAAATAAAGTGTGATCATTTAGAATAAAGAGATTGCCAAGCTTGTTCGAAGACTTGCTAATTACACATATGCAAGTTCTTAGCAATAATCTGCTTCCACCGGGCAGTACAGCTGGCCAATCAATGTCAGTATCAGATCAGGTATACAGATTGCGTATGCTAAGTAAATATCCATTTATGTAATTAAATACCCAAACTATCAAACACTAGATCTAATTCCCTCAATGATTCTATAGACCCCTAGGTAGACAGGTGTGTCTAATCATAGTCCTGGCTGACCATGGTTTTCCAACCAAGAATGAGTTGCTGGGGCCATTAGATTTGCAAAAATCCCTGTGGGGAGACCATGGCTGGCACAGTGCTTTTATGTGACTGTCTAGGTCTCCTCTACCCCACTGTGGAAACTTGCAGCATGAAATTGGTCTAGTTCTAGTAACTTCTCACTATAGACCACCAGGTTTATTAGGCCTTTAAAGTTAGGAATCTGGGGGCCAGAGAGATGGCTCAGCAGCTGAAGGTTCTTGTCACCAAGCCTGATGATCTGAATTTGGTCCCTGGAACCCACATGGTAGAAGGACAGAATCAACTTCTAGAAGCTGTTCCAGACCCACACCATTGTGTCTGCCTACCCCTCCCACTCTCCATTCCCAAACACAAATGTAACTTGAAAACTGAAAATCAAAACTTAAACTGTATTGCTTCCCAAGATCATTCCCCCCTATAATATAATCAACAAAGCAATTCTTTCCAAGTGATTAACCTAACTGACCCTGGTGGCGTTTCCCTTTAGTCCCAGTGCTTAGAAGGCAGAGACAGGTAGATTTCTGTCATTTTTGAGGCCATCCTCAAAAATCACTTCTTGGTCCATAGAGTGAGTTCCAGACAAACCAGGGGAAAAGAAAGAAAAAGAAAGAGAAAAAGAAAAAGAAAAGGCAACCTGTACTTTTTGAGTTTTAATAAAACTCAGTTTAAATTCATAATTTGAACCTCTGCAGTCACATTGTAGAAAGTCAAAACTACAGTTCACGTCTGGTCTTTGCTTTTTGTCACCCTGGCAGGGGCCCCAGGACATGTACAAAACCATGACTTATCATTGTAATAGCTAAAGGAAGTGTAGCATTACTTCTCAGTAGCAGTGTGTATGTTTATGTGTGTGTGTGTGTTTGTGTGTGTCTTGTGTGAGTGTCTTCTTGAAGGACACATTCGTTGCCCTGTACCCCTTCCATCTCATGCTTTCCTGAAGTAGCTATCACGTCTACAGTTCAGACGCTAAGTTGACTGCTGTGTCCTCAAGCCTCACACCAAGATCCGACTAAAAGACCATCACCCTCCGAAACATGCACATCTATTTCTTGTAACCGAGTTGTCTCGGTTCCAGGGCCATTTCCATGGCAGTTCCTGTGGAGCCAGCCTAGCATTTCTAGCTGGTTTTTGTCTCTTGCACATTTTTGCTGACTTTATTACGTTCTTATAACACCAATTTCTGATTGTCACTTCACAGTCCTCAAAATTTAATAATTATTTGAAGACTCCCCTCTTCAGAGAGACATTAGTTTACAGACCCTCTTCGTCTGGAGAGTTTTACTCTATGTGGTAGCATGAGTTTAAGCACAAATTCTCAAGGCTGACGCCCAGGCAGACAAATACCCTCTTTGAGTCGGATTCTCCCAATGACAGTACAGTTCTTGAAGGGTGATATTTTCAGAGTCCCTAGTTTCCCATACTCCTGCCTCCTGGCCACCAGAATCATCTTTACACCTAAGTAAATCTTAGCTTCATCGCTTTCAATTTCTGTTCAAACATTTTCCAGGACTTCTCCCTTCAACATGTGCGAACTAATTACCCTCCTCTTGAATGAGCTAGACTTAATGACTTGTTTCTAACAAACAGAACAGGGTGGGTGTGATGGGGGTACGTCTTGGTCATAAAAGACACTGGGGCTTCCTCCTGGCTCCCCTCCAGTCATTCACTGTGGGAAAAGCCCATTGCCACGTTGTCAGGGCACACCGTCGGCTCTGCTGAGTGGTGCATGTGGCCTGAAGCCACCTACCCAGTGTTGTATGTGTGTGCCATCTTAAGAACGTATCGTCCAGTCCCAGCCAAACCCTTGGGACACTGTAGCCTGGTGACGATGGTCTCCAAGCTAAACACTCTGTTCATCAGCTTTCAAAGTCCTGACCCACAGAAACAATGAGATACTGTGGACCATTTCAACACACCAAGTTTTAAAGTAGCTATTACAAAGCACTAGTTTATAACCCAGAATTCTGTTTTCCTGCCATTTCTTGTTCCAACTATTTACTATATTTCTGGGAAGAGTCACGAGTGGTGGGTTGAATGGGAAAGCCCTCCATAATCTCAGATATTGGACCACTTAGTCCTCATTTGGTGGCACTGTTTTGGGAGGTTTGGGTTGGGCAGCCATGCTGAAGGAGTCTGTCACTGGATATGGGCTTCGCTATGAAAAGTCTTGAGCTGTCTGCAGGGTGCTTTCTGCTTCGTGCTTGTAGTTCAAGATGTGAGCTCTCAGCTTTCTGATCCTACAGCCATGCCCGCCACTTGTTCCCATGCCTCCCTGCCACAATAGATTCCTACCCTCCCTGGAACCCTAAACCCAAATAAACTCTTCCTCCTATTGGCTGCTTTTGGTTATGGCATCTTATCAGAGAATCAAAAATAAATA
The DNA here is from genome assembly GCF_903992535.2 of Arvicola amphibius. Classification (NCBI taxonomy): domain Eukaryota; kingdom Metazoa; phylum Chordata; class Mammalia; order Rodentia; family Cricetidae; genus Arvicola; species Arvicola amphibius. Next base: position 40,949,926 of record NC_052049.1, on the reverse strand, counting down.
AATAAATAAATAAAATAACTATTCAGCAGCTTTAAAGAAATTTTATATTGTAGATGACAATTTCAGGAACTCTTTATTGGGTTTTGTTTACTTCTCTATCTTGCCTTATTTCCCAAACTGGAGTCTTTTATTTTTCTTTTTATTTATTCTTCTCTCATACAATACATCTTGACCAACGCCTCCCCTTCCTTCACTCCTCCCAGTATCCCACCTTCCCTCTCCCCTAGGCCCACTGCTCCTCCACTTCCTTTCAGAAAAGAGCAGGGCTCCCAGTGATATCAATTGAACACAGTATAACAAGATGCAATAATACTAGGCAAAAACCCTCCCATCAAGGCTAGACTGGACAAGACAGCCCAGTAGGAGGAAAAGGCTTCTAAGAGCAAGAAAAAGTGTCATAGATAGTCCCCACTCCCACTGTCAGGAGTCCTACAAAATTCCCAAGCTAAATAACCACAGCATTTATGCAGAGAGCTTAGTGCAGACCATGTAGGCTCTGTGCTTGCTGCTTCAGTCTCTGTGAACCCTTATGATTCCTGCTTAGTTGATTTTGTGGGCATGTTCTCCTGGTGACCCCTTTGATGCCTATAATCCTCCCTCCCCTTCTTGTGAGGGGTTCCCCGAGCTCCTCCCAATGCCAAATCCAAGTACTAACCGCGATTAAACCCTCTTATAAATCTAAAGCTGGTGAAGTAGACTCACTGGCCTCAAAAAACATGCAAGAAAGGAAGTTCAAGGAGCCTAGATCCTCCCTGCAAGGTCGTTCTGCCAGAAAGGATGGATCTGAGACCAGAACCCAAGCACGGAAAATGCCAGAATCAACTCCTTTCTGTCTTACAAGCTGTTCTCCATAGACGGAGAATAGCTGGTCTTCCGATACAGCTTTTATCTATTGGGAAGGGAATGGGGAGAGAGAAAGAGATAAGAAAACAGGTGGCCTCTGAGTAGTATGTTAGGCTATAGAAAGATTCTCAGAGTCTTGAGAGAACCTCCAGCCGTTCTTTTGAGAAGGCATTTGGTCTCTTGAATGCCTTCTTCCCACTCTAAGGTGGAATCTTGAGTATTATCATTCTACACAACTTCTCTAGGAGGGTTGGGCTGTCCTCAATTTCATCAGTGCCCATCCGTAGACAACCCTCTGTCCTTCATGGAGCCCCACCTTTCAGTCTTTTGGGGGCTCATCAGCTGGTTGCATAAACAAGATCTCCCACTCAGGGTCCCAGTCTCTAAGCTGAGACTCATCTTCCAGAATGGAGTAATAGAGCCATCTACCCCGAGCCCCCAGAGTGCACTTGCTGTGAATACCAAATTCTATTCCCAGTGCCTGTCCAAAGTACAGAGTAATTAAATAATAATTACCCAGCTAGTCTACCGAACTCACTTCACGTAGCTTTGGTGGTATGGCATGTGTTAGGAAAAGGCTCACTCTTGAGGTGTTTTCCAGGTTTCACATTTCATTGTAACACAAATGGAATTTCTGTAATAGCAGCAGGGGTGAGAAAATACGAAGCCGGTTCTATGGTTTCTACCAACACTGGGATTTACATCGTTAAGAAGGCTGGTTAGACAATACAGGGCTGCACGTTTGAAGCTCAGAGTTTCAGGGTTTGAGCCCATTTGTAACCCAATGGTCTCTAAATAACCCTCTACTCTGTTGTTAGATTATCTCAGCATTATCTTAATTCCTTCTGCCTCCTGTCGGCTAATTACAGCGCTACTTCTGGAACTTCTTGACCATGGCTCTAATAGCTGGGACTTCAGGCCAGGGCAGGCCCTCAGCTGCTCACTCATCTCCACGAGTGTTCAAGGAATTCTGTAGCTGTGTATTAGTTAGTTGACTGTTGCTGTGATAAAATGCCATGACCCAAAGTAGCTTATGGTCCCAGAGTGGGAGTGGATAAGGACAAAGAAGGCAGGGCAGCAGGTAACCAGACCTGGGAGTTCACATCTAAACTGCAAACACAAGGCAGAGAGCGTGAACTTGAAACAGGATGAGCCTATAAATTCTCAAAGCCCACCCCAGTGACATGCTTCCTCCAACAAGGTTATACTGAAGGTTCATTCCTTAACCTCCCCAGCTAACTGGGGAACAAGCATTCAAATCGCCGAGCCTTTCAGAAACTTTCCTCATTCAGATTACAACATTCCACTCACTCCCTGACCCCCATAGGTTCATGGTCATGTGACATTGCAAATGTCTTTAGCCTACTGGACCTTTAAAATTTCCCATTGTTTTTAACAGTCTCAACATGAGTCACCAAGAGTCCGAAGTCTCTTCGGAAATTCAAAGCAATCTCTTAACTGTGACTCCCTGTAAAGCAAAATAAATAAATAAGGAAGGAAAGGAAGAAAGGAAGGGAGGGAGGGAGAGAGGAAAGGGAAAGGAGGGAAGGAGGTAGGAAGGGAGGGAAGGAGGGAGGGAGAGAGGGAGAGAGGGAGGGAGCGAGGGAAGGAAGGAAGGAAGGAAGGAAGGAAGGAAAGAAGGAAGGAAGGAAGGAAGGAAGGAAGGAAGGAAGGAAGGAAGGAAGAAAGGAAGGAAGGAAGGAAATTACATACTTCCAGCACACAATGGCACAACATATAAATTTCCATTCCGAAAGGGAGGAAAGGGAGCATAGTAAGGAAATACCGCACCAAAGCAAGACTGACCCCCCAGCAGACACAAACCAAATCCTACAGCCCCAGTGTCTGGAACTTCAGTTGCATAAGTGTGGCTCCACTCATCTAACTTTGCTACCTGCAACATGCATCTCCCTTTTGAGGCTGGTTCCTCTCTGGGTTTGCAGCTCTTCTTAGCAGCCCTTTCAGAACTATTGCATCGCCAGCATCTTGAAGTCTCCACCTCAACCCAGGCTTCACTGACTCAGCTTTATCCAGTATCCTCTCCTGGCCTTCCCGGGACCCCCTGCTGTGTGGCCTGACCTCAGCAGTTCTGAATTCACAGAAGGAAGAATCCACAACTCCTCACTCCTATGCCATTCTGGCCTCCAAAACCCGTTAGTACCACATGGCTGACATCTCCAGTCCAACTGCCAGCTTGGAGTGGACACTTGTCCCCTCGAATCACATCTATGGCAGTATTTGTATGTTGTTTGTTTGTTTGTTTGTTTTTTCAGAGTTGAAAACTCTGTAGGCCTTTTCTTTTACGAGTTGGAAGCTTAGCCGTATGGGATATTGTCCCAAGGTCACCGTTCCCACTGTTCCAGTGTGGAGTAGAATGTCTTGCCTTAATGATGCTGACCTCCTTAGTATTTTCATGTTCTCTGTCAGCACATGCCTTGCCTGTAATATTAAATTTCCTAATGTTCATTTCTTTCCAAACTGCACAGGTATTTCTTTCTGATCCCCGTGTTCTTGTTCTATTTTAGACCTGCCTAAGAGTGCCCAGTGACAACCACACAGACTCACCATTACACTGCCTTGAGATTTCCTCCACCAAAGAAATTCCTCCATTACTTTTCAATTTAGTCTCAGGCAAGTTCTTAGAACAAAGGCAGAAGGAGGTGAAATTCTATGTCAAAGTATCACAGGCGTGGCCTCTAGTCCAGTAGTCCAGTTGTTGTTAAATTTTCTGCTTCCCTCAGAAATCTCATGGGCTGAGCCACCATGACCCACAAGTATTCTTTTTTTGTTTTGGTTTGTTTTGGCTTGGTTTTTCTCTGTGTTGCTTTGGAGCCTGTGCTGGAACTAGCTCTTATAGGCCAGGCTGGCCTCAAACTCACAGAGATCGGCTTGCCTCTGCCTCCCAAATGCTAGGATTAAAGGTATGCACCACTACCACCCGGCTAAGTATTATTCTTAGTATTACTATCTTCTAGGCACCTATTGAATGGCCCATTAAGATCTGCTCATAGCGTTCAAGTGATTTTCTAGTTCCAAGTTCTTCCCATTTCCTCTAAAACGCAGCATGGTCATGTTCTTCACACCAAAAACCTCCAACGTTCTGGTACCCCATCTGATGCTTCAGTCATCGTGATAAAATACCACGACCAAAAGCAACGACGGGAAGAAAGAGTGAGAGAGGCAAGGTGCAGGCACCAGAGCGGCCACTTAGCTGTCTCTTTGCATCTCAACTACAAACACGAATCAGAGAGAGCGAACTCAGCGTGAGATAAAAGCTCTAAATGCATAAGGTCCATCCCAGTGACGGATTTTCTCCAAGGCTACACTGCAGAAAAGTTCCATAGCCGCACTCCCAAACAGCTCCACTGACTGGGTACCAAAAATTCAAATACCCTTTGCCTATGGGGGACAATTCTCATTCATACCACCACAAGCTGCCACCCATTTTTGAAGATTTGTGGTGTTGTCGAGTGTCCGGAGTTTAGTAGAATGTCCATTCACCAAAAAGGTTGGTACTTAGCTAACTGAGCCCTGGGAATAGAAAGGGAACAGACGAGAGCCTCTGTCCATGGGGGCTTACAGATCATCACTAACACACACAGACAGGCAAAGGTGAACTAGAAGGCATGGTGCATGCACGGCAGAAGAATAGAATAGGGAAAGGAACTGACCATCCACGGTAGGTGGGAGGAGAGATAGTTTCTTACAAGAGTGACATTTCAATAAGTGCTTCTCTGACAGCTCCTCTGTTTCATCCACCCCGCCTTCCGAGCTTTAGCCTTCCCACCTCAGGGTCCTCAATCCTTTCATAGCTCCACGCATTTGTTGAGCACAGTCCCAGTTCTTACTCCTCTCGTCTTTGCAGTCCATCTCCTACTCCCAGACACACCCAGAGGCAGCTGGAAGTCAACCTTAAATCCGGCTCTTTCTTCCTCTGCCTTCCTTCTCCCGGCAGTCCTGGTTAGCAGAGCCATAATAGCTTCACACCTGGACTCTTGTCTCCAATTAGCTCCTCTCCTTCCAGCCTGTGTCTACTTCTGTCTCTTGGACACACATCATCAAGAATCATCTCCCTCCAGAGTCACCTGGATCACACCGCTCTGCTCTTCTTATGCCCGGAAAGGCTCCCAGTTGGCTCCCAAATCAAAGTCAGCTTCCTCTAGCCTACAGTTTCCAAGTCCAGCGGCATCCAGCCCTGCTTCCCCAGACTGTCAGCATCCCCGCTGGCCTCAAATGACCACTACATTCTAGCCAGCCAAAGCTCCTCCACAGCTGCCCCTCTGCCCCTGTACTGCCATCACCAGCTGTGTGGCTATCTGAAGCCACTGTGTGTGTGTGCACACTCACATAGGCAAGGGAAGATGAAGAGCGAAGAGAAGCCAAATTCTCTACCACGTGTAGACTAGACAGACATGAGACGGGAACTCCAGAATAGAGGGGAAGGGGACAAGAGAAGATGCTGCAGCTGGATAGGGGAGGGAAGAGGTACCTGCTGGGTGAGGTCACCGGCACTGAAAGAGTTGTGTCTCCATCTCCACTGTCTTTGGCTGCTTGTTGTCCTGCTCTGCTCTGTCTTTCCCCAGGTGGTTTGCTCAGAGCTCTTAGACCAGTGGTTCTCAACCTGTGGGTCACCACGCCTTTGGGGCTTACATACCAGACACCCTGCATAGCAGATATTTATTATCACAATTCATATCAGTAGCAAAATTACAGTTACAAAGTAACAATGAATATAATCTTATAGCGGGGGTCACCACAACATGAAAGAGTTGCAGCATTAGGACAGCTGAGAACCACTGTCTTGGACCTTTATACTGAGTCATGTCGTCATTCCCATCTCTCCCTATGGCCTCTTCTCAGGGTAGATACACCTGAAACACTTTTCTCAGAGACAGCAGCCCTGCATATTGTCTCCAGCAGCAACCTTCCCCCTCTCTCACTGTTTTCAGACACTGAACTCGTGCTTGTCCCTGCGCTATTTCAAGGTCTTTCGCTCTAGGGCCATTGCTGTTCCCTCCACCCAACATCTTTTTTTTTTTAAAATATTTCTTATGGTTTATTTAACTTTATTTTATGTGCATTGGTATGAAGGTGTCAGATCCCCTGGAACTGGATCTTCAGACTATTGTGAGCTGCCATGTGGGTGCTGGGAATTGAACCCAGGACCTTTAGAAGAACAGTCAGTACTCTTAACCACTGAGCCATCTCTCCAGCCCCCCAACATCTTCTTGATCACCTTCCTTATCTGGCCGGCTATTGTCACTGTCCCGGCCCTAGCTTCTCTGTCACCTTTCCCCTCCACTTTCACTGTCGTTCTCTAACACAACAACCCGCCCACCATTTTACGGTAAATCTGCATGTGATCATTTGTTTTTTCGCCCCGTCCACTTCTGTAAGCTCTGGGAGACAGGCAGCCAACAGCTTGTCTACTGATGTCCTTTACAAGGTCCTTTTACAACATTCCTGGAACCGCTTGGAAAGTCGGTGTTTGCTGGATGACCAGGACCTTGCTCACTACACATCATCTGGATTTTTCAAAACACGGGAGCGATGCAGTGTGTGTGATGTTGACTTTCAGCCAAGGGGAAATATTATAATCTTTTTTTTTTTAGCAACTTTATTCTAAAATGCCTTGCACGGCCAGTTCACCAGGTCCTGCCTGCCAGTCCTTCCTTGGGTGAGGACCAGGACTTGCACACAGAAATATCTGCAGAGATCAAATGACTGTGAGGTAGATAGACCGCAGGTAGGATGCTCAGCTCCACCGGGCTGTTAGCATGCTAGAAAAGCAGGCTCCCTACCTTTAGATTTTTTTCAACTTTCAAAAAGTTGCTAAAATATCACTATCTTGTGAAATACCTGTATTTTAAGCTACACAAGAGGCATATTTCTATGATCTTTCATCAACCCACCCGATGGGCAGTTTATCTATTTAAGGAATTGCTTTGCAGTTGAGTTCTTAGGTGGCAGCCATATTTGCAGTCCCAAGTCCAGGGCTGCCCCTGTAGCTATCACCTGGCTTCGAAATTCAGAGAACAGAAATGATACCATTGCCTTTTGTACAGTACCCTCAAAACAATTCTTAGTCGCTGAACTTTTTCTTATCAGTGCAGCTTTATGTGAAGGAAGCAGCTCGCCGCTGTTCTGTTTGCCTGACCTTTGATGCCTTCCTTGCCTTTGAAACACAAAGCACAGCTCCCACACAGTCTTACAAGTATCCACAAAGCCCCACCCCTCCATTGGTACAAGAAGGAGGAACTTCCCATTTGGTCCCCACTCCTTTGCCTTATGTCCCTGAAGAACAATGCCCTTGCCCTTTCTCTAAATCCGAGTCTCTTCAGTGCTGTGGTTATGCAGCCAGCTTTGTAACCATGAGTGTATCAGTAAACTAGAGCAATGGTGGATTCACCCCCCATCATCAGGAAATCAGTGTGGCATTCAGGCAGTTAAATCATCCCAGTTCCTGGTGCTAACTCACATTTCAATGATCACCATTTTGAAGAGTAAAGAGAAACATCTCCAAATGTGTTATACACTCTCTTGCCTTCTTAATATTAAAATTATTTCTTAGCATATTTTCCCAGGATAGACTCAAAAGGGCAGGAAGTGGATGCTATCTTCCTGCCTCGGCACCGAAACCCCCATTTTCCCATTCCTAACAGATGCCACCAACTCTGGCATTGCCAGGGCATAGACAAAGGGTCCTGTAACAGTCTGTGCATAGGTCCAATGGGACAACATGCTAGGACACCATACCACACCTCACTTTTAAAAAAAGACAGCTAAAATCGTGGTTTCATCCTTCAACACGATATGAAGACAAGTCTCCTTCCCTCCATTGCATGTATGCAGGTCTTTTACTACAGCAACCCTCTACTGGTAGACAGGCAGCCAGTTCCGATCTTTTCTTTCCGTGGGATAATCTGTATTTGTTCCACTGCTGACTTTTGAGTAGACTCTCTGGCTTTAGGAGAGGATGTGCTCATCAGCCATTTTGATAACCTCTTCCATGTCCCTTCACAGGGTTTGAGAGGAAGGAACTTTCTCCTGCTACCTGAGGGGACTAGCAGCTAGAGCAAGAGCAGTTACCACTAAGCAAGTTTTCTCTTCTCTTCTCTTCTCTTCTCTTCTCTTCTCTTCTCTTCTCTTCTCTTCTCTTCTCTTCTCTTCTCTTCTCTCCTTTCCTCTCCTCTCCTTTTCTTTTCTTTTCTCTTCTTTTTCTTTTTGTTAGTTGTCAGGGAAAGACTATGAATGCATTCAAATTTTAAAACTATATTTTCACTGTACAATGTGGTTTTTGTGAAGAGTCCTTCTTTGTTTCGTTCTATCTGTTTCTGCTTGAGTTTCATTTCTGTCTCATATTCAGATTGTGTTATTTACTTTCTTCTTTACCAGTTTTCCTTATAAATCTTTATGTGCTACTCACCCTTTAAAATACCTCATGTTTAGAGTAAGTTTAGATGTGAGATAAGATCAGTCACAGGTAGAGAGAGTTCCCGTACCCCCCCCCCAATATTCTCAAAATCCTCTGATTATTTACTTCCTAAAGCAGAGTGGCAGATTTGTTATCATTGGTAAACCAATGCTGGTATGTCATTAAGTAAAGTTCATAACTTACAGAAGGGCCCTCTATGGTACTGAACATATTCTGAGTTTGGACAAAAGTCCCCCATACTCTACCTGTTTGCCCTTCCCCGCGTACCCCTCCTGAATTCCTGGCAACAGTGCGCTCTCTGTGTCTGTGATCTATGTACTGTCTCAATACTTCTGCCTTTTCCAGAACGTCATGTGGTTGGACTCATACAGCATGGAACCTGTTCAAACCGGCTTCTTTCACTTCGTGTTACACGTTTCATGGCTTCGTGCCTGTTCTTGGCTTAATCATGCATTTCTTTTTAGTGCTGAATAATATTCCTTTGTGAAGATGTACCATGATCTGCGGAGGCACACACCTAGTGAAGCACACTTTGGTTGTTTCCAGTCGGGAGCGATTAGGGATGAAACTGCTATAAACATTCGTACGCTAGCAGCGTTCATGTGGATATAAGTTTTCAGCTCGTTTGGATGAAAACCTCAGAACATGTTTGCTGGATCATATAGTAAGGAGCTGCCTTAGCTTTCTAAGAAACTGCCAAACTGTTTTCGGAAGTGGCTGTACCATTTTGAATTCCAAACAACTACCGAACGAGAGAGTTCCTGTCACTTTCCTCTCGCCAACACTTAGTGCTGTCAGTGCTTTCGATTTTAGCCCCTCTGATATGTACATAGCAACATCTCATTATTCAGTTACCTTTCTCTGAAAACACTGGTCATCCTTTACACTTCTTTGTTACCTGCAACCTTGGGGTGTGTCTTAGTCATTGTTCTATTGCTGTGAAGAGAGGCCATGACCATGGCAACTCTTATAAAAGGGGTCTCTGAATTGGAAGCTGGCTTACAGTTTCAGAGGCTTAGTTCATTACCATCATGGCCAGAGAGCAGGGCGGCAGGCATGGTGCTGGCAAAGTAGCTGAGAGCTACGTCCTGAGAGAGAGAGAGAGAGAGAGAGAGAGAGAGAGAGAGAGAGAGAGAGAGAGAGAGAGAGAGAGAGCCAGAGCCTGGTGTGGGCCTTTGAACCTCAAAGCTTGCAACTGTGTCACACCTTCTCCAACAAGGCCACACCTCCTAACCTTTCTAGTCTTTTCAAATAGACCCACTTCCTGGTGATTAAATATTGAAATAGACAAGGCTATTGGGACCATTCTTATTCAAACCACCACAGTGTGGCATCTGTTCAGACCTTTTGCCCAACTTTTAACTTGGTTATTCATTTTCTTACTATTTCATCTTCAGAGCGATTTACACATTGAACACAAGTCCTTCCTCCACTGTATATTTTGCACATATTTTCTCCCAGTAGCTTGTCCTTAACTCATTCACATTTGATTTGCAGTTTCTTCTTTGTTTTGTTTTTATGAATGAAGTGTGCCAACAGAAAACTTAGTTCTTACCTCAGGGAACAGGAGGTAGTTTATTCTGGATCCAGATATGAGTGATCGTGGCCCAGGTACACAAATTTACGATGCCCCAGCTTCCATGTTCTAACATGGTAATGGTTTTTATGAAGTTTTCATAGCAGCTATGCAGAAAGCCACAAATCAGCACGCTTTTGAAGTGTGTTGCTAGAAGCATCAGAGCAGTGGGTGATAGAAGACAGAAACAGTCTGCTATGGGCGCAGATGTTATCTGACGACATTCTGACCTTTGGGGCTGGTGGAAGCTGAGGGTCTTCTCATATACCGCAAAGGTGTCGACCCTAATATTCACAAAGACGTTGGGTCACAGTCACACACAGAGGTAGTCTTTTTAGGGAGCTGAAGATAACCCAAGATAATTTTGCTCTGGACCTTAGACAACCCAGCCATTACACGATCATCACACTTCTAATCAATCAATCCTATAGAATGCTCAACGCAGACAAGGATTCTTTTCACAGACTTCCCTTAACATGTGGAGTGGCCTTTCAAGTTTGAATTCCCTGTGTATTCTTCTTTCGAAAACCTCTGCCTCCCTTTATAACTCGCTGCTTCTGGTGATAAGAGTTTCTGATACTAAAACAACAGAGTTTGTTATAAAATTCTGGGAAGCTTAATTCTGGAGCCAAGCCAAGTTCATGCAAATATTTTGTGGATATTTTTTCAGTATTCAGGGACGATTATTATTTCCTGGTTTGGGGCTTTCTTTAGAATTTCCAAGGTACTCAGATAAATTTTGAGTTCTCTGATAACCTGTTTGAGGATGCTCATAGAAGGTTCTCAGGAGAGCGAGCCCATGGCTCACAGGATACTACAAAAATAAACATAATTGCCTTGGATATGAGAAATGTCTTCTCTCCTTCCCTGAATTAGCAATATTAATTTATAGCTGTGTGAAACTTCCAGCGATGGTTGTACAATGATGTTTTCACATGGGGACTCAGTTCAATCTCCCTGCTTCAGTATACAGATGCTGTGTATGTGTGTGTGTGTCTCTGTGTGTACTTGAACTGGTTCTGAGGCTCAGTTCAATTCCCTTGCTTCAGCGCACAGGCTCTGTGTGTGTGTGTGTGTGTGTGTGTGTGTGTGTGTGTGTGTGTGTGTGTATGCACGCACGCATGCCATCCCTGTAACTGAAGTTCTTGGTTCACTGTGGTGGAAGCCCAGTGTCTTCCCATAGATGGCAGCACACACTTTCCAGCACTTTCCTTCTTCCTTCAGAACAGTCTTCCTTCAGGGAAAGAAAATGAATGCAGAGACGATGGAGTAATAATTAGCAAATAGACTAGTCGTTTGATAAATTGGCAAGAAGCCTTATTAAAGGAGGTAATAATAATCATATTTTGCACGTGTAACAGGGCCTTTTATCTCTAGGCTTCCAAGAGCCTGTCTGAGTCATGCAGAAGGGAAAGAAAGAAAGAGAAAGAAACCTGTGCGGGGTCAGAAGTCAGGAAACCGTCGGCTCTGTTTGACATTCGTTTGACATTCTGGAGGGTTCTCTCATTTCAAAGTGAAGGTGCCAATGTCTCCCGTGCATTTAAACACGCAGAGCAGAGAAGAAAAGGTGAACCTGTGAGGTGAGCTGGTGCTCCTGGGCTGTTAGGGAAAGCGTGCTTCCTCCAAGTGGCCTTCCTGTGAAAACAACAACAGCGCTTTAAACACCCAGCCTCTGATAAACACTGGACGGCGTTATTATTCATCGCGTGCGAGGCAGGACGAGGAACATTTTAACATCCTCTCTCATGGATCAAGTGTAATTGTCGGCGCAGCCTCATATTGATTCCCACGAGGCTGGAGTAAACACTGCCGCAGACACGAGTCCTGTGAACCCCCTATCGCTCATTCTTTATCTCTGGCGGTAGAGGTGGCGGATGAAAACTACCCTAAACATGGATACGCTGCAAATGCTACAAATGCCTTAAATCTACAAGATACGGCCGTTCCCGAACCACGTTAAACCTGCATCTTCCATTTCTCACGGAAACAGCTCCAGATCTATTGAAATCTTGGACCATTAAAATTCTCCTTCATTGTTGTCAAGGTTCAGTGACCTGACAGCCTGAACACGGACACCCCGGCTATTCGAAGGCAGGGAGGACTGGAAACAGCACGGCTTTCTCTCCCGCATGCAAATTCTGGGGCGTGATGGCTTGAACATTTCATAATAACTGCGTTCTCTTTGACTATGCTACTTTTACTTTGGGCTGAGTTCATGAGCCTCTCTGAACATCAGTTTCCTCGCTCTAAGAATTTCTCTCCCCCTCACCCACTGAGCTGGTTTAAGGATTAAATGGATGGACTAGATTTTACCTGATACATACAGCTTGATAGATACTTAGCAACAATTAGTCATTAAAATACACATGGGGTGGGGAGTTCTCGGGTCCGTTATTGTCTCAGAAACTCAGGATAATTGGTTCAAATCCTCAAAGTCTGAACCCATCACTCATTCTTTGTACTTATAAGACCACACTTGCTTCCTTATGATCTCATCTAATTCTTTCCGATCCTTTTGAAGAGTCCCAGATTAGTTTAGCACCCATCCCACTAGTGCATCGACCTCAGCCCCTTTGAGCTACGTTCCCACCTTAAAACATCCCAATCTGGGGACTTGACTGAAGGCCCCAAACAATGAGAACTGAGGTCTCACACTTCACAGCCTTTGATCTTACTGTTTTTTCTCCTGACTCACTGTCTTCCAGAGGTGCCAGTTCCAACACAGACCTTACCACCCAGGCAGCAATAGCCCTGGGCAGTGGGACCCAGTTCCCCCCACCCTTTCTAGCGGGTGCTGCTTGGATCGCATACAGCTCGACCTGATCAACAAACCTTTTAAACCTCCTGTGATTTTAGAATATGTGACATCTCATCACGTCTTTTAATTAATTTACCATAATAGTCAACATTCTTTCTTCTTTAGAATAATCTGTTCTTCCTTCTGCACACTGTGTGTATATGAACACACAAATAGAATAACCCGTGCTACATGAACTAAGGACAGTTGTGTATAGCAAGCCATGCTGGCTAGTGTTTGGTCAACTTGACATGAGCTAGAGTCATCTGAGAGAAGGGAGCTTCAGCTTCAACTCATAGGTCCTCCACAAGATGGACCTATAGACAAGCCTATGGGGGCATTTTCTTAATATGCAATTGATGCAAGAGGGGCCAGGCCATTATGGGTGGTGCCAACCCTGGACAAATGGCCCTGAGTTGTATAAGAAAGCAGGCTGAGCAAGCCATGAGCAGAAGACCAGAAAGCAGCCCTTCTCCATGGCCTCTGCTTCAGTTCCTGCCTTAAATTCCTGCCCTGTCTTCCCTCAGTGATGGGCTGTTACCTGGAAGTATGAAATTAAACAGACACTTTCCTCCGCAAGTTGCTTTCGTTCATGGTGTTTTACCACAGCAGCAGAACCCCCAAGGAAGGCACAGCTCTTCTTCCAGGGTTTTTCTAGAACTTTCTTCTGGAATGTTAGCCTGTTCACTGGCTTTCATCTTATCTGATTTTTGATTTTTCACCCAGAACACAAATTCCTCTTCTCCCGGTGGCCCAAGGTGGTTGGTGTGTTTAAGTGCCATGGTCCTTTGCCCTCTGGTATGTTGTCTGGGGTATTTGAGGCAGCCAGCCCCTGCACTCCATGACCCCAGGTTCTCGAGTGTTTGAAGTGACTGTGATTTGCTCTTGTCCCCTGCCCTCTTGTGTTGGGATTGTTGGATGCTCTCTCTAGGAGTGATCTCCTCACTTACCCTTTTCCGCTTGCAGCTTCCAATTTGACTGGAGAACACAGGCAAATGGAGGGTGATTTGGAAGTCAAAGCTACTGCCATGGCCGATCAATGGTGGAAGGACCCTGTAAGTAAAGAGAGGGCTGTGGCTGCCATGTCCTGAGAAGATTCAGCTGCATGGTGGTCCTTTGCAAAGTCCTCCTGGTTTGTGGCTGTTTTGGATTATTTAAATCTTGGAAATATTTATTTGAGAAGTGATGTATTGCTGCGTTATTTTTCCACGAGTCTCATTTAAAATTCCGGAGCAACTTCATCCTAGGATTCACAGAAATGGCATATACCAGAGAGCAGCTGCTCCAGCTTGTCTGCGCAAAAGTCAAATGTCACCCAAAGGGGGGGGGGGGGAGGAATGGAGATGATGGTGGCAAACTTACAGATTTGAACCCTTGATGACACTTATGCATGTATTTGTGTGTGGAATCCGCATGTCACAGCATTCACACAGGGTGCAGAGGACAACTTGGAGGAGTTGGTTCTCCCCTTCCTCCCCTTCCACCATGTGGGTCCTGGGTATTCAACTGAGCTCACCAGACTTTGCAGCCAGCACTTTTGCCCCATAGACATTTCATCCTTGTCAAGTAACATCAGAGTTTGAAGGCTCTCCTAGGGCATAGCACTCTCAAACCTCAGGAGGTTCCCGATGACGACCTGAAGTTAACGTGTGACCTGTGATCATGTCACAAATAGAATTGTTGTCAACAAATACCAAAACATTTCAAGTGACCACAAAAATTTCATTTCGAACCATAATGGTTCATTCTAAGGACAAGATACTTCACTTGCCTTTCTCTCTGCCCTCCTCCTGTCTGCCCTCCTCCTGTCTGCCCTCCTCCTCTCTGCCCTCCTCCTGTCTGCCCTCCTCCTGTCTGCCCTCCTCCTCTCTGCCCTCCTCCTGTCTGCCCTCCTCCTCTCTGCCCTCCTCCTATCTGCCCTCCTCCTATCTGGCCCCTTCCTATCTGATCTGCCCTCCTCCTGTCTGCCCTCCTCCTGTCTGCCCTCCTCCTGTCTGCCCTCCTCCTATCTGCCCTCCTCCTATCTGGCCCCCTCCTATCTGATCTGTCCTCCTCCTCCTCTCTGCCCTCCTCCTCTCTGCCCTCCTCCTATTTGCTCTCCTCTTATCTTACCTCCTCCTATCTTCCCCCTCCTCTCTGTCCTCCTCCTATCTGCCCTCCTTCATCTGTTTTTCTTTTAATCCCTTTTTCTCTCTCTTACTTGTGTTGTTTTGTTTCTAGAGTGTTGTTGATTTGAGACCAAGAACAGGGTCTTTTTCCATGTACCAGGCTAACCTGGAACTCATTCTGTAGCCCAAGTTGACCTCAAATTCATGACAATTCTCCTGCTTCAGCCTCCTGAGTCCTAGGATTATAGGCAGAGCCACTGTGCCCTGCTTACCTTTTCCTTTCTATCCAACTAGTTCTTCCCTTTTTCACTGATAACAGTCAAACATGAAAGTATAAAAATATTTCACATGTAGTCTGAGACAAACTACTAATGAATGCCAACAACAAGGGTTTTTTTTTTTTTTCCTCTTCTGGCTTTGGGGATAATTATGCTAATTTGACCAAAAAGTGTTTAATCTCTAGCAGGATTTTCCCAGAGTGAAGGTGTTTCTCGGGAGTTTCACGTTATTAACACTTGAAAATGAATCCCTTCCTGGCGTTTTGGAGGCACCTCTGCCTTCTCTCTCACAGTGGGAGGTTCCAGAGACAAGGACAATTATAAAGGGGTGTACACCCGGCAAGTATGCAGATTCTGTCTGGCTGTCATGCTGCCATGGGGAAGGAAGCTAGGTGAGGCATTCCTGAGTCCTCGCCAGATATACTTTAGTCATGGAAAGACCCTTCCTATGAGTCCCGTGTGTCACATCTGTGCTCTTCCTCAGGTACAGCAGGTGCCCTAGCTTGTTACATAGCCACCAAACTACCTGACCAGATTGTACCTAAGGCAAGTGTCCCAACCTCTCTTTGCCTTAATTTGAAACACTAATAAAATAGGTAACAGAAGTTGGGAGGGCGGCTCAGTCTGCAAAGCACTTGCTTGCAAGTTCAAGAGCCCAAATTCAATCCCCAGCATTCACAGAACTATGTCAGGTGGCATATTATAACCCCAGGGCTGGGACCTAGGCAGAGACGGGAGCATCCCTGGGGCTAGTTGCATTTGTGAGCCCTTGACCAGTGAGAGATCTCAAAGGAGATGGATGGCATTGCTGAAGATGTTACAGGAAGTTGTTCCCTAGCCTCCCCTCATGTACCACACACCCACATCAGTGCAGAGGAAAGAGGGACATAAAATAGGTTTCAGCATTTGCTGAAGGATTATGTCTATGATAATGAAATAATAGATGTCCTTACAATAAAGTCTAAAACACAATGTCACTACTTCTGTGTTTATTCCTGTTGTTTTTATGCCATGGATTTAGACACTCAAGGATGAGACAGTGTAACCTCTCATGACATTTTAAAAAATACTTCCTTTACTTATTCTTTGTTGATGTGGGAGAGTCTTCTGTTTGTGTTGATTTCATTCATTAATAAAGAAACTGCCTTGGCCCATTTAATAGGCCAGCCCTTAGGTGGGTGGAGTAGACAGAACAGGAAGAAGGAAGTGAGGTAGATGGCTCAGACAGATGCCACGCCTCTCCTCTCTGAGCCAGGTGCGATGAAGCTCCGGCCCAAGATGGATGTACACTAGAATCTTCCCGGTAAGGAACCACTTCGTGGTGCTACACAGATTATTAGATATGGGTTAGTCAAGATATGAGTAAGAGGCTGAAACTAATGGGCCAGGCAGTGTTTAAATGAATATAGTTTGTGTGTTGTTATTTCAGGTGTAAAGCTAGCTGTGCAGGAGCAGGGCAGGACAAAAAGCAGGCCTGCTCACAGCTCATCACTACACTTTGTGTCTTTCACATCTTGCATCTCAATCTTGCTCATTTTCCCATCCCTTTGTATCCATCCTCTGCCATTGCCAACACCCCCCCCCACCCATAGAATAAAATTTAAGAAGAACAAAGGAAAAGTCACGGGACAAACTGAGTCAAGCAGCAAACCCTTTGTCCATGTCTCTTTACTTGCAAGTGTTCATTGCAAGTTCAAGGCCTCTAGTTTCTGCTACACTATCAATGTTGGGCCCTTACTGGGACTCCTCTTGGATATCCTGTGTTGCTCTGTGTAGTGGAGATTCTACAGCTTTGGGTCTGTGGGTCAGGTCCCTTCATGTGCTCCCGCCAATCGCAGATGGGGTGGATGTTGGGGTGGGTGGGCCAGTCACAACCCTGGTTCTGGGCCTGGGTAATCACAGGGTTGGTCAGGCCACAAGCTCTCCCCTGTCCTCACCACCAGGGTGAGTTCTCTAGCACTGCCACCCTAGGTCACCTCTTGCATCAATAAGCAAGGGGCGGGACCAGTTCAGCTATTATGCCCTCAGGATCCGCTCTCCTACAGCTGGACCATGAGAGCCAGCTCCACAGACCAAGTCCGTGGGCGAGGTGCAGGGGCCACTCTCCCAAGGGCTGCAGTTCTCCTGCTTTTAGGACTTCAGGGCCATCTCTCCCACGCACCACAGGTGGTAAGGGGTGAGGGGAGGTCGGGGATGGATGGGTGGTGGCATCTCTCCTCTGTCCATACCCTATGGTCAAATTCTCGGGTCGGTTCACAGTACCTCTCTGTCAATAGGGCCAGCTCTACTGTGCTACCTAGGCATGGTTCAGGGCCCGCTTTCCTGAGAGCTCCAGCTGGTAAAGGGAGGAGAGTCAGCTCCCTCACCCACCTCATGGGGATTTTTGAGAGCTTGGGTTCCAGAGCCATCCCATATGGTCCTCGAATCTGCTCCATCATAACCTGGCCATGTGACTTCAGACAAGCTGCCTAACTATTCTCCCCCACCCTGTCCAGATAAAGGGGTTAACCTCTCTGTGGAACTGTTAGGAGTATGAAATGCGTAGAAGGAGTCTGCGGGATGCCTGCACGTAGAACTTGCTCATGAAACATTAGCCTAGGAGAGGCGGGGAAGAAGAGGATGCCAAAGATATGGTAGTCTGACTGCACAGAAAGAAGTTTTTAAATTCCCACATCTTACTCTGGGGAGAGAGAGAACCTTCCACTGCTTTTAGGGCCTTTCTGGGTGTAGTACGGATGGGGAGCAGAGAGAATAGCTGAAAGCTAGTCAGAGCAGGGTCTTCTGGCAACTCTTCCAGGTACCTGAGTTTAGGTCTGAGAGCAGCTACACAGCTCTTCGACCAAGAAGGCGAATGCACACAATCCTGCTATGGGAACTCAGGCTACGGGGAACACTGTTCTGTTTTACAGGGTTTTCCTTAATTCCTCAACCCACTTCCTGGAAAGAAGCCTGAAGGTGAGGCTGTGGCTGCTTATATTCTGCTTCCCTGTTCTCTCTTCTCTCTCTCCCTTTTTCCCTCCCTTCCTCCCTCCCTCCCTCCCTCCCACTCTTCCCCTTCCTCCTCTCCCATCTTGGAAAAGTACTATTCTTTGGCAGCCCAATTCAAATTTCATTCTATAAGGCCTATCCTCTGCAGCCACAACATTACCTGTGTATTGCAGGGCAGAAGGGGGCACTTTGGTATTTAGTACTAACTGGGACCGGTATTTTCATGCAGCTGAGACACATCTACCACAAATTGATCACATGGTCCATGATCTGTGTCCAAACCATGTTTTTCAGACCAGTTAAGTATCTGTACAGAGAAATAGAGAATGATGAGCATTGGTAAGGTTTTGTTTTATTTTGTTTTGTTTTTCTGAGGTAGGGTTTCTCTGTGTAACTCTGGTTGTCCTAGACTAACTCTGTAGAGCAGGCTGGCCTCGAACTCACAAAGTTCTGCCTGCCTCTGCCTCCCTGAGTACTGGGATTAAAGGCATGCACCGCCACCGCCTGGCTCATTGTTAAGTTTTTCATGAAACTGAAGGGACTCAGCTTTTTTCCTCTGCCCGGCACTAGCTGCAAGAGGTCCAGAGGTAGCTGTTTAAATGTGTTCTTCCCACACTGCACTGGGGTCTCCTTGAGGGTTTACTTATCTTTGACTCTTGCTTGTAGGCACAGATGCAATCTAGCCGCACAATGGGGACACTGTGAAGCTCAGCTCCAGCTGGGCAGCCATCACCCCTCTTGCAGCCCTGCTTGGCTGCAGAAATGAAGTCAGCTGCTTTGCCTATGGTTTACACATCATCTCCAGGCAACATGTCACTTCCTAACCCTTGCCTCCTTCCAAGTGTCCCCCCTGTCCTTGGTCATGATGTCCCCACTCACAGCCCCTTTAATGCCACTCATCCTCTCGTGACCCACTCCAGTTCATCACCCACACCTTTCAAAATCCTGCTTACAGAATTAATTTTGCTGAGCCTTCCTCCTGTCTGCTGTCCTTATGCCTTTTGGTCGCCCTGTTCAATGAGCTGCCCATCACTGACGCTAGCCACTTCGAGCTCTGCCACTGTGCCTCCCGTCAGGCTCTCTCCCGCCTATCGATTATTCCGAAGGAATATTGAACCACTACCGTGTGTGTTCAGACAGAATATGGTAAAGGAATATAAATGAATAAAGCTCATCACTTTATATTCCTTCCTGTTACTTCTGCCTTGAGCTAGGGCTTTGTTTTTCTTTGCTTTCCCCCCTCTTTTTTACATTTCAAATGTACAGAGAGTCAAAAGAAATTCTAACGAACACCCATACACCATCCCCCCAGATTCATCAACTGTTAGCAAGCGTAGGTTGCTGCTTTCGCTTAAAATGCATTCATGCACACATGCACATGCTTTAACAAGATTGAGAACCATCAGAAAGCAAACATGAACATTGTGACACACCATTTTCTAATACAATCTATGAAATTCTCCTTAAAGAACATTTTTTGTTTGTTTGTTTTTGCCCCAGTTCTCTCTAGACTAAGCTCTTAGAGGTGGAGGTTTACAGGTTGGCTTCAGGGAGCCCATGACAATCATTCACAAAACTTTCAGTGTGTGAGCAGTTTTCTTGGAGTCTGGGATGCCTGCGTGTCTTCTTCAGCACTTCATGCCATCCAAACCAGTATAGACAACCCCACCCCGCCAGGCCATCCTCTTTAACCCTAATAGGACAACAATGTGTATAACAAGGTTTGAGTTTTCTGCCTCTGATGATGACAATTGAGAAGCTTCTAAAGTTAGCCATTGGTTTCCTACTCACTGCCAGAGAGAATTAATGGTCCCGAGAATTACAGGGGGGCTTTGCGAGCATGGATCTGCTTGTACAGCCAGTCTTCCTTCCACAGTCTCTGGTCTGCTAGTCCCCACTCTGAGCTTCATATTCCCTGCCCTCCACATGGCTTACTCCTTGATTTGGGCAGCCTCTACTTTGTTTTTGAGCCCCACCTCCTGCAGGCCATCTTCCCCAGTCCTCCCTGAAGCTGCTTCTGCTACCATGAACATTCTTCTATGGCGTTATTTGCTGAATTTTCTTGGGTTACTTGTTTACACAGCTTCATTCTCTGTGATGTTGAGAAGTGTTCAACATCCAAATTGCTAGTTAAATACATGACAGAAAGATCTCACATCCCACCTAGTCACCTGAGCCCTCTAAGTTCCCTCCTGACTCTGTTTCCTGGAGGAGGCTTCCCAAGGCTGATCCTTGACTTTCGCGGAAGACTTTTTGTTCTAGGAGTCGTGATTCCCACCTACGATCCCAGCACTCAGGAGATGGAGGTAGGAGGTGCCATCACTGTGCTTGGAGGCTGGCCTGGGCTTCTAGGTGAATTCCAGGTCATCCTAGGCTAGTGTGAGTCTCTGTCTTGAACAAGCAGACTCAGAAAACAAAACAAACAACGCCACACACACTTTTGAGTCCCTCCCCAAATGACACTCTGAGGTCCTCTAGTTTCCACAAATTACCCTGTTGGCAAGTCTCTGCTATCTTTTGGCTATCCAAATGTGACCACTTAAACAGACAGGTAGTCCAAGAAATGGACGTCTGTTCAGGTGCTGAGACACTAAAAATGGCACGAATGGGGATCTGTTTGAAGGCCTAGTGGAAAAAGCTATAGACACACTGCAGAGACTATTGCTATTTGGAATACAATGCGATGATATTATCAGCTGAGTTATAGAAGCTTTTTGAGAGATGTGACCTTGAACTAGGAGGTATGGGGGGAAGGCAGGGGGAGCGGCAAAAGTTCAAGGCTGGGTCCTTTGATTTTTCCAGGTGACTTCAGTGTACCTTTCCAACATTGGCACAAACACTGCTAATCTAGAAATCAGATCCTGACTTGCAAGATGGCAAGCAGCTGGCCCTTTGGCTAGCGTCCAGGTCTGCAGCACAAGTAAATACTTGCATTGGATTTAAAGCAATTGCCAAGTAAAATAGAGCAGCAGGTTAAGGTTAGAGTTCATTCTGTCATAGGTCCCTTTGAATGTAGAAGGGGCATCCCACGAGAGGGTTTCCCTCCCAGGCCGGGCAGGGCAGGCAGTAGGGTTGGCTAGGATTCAGAGGAGATGGGCTGGAACTTCCTGCTGAGCTTTCAATTCTCCAGAGAGCAACGTGCACCCCCCCCCCACACACACACACTATAGTTATGGCTGCTTGTAATGGGAAGCCGCTGAGCTGCTGAGCTGTGGGCTAATATCAAGGCTGACCTCAGCCAGCAGTGCCCTTCTCCTACTTCCCTGGTGAATCCCCTTCCCCTCCCCGCGTCCCGTGGGATGTTAGCCCATCTGCTTTCAGAAATGTGGCTGTCCCCATCCTGTTCCCCCGCCACACACGGCCCCCATCACTACCTCCTGGCTCAGTGGCAGGAACACTGAGGCCACAATGAAGGATTGCCTCTGCACAGATTCAATCCCCCGTGCTCCAATCAGAATGTATTACCAGGCAGGGCGCGTCAGCGCGGCGATTTGGCTTCAACAATAAATCTCCTTGCTTTCATGAGTTTAAATCAGACTTTAAAACATCGCCCTTAATGTTCTTTTAATGCAGTTTTCTTCTGAATGAGTTCCCTTTAGGTTCAGTCCTTGCCATTAATACACTCTGTTGGCAAAGGGAGGAGGGTGTCTTTGAAGAAAATCCTGCCAGTTTAGGAAACCAGTTGAATTGCCTTGGTGATGCCAGGAGCCTTTTTTGCATTTTGTAAGGACACTTGAGAAAACAAAATTCTCTGACTGTAAATTTAATTTTCTCTTGACAGCTTCGGTGTCTCTGCAACCCTAGACATTATCCATTACTTCTCTTTTCTGTAATTAAAAATCAAGGAGGTAAATGTACGGGATTAACAACTTCTAATTTTCATTGATGAACTCTTAGAGCTTATCAATAATGGGATCAGAAAAGCCGCCTCGCCTAAGCTTTATTTTTCTAGGTTGGCTGATTTTCATGGCGGATCAAGCCCAGGGTGAAAAATATCCTGGCTTTCAAAAATGTCCCAGTGCTAAAGTTAGGGAAAAGGGCAGGGCAGCCCACCAGAGCCTCTGTGGCAAGGGGGAGCCGAGGAGTAGATGGTGCTTGCCAGTTTCACAGACTCAGCATTCGGGCTTGGGGAGCTGATTACAGGGGAAGATTAAAAGGCTGTCATTCACACACATGTTCCTCTGCTGAGGATGGCTTCAGTAAGAGAGGGGCTTGAACATATCTGCTTAGGCGGAAGAAGGATATTTCCAATTAAAAGAATATTGGTGGTAATTCCTTTTGAGTTATACATTTGTAGATAACAGTCTATCAGGGGCTAGAGGACATTCATCCTGTTTATTACCCACAGGGATGTAGCTGAGCATGGTTTCTCAGAGAGATGCTGAGTTGGTCGATAGTATCTGGCCGCATCATCTCGGATGCTGTGACACATAGGCTCCCAGCCATGGTGACAGGCATGTGACAGGAATGACGACTAACATGTACAGACTCCTTGAAACACCCAACAGCAGGGAAAGAGGTGACGTGAGTTAAGATTTTCTTTTTAAAGATAAAGAGTAGATACCACGAAGCCTTAGCACATGATCTTGAGGTTCTCCTGTGGCAGGCAGGCCTCTGCTATGTGCAACAGGGGCTGTGCTTGTGAGGTGCAGGCAGAAATCAGGCAATCTGGCTCCATCGCTTTCCTACTCGGAGCTGGAAAGCCCAGAGCATCTCTAGGGACCCAAAGTGCTCAAGACAGCAGAAAAAGCTAGCAGCCTGAAATTCTGTCAGGACAATGCCAACTTTTCGTCAGGAGATTCTTAAAGCAAACCTAGAAAACCTCAGACAGCTGGGATGCTGCTTTCTATGAGGTCCCCTTTTTTGGGTATCCTACCATCCTTCTCATGGGGTAACCCACCTTCCCTTCAGAACAGGCTCCACTGTCATAGAGTCCAAACATTGAGAGCATCTGCAGCTGTAAGACTTATGCAGATGCTATGTGAATAGAGAAGGAATGTGTGGCCTTGCCAATGATTAAGCTTGAATGCCAGGTCAACCTCTTATTATCTGTGGGACATTGGGCATGACGACCTGTGAGCCCCAGTACTCTTTTCTGTAAGATGAGGCTAAAGCTCCATCTCATGGGGTTATGATGAGCCTCAAATGAATGAATACGCCCAGGGAATGTGGAACTGCAGCCACAATGTAGGAGAAATTCAATCCTCCTGCCTCAACATTTCAAGTACTGGAATCACAGTTTCTGTAACCACACCCTGATTCAGTTCAATAGGTTTCAATTAACCAAATCACATATTTCAATGGTTTGAAAGTGTGTGGGGGGAGGAGCATAGTTCCTGTAGCACACAAGGTGATCCTATGGGGACCATGTATGGATACTTCTCATTTTAATTCCTGTGTATTTATTATATAATAAGAAAAATAATGTCTGTGATTTCCCGAACAATGTTGATTAGGGATATAAATACTAAACATATTTTTAAAACTGAACATATCTAAGAACCTGTACAATGAAAACATGAGCAAATTATAACACAAACTGCACTGTAATAGATAGGTGAGCGTCACAGGGGCCTTCCAAGTGTAGAGGACCATGGAGACTCACCTTGATGCAGGAGGGAAGATGAGGCTAGAATGGGCAATAAGAGCACAGGGCTTCACATGATGCTGTTAAGTCTGGACTTTGTCCTAGAGGCAAGGGAACGTGGTAGTGAGCGAGACTGAGGGCTGGGTGCTGAAGCAGAGAGCTGATTAAGATGCGCACTGCCCATTAGGAGATGATAGGAACAATGGGCACAGAGAGAGCAAGGGACAGATGAAGTCAGGGCATCTTTGGAAGACGCGAGATGCTGAGCTCTCTAGCTGAGTAATAAATGTATGCTATTTCGGCAACCCACCCATGTAACCCACCCATGCGCGTAGGAGTTGAAGAAAGAACGGCGATCGTCAAGTGGTGGCGAGGAGCATCAATTCAGTTTGGATACTCTAGATGAGGAGCCGGCAGAGGTGGATGCTGAACACAATAGTGCCTTCTGAGCACCCAACTGACTCGCCTCTTGGAGACCTGGGTATGAACTTTGTGTGACTTCATGTGATTGTACATCCTGTTTGATTTCTGCCTGGGTTTGTCCTCCAGTCCTCTCTGGCTACCCTTCCGCCCCTTCTGTTATTTTTCTTCCTTCATTCTGCAGTCATTGCTTAAGTGCTTACTATACATACTAGAAGCAAAAAGGCAGAAAAATCAAAACAGACAACCAAGAGGCCTCTACTCTGGCAGAAGGAGGCAATTGACAAAACAAAAAAGGGAACTGTCCAGTGTGTGAGATGGCATCAAGTACCCAGGCTAAAACATCAAGTAGGGTCAGGAGATAGGGAGTGCCCAGGAGTGGAGGAAGAGTAAGCATCAAGGACCATGGGGAGGCCAGGGAAGACACAAGAGCAAAGATGGTGATCTGGAAGCAGGTGTGTTGTAGGAAAGATCTGAATGGCTGACAGAAGTTTTGTGGAGAAACAGCCTCGGTGAGGGGGATTCTGAAGACAAATGCTGCAAGTAGGAAGAGTCGTACAAAGAGTCCAGGCAAAGCAAATGAAGTCTGTAGGCCATTGCCTGTGGTCGCAGCATCTGCTACTGAGCCTAGAACATAGAACCCAATTTGAAACTCTCCTTATGTTAAGTATTCCTCTGCTCTTGGGTTCCTCATTCTTTCTGCATTCAAACGATTTGTCCTAGTCTCTCCCAACCCTGAGTGCCCAACTTTCTCCAAAATTGCAGGCTTATAATCCTAGGCACCGCGAAGCCTAGGACAGGAGGGTTCCAAGTTCAAGACCTGCCTGGATACTGGATGAGCTCAAGTCCAGCCTAGGCAGTGTAGCAAGACCCTGTCTAGAAATAAAGATTGGGGGTGTGTCTTGGTGACAGAGTGTTTGCCTGGCATGTGTAAAGCCCTAAACTCAATCCTCAGTCTACAGAAATACATTTTAAATAACAAAAGTATTGCAGGGAGCACTCGGAAGAATGTAAGATTACCATTGAACTCTGGCATTGGGTACCCTATTTCTAGCTGGACCTTAAGTCTGGGAACCAGAATTCAGAGTGGGGGAAAGATCAAGGCCGTAAGGTCAAGATGACAGTTTCCAGGACAAAGAACAAGGCAAATTCCAGTTTCAAGCAAAAGGGCAACTGTTCCAAATCTTAAGTATGGAGATTCTTCTGGAAGGGGCGATTTAGACACAATCCAAGCAAGAAACAATTAGTAATGATTGTAAAAGCAAATGTTTTCCAGGACGATTCAGAATAAACCTGTAAATAGGCAACTTCGGTAACCAAAGAGATGGATTTCAAAGCAGCAAATCACGAGAAACCCAAGTTCTAGGTAGAAGGAGTCGCGAGAATGTATATAACTTGATGAGACTTGGTTCCAGCCACACTACATCAGGTTTGTCTTAGGGGTAAGTCAGTGAGTCGCCACCTGACATGCTTGGAGCTCTGCCTAAGGATAAGTCCAGGCTAGGCCCACCTTCATTTTAGCAAATGGCTCAGTTTGAGATTTGGTAATGGCTACTACCTAGAGCCCAGACAACCTCTAGAACCATATCGACTATTTGGTGGTTGGTCTCAATCATTTGCCATTTCTCACGCCATGCCTCTTCACAGGGGAAACCTCCCAGCCTCTCGACTGTGGGCTTAGCAATACCCTTGGGAGTGCAGTAAATGTGTGAACATAACCATGTTTATTATAAGGGTCTAAATCCACCTTTGACCCTGACCTCCTAAGCTTCTGCCATCCCATTGCTTAGTTCGCTGGTCCCAGAAGATAAGTGGAAACATGAGATACCCCAGTCAGTGCGGCCTGGAGCCAAACTGCCAGCCAAGCCCAGGCTAGACCAGCCGAACCACAGACGGCCCTTGCTTACCAACAGGGAGGAGCCACGTCTGCTTTAGATGTGATGACAATGACCTTTCGAGCCTGCCTCAAGGTGCTAGCTCAGTGCCCTGTCCTCACAACCTTAAAACTAACTTGCTAGTTTCACTTGCAAGATGTTCCCTGGAAATCCATCACCTATCTGGATTCCTTTCAGCAAGAAACCTAGATGCCTCCGTGCCGTTGGCAGAGAGTGGAAAACGTCAGGCCCGCTTGTGCAGACACCAGAGGCAACGGTGGAGCTCGCCGCAAGCGCCTGCCAGTCGCTTCGTCACAGTGTCTGAAGGGGAAACACTGAAGGTCTACAGTAGTTTGGGACTCACAAAAAATAATTCATTACGCATAATGGTGATGCTGGCAGTGCATGCCAAATGGTTAAATCTAATGTAGCATACAGTTTCATTAAGGCACAACAAAATTAATCTATCCCTTCCCACCAGGAGGTTTAAACAAAAGCAATGGGGAAGGAGCTGCATGCGAAAAGTGGCAATTCATTAATGAAATGAAGACATGTAAAATAATTAGGCTTATAACAAGAGATCAGAGAACTAAATTAACCCTCCTGTTTACTTTCCGCAGATGTGACGGAGAACTTTGGCAAATGTTAAGTTATTAGGGAAATGTCACTTCAAAAGATTAGCCCGGTGGCCTCCCCTGAAAGGAGCGACCTGTGTTGATCCCCAGCCTAATAACTTGGGGTGACAGTAGTTGAAGGGATACCTGCCAGACATTGCATGTGGGCCTGGGAAGCCTGCAAGAATGGCTGCAGGTACAGCTGTGAGGAAGGGCGCCGCAAATGAAACAGTTAACTCGGAGGAAGTCGGATTTGGATGTTGACATGTGGAATGCTAACTCGGGCAATTAATAATATCGAAATGGACAGACTAATCTAAATCAATGGTAGGCTAAATCTATCCTCTGCCTGTTTAGTAATGATAAGCCAAGGGGGACAATTGAGCTTCCGTTGTTAATAACTCCCAAGTCCTCATCTGCAGGGAGGGTTGGAGGGAGCAAGGCCCTGACCACTTGAAGGGAACAGAAGTGCAGCTTGGGACAAAAGGGACTGGAAATGGGAAGTGCGCCTCTTGGCAGGTACCCTCTCAGCCAAGAGCAGGAGGCTTTGGGTCTTGGCTCTTATTGCTTGCGTATTAGTTTCCCACTTAAGGGGTTAAACTGCAGGTTTGTAAGCACAGGTTTTCATGGTTGGTTCATACTCAAGTTCACGGCGTAAATCTGGAATCCGTATTCCATCAATGAAGCCAGGGACAGGCACAAAGGTTCGGAAGGGAATGGATGACTGTGTTCAGAGTCTTGTGCATCTTTCCTGGGAGAGCTGGGAGGCTCAGTGCCCAGGGCCTGATGGCAATGATGGCTATAAAGGAAGAAGAAAATGGCCTGCCCCACCTACCCACATGGGAGCCTCTCCATGGAGGCGGGAAACAGTATCTTTATAGACTGATCTCCCAGGGGCAGTCAAGAGGACAGCTTAGGCTAGACCATGGACACCCCACATGTCACACTGAAGGTCATAGATGCTCCTAGGTCTCAGGAAGCAGTGACACTGTCTCTTTTTAGCTTAGGTCTCTTTGGCTAATGCTGATAAAAACAAACAAAAAATGAAAACAACATAAAAAATACCAATGACTGAAATTCATGCTGCTCGTTGACCTGGGAACCAGGGAGCTACACAAAATACCGTGGGGATCAAGATTAACACTTGTTGTTTGTCCGTTGTTTGTTTGTCTTGGGATTGCACGCTTGCACCACCATACCTGGCCAAGATTAACGCCTATAGCTTGTGATAAGATCCACAACATTATCTTGTTTCATCATCCAAAGGCAATAATACATTCCATTTCATAAATCAGTTAGTCAGCTCTTATTGGTTCAGGAGTTAGCCTAAAATTATCAGAAAAAGAATTAAGTAAAAAAAAAAAGGGTGTGTGTGTGTGTGTGTGTGTGTGTGTGTGTGTATACAAGTGCATGCATGGCACTACACTCATGTAGGAGTCAGAGGATACATTTTAGGATTGACTCTCCTCTTCTCCGGTGTTTAGGCAGGATCTCCTGCCTCTGTTGTGCTTCTAGACACTTCTGTCATTGCCTCCCGTCTCACTGTGGAAGTACGGAGATTACAGATGATGAGATATGTGTGCACCACCACATCTGGCTTTTTTACACAGGTTTTGGAATCAAACTCAGGGTTTTAGCCGTCTCACCCTTGTCCCTGACATCATCTTTTAAAGTTGACTATGTATTAAGATTTTGTTGATTCTCAAATCATGACCTGTGGCATGTTCCTAAAGTATCTGAAGAGCAGAGCATGTGAAATTATGGCAAAGGAAGAACGAGTTTCCTCAAAACAACTGTTATTACCTCTCCAAGCACCCCTTCGAGTGGACAGCCAGGAGCACAAGTCTGTCTGCGCTCCACCCCCACCCTACTCTAGTCCCATACCACTGCCTGGGATAGGAAAAGTACAGAAT
Source organism: Arvicola amphibius (assembly GCF_903992535.2). Lineage (NCBI taxonomy): Eukaryota > Metazoa > Chordata > Mammalia > Rodentia > Cricetidae > Arvicola > Arvicola amphibius. Next base: position 40,921,493 of record NC_052049.1, on the reverse strand, counting down.
GCAAGATAGAGAGGAAAGTAGGTGACAATATCGTAGGCAAACCCACGGGGTAGCTGGAGGAAGTCTTTGTGGCCTAGTTTCCTAAAGAGAGCCAAGTGAATAGTAACCATAACTTCCAAACTGCAATGTGGGACAATTGCTTCAGCATGAGTGTGAGTCCTTAAGGAAGAATATTTGAAGCTGGGGTTTCAGTAGACACGGGATGATCTTATTAGAGTAATTTCTACCCATGTGAGCTCCACCGATGCAAGAAAACGACCCTCGGCTATCACAGCCACACAGGGGTTGAGCGCACAAGCCAGAGCCCCAGTGAGAAGAGGCAAGTGGAAGGAAGGAAGGGAGAAAACATTGGTTTTCTTTGGCTCAGTCTTTCTCCAGCTTCTACATGAGCTGCTTTTCCAATCATCCATTTGTCCATTAAGTGCTGGTCTGGGTCCCACCGCATCCTGACATTACATGGGGCACTTCTTTCATGGTATCTTATTTGATCATCACACTAACCTACAAGGAAGATACTGTTTCCTCTGGTTTCAAAATGAGCAAATTGAGACCCTGTAAAGCTGAATGATCTCCTCTCCTCCACCCCCTACCCCTCCCCTTGCCTCGTAAATCCTACCCCTGGTGTACAAAACACATTATGAACCCAGGGCTCCTTTGCATCTTCCACTTCCTCTGCCACCTTTCCTGACCATTATTTACCCCCCAATCTTGCTAGAATTTTGCCATGATTGTTCTCGAGAGAGAAGGTATTTCCTCCATTATCCATATATTCCAACTGAGGTCCCAAGATCATTCTGGAATAAATGAGAACTTAGAACCCCTTAGACTGTAGTAATCATTATTAATTGTTAGTAATCCACTTCGCCTGCTGAGCCACACTGTAATTTCCAATGCTAAGTGGAGCAGTCCCCCCTTGAGAGGTTGTGTCCTTGATAGGACTTCACAGAAAGAAACCAGTTCGCACAACTTTACAGACCCAAGTCCAGAGCTTTGCCTGTGTCCTACGCATGTGAAATGCTTACTGAAGACTTTGCTTGAATAAACGAGCAAAGGGATGAACAAATGAATTGCTCTGAAAGGCCCCCGGGGCTTCTCTGGGCTTCTCGGATCATGCCTACTGATGCAGATTCATTTGGCAGATGTGTAAACAGCACCTGGCCAGGTCAACACAACTGCTCAAATGATAGAGGACTATACAGAGACAGAGTCCCCTGCCCTTTGTAAGATGTCCTGTCCTTTAAGGCTCATGCAGAGCACACACCTGAGATCCCCCCTTGAAGCTTGGTAGAATTTGTTTTTAGGATTACCTGACGTGCATTAAAAGCAATTGACTTCAGAGCAAATACAAAGGAGTCACTTTGCTCGCTGTCATTGAATGAGTAAAGATCAAAAAGAAAACCAAGTGCAAAGCTATTTATTGTTTTAAAGAAAATTTTGTTTTAATTATTCAGGAGGGGACATCTCTAGCCCATGACCCAGTCTTTGTATCGTTATATTTAATAAAGTTGAGAGGTGTTGCATAGCTTGGACCTGGCAAATGATCAGACAAGGAAACATGACGTGTGTGAAGTGTTCTCTTCCACAAACAACGGAGTAAGAACAATAATAAAGACCCTTAGAGACTAAATTAGTGCTGCTGTAAGGTCCCAAGTCAAATACAGGGATTTTTCTTTTGCATGTTTTCCTCTATAATCTGCCTTTGCCCTTCCTATCGTACTCTACCCCCTCTGGAATTTAGATTGTTAACACCCCAAGAAATGTATTATCAACCATGTCCAGAAGCAACTGTCACTGGCCTCCCGAGGACTTAGTGCTCTGAGTCCCCATATCTGTTGGGTGGGTTTGTTTCTGTCTCTAAACACATCTGCTTGGTGCTCCAGAAACATGTCACCAACCTCAAAGACAGCCCCCACAGACTCAACTCCCACACTCTGAACCAGGAAAAAAAAGCAAAGCCCCTCACAGAGTAACTAGAGAGGGACCAGGGCAGATACGCGAAGAGGAAGTCTTCTGTCATGACCCCCAGTGCATCCCTTTGGGTGTCTGTGTCAACCTGCAGACGTGGAGAATGGCGACATGTTCGGATTTATGTTAGATAATTTTGTCATCCAATTTCCAATGGAACATGTCTGACAAAGGGAAAAGGATAAACTAGCTCTGAAAATAATCTCAGGTGAGTTTGAAGGAAGCTTTGAGCCATCAGAGAAAGCACAGAGGGCCTCCAGAGTGGATATTTTAAAGAACAATCCTTCCTAAGATGGACATTTTGATAGTTTTTAGAGATACATATGAGTTTTAGCTGTCTTTGATTCAACCTTTTGTTGTGTTCACTAAAGGTTTTCAGGATGTCACCGTAACTAACATGAACACTTGTGTATTAAAGTTAGTTTTCAAAAACTGACTTTTAGTAGGGTGTCGTGGAACTCTGAACGTGTGCACACAGTCATGTACACCCATAAATGTATGTTTAACACACACACACACACACACACACACAGACACACACACAATTCTGTCGATCAGTAGGACTTCTCCAAAATTAATGAATACACACAAAGTTACCACTACTTTCTCTTATTTTCTAAATTTTCTTAGGAAAAAAGTCTATACATTTTATATATGAAAGTATAATAGTGTGTATATACATATAAATATAGATTTAAAGGAAATATATTTAAATCTTTCTAGTTTAAAATACATAACCACTAAGGAGGAAAAAATGTATGTCATTCAAAAGAAACTTGAAGAAAACTTCCTAAGCAGTTTTTAGAGAGGCATTTTGAGCTGGCTTGGGTTTAGTTATGATTAAAGGCCAGGATGCCAGGACACTAAGTGGAATTGTATCTACGACTCTGAGGGGATACACGAAGCTTCTCCTATGGACGGTTGCTGTCAATACTCAAATGTGTGACAGTCCGCTCCCTGATATCAGACTTTGAGGATCTCTAGCACTACATTTCTTTACCATACCCTTGAATTCAGTTTCTCTCCTTACTACTTTATTCCTTGCTATCCACCTTCTGAATCCCCCATATTAAAACCTTTTATCAGAGACATTTAAATGACACCCAATTGGGTCTCCTATAATTTTTGCCTAATTCTGTAGCCACCACCTTAATAAGGCCATGCCAAATCATTTATAGTTTATCATCAATACAGATGAATGTTCATATGCCACCCTGGGAAAATGTACGAGTTATAGAGTTGTCTCCCAGCTCATGATAATGTGGTTTGGTGGCCCACTGAGCAGGAAGCATGGCTAGCCATAGTTGTTCTCTTTTTCATTGTTGTTGTTGCTGTGACAATGTCCTGTGTTCTACCCTGTCTTCCAAAGACACCTTCTCTGTGGTTAGCTCCAATATGCTGTGTGCCAGGAGGAGTGGGGGCAATAAAGTTAGCCACTTACACTGGAATTGTGAGCTTTGGCCATTAACTGGTGGTAAATAGGGTAAGTGTTACATGGGGGAAAATATGGTAGAGCTAAACAGTGTAATATCTGGAGCAGAAGAAAGCTGTGCGGTGGACAGAACCGAGAGGCTAGCAGTGGTGAACTATAGGAAAAGGCAAGGAATACTCCTTCATTCTGAGCAAAGCCATCAAAAACAAAGAAAGCGAATCTAAGCCCTGAAATGAGAGATTCAAAGTCATGTCCTTCCTCCTGTGACTCAGTCTTTGGACCAGGCAACTGTCCTTGACTATTTCTTCCTTGGAGGGGTTTCCTTTCAAGGAGATCTTCCTCTTTTCTGGAAGTCCCCAGTTGGTCCTGTGCCACAGACTCACCAAGCCTTCACTAACATTAGACTGGTGCCATTTGTAAGATGTCTCTCTCGATGCAACATCCCTGCCACTCCATCTAGCTTCAAACACAAGCCTAGCTGACCTGGGCTACCTGGAGCTGTAAGGGCTCCTCACCACCATTGCCAAAGCATTCAGACTCTGCCCTCTTGACCCTCAGTGGCAATCAAACAGACAGTGTGGTTACAGCATGGGGCAGTGATGGACCCTTGTGTTTCTGAGCGCCATTTTAAATCCTATGAAATATCAAAATACACCCACAGTATACACTAAAAAAATACTATTTTTACTGTAAAGAAAACTGAGGAAAACCTGTTATTTTATTTTTATTAAGTTTTTGGGTTTCCTTATAATATTTTCATATATATGTATCATTGTTCATCTCATATTTGCTCCGCTGCTACTATCCCCCAACCTCTCTCCCATCTTGCTGAAAACGTCTTATATAGTTTTGTGTTTTGATATTATTTTACTTCAGACATTTATGAACATTTACAATCTGTGATTTTATTGTTATTGTTGTCTTTTGAGACATGTCCTCACGCTATAGTCTAGGATGGCCAGTAACTCACTATTCAGGTCAGGCTGGCTTCAAACTCAAGGTAATCCTCCTACCTCAGCCTATTTTATCTTAGAAGATTTTCCAGTGATCCCAATGACAGGTTGCCCTCTTTCTGCACTGACTGATGCTGTCACCTTTGTCCAGCAGTGCTAGCGTGTTCCACATAGGAGAGCTGCCTAATCTATTGGTAACTCTTGTCTACTTATCTACGCTGACAAGAATACCTCCTCCTTACTTGCTCCCAGTACGTCTTCTGTCACCTGTGGTCACCTCACCTTCTGCACGTTGCCTTTTTTAAAAAATCCATTTGATAGGATCTGCTTACCAGGATCAAGAAATTCATGTTTCAATCACAATTGTATTCAACGTAAACAGTAAAAAGGGGATTAATTTCTTCTTTGTCCTTCAATACTGTGTATTGAATATGTGTACAAAACTCTTGCAGATTCTATGTTAAATTTGTCCTAAGGTGCCCAATAGCTTTTGTTGCATTTTATATCTGTTTAAAGCCCCAGCTGTATAGGAATGGAATGATTTCAAAATATTTGCCTTACTGGCTTCTTCTAGACTTTCATAGTGTACATCATAGACAAGACCAGGTCCCTCTACACTGAGAAAAAGCCATCCCTCCCAAGTACAAGTAAACAGCTGCAGCCCGCGGAACAAGAGAAGCGATGGTACCATTTCCGGGCAAAGTTAATGGGAAACTTGTGAGTGAAGTAGACTTGGATGCCCCCTTGGAGGTGGCAGGCCTGAGCTGATCAATCACATCATGGTAGAGAGTCATTCAAACTCATCCCTGAGAAAGAGTGAAATCGTCTTTATACTGTGTTACTGACATCTCAGGGTTAGCTGTTTCCCCATAGAGAACCCACCTTCTATATAATATAGATAATATATAGTTTTATTGTTAATTTATTATATAATAACATTATATGTGTACACACACATATATATATATATATATATATATATATATATATATAGAGAGAGAGAGAGAGAGAGAGAGAGAGAGAGACCAATATAGTTTATCTCTAGACTTCCTTGAAATTTTTTTTAAGGTATGGACCATTACAATAACCCTGAATATTGACAGTTGTGTTTCTTTTGTTCTAATTCTTGGGTAATTAAATTTTCATGAATACTAAACTTCACAATTAATGAGGTTGACACAGGGTTACAGTTTGCAGTTCTTTACCTCGGGGTTTGTTCATTCTGGTTTGCACTTTTTCCTGTGTGCTCTTGCTGGTCTCAGACGTTTGGGGAGGCCTTACTGAGCAGAGAGGCCACAGGCTCTGTGCTGAGACTATGAAAGGTTAACAGGACTCTGATTAGTTTGACCATTGTTACAGAGCATTATGGGGGGACTGGGGAGAGTGTCTGCAATTCCTGGTGAGAATAATGTAATAGGCACCAAGAGCTCAGGCTGAGGTGAGTCACTTGCACCTAATCCCCAAACAACAATAGCACTATGGGGAAGCCCACAGATTAGTGCTGGCAAGTCTCCCTTTGTCCCTGTCACCTTTCCTTTGGGAGCAGAATCACTAGTTCCTACCTTCCTTCTGCCTCTAGGACTCTGAGGAGATCCTCAGAGTAATAATTTTATAATTATAAGTATTATAATTATAAATTATTATTTATTATAAATAATAAGATAATAATTTTATTATTATCACCTCAGCACTGTCAGCATGCTGCAGTTCAGAAAAGTCCAACATAATAAACACTGATCTTATCCAAAAGAAAAAATATATGAATTGGAGGATGGTAACTTGCTTTAAAAAAACGGTTCCTTGCCCCACAAAATGAATTCAACTTTGGGCTCCCTAAAATAGTCCACTCCCTTGGTGCATGTTAAATATAATTCAATTTACAAAAATTCGATTTGCATATAACCTTTTCTGCAGCACATCCATTGTGCAAAGCAATGTACACTTGTAATTGGCTGCAAATTGCCAGGAGACCACGCTTGCACATATTGTTCCTAGATGTGCAATTTTTTTCTTAGTCTCCATGGGATGGGGGAGGGGGTGCGGAGTGGCTGAAATTCTAGTTGTTCATCTGATCCCATTGGCTACGCTGAGGAGGAAGATTTGTCAATTATTTGGAGGCAGCATGTGCTATGTGCAAATCAATGCTGTGTATTTAGAAATGGGAAGTAGGGAAAGGCGAGGCAAAGGCGAGGCGACTGAGTAAGGGCTGCCTGGCTGGGTCGGTGACAGCTGAGGATGTCGGGTAGACCTCTTTATCTCGGTTGCCTGACAGGCATCAGGAGGAGAAGCGAAGCAGAGGACAACTCACAATAATGGCTAGGCTCTCAGTTTGCCCTACAAGACGCTGAACTTGGACCTTTCAAGGAAAACAGCTGAGTCCAGTGGCATGAGCTGTGAAGAGAGCCCGCAGCTGAGCCAGTAACTCCAGTGTCCTGCCCCGGAAACCCTCAGGCCACAGGAATGTGCCCAAAACATTTAACGAAGTTGGGGCGGGGTGGAGGTGGGGTGGGGGCATTTTCTCCCGCATCTATGTATGGACGCATATAGAGAGAGGCACAAGCGGCATCTTTTTACAGCAAATTAAAGTAGATTATTGCCGATGATGCCAAGTCGCATTTAAAAAGCCCCTTTCAACCTGAATACTAAAAACCCCCTGCCTAGCACATCTTGTTTTCCTTTCAGAGATGATACCCAACTCTGGTGTTGCAACTGCCTCACCTCCCTGTGCCTCAAGCCCGGCCTCTTCTCTTCTGATTAGGAGTCTCTGGAGGATTTCACCTGGGCCCTAACAGCTCTGCTTCCCCAGGCTAGCCTGCAGGGTGTGTCAGACACCTGGGAAGAGTCAGGCCCCGCCCTCCAGAGATCTGGGCTGTACCTGCCAGATCTTGGGAGATGCACTGACTGAAGGGAGCCTAGCCATGCCCACCTAGACCTCATTTTCTTGGTGCTTTTTCTTTTCTTGCTGGAGGGAAGAGCTCCTATGGCCCCCAAGCTGCCGAGAATACTCTCCTATTGCAAGTTCGACTCCCTGAAGGCGATGCTTGTCGCCTTCTGGTATCGGGTTGGTGTTATAAATTGCCTCCCATAAACTCCCTGGAAGCAGATGAGGTAACCTATCAGCTACTAAGCAACAATGACTTGCAAACTGATGTTTCTGCTAGAACAAGTAAGAGCACTGAACACTTGAGAAACTGCCAGGGGAGCTGCTTTAAAGTTGTATTTCCTGGTTTATGTTATTATTTCTTTTTCTTGTTATTGTTTTTGAGACAAAGTCTCACTCTCAGTGTACAATGACCTGGAATTTACTAGGCAGCCATGGCTAGCCTTAAGCTCCTGGCAATCCTCCTGTCTCAATCTTCCACGTGTTGGGAGTATAGGCATGAGACACTGTACCCGATTCCCTGGGAAAGCTAACCTCAGCCCACTTCCGACAGAAAATTACTGATTTGGCTAAATTTCTTTGGGCTGCGGCAGCAGGTAGGCCCCTGAAGGACTCTACACTGTGCCGTCAGCTCAGATCCCCAAGACGGTGACCTTAGACAGATCACAATTTGCATGGTTGTGCCAGGCAGTGCCGGCCCTGGGAAGACTAGGGCTAACGTGTTTTTTTAATTAAGTTTGATTTCAAGGGAAGGAAATGGCTTTATGAGCAAGCCCGCTCAGTCCTTATACTTATTTAGCTCTCTCTACTCTGTGCTACCCTGGACAATACACATAGCCTCTCAGTAATTTGGCCAGCTCTGACTCACAAGCTGAGAGTGGAAATGAAATCACAGGATGAACAGGCGATGCCTGGTTCCTTGTCATAATAGGAAATAAGTTCCCTCTCTTGGTGGTACTGCTGAGACACAGACATGTCCTGCTTTGGTCTGGAAGCCCAGGGCAATATGTGCAACAGAAGACAATGAGCCACAGCCCTGTGGTCTGAATGGGGCCTTTAAGGGAGGGGTTGGATGTACTAAACCCTAGGCAGACCCCCCCCCCCGCACCCTGAGTCCCCCTTATAAAAGGGTTCCATACTCTGCCTATTGACATCCAAACCAAATTGCTTCAACTGAGCTTCCACAGTAGATGGGCAGGGAGAGGTTGGAGTGGATGAGGGTATGTGTGTGCCTTCTGTTCTCAAAGACATTTTATAGGGAACGGGAGAAGAAGAATTTGAAGTCAAGGTTTCTATATGGGCAGTGTTTTCTGTGCTTGCATTTCCTTTCCTTTCTGCCAGAGTATTCAATGAAGCCTACAAGGCCTAGGGGGAAGAAGAGCCTGCTCCAGCAGAGGTAACTAGCGCATGAAGCACCAGGGTGAGAGTCCTCTCCAAAGGCTTTAGAAGGGGGAACGTCAGCACTGGGCGTTTAGCTGTCCTTCTTATTTATCCTCATTAGGCGTGTAGACCCCAGGATCTTCTGGGTTAAGTCCTTGGAATTTCGCTTGGAGAAATCTTTTTCCCCCTCTATTCCTAGAAGCATTACCCGCAGGGGCATGGTGGATTTCAGAAGCCTCCTCTACCCTGATTTCTTCTGGAGAAGCATGGAATGGAGCCACAGACACTGGAATAGGGTCCCCTTATGGCCAGTGGAGGGACATACATAAGGGATCCTTTTTTTTTTCAGTTCTCCTAAAGAGCCTTGAACATCAGGCCACACTGACTCAGACCCAAAGGTCACATATAAGGAAGAGAGCCCTGATGGTGGAACTAAGACCCACAGAACTTCAAGGCATCTCCGAACAGCTTCAGCTGTCTCCGGGTCCCCTCCCCTCTGACACCTAGCTGGTCAGGATCATATGTTTTCCAGAGCTCAACTGCCCTCTTGTCCCTTTACACATCTAGAACCAAGATGATGTCATCTGCAGTGCCCACAGGGCAAAGCGCATCTCCCTGAACTACAAGTAGTAAACGGAGGACTTTTTAAGGACACTTGGGAGCTGGAGGTTAACTCAGAGGTAGAAGACACAAAGCCCTAGCTTTGACCTTCAATGCTGCAAAATAATTGAAATTTTAACAAGTGTTTGGGAAAAACAGTTTCCCCTTATCAAGAAATGAAAGTCAGTTATGGACATAAGGACTGGAGAGATGGCTCAGAGATAAAGAGCACTTATTGGCTACTCTTCCAAAGGACCTAGTTAGGATTCCCAGCACCCACATGGCAGTTCACCACTGTCTATAATTGCAGTTCCAGGAGACCCAACATCTTTATACAGACATATATGCAAGCAAAACCCCAATGTACAATAAATAAAAAAAATTTTTTTTAAAAAGAAATGGACATATAAACACTTTTTAAAACTGTGACCCACAGCACTATGGTTTTGTCATGACTTGAGTACTTTCCAAGCTTTTCAATATTAGGAGCTTGCTCCTCGGTGCGGCAATGTAAGAGGCAACAGAACCTTCTCTGAGATGATGCTTATAACAAAACCCAATGAGCAAGTCACCAAGTAGCATCTAGCCAAGCACTGGAAGGCATTCTGGTTAGTCACGGCTATGCTATCAGCTACTCCGAAGCTTAAAAGCTTTCGATAGTTTATCAACATGTCTGACATGGTCAGCTGGCTTGTGGTCACTAAAGCTATTTCAACCCACTGTGGTAAGATGGTAGCTGGAGTTGGAGTCGCCCGAAGACGCAACAGAACTAGGAGTCCAAAGATGGCCATTGGTGCCGCTGCCAGCTAGAGCTGTTATGTGTGTTCTCTCATTGGGTGGTTTGGGCTTCTATCAGTCGCTCATTCCAATACAGAATACCTTAGGAGGTGTAAAGGACCAGGAGCAGAATGCAGACTTTCTTATGCTGGGAGTGCAATGTTCAGTTGCTGGTGTCCTGTGTGGTCAACAGGAAGCCACTAGCTCCCAGAAACAGACACTTCACAATGCGTGAATGAGGGGAGGTGGGACTCAGTGCAGAGGCCATCTTTGAAAATGATCGCAGACAGGCATTAATGAAGCTGGTCCTATCTTGTTGCTGGTTTGATGCGTACGGGGTTTTACAGCAGCTCCTTGCCCTTCAGCCTTCCCCAAGGTAAAATATTAATGAGATTATATGTGAACTCCTTGATAAATTAATGCCTTCTTGTGAAGCATGCCATTATTATTAGCTTGCCTTGTCATTTCCACCTGGAGTCTGCAGAAGACAGGCACAATATCACATGTATCAGAACAACAAAACTTCATTAAGTCCATTGAATAACACAGACATTCAAATTTAGTACAGATCATATCTTATTACAGACAAATTGCATTAGATTGTCGAAAACACAAAAACAAAAACAAAAACAAAAAGCAGTGGAACCAGATGTTTCTGAAACCCTACTTCCTTCAAGCAAATATTCTGTGTAAGCAATGTGGAGGACCAGCGAAAAGGAAAACAGCCCATGAGGTTTGCTAGTGTGGTATTTGGACCCCTTTCTTTCAGTCTTACGTTCCAACATCTTAAAATCTAAAAGAAATGCTTGCAGGATTCACAAGTATGAGCTGCTTGGGAAGCAGTTAAATTATAGAAATCGTTTCTTTATTCTCCCATTAGACTCCCCTCCTAGGTCCTTGCATGGGATCCATTTGATCCATTTTATTCTCTGGCAGGGATTTGGTGTACTCATAGTGCAAAAGTCTGGCCGGCAGCTGGAAGCCTCACCCACACCAATTACCCTTTGCACTGGAAGCGTAAATTCAAAATGGAGGAAGGGCTTCAAACTGCATAAATGTGTGGATGGCTGTTAGCTAGCTTCTCGCCACCGTGACAATATACCTGAGAAGAGCAACTCATTTTTCTCGTGATTTCAGTCCATGGTTTGCTGGTTCCATCGCTGACTATAGACCTGAGATGAAACTGAGGTATCACGTAAGGGCATTGTGGAAGAAAGCTGCTCACCTCATAACATCTAGGAAGCAGAGATGGGGTGGGTGGGGTGGGTGGGGGAGAAGATGTATCCTTCCAAAGCATGTCCTCAGCAACCTCCTTCTTCCAAAGAAGGCCATATTCCACAGTTTCCAATTCCTGACAATAGTTTACTCATTTATCAATCTTTCAATAGATCAATTCACTAATTACATCAGAATCCTCGTGATCTTACTGTCTCTAAAAACTGCTATGAGATGAAGCCTTTAGGATATGAGTCTTTAGAGACATTTTATTTCCAAATATAGCAATGAGTCATTTTCCTGAGTTAGACTCTTTCCTTATTTTCTCTGAACACACACTTTTCTTAATAATTTTCTACTTACATTTGCTTCTTAGTCCTAAGAGCTTAGGTTACATCTTGACCTATAGATGGGCAGCCATCGCCTAATGAAGACACTCCCAAAAGTTATCCCAGGCCTTTAGCCCACCCACTGAACCTCTGCTAACCACTCCCAGTCCTGAGTCAGATGGCATTGCTTTTTCCCAGTGAACCTCAGAACATTCCAGCATCCCACTTTGCCCCACAGACCTCTACCTTTCTTCCTTTCCTTTGGCCAGTACAGACATGGGCAAAAAAAGAAGTGTGCCTTTTCACAGGAAGTGGCTGGACACCAATCTGCCTGCTCACACAAGTTCCGAAAATACACCATATCTAAAACTGGAGCTCCCCAAGACAGACACCATTTGTTCAAGCCATCTTCATATTGTCTTCCCTTGTGAATTCAGACATGTCTATCCCTGTGTCTCTTTCTCCATTAAAGCATCTCATTTCCTACCCGCCTCCTTAGTCCACTGCCAAACTAACCTCATTCATGCTACCAGAAGTCATTTCATCGCCTGCTTTGTTTGGTCTTGCAGTTAGACGCCATATGTAGTACATTATTTGTGTTTGGGTTTTCTCTAATTTTGTCTTAAATTCAACAAGCATGGACTGGGAATCTGCTGAAATACCAAGACTCTGCAAAGTTGCAGAGACATAGACCAGTGCGTAGAAGGAGGCAGAGTTGGGGACAGTACTTCCCCAGATGGGCATCATCTTTGGGTCTCTCCTACGCTTGTCCTGTTTGTGCTACCCGATTATCCACACTCGAAAGCTATGAAAGAGGCTCCTGTTTCTAGGCGTTCCTCTCCTTTCAGCACAGCCGTACAAGGCTCTGCTCACAAAGGAGGCTCCGTGCTGAGGGCTGACGGTCAATGGTCCCGGATGAGATAAATCGGTTCAGAGGTTCCCTTTCTTTGAAAAGATGACTGAAAGTGTTGAGTATAGATTTACAAGACTCCATGGAGCTAAAAGGAGAACATGGTCCTGAACTTCCAATGTTTTTCACATAGGTTTTAGCCTTGGGTGCAGTGGGAAGCTTGCCTCTTAAAAATGCTGCTTTGGCTTCAACCACTTATGAGTCCCATAACAAAGAGTTTGTTTCTAGTACCTTTCTCATATTTTCTTAAATGACAAATTTTACTTTAAGCAGCTGGACAGATTTAAGATTGCCTCTATGTATGCGTCTTAGACCCCTCAGGCCACTGCAACAGAAGAGCAAAGGCTGGGTGGTTCATAGTGAACAAAACTGCATTTCTTCACAGTTCTGGAATCGGAGAAGTCCACTAGCCAGTCATGGGCAGCTTTAGTATCTGGCGAAGGCAAGGTCTCCACTCCCAAGGTGGTGTCCCTGCATCCTCTGGAGTGGAGGAATGCCTCACGTGGCAGAAGAGCTGCAGAGGAAAGGCACATTATTAAGGCATTAAATTCATCCATTAAGGTAGAGCTTCCATGGTCCCACTACCTCACCCTAAAGGCCTCACCCCTATTACTATTGACAATTAAATTTCTCTTTTTAAGTTGTATTTATTTATTTATTATGTGTGTGCGCATGTGTACGTTTGCACCTGAAATGGCACAGGTGTACGTGGAAGTTAGAGGACAACATATGAGCAGGAACCATAACTTCTTCCTTAGATCATCTGACCAGCCCCATGGGAATTCAATTTTCATGTCAGTTTTGAAAGAAGTCAAACATCAACCCAGGGCATTAACTCACCTTTCACCTCCTGCCGTAGAAGAGTGGGTCTCAACATTTTTAATGCTGCTTTCAACCCTTTAATACAATTCCTCATGTTGTGGTGACACCCCTACCATAAAATTATTTTCGTGGCTATTTCATGACTGTAATTTTGTTACTGTCATGGATCATAATGTAATGATCTGCATTTTCTATGGCCTTAGGCGACCCTGTAAAAGGGTCCTTCGACCCTAGAGGGATCACAACCCACAGGTTGAGAACCACTGCCCTAGAATGTTGTGTTGATTTCAGAATCCTGAGTAGACATGGTTAAGAGGCAGTTTAGCCAGCTGGTTTGGCCCAATAGAGAGCAATAGCTAACCTTGGCAACTGTTAATTGTTTATAAAGATTAGCTGTCTCCTTTTCTTTTTATCAAAAATTAAAAACCCATGTTTTCTGGAAGCATATTTGGCTTGTGAACCCCATACTTACACGTGTTTGAGGAGAACAGGGTTGACAGTCCTGCTTGTAATGTGACCTCTGCTGAGACATCTCCATAAAGGGCCTTGATGTACATTTCTGTACTCTTCCTGCGGGCATGCAGAAGTCTCTGAAAGGTGTGTGTGGTCTTTGTGGCGCTCGTTTCAGAACTTCTTGCCTTCCCCAAACACGACAGAGCATCCCTATGCTAGTCTCGGGGTATGCTGAAATGCTTGCCTTTCTAAATTGTCGTTTTATTGATCATGGTGTATGACAGTAATTGCCCTTTCAGCTTTATGCATTTTAATTACTTGATTTCCAACCCCCCCCCCGCCCCTCCCATCTTTGAGTCTCAGAGTGATGGGATCACCAAGGGTGCAACTTCGAATAATTCCAATAAAGGAACAGGCCAGTTGTGACGCTGGTGAAGTGGCCTCTTTATCAAGCCAGCTCCGAAATGAGAAGCGTTCTTAAGAGAGAGGCTATGAAACCAGAGCTCGCATGTTGCTGGTGTTGGGGTGTGCATAAGAAGAGCCCGCTCAGCAAAGGCAGGGAGGCCAACGTGGGGGATGCACATGTGTGCCCGTGGGCTAGTGCTTGTGAATGCATCTGTGGAGATTCCCCCCCCCCCGCCCCAGAGACTGCAGCAGCAGGCTCTCTGCTTTCATCCGTGGCCCATCCTGGATAAGAAGCATGTTGAAGCAAAGGCTGTCTTCTCTCCGTGCTCACAAAGGAGCTGCCATGTTTGCAGAGTGGTTTCTTCCTTTCCTTCTATTAATTATTTTTCTTTCTGCTGTGACAGAATATCCGACAGGAATAACTTCAGTAACTCAAGCTTGGGTTCACAGTTAGAGAAGAGGATCTCAAATGCACATGAATGGGGAGGAAAAACTCAGGACTTGAACTTGGCCTCTTGTGATTGTGAGGCTGGTCCCGTCCAAGACAAGTGTGTACACATGCATGAGTATACAAGAGGCCTCAGCCTAAGTATTTCTGTCTCTGGGGCTAAGGACAGCTGAGCCATACCAGGTTTCAGACCCACTGAGTGCTTCTTACGCACAGAGCTTGCTCTGAAATTTTGGACTTTTGTTGTTGTTTTGTTTCGTGGTTTTTTTTTTTTGCATGTATTTGGTATGCTTGGTGTGTGTATTCTTCGTAAGATATGAATGGTGACGGTGATAGTGACTAGTTCCCAGTTTACAGACTAGGAAACTGAGGTTCAAAGCTGTGTCTTTGCCAGTTCTGGGCAGAAACTTATTTTACTTCATAGCCTGTATTTTCCTGATTTTTCTCTTTCCCTCCCTCCCTCCCCCCTTTTCTTTTTTGATACTAATTCTTTGGCATTAAGAGAACAAAAAACAATCCTAGATTTATTAGTTACTGAAAGTATTGGAGGCACTGGAGTCAACACCCATAACATCCCTCTGAAAGCTACAGATTGAAGTTGGGAGCCTAAGACTCAAAAGTAGCCAGGAGTTGTAGATTCAAGGCTGTAGGACTTCGGGAAGGAGCCTTGCTTCTCAGGGATCCCACTCCCTCCACTCTGTAAGGTTTGCCCTGAAGTCCCTTCTTATTCTGCAATTCTTGGAGCACACCTATGGGGACGTGCTCTTGTTCAGAACAGTTCTACCACCAGGAATCTTATGAAGCAATAAGGCTGTATTCCCCACAGCCACAGCATCCCGCATCCCTGCTTCCCGAAAGCATATGGCACTGTGGATGCCTGCCAGGATGCTCTGTGAACGGAAGTGAAGAGGGAATGAGCATCGGCAGCCAACATGTTGGGTTTGTCCCTCTTGTTCTCATTACTGCGCGCGTCAGCAGTGCTGTATTCCGGAGTGGGAGTTAGTGTGTTTTTGCAGATGATTTCCAGGACCAGTGCTCAGTGCTCGGGCTCTGCACGGCCAACGATTTCTACTGTCTCCTTAGAAGGCTGCCCATGTGCCACACTGCCACACTCTCCCATGCTGAGTCTTCGTTTTTTTTTGTTTTTTTTTTTGTTTTTTTTTTTTTTTTTTGGCATTTCCTACTATCTAGGTATTTACTATACCACAGCAAAAAGTGGAATTGGGAAGGCAGGGAGAAGGAGAGAGAGAAAGAGAGGGAAGAGGAAGGAAGGGAGGGAGGGAGGGAGGGAGGGAGGGAGGGAGGGAGGGGGGGAGGGAGGGAGGGAGGGAGGGAAGGAGGGAGAGAGAGAGATTACCAATGAGAGAAAGAGAGGGGGGGAGATACTCCAGTGTGTCATGTTGACCCTGTTTCTGTGAGAGATGGTGGCTCGAAGACCTGTTGACCTGTCTCATTTGTTCAGGAGAAGAATCTGTGGAATGAGGAGGAAAAAAGGATTTCATTTTTAATTTTATCGGGTTTTCTATTCTTTCTCAGTCTTCTCCAGCTCTGACCCACTTTTGCCTTCTATTACAAAGCTAAAGTCCTTAAAAAAAGAAATAAAAAAGAAGGAAAGAAGGAAGGGAGGAAGGGAGGAAGGGAGGAAGGGAAGAAGGGAGGAAGGGAGGAAGGGAGGAAGGGAGGAAGGGAGGAAGGGAGGAAGGAAGAGAAAGGAGGGGAGGAAGGATGATGAGGATGGGGGAGAAGGCAGGGTATGCTAAATTAAGTCTCTTGAGCAATCACTTTCATTTTGTACAGACTCCATTGGAATCCTGACATTCATGATACAAGCCGGAATTCCATTTCTAAAAGCTTAGACGTTTGTTTGTTTGTTTTGGCTATTTGAGAGGCAGTGATGAGTTTGGTTTTTATTTTTCATTTAATCACGGGACATCATGCAGGCACAAACATCGCTCTGTTGCCAGGCTGTGGCACCCCAGGCCAGAGGAAAGCCAAGCATTAAGCTAGTAGAAAGGCAGAAATGTGGCTCATGAATGCCTCAGCATTCTGTGTTCTCTTTGTCTCCTGGGGAGGGTGGGTGCAGGGAGGGTGGGTTCGGGGAGGGAGGGTCTGGGGAGGGAGGGTCCAGGGAGGATGGGCCCGGGGAGGGCCGGGGAGGGTGGGTTTGCCGGTTCACAAGGAGCTTGTCCAGCTGACCTTTGCTCCCTGGGGCTTCATCGGAGACTGGAGTAAGGCAGGTGGGAAGTGGGAAGAAAGTTGATCTGTGACAAAGTTCTAGTCAGCGATGTAAATTGCAAATTGCCTTGCCAGCTACGAATGACACTCAGCTTAGTAATCCCAAAATTAAACCTTTGTAGCTGGCCAGCGTTGCTAGAAGGAGTACACGTTTACTGCGAGGGACATACTCAGTCCTGTACGCCCAGTGTGCAAAGAGGCTCCTTTGGGGGTGGGGAGTAACTTGCTCCAAATCCATGAAACAATGAGCTGCTCTTTGATGGGGGCAGGAGGAACACAGCACTGTGTCCATTTCTGTAATGGTTTCCTGCCACAGTGAGTCCCAGCAGAGGGGCAGGGACCTTCAGAACGCTGTGGCCACGCCTGCGATTTTCCTAAATGGTAGAAAGAGGGGGAAACAGAATTGTCTGTTCACATCGCCTTGATTGCTTAAACATCGGCCTGCTCTCTTTTATTTTCTTAACTAGTGTTTGATCACTGAAATAATGACTCTGGTCTCTGGTCCCCTTTGGTTTGACTTGGCAGTCAGTGTCTGGAAGGGAGTCCTGGAATGTGTGTTTATTATACAACTGTTTATGTTTGGATAGCCAAAGAATATAGAGACTGAAAAAAAAAACAAAAAGGAAATGGAGGTGACTAGAAAAAGTGGAACAAGAACTACCGAGGGGGTGGGAGGGGAGGGGCTGTAACCGAAACTGTGGCAATGAGAACTTCTGAGGGGGTGCGGCTTCTGAAACACCGCCACTCTCCCAGGTGTCTGAGGAAAATATTTTGAAGATTCTGTGACTTTCATAGAATATTTAATAAATGCACATTTTTAATATGACTAGGTCCCATTTTAAGTTGAAAAGGGCTTATGAAGGCTTAATAGGATATTCGCTCTGAGTCAGGGGGGACAGAAGCGATAAAGGGGGCGATTTACCTGAGATCTGAGAGGGTCCCTGGGGAAGGCTCTTGACTGCTGTGTAGGATTAATCATCCTCTGAAATCTCAAGTTCGTCTGCATATGTTTTGGAGAGGCATCAAGCCTCGTTCTTTCCTCGGTGGCTCTGCTTGTTCAGTTTGCTGACACCAGCCTCCAAGGCAATTGTCAGGATGGTACTTAGAGCCCATTTGAATTAGGTAGGACATCCTTGGAAATAGTCTTAGCCTCATTTTTTCTCAGAATGTGTACAATGAGGAAAATTCATTTCCTTCCTGTCTAGAAAAGTTAATGATCATTTTCCATTATATTAAAATATTACCCATTGTTATGACTTCAGTTTAATGTTCCAGAGTTTTGCTATGCCAAGGCCGAGCCACCCGTGTGTTATTTTAGACTTCCTCAAAAAGAAAAAGTAGATTGTTTAAGATGAGTTATGATTTAAAAAAAAAAAGCAAGTCACACCATTTGGGGAGAATTAGTAGGTAATTATATATATATTTTTAAATCACTTTTAGCATGAAAGCCCAAATTTTTAACAGTGTTGACTCCAGAATATAATTATAAATGCCACGTTGAATCTCTGAACCAGAAATAAGAGCTTTCTTTTAAGATATAATAAATGCTTTACGTATCGGGGCACTGTGTCTCTTTCAGTAGTGATGAAAAGTAGAATTATAGGCTACTATTGTATTGTAATCCCTCAAGTGGTTTATTTATTTATTTTGAAATTTCCATAATCTCTCAGGGGTAATTTGTGTCTGAAGAAGATGTGGCATTTTCTTGAAGGAGACACACTGAAGGGGCCAGCGTGGCCTTGGGAAAGTTACAATCTGTGGTTCCGGCAGTGATTTGGCAAATGTGAGCACCCAGAGGCACAGTTTCACCCCTGAATCAAAGAGGAGAGGAGGAGGAGGAAACTGTGGGAGCCCAGCGAAGAGTGAAGTGCTCCAGGACAAGGAAGAATAGCCTGGGACGCCTTCAAGCCCCACAACAGAGACAGGTCCTCCCCCTGCCATGCCCTCCTGG
This sequence comes from Arvicola amphibius, assembly GCF_903992535.2. Lineage (NCBI taxonomy): Eukaryota > Metazoa > Chordata > Mammalia > Rodentia > Cricetidae > Arvicola > Arvicola amphibius. The sequence continues at coordinate 40,902,737 of NC_052049.1, read as the reverse complement.
CCCAGTGTGCCTGGACCACCGGCTAGAGGGTCAACCAACACACACTTCCTTTCATTTTCAGAGACTGAAGTCTGTGATCAAGGTGCTGGCAGGACTGGTCTCCCCGAGGCCTCTGCATCTGGCCTACGGATGCTCACCCTCTTGCTGTCTCTTTGCTTGTTGCCCTATGTGCCTTGGTGCTTCTCTTAATCACAAGGCCACCAACTATTCCGGAATAGCGTGCACCTACTGCCCCACTCTGACCTAATCACCTCCCTGAAAACCCTATATCCCCAAACAGACAGCTTCACGTTCGCCCATATAAGTCCTTTTTTTACCTTAATTTGGTCTTTGTAGACATTCATTTTGGGGCACTGGGTCTTTAACAGGACTCTGGAAGACACAATCTAGCCCCCATTGCTTTCTTGATATGGCTTTGTTTGGTTTGGTTTTGTTTTTTACTGAGATATTCACTTTAATATGGAAGGACAGGTGGAGGTATTCATGGCTCACAGATGTAGGCTGCCTCTTACACTTAAAGTAGCTTAAAGGAAGAGCTACAGGGGATGAGAGCTATCCACCTAGACTGAGATGTTTCAGGCACTGAAAATTAGAAGAAACTGGTTTTATTTTGGCTGAACTAGTTTTTAACTTTTGTGGTGAGCATTTCAGACGTGCTTCAAATGGAGAAAATGGTGTAACTCTTTCCAAATAGTGCAACTGCCTGTGTTCCTTGACTGGGCTGAAGAACTGTGATTCTGACTGGACCTCTTGTCCCATCTGTTCTTCTTTTTGCTTCAATGTTTTTTTTTTAATACAATCCTACTTGTTGTGTCTTTTTAGTCCAGACCTCACGAAAACAAATATTTAATTATGAGACTATTAAAACACAAATACTATCTTATATGATGACAATGCCATTCTCATGTCTTAAAAATGAATATTAAAGTCACATTTTAATACTAATTCAAATTTTCTTCATCTCAAGAAAATTATAATTTATTGCACAAAGCAAGAGTCTAGACAAGACTGTTATTGCATTTGGTTGTTAGTGGACCATTTACTGTGGAAAAATGGTATTTTCAGAGACAGCCACTTAGCTTGTCCTGTAAAGTTGGGGTTGTGTTTGTTTACCCAAATAAATACCCAAATAAATTCACTGCCTGATGGGGTGGGTCTGGATAGAATTATGTGTGTTTTAGCCTTGATAGGTTCTGCACTTTGACCTGGTGAGTGGTCAGCCTTACCACACAGAGAATTAAGCTAGCTTTTTCTTTAGCTTCTCTATTTCTGTGTCATTGTAGAGGAATCTGTAATGTTACCACTAATCATAGATAACATTTCCAATACAAAACACACAAGAAATGGGCAACTTTCCCCAGTTCGTTCCTACATGGCCTGGGTTTCAACTGCTCCTCTTTGCCTCTCTTTAAGAAAGCAAACTTGTCTCGAAGCTAGTTTCACTGTTACTCACAGTCACTGTCCTTTGTGTCTTCCAAGCTCAATAATCAATTTCCTCATGGACCCTACATGTATGCTTGTGACCACAGGAACTGCCTGTTTCATTCACATCAACTAGACATGGAACCTAGCTCCTTAATGGCTCTCCACAAACTGTTACTTACGCCCATTCAGCATCTTGTGAGCTTTGCTACTTATACAACTAGGAGCAGAGCCAACGAGATGACTGATGGAGTCAAACCTGAGGACTGAGTTGGATTCCCTAAAGAAATGGTGGTAGGAGAGGTATCTCCCAAAGCATAGTTGTCTTCGGACCTTCACGCCATGCATGCACACACACACACACAAATGATAATAATAAACAATCCAATGGATTGACAGCTGCCACGTGGGTCCCAACCATTCAGCTGTTCCTGGTCTCTCTCTGGCCTCTATGCTCCCCAACCCACTTCATCAGGCTTTCTCCTCCCCCCATCTCATTCAGAGCAACTTAGCAATCGCATTTCTAGCTTGGATTCTTGGGTCTCACTTTCCACTTCGGCTGGCTTACTAAAACCCTTCTCAATCTCAGTATATTTGGGGCTCTCCTTCAGTCAAGTTTTGAGAAATGAGCTCTTCTCCACTTTCTAGTAAGTGGACACTGATTAGCCCTAACTTCCAAGCCAGCCATGCCCACCCTAGGCTGTCCCATGGTGTGCTACAGTTATCTTTTTAAACGCCCTTCTCTGACTGTGCAGGTCACTAGGAATGCTCTTGCCTGGTACATCTACCACTGTTTAGAAAATACTCTCAGCAAAAATGATGTCCCATACTCTAAAAGGCTTTTAAATTTTGTTGAATTGTAACATACCCTGAGTATAGAAGTTTTACCTGCGTGCAGCTTTCAACACTCGCACTGAAATCCTGCTCTTCTGCATTTTCTCAATGTCTAGTCTGTATTCCAGTGGCCAAAGAATTCTCACTTATAACAGAAAACAAAACAAAACAAACAACAAAATCTGAATAATTGTGTCTCACCCAATTCAGCAGAGCACAAAGGCTAAATGAAATGCTCTCTTTGAATTTGGCTTTAGGAAGATGCCCAATAATACAAATAATCCTTACTGCCAGAAACTGCAGAATCCATCAATATGAGATTCAATTCTGGCCGTTATATCTTGAATCTGCTTACACTGCTTACAATCCCTTATGTACCTTCTGGAGCAAGATAAGCTTACAGCGCTCTCTCTCTCTCTCTCTCTCTCTCTCTCTCTCTCTCTCTCTCTCTCTCTCTCTCTCTCTCTGTGTGTGTGTGTGTGTGTGTGTTTGTATATGTGTCGTGTATGGGTTTATACATGTTTACGTGTCTAGAGCAAGTGTGAAGACCAGAAATGGAATCCAGTATTTTCCTCAATTGTTTCTCTACCGTGTGTGTGTGTATGTGTATGTGTGTGTGTGTGTGTGTGTAATATTTGCATATTATTTATTTATTTTTGAGCTATAATCTCTCCCTGAACCTGGGGATTCCTGATTGTCTAGACCAGAATCTTCCTCTCTCCATCTCCCTAGTACTGGGATTATAGGCACAGGAGGGCTGCATCCCCGGGCTCAGCTTTTTTTTTTTTTTTTTTTTTTTTTTTTTTGAGACAGGGTTTCCCTTTAGTTTCTAGAGCCTGTCCTGGAACTAGCTCTTGTAGACCAGGCTGGCCTCGAACTCAGAGATCCGCCTGCCTCTGCCTCCCGAGTGCTGGGATTAAAGGCGTGCGCCACCACCGCCCGGCTCAGGCTCAGCTTTTTTATGCAGAGCTTGGGGATGTAGACCAGGCCCTCATGCTTGTGTGGCAAGCAGTTTGCTGAGGGAACTATCTTCCCAGCTCTGGTCAGCCTTCCTTTGTTTCCCTTCCCCTATGTTTTCTGTCAGCTTCCTCAGCTTCCAGTCATCTAAACTTGCAGTTCTCCCGAGGACTCCAACACCAGCTGCTATTCTGTCACCTGAAGGAAGCTCTCTGGACGAGTGAGAATATTGACTCTGAGTGTGAGTGCACTTGAGCTATGTCGTTTCTTCAACTCATCCCAACTTCCTAACAAGAAATGCACCTTGTGAAACAAACGTGCACACATAGCAACGCTGCAAGATGCCTATGTGTTCATGGGAAGCCACGGTCAGGACCTCCTGACTCTAGTCCTTGAAATAAAAGAATCACAACATCTTCATTGCCTCCTTCCCAAGCCAGGGTGTTGGTCATTTTTTGCTACCAGAACTTCCTGTCGAGAAAATACATCTACTGTCTGACCATGCATCCCTTGGGTCTGTTTGCAAAGGGTATTCTAATGGCTACACGATTTGAATCGCTCTGCATTTCCAATGTACCCGCCTCATTATCGTACAGAATCTGTCTGTCCTTTGTTTGGAGTTGTGCATACTGTGAAGGCCAGAATGTCTTACATCTCAGGTGAAAATAGTAGATTTATGAGCTGTCCTCCCGTTCTTGTCTGCCCTCTCCTAAGGCCACAGCCTCGAAAAGCAGTCCCTGAAACCTGTTTGGGTGTCAACTCTGCAATTCTGCTTCTAAAGAACATTTCATAATGAAACCTTAGAAACAAGCACACAGAGGTCTCTCTCCTGACATACCCCCGAAGGTCACATGCTCTAATTCAGCTTAAAGGGACACTAATCATATTCAGCGTGTGAGCAGGGAGGCTTACAGTTGGAGATGACACCATCATTTGCATAGGATGTAAAAATGAAGGACCATTAATTTTATAGCATTAATTGAAGAGCAGAAGTGTTAGACCTCTATAATTATCTTCAGTGAATACATTTCAAAGACATCTCCACAAATGAGGCTTGCGCGTGCGTCTGTGTGAGGATGGAGACACAAAGAGCAGAGCGAGGCCGCCACTTTGTCCTCCTCCAGGGTGCACAGATGAGTGAATCGCTAAGTTAGACGCCTAACTTCAATCTGAATTGCCTCTTCTGTGTGGAAACAAGACGCGTGTGAATTCTAGACTCCCAGGGGATAGTTTGCACAGGAGGAGGCTACCCAGCCTGAATGCCACATTTCAGAGCCACGGAGACAGAGAACAAGAGAAGTGGCAGCTCTAGGGGGTGGGCCATGTCCCCATATGTCCTCTAGCACTCGGCTCTCCATCAATCATAGCTTCGCCGGGACCCAGTACCCTTCCTCCTAGCAGGCCGTTTCCATACCCTGCGCTTACCAGTCCTGTGTGTATTCCCACAGGCTAATGCCTCAGCTCAACAGACATGGGTTCAGATAAGAAATCGCTCGGCAGCGCCAGTCATCTTAGGGATTCGCAGTCCAAGCCCTCTCTCTCTCTCTCTCTCTCCCCCTCTGCCTCTCTCCTCTCTCTCTCTTTCCTTCCCTCCCTAGCCCCTCTCCTCTCTCTCTTCTTCTCACCCTCCCCCTCTCTCTCCCTCCATTTCTCTTTTTCTCTCTCTCTCCTTCTCTTCCCCACCCTCCTCCATCCATCCCCATTTGAGGCAGGGCTTCATGTAGTTCAGGCTGGCTACAAACCTAAAGCCTTGAACTCCTTAATCCTTCTGCCTCTACCTTCGGAGTGCTGGCATGAACCACAATACCCAGTTGGAAAGTAGCATTTCTAAGGATTTCAACAGAATATGATAGGAGTCATTTATAAGTGCCAGTAGTTTTGGAGTCAAAAAAGTCAAAGTAGAATAAAGGATATGGATTAGTGGGGAAGGGGAAAGAAGTGACAAGAAAGGAAAAGCCAGCTGTGTGATTGTGGTGACATTGAGCTGAATCAAAAGCATCTCTCAACTCTCAGGGCTGCTGGGCCATTGTTTTGAGTGCTGAGGTCTTGGGAACAGGAGGAACTGCAAAGGGGAGGTGCAGCCCGAGGCTTAAGAGCTACTTGGGAGTTTTAGTAATTATATTGACATGAAAGACTCATCGCTTTTTAAAAATATGAGCTACCTCTGAACCCTAGAGTCCCAGAATGTCCCCAGGGTATAATTTCAGGTTCCTGAGGGGAAGGTTGGAAGCCAGTGGTGTAAATCTAGTAAGCCTTTAGTTAATGAGCTAACCCGATGCACACGCTTGGTTTAAATGCCCCTGTCTCAGTGATAACCCTGGTGAGAATCTCAGGTACCAGTATATCCCAGAGAGGAAGTGCTTGGGTGCATGTGGGGCTTTTAGGCTGTCTTACCCTATGGAGCATTGTCTCATTCTGTGAGAAGCGTCTCTAGGGTTAAAGGGTTCCTAGGGGTAGTGATGGCTTCCTTTCAATTCTCATATATATATATATATATATATATATATATATATATATATATGTCTCAGCTCAATTTGTCTCTCATTTCATGCTTCATTTACTTAGTCTGGTACAACATTCTTTTCTTCTTTAAGGCTTTCTTGAGGTAGATTGTATATATAATAAACTTTACATAAAGTGTGCAATTGGATGTATTTGAAAACCCACATACACATGCATCAAATACTTCTGTTACTACCCAAAGTTTCCCATCCTCTTGCAATGCTTCCTTCCCTCGTCCCTTGTCCCCAGCAACTGCTGACCTGTTATCAGATGCTGTAGGTTGGGCGCATTTTCTGGACATTTACCTAAATGCAAACACAGATGCTGGTTCCACTCTTCTTTTGCCAGGCTCTTCTCACTTCTCATTCATCAGTATTATATTTTGCTACGCTGCCTGAGACATTACTCCATCATGCGAGAAATAGCTTCAAGCTCTGAGACGGTCCACAGTGTGACAAGATATGTGTCTCACACAGGATGTGAGCATTGACTTTTGTATAATGCTTTGTTCTGAGACATTCACAGAACTGTACAACTAGGCTCCTCATTGGGTTTTAGGAGAAAAGGAGTATGCCTTAGTTTGGGATGGGGGATTAATTCTTATTATTTATTCTTATTTTGTGGTTTACATTCCAAGGACTTGAGGGAGCCTTCTTCAGATCAGTCTACGAACCTGGGTGTGAAGCATGCTCATTTCCTCTGATTACTTCAACAAAGCAGAATGCTGACCTTTTGTGCAGAATGTTAACTAGGCCAGCACACCTGTGAAAGCAACTTACTTCCTGCCAGCTTGTTGCAGGAACAGAAGTACCACATGGAGGAGATGGGACTAAGAGAGACCTCCAAGGCTCTCCTCCTCTATCTGCATCTCAGAGTCAAAACAGCCACATGTGCACACATGCGCATGCACACACACACACACACACACACACACACATACACACACACACACAAAGATCTCCACAGCAGCCACACTGGAGACCAAGGTCTCCTTAAATGTTTCAGGTCACACTTCTACACTTGCAAATGACAGAAATGTAACAAAAAGTAATGAAAGTGACAAACCAAACCAAACCAAAGCAGGCAAGTGACCCAAGCAGTCAAAATTCCTGGGGTTAGCTGGACTGGATCCAGAGGCTCAAGCATGAGCACACCTGGCCCTTTTAGCTCTGCCTTTCCCTGTATTGATTTTCCTCACAGGCTGTTCTCTCTGCTTAGCGATCTCCTGCAGCTTCGGGCTCAAGCCTGATGGCCTCCAGCCTAGGAGATTCTCAACCCACTGCCCCAACAAAAGCAAGACAGGGAGAAGGAAGATGCTGGACAGAGCTTCACTGTGTTTACCCATGGCTGAGGGTAAAAAGAGAGAGATAATCGCACATAGATCGCCGTGAGGAGGATACCTTCTCCCCCCAGGGAAACTACGTACATAAACTAAATAGGAAGGGGGGAGGGGTATAGATTCTGAGCACGTAATATAATGGATAGTGATCACTGGGATTGTTCTGTTTCTAGTTTCTGCAAGCCAGGGCACAGCTGTATTATCAGGACCTAAAATCAAACACACTTCATGAGATCTTGAAGGACGATGCGAAGAAAGGAATCTTGAATGATCTCTGTGGAGGAGAGCTGTGGAGAGGCAGTCATCTTTCGGAAGAAGAGTGACAGTGTCCTAGAGGAAGTACTCTGTGCCAAGTGAGACCCACATACTGTGTTAGCAACAGCAATGGGGTAGGGTAGAGCACGATTGTGGCATTATACGAACATTATTTATAGCTCTATAAACTTTATGACTACATTTTGGCTCTCTGTGAACTGATTAATATGATTAATACATCATATATCTGTATATCTCAGCTCGTACAAGCTGACTGGTTGTTAATGAAACAACAAAGTAGAGGGTTATACTGCTCTGTACAGAGTTTCTGGGACCCACTGCTTCTCCTGGGTTCCTGGCTACCTCCACGTATTGCTATGTCTGCTGTAGAACTCAATAGAAGACTATAGCTACTCTAAGAATCCTTTGACCAATGCATTGATCTCAAGAGTGAATTCAGGCTGTTAAACATATAAAGAAATGAGTTTCTAGTATGGATTTTCTAGTGAAAACCTCAGATAGCATTAAAAGCCAGGTACCAGGAGAAAACTTCTTAATGTTCTTCTAGGAGATTAGCATCCTCTGAGAGTGAGCCTTGGGGATGCTGCAATAGAAGGAATTTAAGTATATGGATGGTGTTAATTCCTCAAGCATACCTCAAATTGCACCAAAGAACTTAATATCTGTACCCAGGACAGGATCATAAGAAGGGGGACCTCTTGGTACTAAGCTAAACTATCCCTCTCAGGTGCAACGCCAAAGCTCAAGTTTGGTCCTAATGTAGTAGCCAAATTACAATGCTAATAGAAAATTATAGCCTTATTGAGTCATTCATGTCAAAGTTAGGGCATACTTAATGGAGGAGAAAAGAGCATTGGGAATTTAATTTAAAGGCATACAAAATGTTTTCACTGACTCAAAGAACCCTGAATTGTTATTGGTTCTAAACATCTGGCTTATCACCAATGGGCAACTGGACTTGCAGAATGGTGGGATATCCAATGGTGAAGTCTCAGCGAGAGTGTAGGCTGGATAATAGCAAGCTAGGAGTAGTCTGTGTAGCATATGGTATATCCTCAGATCCATCATGTATTTTTGGTGCTCTTTGATCTCTTATACCATAAAATGCATGGACTCAGAATCAAAAGGTAGAAGCTGAAAAGGTACAGTAAATCAAACAACCCTACTGCAGAAGTTCTCTTTTCAATCCCTGTAGTTCTTGGGTCTTCCAGCTTAAAGGACTTAATGCCCAAGGGAAGAATTGTCCTGCTGAGAAAGGGAATGCTGCTGTAGAATTGGAAAGTTAGACTCCTCCTGAAGAGGGTCTAGTGTGGACTCTTTGTGCCCCTGCAAAATCAGGCAACAAAATGGGTTTTCAATATTGGAATTGGTTCTTATTGACATAGAAAAATAGAGAGTTATATAATTCTGTACAACAAATATACAGCTTTGTACAAGAGGGTTTCTGGAACTGCAGGGATCCTCTGGGCACCTCCATATAGTGTCATGTCTGGGAGTAGAAGACCATAGCAAAAATATATCAGTAGGATCACCAAGAGGCATTCCCCACTCCCAAATGAAGGCTGAAAGAGTCTCTTCGTGGGAAAAGGGCCCTTACCTGCTAGTTTTAAAGAGGCTTTGTTGCTGTTATTTTTCAAGCATAGCATAATTATGATGAAGGATGTCATAAAATGCACCCATGGCCATATGATTGCTTGCAGAAATGATATCATAGATCCTCATTTGTGCTCCTTGCAGTACACAGGTGCGTCAAGCTATTCTTCATCCCCTTTCTTTTTTCTACCTCCTCTTATTTCTACAAAACCGAATGGCTTATTTTTGCAAAAGCCTGGCTCGTGGAACATCAAGATAGATTGACTCAACCAAAGAAGGTGTGCATCCCCTGGTGACCTGAGCCTAGAACTCAAAAACGTGTGAACGGAGAAAGCTCTAACTCACCGCTTTGCAGGAGGGGTGTGCCATTTCTTAGTCGTGAAAAGTACTACTACAGGATGTTAGGCAGTAGCATTTGTTCTCGTAGGTATTGTTACTCTAGGTTAGAAGAAGCAGATAGGAAGATGGGGTGGCTGAAAGGTAGAGAGATGCTATGGGTGTCTTTTACACCAAAGACCACCATTTTCCTCTAGTATTTGAAAGGCCTTTCACTGCTCAAGGTAGGGGTTGGAAACTTGCTTTTTCTCAGCTGGAGACGAGCCATGTGACCAGATGTGACATGTAGGATTTCATCTTGACTTCAAGAGTGTCACAAAGGGGATGTGTGAGGAAGGTACTTTGGTCCAGGAGGCAGAGACTCATTACATTATCTTAATGGCATCAGAGCCAGCAGTTCTGGCTGTTGTAGTTCACACCATTTTGCTCGGTGGGGGGATGATGTCATCTGTTTCACAGATCACCCCAGTGGTGCACCCTGAAGACTGCTCCTGTCTTCACCAACCCCACCTCGATTCTATGGCCATCTAGAAATTTTCTGCACTACCAAAAATTCATTACCAAGTTCCTTTTTCTGCTTCACTTAGTTGAAGTTGGTTGGTTGGTCCCTGCTAAGGACTGTCACTGAGAGTCAAAAAGGCTTTTCCTGTGTGTCACAGCCCCTGCTGAAAGGCACAGAGAAAAGAATCTTCTATTCCTGTAGATGCAGCTGTATCCCCATTGTCCCCTGCTCAACACTCTGGACACACATCAGGTAAAAGGAAGTGGTTAAACTCAAGCAATTCTTTGCACAAAGGGACATTAGCACAGGGAAAGCCCATCTGTTTGGGGACACTAAATCTGCTGGCAGTCCACGGGATATCACACACCCAAAGCAGGGACTCTAACTGTGAAAGCCTAATTCTATAGACAAATTGTATTTGCCCCTTCTGGCAGCCTAGTGGGATACATTGCTGTGCACAGGGGCTGTGCATTCCATCAGTCTGCAGCATAGTTGGACTAAATCTGAGTTTCATACTGGATTGGGGGAAAATCCTGAAACAGCTTATCCCCAAAGAACAAAAAATGTGTTTTCAGCTCAGAATTCCTAGAAAGCCCTTAAAAAAAAAAACTTCAAGGTTTTTAGCTAAGAAGAATGCTTACTAAGCCAGGTTTCTAAGGATTCCTGATTGTCATTTATCAGGTGCTCAAAATGAATTTTTCTTGTAATTTGTGTTTTTAAGGTTCTGGAGTTGGGACTTAAAACCCTCCAGTCCGTCAAAGCTCATGTCATCCCGGGTTAGTGGATTAGAACGAAGGCCATTATCAAAAGGATAGCTTGTTCTTTGATTACTCACACGTACGAACTATCTTTCCTTTATAGCCCATTTTAGTACAAGTGCCCAACATCCGCCTGCTTTGCTGGTACCATATGGTGTTGATGTAGGTTTATTTAGGCTCTGTGTTATCTGGGGAGCTGAAAAATGACTGGGGAGTTAAGCAAACTCTTACCTCCTGCTGGCTTCGTTGCTTGCTTATGCTGCACTGTAAATAAATCACTGAGCCCCTGAGCCTCTGTTTTCCCATTTAGAGAATGGGATGGGTGAATGTCTTCTTTGCAGGCTCTTGGGAAGCCAGGGAGTGTGAAGGTCTGTTGCATGCCGGAAGGCTAAGAGCTGTTAGAGACAAATGCATGCAGTAGTGGTGTCTGGGAGAAGGTAATGCAAGCCTGCAAAAGAGAGATAGTGCCTCTCCCTAGACTCATTATTCAGAGAGCTCAAAAGCAAGCATGGTCCCTTTCTCATTTCTCTCCAGAGGATTTCCTGTCTTTCCTCTGGGATTAATTGATGGTAGGCACCCAAATTCCACATCCTCAAAGGGAGGAAATGCATCTTACTCCCATCATTGCTTTCTCTCCCTTTGCCTTGTTCAGAGACAGTAAGGAGAAGAGCTGTAGTTTTGAGGGTTAACCTTGCAGACTCAAAGGTGTTTGCACAAAGTGTCAGGGCTCAGCTTGTCCCACCTCCTGTCTTCACAGAGCTGTCTTTTTGAGAAGACCAGTTGGGACAAGGGATGGGGAACTCATTGTCTCTCCTCCTGATAAGCTTGCTAAAGAGGCGCAAAACCATCCATACCAGTTAAGGTGAAGGCTGCAGTCTATAATGAAGAGGCCCAACTACACAGTGACTTATGAACACACACCCCACCGTCTCTTGGAGCACACTAGCCCAGACCAGTGGTTATCTCCTCTTCCCATCTGCCCTGGCATTCTGCCATCCTGAGTACAGTTCTGCTCATGATGTGAAATATCAGAGCAGGGCATTTTTGAACACTGTTCTGCTTAGTCAAAGATGCTCGGTGGTGATGGGTCACCAGTGGAATATTTTATCTCATCTTCAGATGTCTGTTTCAATGGGATCAGAAACATTTCCCTGTTTTCAATGATGTTTGGCTCTTCTTATTGACAAGAACATTGGGCAGTGGCTTTCCCAGGCCCAAACTTCTCACAGTCCGTGGTCCTCTTCCCTAACCCCGTTCCCTGGAGGCTTGGAGACAGGTATGTGAACCTGGTCAACTAGAGCTTTAGATCTGGTGAAGACACCCACAGGATAAGAATGAACAAATCATGGGTAAAGTGCCCTCAGTGGAGACATTCAGGACAGCTCTCAACACCAAGAGAATGACGCTGTCTCAGGAAAATCACGATCAGGCTTTTGAAAGAAAAGGGGGTCTCAGCTCACTATAAGCTAGCTGACTGAATAAAACCCGTGAAGCAAAGGAAATGGTTTTTGGGCCAAAGAATACTAACAAGTCAGCAACATAAACCACAGCAAATCCAAGCAATCCCTTCCTCAAACCTCAGAACAAATGAAATCAAGAATACAAAAATGGAGGTTTCAGAGGATAAACTTATGCCGAACATAATCGCAGGTCAGTTCTTTATGAGCCCTGATTTGCCACCTACGATATTAGGGTCTAATTTTCAAAGCAATGGGAAAATTACTAAAGAAATGTTTAAAGCGTGTATTATAAGACTTCTGTGTTGTAAAAAGATGGATCACTCACAGATGAAGAAAAGGTAAGGCATATCAAAGCCACTAGGGTCAGATTTACATAAAGTACCAAGTAAAATTACAGACTCTTGGTCTCTCCATCGTGTTCTTGCTGAGTTGGAATTTCCAAGCATAAGCCCCACAACCTACACTCGTACACATAAGACATTCTCGAAGTAATTTGGATGTCTACTGGGTGCTTAAACATCAGTGGTGGCAGAATCTCAGGAACAAGAGCCTAAAAATGGGGTGACAAAAGGGGCGTCCCAGGTACCGATGGGCAGGGCGGAGAAAGCACTCATCTTAGGCATGGAGCTAGGAATCTATGGCGCTGAGAAAGCCTTGATCCCAAGAACAGCAGCTGTGACTCTTCTCCCACAGAGGTCAACAAAGGTCACTCTGCTTAAATGTAGAAACTATTCTGCCTCTGAACAGGCTGTGGACTCCAAGAAGCCTGTTGAGGGGATATAGATAGGATGGGGCACATAGGCAGGTTCTAGCATGGAGCTGGGAACACTTGAGTGGCACATTCTAGCAACACACTACACCTTTGGAGGCTTTAAAAATCTGCTTGTTTTGTCACTAAGTGAACTTCTCATTCATCCTGTGGCTTGGAAAGTTGACATTGATGAGGACAGAGACATCTTGGTTGGTGCATCTGCAGTCTGCCTGCCTCAAAGAAAGGTCATAATGCTCCTCTTGCTGCCAGACTTGGAATCAGTAAGCCATAATCAGAAGACTGGAAGGCGTCATGCATAGAGACAGCTGAAGCCTACATGGTTGATGCTCAACCGGAAGAGCGTCCACTCCTGCAGAGACCACTCTTACCTGCATTTCTGCTGGGGTGGTTGTTTTAGCTTTTATGTGTCTTCTCTGCAGGTGGGTTGTTTGAGTATCCATACTGCAATTTCCTTGGCTGAGTACCCAAAGCCAGTGGGGTGCAGATCCAGGAATAGAATCTAACCTTCTCACCACAGCCTGCCACAGACTTGTCCAGTGACCTCAGAGCATGAATGACCTTTTCCCAAGTCATAGAATGCTAAAGACAATAGGAAGGCGTTTCAAATAGTGTTCTTCCCCATCGTTAGCTGTCATAACACTCAGAGCCTTGCTTAGACTTAGAACACCCTATTTGCTCTCATTTCAGGGCAATGAGGCTCATAACAAAGAAACATATCCACAATTGGGTTAACTCAACACAGAAGTTTTTTCTCTTTCTTCTAGCAGCTCCTGGAAAGGGCTCAGTTGGTTGTTGATGGAATGTGGGTAGGGACTTGCTTCCTACAGTCATTTAAGGATTCAGGATGGCAGAACCTAAGTTGCCTTCGACCTTTGCTTCCAAGGTCGCTTGGGCATTTCCCAGCCAGGAGAAAAGGAAACCTGAAGGATGGGACTTCTGACATCCAGACCCTAAGTAACTAGCTCACTGCAAGGAAGCTAGTTACAAACCCACACCAAACCAAAAAAGGAGGCAAAAAATGCAGAGAAAATAAATCATTTTAAACAAATAAGAAATCCTGAGAAATCTGTAGAATAAAATGAAGATGCTTTTTAGGAACAGGTGTGGAAAATGTCAGTGGAATCTGGAGGCTCTCTTTTGGCTTATTACCTATAATTTCCAGCTCATTCATGCACTGTCCATTCATGAACTATAAAACTCCCTCTCCAGTTTTACTTCTTTTATGTGTATGTCTAGTGTATGCATGTATGCCACATGTATGCATGCATGCCACATATATGCACTGCCTACAGAAACAAGAAGACATCAGATCCTCTGGAACTGAGTTACATGTGATTGAGCCGACCGGTGTGGGTGCTGAACCCAAAGACAGGTCCTCAGTGAGTATTCGGACCTCTGAGCCATCTTCCCAACCTCTATTCAGCTCTTTTTAGCATGCTCCGTTGATCTGCCTGTCCTCCATTGCTCCAGTACTGGGATTCCAGTCATGGACCACCACACCCAGCTTTGTATGGGTTCTGGGGGTTGAGCTCAGGTCCCCGGCTTTCCAGTAAGCACTTACCAACTGAGCTCTCTCTCTCATCAGCCTCTGCCATGCGCCTCTTTATCGTCCCTTGATAGTTCATTTACATTCCACTCGATTTACATGTTTCTATTCCTCCTTGTTCTGAAGCAAGTTTAAGGCAGCCTGCTAAATGCATATGTATCACAAAGTCGAGTAAAACTAGAACATGAGAGAGTAAGATTCTTTGGGGAATCCAGTTCCTGTCTAAGAAACCTGACTACTCTGAAATTGCCATGTTGGGCAGTACAAAACTACCCATGGCGAATGATCTGTCGGTAGCTTCTCACTGCTCCAGGTATCAGACTTATGAACAAAGAAACAATTCTTGGCAGTTCAGCCCAGAGTACAGCCAATGAAGCAGGATGGAGAAATCTAAGCAGTAGCAGGAAGCCAGAACCAAGGAATAGGGCAAGTCTTCCTAGGTGTGTCCAGCCACGTGAGCCATTCCTGTTGAGACCTCAAACATGATGAAGGTGATATGAGTCCCACCCATATTTCCTGATAATTTAGACCCAGAATCACATTCAAGGTGCTGTGTCGGGCGTGGAGGTGCAGGGATGATTAGGGCTTTGTTTAACCCTCATAGAGTATAGCATGCAAGGCTCTGAGGAAACAGAAAGCTAAGAGTTGTACATCGTAGTTCTGGGTTTAGATAAGATCGAATAATCACACAATGTCCCTCTCAGCTAGAAAACTCACAGAATGCATTAGGGGCTTTGAAAATATTGACCTCAGGACACTGAATGGGCTAGAATTCGAAGTACCATTATTTTTCCTGATTTTATTCTTCAGGCTGAAGTCCACGCAGCCCAGCACCTGGCAAAGGTATGCATGGGCCAGCCATCTTGTTCCAGCTTGAACAGCAAGAACGAGCTCTCTTGATATTTTCTCTAGGTTTTTGGTTCTTCCCATTTCCGCATACCTTACTGTCAAGCAAGGTGTCATGCTGGCATCAACCCAGAGGCTCATGGGACTAAAATCTACAGGAGGGTCATCTCCCTCTGCTCAATGGATCTGTGGGGAACTACTGCTGTTTTCATTTTCATATCTGGTCCTGGTCACAGCTACGGGAAGTGCACACAAGAGTGGGTTATATAGAACACCACGCGGAGTTAAAACAGGAGCCTGGTCAGTGGGAAGTATCTGAGTGATGGCAAACCTTTTACAAATTCTAGGGCTTACCTTGAAACTACAGCATGTGACCGTCACCCTAAAGAGCATACCGGTACTCAGAGAGTGAAT
Source organism: Arvicola amphibius (assembly GCF_903992535.2). Lineage (NCBI taxonomy): Eukaryota > Metazoa > Chordata > Mammalia > Rodentia > Cricetidae > Arvicola > Arvicola amphibius. The sequence continues at coordinate 40,887,180 of NC_052049.1, read as the reverse complement.
CGTGAGATAATCCACCACCCAGGTCTCCAATTAGCCAATGAGGAGCACACATATGGGACAAATCTAAATGTCAGTGCAAGGTCTTCACCAACCATGAAAATATTCTAACACAAATTCATCAGTATTCTCCATAGGATTTAGAAAAGGCTCAGAGTTCAGTCCCGTAAACTTAAAGTATCCAGAACACGATCCAAATTCATCAGCATACAAAAGCCCTCAAAAGTCTCACTCAGCTTGCACGATGTCAGTCAATCGATGTGAATGACAAGACCGAGAATGGAAAGAACTGTCCTAAAATTGCTCCCTCGAGGAAGAGTAAAAAATTAATGCCATAATATTCTTAGCAAAGAAATAAAATAAACCACATGGACGTTTTAGTTGAAGAAACACCTAAAGATTAAAAACCCACTAGACGGGCTCAAGGCCAGGTTGGAAATGAAGAAGGAAGAGAAAATGAAGTAGAGGAGAGACTAGTAGAAATTATCTTAATAACAGTAAAGGGGGGAAGTATTGAATAAAAACGTGTAACCCCCAGAATTGGATACATCAAGAGGCATAATATCCCTGTCATCAGAGTCTCAGGGGAGACAATAGAGATTGAAGTAAAGAAATAATATTTGAAGAAATAATGCCTCAAAACATATCAGTTTGGTGAAAAGCACAGTCTGCGCTCACAAAACTAAGCAATCTCAAATAGAATCATTTTTTTTAAAGGCATGCCCAGAAAATAATATAATCAAACGACTGCAACCGAATGGCAAAGGAAACAGCCCCTGGTGGCCGGCCTTGTTACTAAGTCAGGGAGGCCAGATGGAAGTGGTGCAAATGTTTGAAGTTGAGAAAGAAATACATCTCAGAGAAGAATACCCACCCAGAGGAAGTGTGCTCAGAGGGGACATGAAGGCATCCTCACAGGAGGGGAACTAAAAGTGTGCTGTCGAGTGGCCTGCTCCAAAGGAGTTGCTTAAAACGTCTTGTTGTTCTTTTTGTTTGGCTTTTTTTGTTTGTTTTTTGTTTTGGGAGGCATTTTTAGGGAAAAGAGAAATGATACTATAAGAAAATGTATGATATAGTGACTGGAGACAATGTTCAGAACAGGTGCATGCCACACAAACATGAGGACTTGAGTTCATATCCCCACAGCCATGTAAAATGTCAAGCAGGGTGACACACACCATTAATTCCAATACTTGGGGTGGGAGTGGTGCACAGAGACAGGAGCACCCCTGGGGTTCACTGGCCAGTCAGTCCCAACAAATCAACAAGGTGTAGACTCAGTGAGAGAGCCTGCCTAAAAAACAACGAAGACAGTGATATGTGTAATATCTGACCTCCACACTCATGTGCTTATACATAGGTGCAAAGCAGAACACATATGGAGAGAGAAACAGAGAGAGAAAAACTTTATTATATTATAAATAAAGAACAATAGATTGTAAATACCTGAATTAATATAAATACATTTCAGAAGGTCTCACCGTGTAGTAATAAAATACACAACTATGATACTGTAAAGGTTTAGAGTGGTAAACATTCTGTTTTGTTTTGTCTTTTTGTTTTTTTTTTTTAAAGACAGGGTTTCTCTGTGTATCCTTGAATGCCCTGAAACTCACTCTGTAGGTCAAGCTGGCACTGAGCTCAGGATCTACCTGCCTCTGCTTTCCAAGTGCTGGGTTTAAAGGTGAAGTAGGAGTCAGGAAATAAAATGAAGAATAAATGATAAAAATGGACATAAGTAAAGCATATGAAACATAACACTAAATATTATGATCAACTGAGTGGTGGTGGTGGTACATGTCTTTAATTCCAGAGCTCAGGAGGCAGAGACAGATGGATCTCTGTGAGTTTGAGGTCAGCCTGGTCTCTGTGATCTCCAGGACAGCCAGAGCAACATAGAAAGAGACCCTATCTTGAAAAAAACATATATATATACATATATATATACACATATATATATATACACACATATATATACACATATATATATATATGAATGATCTATAGACACCAAATAAAAGGCAGATATTGTTACAATAAGAACATAGTACAACTATATTCTATCCATAATTTACTTTAAAGTTTTGTTAAAATGCAAATTATGATGTTTATGTATTGTGAAAGACATTAATGACAAAAGCAGATATAGTCAAAGTAAAAGGGCAGAAAAAATACCATGAAAAAAGCTAATTCAAAGAAAGTTTGAAGGGCTGTATTAATGTGGGACAAAATAGACTGCATACCAAAGAAAATTAGCATGGGTAAGAGGAATATTGCACAATTATAATAGGACCAATTCACTAAGAAGGAATAGCATTTTAATAAATGTGCATATCTAATTACAGAGTCAAAATACATTAAGCAAAAGTGACAGAACAGAAAGGAAAACTAGATGGATTCTAAATTATATTTGAAGACTTGAACTTTTCTTTTTTCAGTATCAAGAGAAGTTGCATTTAATGGCCCAGGCTAAAGAATGGACAAGCACTGCAACTGAGTTCCTTCAACAGACCATCCCCCTAAAAACAAGAAATTCAGACCTTTCTGTGAACACATGAAATGTTACCAAGGTAGGTCATATCTGTGTCATAATACACACATTAACGCATTTTTAAAAATTCAAGTCATTAAACTATGCCCATTGATGATCATTGAATTAAAATAAAAATCAACAACCATACAAGAAAAGGAATTTTTTTATACTCAGAAATTAAGTCATGATTTCAAAATAGTTCATGGTTCAAAAAGACACTCCTGAGACAATCGTTTTCTGGTTTTCTTTTATTGAAAATAGATTTTTTTCATAACATTCTGATTAAAGTCTCCCCTCCCCAAATTCCCCTGAGATTCCCAAGCCCCCAACCATATCCACATCATTTCTGGTCTGTACTCAGAAAACAGCAGGCCTCTAAAGGGTAATAATAAAGTAAGGTGAGACAAAACAAATTAGAATAGAATTAAACAAACAAGTGAACAGAAGAAAAATAGTCAAAGAAAAAGTGCAAGAAACACACATAGCTGCAGATACAGATGTTTGGACACACAGGAATCCCATTAAAATAAAAAACCAGAAGGCATCATAAATATGCAAAGGACCTGTAAGGTAGGGAAAAAAATGACCTTGACAAAACGTTGTGAGAGAAAGAGCCTCCAAAGATGCCACTGAGGTTTTTTTTTTTGTTTGTTTGTTTGTTTTGTTTTTTTTGCCATCTATGACTGGGCATGGGACCTGCCCTTAATAGTGGTTTGTACTTCTAGTGAGACTCTATTTTTCATTTGTGAGTGGTTATCAGTTGGAGATAGCTTCCGGGTTAGGAATGGGGGCTTGTGTCCATTTCTCCCCTCAGCAATGGGACCCCATCTAGCATAGACCCATGCAAGCCCTGTGTACGCTGCTAGTCTCTGTGAGTTCATATGCACATCGGTCTGCTATGTTTAGAAAGCCATGTTTTCTTAGTGTCCTCCATCTCCTCTGGCTCTTAAAATCTTTCTGTTCCTCTACCATGGGGTCCTCTGAGCCCTGAAGGGATGGGTTAATGGAGCTATCCCATTTAGGACTGAGTGTACCAAGGTCCCTTAGTTTCCCTATATTGTCTAGCTGTTGGTATCTGTATTTGTTCCCATCTATTGCAGGAGGAAGCTTCTCTGATGATGGCTGAGCAAGACACTGATCTATGAGTCTAGCAGAATGTTGCCATGAGTCATTTTTATTGCTATGTTCTTTTAGCAGAAAAGTAGTATTTGGTTTTCCCCTAGGTCCCTGGTCTATCTGGTCTCAGGTCCTTGTCCACCCCAATAGTGCAGGGGACAGGTTCCATCTTATAGAATGGGCCTTAGATCCAATTAGATATTGGCTGGTTACTCTCACAAGCTTTGTGTCACAATTGCACAAATAGCACGTCTTGCAGGCAGGTAAGCATTGTAGATTAAATGATTTATAGCTAGTTTGGTTTCTCTTTCTTCTCTGGTAGTAATAAGAGTTCTTTCAGTCCAATGAACACTAGACCATCCATGGGGGAGAAGGCTCTAGGTAGGCATCAGCTCAACGACTTCATTTTTCATAACTTGCGTAGGTGTTGTCTTCAGGAATAGGGCCTTGCCATCAATTTGTAGAGAACAATCAATAGCCTTGGCAATAGCCTGGGTTTGGGCAATTCAATTAGATGTTGACAAGACATAGCCAGTTGGGACTCTGTCACACCTGTTGATTGGAGATTTCATTTACATTGCTTTACACATGTATGCATTTTAGGAAGCTTCTACTATGTTGAGCTTTCATAGGACTCCTCAAAGTTCTAAATATTTTAAAATAGATGTGAACAAAAATACAGAATGGCAAAATTTGAGGATGAAACAAAACAGGATCTAGGAACACATTGATAATAGTAAGTGGTAGAATCTGAAAAGAAGAAAGGGTGCAAATCAATACTTAATCTGACAATTGAAGCAATTAGAAAACAAGAGAACAATGAAACCAAGCATACAGAAGAAATATTATAATAAAGATGAAAGCTGAAATCAATAATACTGAAAATAAGAAAAATCAATGGAACTAAAAGCTGGATCTTTAAAAGATCAATAAAATTCATTAATCTTTAGCATGGTGTCAAAATAAAAGGCCAGGACATATGAAGGAATGCTATCAGAAGCAAGAGGGCTGACAAACCCTCCAGTCAAGAACAGAAGGGCAAGGGAACTCTTATACCAACTGAATGGAACAGACCATGTCCCTAGCAATCCCAAAGTACAGACTTCACACAAATGAAGTGGGTAAGCTCAACTGTCTCATAGCCACTACAGAAATTAGATTTATTGTTAAAACACCACCCAATCTCCAGGCCTAAATGGCTCCACTAGTTAACAAGAATAGAAGAAACACACACACACACACACACACACACACACACACACACACACACAGACAATGTATTTCAGGAACTAGAAGATTAGTACACTTGCCAGCTTATTTCAAAGGGCTAGCATAACACTGATACAAATCAGATGGACAGTATAGGAAAACCACAGACTACTATCTTTCCTAATCTTTTACATAAAAACTATAATAAAAGCAAATCAGATTACACAGCATACAAAACAACACACAAAAATATATTCTGATTGCCGCAATGTGGAACTAGAATTAAAAATTTCAAAAGGAATACAATTTCTAATGCCTTCCTAAAACTAAAATACTTGGGTATAAAAATAACAAACATTTTCAGCATCTATATGGTAAAAACTGCAAATTTCTGATTAGTGAAAGCCAACCAAAATAGCTAGAATTCTATACTATACTCATGGATTGAAAGACATACAATATTAAATATGTCAGGTGTCCCCAAATGGATCTACAAATAATACATTCATGTGGAAAGACAATGGAGACAGAAAAGCCAAAATAAACTTGAAAAAGAGGCATACTGGCTGATTGTAAAAAAAAAGCTAGAATCATCATATCTACAGTTAGAAAAAATTAGACACATAACTCAGTGTCCAAAGACAGAAAGCCACATAAATACAGTGACATTTAAATATGATTATTGGCAAATATACAAATAATTTGATGAACATGGATAATTATCTCATGAATGATGTTTATTTTTTTGGAGTTAGTCACTATAATAGTTTCAAAATCATTGTGAAATTCAAAAAGTAAAAATAAAAAAAGACCCTTAGTTGTAAACGTCACATTTAACTTGAAAATCAATGCAAAAATCATCATAGGTCTAAACTTGAACGTATCAAAATATTAAGACATTGTAAGAACACACTGGAGAAAGCCCATGAATCGTGGTTAAACAAATACTGCCTAGGCATCTCATCAGAGGCATAATCAATTAAGTTAAGAATGAATAAACAGCTTCATCAAAACTAAACAAAATTATATTGAGAAAAGTGAAAAGGTGAGCGCCCATGATGTGGAAACATTTTCAGATCGCAGGTCTGACAGGGATGTCTATACAGAATACTTAAGTAATTCCTGAAGATCAGCCACAAACTAATAATCGAAAAGCAACTTAGAAGCCAGTGAACCATCAATAAGCACTTCACCTTTGGTGGAAATGTTAAAACAGAGACATAGCACACAGAACACGTGGGTGAGAGCTGGTAAAACAAAATCAGTGTGTGAGGAGGAAGAACATATCTCTGACATTATGAGCAGGGTGTGTATGGTATAGGGTGGTGTGTGTGTGTGTGTGTGTGTGTGTGTGTGTGTGTGCAAGTGTGTTGTGTGAAACATTACAGCCACTCTGGAAAGCAGCTTGGCCATTTTTCAAAAATTCAAACACATGTGCAGTGTATGTGTTAGCAATTTCACTTCAAATTTCAGCTAGCGGATAAATAAACCGAATACATCCTTACAAAAAAAATAGTACTATTATAAAAATATATGGTGGGCCCCAGATGAACCTCAAAGGCGTGTTAAGTGAAAAGAGCTAATCTCTACCTGTTACATACTGTGTCTATGCATGTCATGTCTTCAAAGCCAAAACTTTACTGGTGGGGACCATATTAGTGGTTGTCATTAGTATGTGTGGAGAAAGGATGGTGACAACAAGAAGAAAGAGAAATTCTTTACTTTATGGTAATTTTCACTTGTTTTGTTTTACTTTTTGAGACTGGGTCTTACTATGTAACCCTGGCTGGCCTGGAATACTCCATATAAATGAGGCTGATTCTAAGTGCGCTGTGATAACCTGCCTCTGCCTCCAGAGTGCTGGGATGCCAGTCATGTGCGCATCTTGCTGTGTGTTAATGAAAAGAAAAATACATTTTAAAAAACCACAATGTTAAAAAGTACACCTATACGATAACCTTTAAAGACAACAACAACAACAACAACAAAAACCAAACCAAAGTAATTGAAAGAACAGGAGAGCAGAGAATTCCGAGAGGGACAGAGCCTCACAGTTAAGCTTTGCCGAGAGCGTGAGGGTGAAGAGGACCAGCATCTGGTCCAGGTCTTTCTCTTCATCCATGTTGAAATGGGCACATGTATGCTGGCAGATTGATGGAGGTGCTGATTACTTCTCCAGGAGGAAGACAGTGTTAGCTGACCTCTCTCCTGTAACATCTCTGGGCATCTTTACCATGCCCCATGAGCCTGTCATCAACTCCCAGCCTGCCCTCATGTACCAGAAAACTCTTCCACGAGTGACATCTCTATGAAATCCGAGATGGGTATTATTATTATTTTTATTTTATGAAGGAGGACTAGGCTACCTTATTTCACTAAAATCAAGTGCCACAGGTGAGAACTCTTAACTTGTGTTGCTCATTCATTCATTCATTCATTCATCTAAAAGTATTTATCAACTAACTATATACATGATGGGAAATGATAGCCTCTACTCAGTTAAATTCCTTCTAAATTCCATATATATACACATATAAAGGTATATATATATACATATATAAAGGTATATATATATGTGTATGTACATACACACACATATACATATATCTTCAAACAGGGTATTAAATGACAGCTTTGTAGCCATAAGAAGAGAGTAGCAGTTGTAACAGGAGCGGAGCTTTAGCTGTTGAAAAGACCTAAGACATCACAGAAGAGGTGTTGTGGTGGTCAGATTTGTCACTGCTGAGACAAAGTGCCCAATACACACAATTTAAGGCATGGATGGACATTTTAGCTCACAGTCTCTGTGGTTTCAGTATCTGGCTACTTGTGCCCAAGTGCTTGTCCAGAACATCATGGCGGTCAGGAGCTTCTCCTCAGAGCTAATAGAAAACAGGAGAGGAGTCCAGTTTGGGTTCCTTGGTTCTATGATAGTCTCATGGTACCTAATAACAAATATGTACCAAGTGTCAATCTTTTAGATAATGATCTTCAATTAGTGATAGGTATTTGATAAGCACATTTTGATTTTTGATTGACTAGAAAATACATACATATATGTATATATGTATATCACACACACACACACACACACATATATATACATATATATATATATATATACTATATATATATATAGTTTTGAGGGTGAAAAGGAATATAGGAAGAAGTCTGAATAACCCAGGGTGACTGTGTTGTATCTCCCATGCTCCATCATCCCTGTGGTCACCAGGGGTCTCACCTGCCCTGTGTGTCGCTGTTTTCTCTTGGTGCAGGTGCATTTTCTTGGTGTATGGCAATTAGGAGCCCTGCCTGGTATTAGAATAAGGAAAGAAAAACTGCTTAAGTGCAACTGCACAAAGTCATTATGAGATGCTCTCAAAGCCAGTAATTACTACTGCAGCTTTTCATGGAAATCACTATTAGTATTTTTACTTAAACTACAACTGTGTTTTGTTACTTGACACAAAACGCTTTTGAGAACATCTGCCCACAATTGGATTCCTTTCCAAGCATTTCCTTGGAAAAAGAGAAAAAGGATATATACATCAGGGGGTAATTTAATGCTTGTAGTTAAGACCTTGAAAAGGATCCATTGTAAGGCAGAAAAGCCAAAGGGAATGAATTATGAAACACACAGGATCGTTTCTGGTTGCCCTTGTAAAGCAAAGCTGGGGATCTGCCTTGAACACAAGGACCTTCACAATTGACCTTTTACAAACCCGAGAGGTTATAGTCCACATTGGGAAACCGACATGCTATTGATGAGCAAGAATGATTTGTGAATGGCCAGCTGCAGACATGAGGATGGGAAGCATGAGAAAATATGGAAAAGCTGTGAGCCTAGGGACCTGGGGAACTGACTTGGTAACCGCGGCCAGTCATTTCAGTGAGCACTCAGAGGAAACTAGAGGGGAGGTAGCTTTTCAGAAGGGGATCCACAACAGCAGACAATGTGTGTGACGGTGGCGGCCTGCAGTCTTTGGCTACAGGGTGTGGCAGGTGGCAGGTGACTGGAATTAAATGCATTTAGAATCTGAGTTGCAACCGGTGTGGAATGAGAGCCATTTAGATTCCCCTAGAGTCGGGCAAACTAGCTATGACTCTGACAACAAGATGGATAAATTATTATCCTGATATCTCAAAATCAGGCAAGAGCTGGAGAGCTATTTCAGCAGCAATGACAGAAACAGGTCAGGCTCGAACTCAGCCAGAGCTGGGTCACAAATATGTCTAGTATTTTATGCAAAACACTGTTCAGCCATTCCTCCGGCAACATAAAAACAGTAAGAGACAGTATTTATATGACTTCGGAAGAACTCAAGAACTCAAGGACACCTGAAATCAAGAGAGTCAGTGGGTAAATACAGATTTATCTTTATTCTTTTAAGTTCTATTATCTTAGACTCCAGGTCAGCTTTCAAAGTGACATATACTCCGTTACCCAGCCTTCAAAGCATCTCTTCCCTTCCCAACTACACGGTGACTTCTACTCCAACCTCCTGAACCGTGCTGTTCACTCCCTAGATAATACTGTGCATTTCCTTGCCCCACAGAGAGGACTGGCACCCTGGTTACTTATTAATTATAATTTCACATATTTTCCTTACAAATAAAACCATAGTTTTGTTTGGCAACTCAACCTCTCTCTCCAGACCATGCGCTTCTCTGAACAAATTATGGCAATTGCGCTGTTCTGCTCAATCCTTTCTCAAGAATAGACTTATGATATTATACTGTGTTAAGAACAGTGGAGGAATCCATTGGGAGGATTTTAAGATAGGTTCCCTAGATTTGAAAAAGGAATACATGTGGGAAAGGGTGACCTATCATGTCCATGTGTGTTTGGAGTTATAAAATCTTGCAAAAGACAACAAAAAGAAAAAGATAGGGGCTGGAGAGATGGCTCAGAAGTTAAGAGCATTACCTGCTCTTTCAAAGGTCCTGAGTTCAATTCCCAGCAACCACATGGTGGCTCACAACCATCTGTAATGGGGTCTGGTGCCCTCTTCTGGTCTACAGGCATACACAGACAGAATATTGTATACATAATAAATAAATAAATAAATAAATAAATAAATAAATAAATATTTAAAAAAGAAAAAGAAAAGGACTATAAAAGACCCAGGGAGTATATAGCACTGGTGTCATGGAATGTCTTAGTTAGGGTTTCTATTGCTGTGAAGAGACACCATGACAGCAACTCTTATACATGAAAACATTTATTTGTGGTGGCTCACTTAAAGTTCAGAGGTTTAGTCCATTAACATCATGGCAGGAAGCAAGGCGGCATGCAGGCAGACATGATGCAAAAGAAGGAGCTGAGAATTCTTACGTCTTGACTCACAGGCAACAGGAAGTGGTCTGAGGCACTGGGTGTGACTTGAGCATATATGAGACCTCAAAACCGGCCTCCACAGTGACACACTTCCTCCAACAAGACCACGCCTACTCCAACAAGGTCACACCTCCTAGTAGTGCCACTCCCTTTGGGGGCCATTTTCTTTCAAGCCACCACATGAGGTCATGAACCAGCCCAGCTGGAGTGCTCCATTCTAGGACCTAAAGAACTTTGACTGTTTAATCCATTTTCACTCTTGTTTCCTACGACTTGCTGCAGAGAGTATCACTGATCAACATGCCCATATGTGTGCACATTTCCCTCAGCTCCATCACAGTAAACGTCTCTGTTGCTACCCATAGTACTTGCTATGCACCGGGTGTAAGTGAATGGTGGATCCCCAAAGAGACAAATGCGTGGACGGATGCATAGATGTGCTGTGAATTTATACTAACGGGATTCCCAGGGCAGGGATTGGACCACCCTCCTCGGGGTGTGTGAGCCACACCCTCCTCCTGGGTGTGCGAGCCACACCAGTTTACTTTTACGTGTTTCCCTCATCTTCCTTTCCCTTAAGCAATCCATCTATTCATCTATTCTCTTCTAGAGTCATTCCAAAGTCATTTCATTTCATCTCCCCCCACCCCCCGCTTTCAATTTCAAGTTCTATCGTCTCTTAACCACACCAGTACATCAGCTGTCTAATTAGTTTCCCGAACTCTCCTAAGTCTGTCTTGTACACTTCAGTCCAAGAAAGTCTCTCCAAATGCCAGATTCTCAACACCCACCCCTCATCTCTCCCTCAGACTGAAGGATGAAGAAAAGCTAATATTAAAATGCACAGAGTCCCCAGGGTTGCACAGCCGACGCCTTCTACCACTTTCCACAACTTCTTGCCCTGGACTCTCTTGCCTGGACATGTCTATTGATGGTTGGAATGAACCTTGCTTTGTACCTGTTCTTCCACATGTCCAGCAGGATCCACCAGCACTTCAACACAATCACATGACCTTTATGTTTCCCCCCCACTCCATGCCTCAGTGTAATTTTGTGTTTCCCGAGGAAGCCTCCCCAGAACCCACCAAGTGGGTAGTTTCCCGTGCCGTACCCTTCACTAATACCATGGGCCTCTCAGGCATAGCCAGGACGACCATCCAAACTGGTACATCTCTGGCAGTGACTGGGGTGCTATTGATAATCACACTAGGACAGTAAATATAAAGAGAAATTGTCCTGGGATAGTAGGGTGCTTGCTTATCCTTTCCCTAATACTTTATTGTGATTTTTATTTGCCAGTTACTATCTCATTCATTTAAATTTCTCTACATCAGAACATGGACATAGACTGTATCACACTGTCACATTTTTCCTGACAGGCATAGTGCCAGATTAAACAACAGACAATAAGTATCTGTAGGAAGGAAAGTAAGAATAAATGAATATGCAAAGTCAGCTCACATTTCAGTTTCTATTACTTTTTATCATTCTCCATAGACTAGTTTTTATATAGTAGATCATATTATTGCTTCTCATTTTTTAAATTTAGGGGCGTTTGACACAGCATTGCTTTATTACAGACTCATTTAGTCAACAAGTATCTACTGAGCATCTAATGTGATTCTGGCAATTCGAAACATTAAAATAACAAGTAAGACATGGGTCCTTCTCTCAAAGAACTCACAGTCCCATGTTGGGGGATCCCCAGCACCCGCTTGAATGGCAAACTAGTTTGCATCATACGAATACCTAGCCAATCTGGAAATGAAAGGATAAAAAAGTCTCAACTCCTTTTAAGATTTCCTTCTCTGCTCTGTCATCTCCTCACCTCCTATTCCAAGGTCATTGCCCTTATGATTTTCATTTCTTAGTAAAATCTAACTGCAGGAAACAGTCGGCTACGTTGTGGTAATTTTAGATCCTAGCAATCTGTCAAAAATGATATTAATGCATATCAACCTGCTAGAAATAAATGGAAATCTCAAGGAGACCAAAATTAAGTGCTATAAGCATAGGCTCTGATCCCAAAGCTTCCCCATGGGTGCTTATCAAATTCAGTAATAGCTAGTAGTTTGGGTTTTAATATACAATCAGGCCAGATATGAGGCCGTGGGTCCTATGAGACACTGAATCAGAAACTAATACCCCTTCATAAAGCTGTAATGCTCAAAGGGATATAGTCTGAGTAATTAGAGGCATTGGGGGGGAAGATCCACCCACCTTAACAGGGAAACAAATGAAACTCAGTGTTCTAGGCTACAAAAAGGAGGAGAATATATATATATATATATATATATATATATATATATATATTCCCAAAGAATGAAAATTACATACTTCTGTTTCGTTTTCTTGTTGAAGTTAAAAATGCATATTTTTATAGCAGTGTTAAAACTGTCAAGACAAGAAATTTACATAGAAATTAATCCTGGGACAGTGATGTCACTATAGTACCCAGAAGATTGACCAGAAAATAATTGAAGGATATGTCTACATCCTGAGCCATACAGGATTTTCATGGGTGGGTTCTCACTGAGGGATGGCCCTATAGCACAGGACATAGACACAAGCAAGAAAAGAATGTAGTGATCTACAATAACAGAAACATCATCTGAAAAGAATGGTTGCCTGTGCAGAATCCCCTAGAAACAGAGTCTGAGATGGGGATTTACAGGCAGGAAATTTCTGGAGGATGCTCTATGGAACACCAATAAGAACATGAAAAAAAGCAGACTTGATCAGGCGATGATACAGTAATACAATTGCAACAGAAGACTCAGCTAATCCTGCAGGGACCTCAGTGGCTGGAGAGAGCTCTTAAGAATTATCACAAATTGAAAGAATTAAGCTAGGCCTTTCTTCCCTAATATCAGCTAGGCATTAGTACAAATTGCCCTGGGAAGAAGTCATAAATCTGGGGAAGTTGGTTCTCTTTGGCCAAGGATGATTTTGAGAGAGATCTAAAAGTAAGCCATCAGCAACCAGTGCATGGAGGGAAAGGAGCATCTTTGTCCTTCTCAAAATAGGTGGGAGGTAAGGACACTGAGCAACACAGAACAGCACTCACTACTGCCTGCCCCCTTGAACTACTTGGATTCATCTCCTTTTTGCACATTGTGTTTTGTTCTGGCTAGGAAGAACATCATATGATTCCTGACTCTTCTTAACCCTTAACAATCTCAGGTAGTAAATGTGTTGGAGAACATTGGCAATCCTCCGTACTGTGAGTGGTTTCACAAGCACAAATAAAGTTCACCACTTCCTGCCACTGTTATCCAAGCTAGATTTTTTTCTTGATGACCAAGCACATCTTTGTAGCTTAACTGACGAAAAATCTGAGGATCTAGGTTTTCTATCATTATGTCCTTCTAAGACTCAGTTGACTGTACTTATCCATTAAAAATTGGCAACAGAGTCTCAAGAGGTGTGTCAGCGATTCATCTGAGTGGGAAACATTCTTTTTCTTCATTATGAGACAGAAGCCACTTTAGCTTGATCATCTCCTGAAGTATAAATTACCTCTGCAAGCAAGGCATATCCTTTCCCTGGTTGCTAGCCTCTTGAGATAGAGTCCTATAAAGCATGGTGCAGCCATAATTTAAACCAAAATAGTTATTACCCCCTCCAGCAGCAGCCTTTACACCTGAGCACTGGATCATCTCACTTCTTTTCAAGTTGCCAGAAGAGAAAACACAAATTTTGTAAGTGGGTTACCATGAGTGGTACTAACATAAAAATGTCAAAAATGGGAAAGCAGTTAAAAAAACATGACAGATAGAAAGTGAAGATCTAATACACATAAAATATGAAATATTCACTTCTTCAAATGAACACTTAACAATGGTATGGGCTAGAAAACAAGTGAAGTGGAAATACAAAGTAGTAAAAGCAGAAAGTGAGATGATAGAAAGAAAAGCAAATATATGAAATCACAACAAATATAAACGGGCTAAACTTAACAATTAAAATTCAGAGATGCTCAGACAATTCTACTGTAGAAAATAGGTATATTAAAAACACAATGGCATGGAAGACTCAGAGATAAGAGGTGAGTAAAATTTACCATGCAACTTCTTTCCAAAACAAAGCCATTATATTATCTCTACCAAACAAATTGGTCTTTTTTAAAAAACAAAATCACAATTTTAGTAACAAACAAAGAAGGTAATTTAGGGAAATGTTTACTAGGATGATGTATGATCTTAAATACATATACACATCACCTTATGGTCTTATGAATAAAATCTGTAAAGAAATTCAGGGCAACCCACATCAGTGCTATATCTCCTATGAGTTTTGTCTTTTTACAAGGTTTGCTACCTCATGAAAAGAGAGCCCAAATTTAAGGCAGTGGTTATTGGGTCAATTTAATCCTAACTATTCAAAAGCAAGGTTAATTTATAAATATATTCTGGAGAGAGGATAAATAGATCTTTTTATCTTGTTAAGTTTGTTTGCCAAGTGCAGCTGTGTTTATGAAGCTGAAGTTTTGCTTACTGATTCTAGGAAGTGGATTCAGTAAATGATTTATGGAATTGAACTGAACTTTTGTAAGGAAATATAAGCCTGTTGTCAAATATTCACACACCCTGGTGGACTTTCTAGGTGGGGTTCCTATTAAATGGGAATTATTTTTCAGAAATTTGGATTGGCTGGCAGCCCTGTAACTGAGCCAACTTCTGGAAATAAATATGATCCTTTTCATGTGAGTTGTTCTGTCTCCTTATTTTGTTTGTTTCTGTTTTGCTTTTGCTTGGCTGGGAGAGTTTTTCTTCTTCTTTAATGAAAATAAATCTCACTGGCAAGGCTTATGAAAGCACAGCCTCAATCAAAAAGATCTTCCCTTGGATTAGTATTCTACGAGGACTTCCTAACTATAGTTTCCAGTGCCTACCTATCGAGGTAAGGAAATCCCTTCTTTCAGGAATGTGGGTTCTTCCTCTTGTCCATTACAAATAAAAGTAAAAGGAAATAAATTAACAGGGTTTAAGGTCAGGCAGGATTTTATAATGGATAACATTGAGACAGACTGGGGGTGTGGAAAGAAAATGGAGAGAGAGAGAGAGAGGGAAAGACAGCAAGGGGTGGGGGAGACAGGAAGCACACTCATGCATGAGGCTTTTGCAGGGGCGGGTAGATTCTGGAAGGGTGCTGATATATAGGCTTTTGATGGCCTTGCTAACGGGGAGATTTGACTGCTAAATTTGACCTTGCTCCCAAGTAATTGATGAGACGTAACATTATCATCAGAATGATGGTAATAAGCTATAGATGCAGAGTCCGCCTGTGGAGGTTGCCGAGAAAATAGACTGTAAGGCAAAGGCATTATTCAGGCTAAAGGGACCAGTGCAGAAATTCCTGTTAGGAAAGCTTTGGTAGGGTTGTTTTGAATACTGTGAACTCAATTGTTCCATAGCTGAAGCACAGAAAAACCCAACAACAACAACAGCAAAGATATCTTAAACTAGGCTTGGTTGTGATGGTTCCCAGAGCGTCTCGCTCCTGTCATAAAGAGCTAGCTGAGTCTCGCCAATCCCTCAAAATCAAGTTCAATGTCAAGTTCATGACTAGGGTCTATCTTAATTATACCTTCTGGTCCTACATCTCTGACATCTGAAAATACCAAATATTCTCCTAATTGTGCTTTTAGAATAAATTAACTTCTTCATTTCTGCTTTCTTTTTATTTCTCCCTGATGGTTTCCCTTTGAAAAGGGTGCCTGTGTTTTCAGCCACAGTGACTTCACTAGACACCCGGCCATTACAACCTCTCATTTCTGATGTGTGGTTTGTCTTGTGAAATGAGATTGCAGTCGTGCGTGTTTGAAAAGCTCTGTCTCTACAGCTTTGCTTTGTACTTTGCAAATGTTCTCACTAAGTCTGGAATGGAAGCCATTTCTCATCTCTCTCTCTCTCTCTCTCTCTCTCTCTCTCTCCTCTCCTCTTCCCTCTCTCCTCTCCTCTCTCTTTCTCTCTCTCTCTCTCTCTCTCTCTCTCTCTCTCTCTCTCTCTCTCTCTCTCTCTCTCTCTCTCTCTCTCTCTCTCTTCTTCCTCTCCCCGGTCTTTCTGCTGGTGTCTACATCTTATTAACTTATGGTAATAGATGATCAGCCCATTCTTTTCTGTCGTACCCAGAAGAGAATACTCCTCAGCTACGGCTTTTCTAAATTCAGTATGCAATGTGTAAGCACACACAGCCTTGTCAACTCAAAGGCTGGTTCCACTGAATTGACTCAGTAAGAGTTTGAAACACTGACATTTTAACCTTGGTGCTTAGTGAATAGGGTCTCCCACTGTGAGTAGTTGCCACAACTCTGGTTTACAAAGCTAGGGTTGTGACTTCACTCTAAAATCTGGTGTCCATCACAATGATAATCCCTTCTCAGAAAATCTGAGTGATTGAAACTATTTTACCAAGCACAACTCTGGCCTTAGCCTAGTCTGACCTCTGTATAGATAATGTTTATTTATGTTCAAGGTTATAGAATCACCCTGCTTCCTCATATTCAACTAAAAAACCTGATACCCAAACCTTTCCCAAGACTGCTGATCCCAAGATCACCTACCTATCGTCAGTCTCTCTTAATTCTATCTCACTGAGATGCCAATATTACTCCCATGGTACCCCTGTTTCTTCACTGTAGGCTTGACTATAGGTGTGCATACAGTTGTATTCAGCTGGAGGATATGGACAAGGCTGGCCAGCTTCCCATTCTTCTTTGACACCTAATATGTGTCAACCACTTGTGGTTACTAAGCCCTTCTTGCTGTGGAAATGAATGGGTGTTTATCAATTATGAGACACACAGGACAGTGTGGGGTCAATGATATTGTCAACAAGAGACGATGAAACACCAGGGACAGGTAGCATCAAAAAGCTCTTTCTACCTAAGTCTGAAGGCTTAAGAACCAAAAGAGGTTTCCAAAAACCAGGCAGTTCCAAAGAGGGACCCCAATAGAAACTTGGCCTTTGAAAGAGACATATGGCCCTTTATGACTGATTGGCCACTGGTATGAGGAGCAAGGAAAACATATGTCCTAATTCCCCTCCTATTTCTTCCTTTAATGTCCCCAGCATCTCTATAGAGGACAACGCCATCAGAGGGTGTACTGAGTCCTTCTTACTCTAGTCTGCCTCAGCATCTTTTTTGAATACAGCTTTCACTTTCCAGCTCCAGAAGCAAAGCCAAGTCACCTTTGACACAGTTTCTGTTTCTCCACCTCCTCTCAGTAGCTCAGTGTGGCCAACCCAGATATCTTCCTTATGGAGAGTCTCCTGACGACACTTCCCTACAGAACATCTGGATTCAGCCTGCTTGACTTGCCTCATTGACCCTCACAATCCACATGGCCTGTGTGACAGGCCACAGTAACTACCTCTCAGCCACAGCATGACTCCAGAGGGCTCGTGCCAGCTTGCTGTAAACCCACCAAGTAGAATTTTCCAAAGGAAGCCTGCTCAGGTAATGTCCTAGATCCCAAGCCCATAAGTCTGCCTGTCACCCTCTTCCTAGCCCTCCCTTCCTCCATCCCTCCTTCCTCCTTCCCCACCCTCTGATTGAATATTCATGTCCTGAATCTACCCATAAGCTCTCTGTGATATGCTTCTTTTCTCTTAGGATATATTGACAATAAAGTTTGCTCTGTTCTTTTCTAAGTTTCTTTATGCTTCCATATCCCTGTCTCACTTGACCCTCATACCTGAGCCTAACGTCTTCATAGCTCAGTGCTCCTCTAGAGAGTGGCTAGCCTCACAGGGATAAACAGGCCACAGCTTCTTTGAGAACTCTACAAATGCATTTGCCAGGATAAATAAGTTTCATGTGAGAGAAACTCTGGGCCACAAGCTAGACACTTAAGCCGTAGCCAAGTGTCAGCCTGAAGTATCTGGGAAAGGCACATTGTAAATATCCAGACCACTCCTTGTGGAGCCCCATCAGGGAAGGGCCAAAGTTTACATCTCCTCCAAAGGAACGGATGTCAAGATCAGATCAACGGAGTGCAAGGAAACCCATTAGCAGTTTGTATAGTCACCCTCCAGATGTAGTGAGCAGGCTGGAAATAGGGTTCATGGGGTTTATTCATATACATCCTGTTTCATTTGCCCTGTGGATATTAGTGTCATCGGGTGTTTTCAGTAACCCACAAAACCTAAGTACAAAACCAGAGTTTCCCTAGAAAATGAATTTACATGCTTCAAAAAGACTGAGTAGCAACATCAGCAATAGTAGCAACAAAGGAAGCTGGTGGTTATCATGTGCCAGACATTGCTTTAAACCTTTCATGTCTATTGAATTAGTTTCTCATTGCTGCTATAGCAAATTGGACTGTTCTGAGGTTAAAAACGCCAGCATGGGTCTTACAGACTAATGTTAATGTGCCAGCAGGGCTGCATTTATTCAAGGGACTGTAGGGAAGAAATTATCTCTGCCTTTTCCAGCTCCCAGAGGCTACTCATATCCTACTGCTCATATCCCCCTTTCAGAAACTATATCATTCCAAACTGGTTCATTACTGTACCTCTTTTCTGATTCTCTCCTCTCTCTCTCTCTCTCTCTCTCTCTCTCTCTCTCTCTCTCTCTCTCTCTCTCTCTCTCTCTCTCTCTCTCTCTGTCTTTCTCCTGCTTCCCTGTGTGACTTCAAAGGATTCCTGTGACTGTACCTAGAACTCATTATGATGTTAACTGAAGATACTAATCCTGCCTACAACATCTCCATCACAGGGTAATATATTCATGGGGTCCTGGATCTGTATTTCCTACAAACAAGGACATTCCGCACCATGGTATACTGCTGTTGTCTAGTAGTCAGGCCCTGCTCCCACTTCAACAACAGTCCCCAGCTCCCTATACGATCCTCTGTAGTAAAAGGATCCAATTAAAATTACAGAGCAATTAATCACCATGCCTCTTCAGTTTTCTTCAACCCAGACATCATCTCCATCTCTTCTTGACATTCATGACCTTGACAGTTCTGATGACTGTGGGCCAGCGATTTTGTATGATATTCTTCCACTTGCCCAGGGACTCTTCATTCTTTAACTTGGTCATATCACATAAGTGATGCTGGGTTCCTTCCCATGCATTTATCAGTGCTCAAGTACATTTTATTTGTCCCACTATGGATGATAGTCACTTACTCATTCGTGTCGTTTAAATGAACTAAACTCGGAAAGGCTTTTCCTATAAAGCTATTATTTTTCCTTCATAGTTAGTGGTAGATGGTATCTATTTGCATGGGTGTGGGCACATGGACAAAATACATGCCACCACATACAGGCATGTGGTGTCCAGAAGACAGCTTGCTGGAGTCACTTTTCTCCTTCCACCATATGAGTCCTAGAGTATTGAATTCAGGTTGGCATGCTTGGCAGGCAGCAGGTATCTTTCCTGCTGATCCATTCTGCCAGCCTTGTGAGAAAGTGCTTTGAAACTATGTTCACACACTGACCCTCACAAACTTTCAACCCCATCTTCATAATCTTCGTGAGGAATTTATTCATAGGCTATCATCTATTAATGTAATTATTTGGGGGCTCATCTTACCACCAGGTTTGCAGTAGAATGGCCCGTCAGATTAGATTAATATATTTCCCTTGATTTTTGGCATCGAAGATGAGTACGGCTTATCTTGTGCTTCCCCTCCTCATGCCTTGGAGTCAGCTATTTATTTATTTGGGTCATTTTAGTAGAGAATGGTTAAACAACAATATTTGGGCACTGTGTGTACTCACAATCTTGATTCTCATAATGGACAAGGATGGGGAAGGCAAGCTACATCTCTTTTATTTTTCTTTCTACCGATATTGAAAATCACTAGTCATATGGGTCCCTCCCATTGCAGGCAGTGCTACAAAGTGCATTCTCTTCTTTCTGCTCCAGAGTGGTGATGGTATTGTTTTCTTCTACCATATGAATGGATTCGTTTGTCTAAGACAACACCATTTTCTAAAACAGATTTAGTTTGGCCACAGAAATGGAAAGGGGAACTCTAGTTAGGGACAGGGGAAATAAACACAGAAAAAGAAGAAGGGTAAAAGAACAGTAAGGATGTCTGGAAAAGCCATAAGGAATCATACTGTTAGTATCTACCTAAAAAAATCTATAATACATAGAAGTCTGTGTATAAATGTGTATATGTAGTTTAAATGGAATTTTTTCTGCTGGCGTGACAGTGATCCCTCCAAGAGCCATCTAACAAAAACTCCCAACATCAGGTAAGAGAAGACCTCCTTAGCTGTTGATCAGGGTTGTCCAAGAGACTCCCAAACATTACAGACTATCGCTATTGTCCTTGGCTGTCTCCCTGGGGTGGCAGATAAGTTCCTATTGCTGAAGACACCATGCACTTCAGACACAAGCCCCAGAGGCCCCTGACCTTCATGACTCCTCACTGAGGACCAGCTTTCGTGGTACCAGAAGGCACCATGCAAGTTTTGAAATAAGGGAAGCCCCCAAAAGTCCCACCCAGCTATGATTCATAGGCATCACCTCAGTGATCAGCCAGGCACTGTAACCCTAAACGGTTGTCAAGCAGTTCAAGTAGAGAATCTGTTTCTCTAGAATTATTTCATCTCTCATATTTCGTGTGTGACTGAGGCAAGTTACTCAACCTCTCTGTGCCTCAGTTACCCTTTTTGCAAAAGAACCTGCCCCGGGCTTACCTTACATTGGTTTTTACTCCAAACCAGGAGCAGCTATTTCTCCAAAGAGGCTGGGCTCTGTTTAGCGAGACAAGGTATTAGCGGACAAGATTAAGTATCAGGTATCCCATTCCTTCTGGACTGTTGCTGCTTCTAGGTTCTCCTCAAAACAGCAGTTTAGGGATGTCTGTTCCATACATACCAGTTTCTGCGTCTACTCATTTGTCATGAAAACCATAAATCACACTGGTATAAAGCTTATTCTAATGTATATTTACATGTAGCTCCTTTCTCCAGCCAGGAGTAATGTTTTCCATTACCTTTAATGTCTGCTTGTTTGATCAGCTCTCATGCATCTAGCCAGCCTCCTGTTTCTACGACCATCTACTCGCTGTGTGGACCCTGTCACCCTACATTATCTTGGCGTGGCCACCTCCAGATCCTAAGGGCCTCTGGCATCCCAGGCCGAGTCACCTTCACCCACGGATGCCCACATTCTTCTGTTTAGCTTCTTCATCACAATGCCACACTCTCCACTGACAATTTCCTTCAACGTTCAGGCTCTAACTCTGCATACAGATTGGGTCCCCTGTGCTTACCTGTGTGTTGCCTGGCATGGACTCCAAACTGCCCTGCCCAGCAGCTCTGCTCCTCTCCACACTAGCCTCAGTTTACCAGAGTGTGACACCCCTCTCCCTACTTCCGTGGTTTCTACTCTTTTTTAGAGTAGATGCCAGTCTTCATCACTTAAAGAATTCAGGACTGAATTCACAGAAGGGAATGTTTACATCACTCCGTTGATGTCTTATAAAATGCAAAGAAAAAAATGTATTTATCTATCCTCCAAAGTGGGTTGCCACCAAAACACACATTTTTTTTCAGTCAAATATTTAATATCATAATTGTCAAGATCATTAGTTGATACTTTCTTTTCTTTTTCACTTTATTTCCTCAGTGCAAAGGCTTTACCATTTCTGTGGTATTTACTTCCTTATTACATATATGTAATATATTATATATTATATATATATGCATATACATATTATTGAAGGACTGGTACAGGTTATATAACTCTCAATAAGTGTAAGAAACCAGACTTACTTTTAAATCATTTTAATTTATTCGTTGTGTGAATTTGGGCAAGTTAATATATCTTAGTATGCCTCAGTTTCTCTAACTTTAAAATGGGTATCAATATTTAAGTTACTGTAAAAGTTATATATTATGTAAATACTATATGTAATAAAGCATTCTCTAAATGCCCATTCCTACCTTTGCTACCTTCTTGGCAAAGCCCTATGTGTGATTTTGTGTCTCACTCACCTATCTGATTATCTTTTTATTCTTTCCCTTTGAAACCTGAGGTGAAAATTTCAGGCATGTGAAAATTTCCAATATCATCAGCCATCAATAACAATGGGTCTGAGAAGCTTATTTCTTACTGAACCTTAAAGAATTCTATCAACTTTTTCTTTTTTTCAGAAATCATTGATTCAATAGTGTTAACTAAATTTTCCTCGAGAATTTGTATTCTGACAAATCGCTCTCGGGTCTTTGAGGCTACCCCGATGGTTTTCTCATTATCCCCAACAAGAGAAGGCAGAAGCATCAGTTCTAAAAAGCTGCCCCTTCCTCACCCCGTTCACCATACTGCAGGCTCCTGTGAAAGTCTTCCTGCTTTGCAAAGCAGGCTCACCTCTCCTCGCCGAACTCTTATTACCAAGCGGTGGGGGAAATCCCCAACTCTTCTGTTTCAAGAGAAGCAGAACCAAAAGACCTATAAAGAGTTTATTGGGCCTCTCTGCCCCAGTTTTTTTGGAGGAATCTATATTTGTTGCTATCTAAAAATATTCCATGATGTCCTGCATTCTGTCATTCTGTTTGAAGCACTTTTGTTGAAATGATTATTTTTTGTCTCTCGGTTATATTTTTTTTTTTTGCAGTTTTATAGCATTAAGCCTTCCTCTGATGACAGCAAAGAATGGTGGAGCCAGAAGCCTGCAGCTTGTACTGCACTGAGATGGTGATTCCTACCCTTGCCCCCATGACACAGCCCAATGAGAAGCTGCGGTGGACTACTCCTTAGACTGCAGACCAAGCAGCAGAGTGTAGAATGGTTTCCGTTTGAGGATGTAATTAAAATCATTATGTAAAAATAAACATTGTGACATTGTGAATGAGCTATTTTGAAAGTGTAGAACACCTATGAGAATTCAAGGTTCCAGGAG